>NC_081410.1:382802043-383435543 GCF_030272615.1 Cryptomeria japonica | reverse complement strand
ATACTAACCTGCATGATACCTCTTATTGATTCATATATTATATAATGATACAATTTTATTGGAAATCTAAAATAGTAAGCTTGAACTCAAACAAAATATTTTAAATACTAAAATTGTGCTTAGATCCATAGAATGATTATATGCAAGCCATGACATTGACATATATTTGAAAGGAAAACTACGAGATTTTATTTTGGTCATGCTTAGATCCCTATAAGTGAATGCATATTGGTTTGAAACTATCACTTCTCCATTCAAACATTAATTACACAAACAAAATGACCTGCTAAATAATACACAAGTTGATCTCATTACCTGCACAATTGTATACAAAGAAATAGACATTTTTTTCTAACAAACCTTCCAAACCTCTTCGGCATACCTATTGCACACCAAGGTGCAATTGCTAGTTTATTTTATATAGGAATACATAAGATAAGAAGATAAGAAAAATTTAATATTCTTTTAATGATAGTTAGTACTAAAATTGCAATAGGTTCTTTAAATATTAAATGTCTTGATATGAGTGTTGTTTATGCTAATCAATTATATGAGTCATCTTTTGGGCCAAATTTGATCAGCCACTTATTGTAGTATATCCATTTCATTTTCCTTATTTGCAAGTTTGATTTTTCATAAAATCGTGTTAGAAACCAAAGTAATATCGATGCCCAATAAAATCACATCCCTAAGAAATTAGTGATTTCCGAGGAGGTAGTTTTTTGTTTCATTCAGTGGTACTATTCCTTGCATAGAAAAGGACTTAGAATAATGTTATATGGATGGGCATTGAATATTGGTAAACAGAGAAGGGTAGGCCTCTACTTTAGATCTACTCATTGGTAGTTAGCTTAAAGGATGCTTTGCCCCAAGCTTATTGAAATCATCTTGACAAAGATTGTGTTTCTTTAATCTCTACCATATCATGTGTTGGCATTTGATTATTTGAACTAAACTAGGAATGTGTGTTTGCTTGATGCAACTGGTATATGTCTATTGTGCATAGAGATTAGATTTATGTATGATGACTATTTTGTATGTTGTCATTGATGGCAACTATGTTTCTTTAAGTCATCTAAGTCCTAAAGTTAAACCGACTAGACTTAACCGGTAAAGTAGAACTAGTATTATCAGAACCAGTAATTAGGACTTCAACTAGTATATGGCAGACAGTGTTACATTCTGACAACCGGTACATGAAAATCATGAAGATTGAGATGATGCAGTTTTGTAACAGCATTGAAGACTATCATATGAAGATATGTTTGTGACTGCACGTGTTGAATCGATCAGGTGAATGAGATTTGTTTGACAAAACAAATTAGTTGATGAAGACTTAATCTGTAGTGATGAAAATCACTCAGATCGGTAAAATGACACAGAATTGGATTTGTTATGTCGGTGGTCAACATAACTAAAGCGTACAATGCAAGATTGTTTACATGCATTGAACCTATGGAATCGTAACAAGGTTCTAGCCTACCTTATGATGATTTTAAATGTGTGATGAGGTATGAAAGGATATATATACATGAGCTTGATAGAGTGTAGTGTATGGAGCAAATTTTTTATTTCTGATAGTGCGATGATCAGAGGAGTTGAGAGATGAAGTCTATGTGATGTTGTAATGTTCTGAAGCAGATCTTATCAGACACTGAAGGTGTTATACTGAGATCATTTGTACTTGTTGACTCCCTAACAGTTTCAACAAGAAAATCCTCTTACAAGGTCACTCCTAACAAGGTGCAGTTGGATCCTAACAGGCCTAATCATTAAATCCTCTAACCAGATGATACATTAACTTGTGTTTGTAAATCCCAGTAACTTGGGTAGCTCCTAACAGGGCTGGTCTTCATAGGCCTTTTTGTAAAGCTCTTAATCGGGCTTAGACACTTCTAACAGGGTGTGCCCCTAATTGAGTATTGTAGACCTTAACCGGTCAAATCTCTATACCGCAGATAGTGAATCTTGTGGCTACTAACTCCCATAATGGTTTTCCCATTTGGATTTTCCACGTATAAACTCTTGTGTCATGTGGTTTATGCTTTATGTGGTGATTGCATACTTGGTGTTATTTCTTACATGCCTATTGAGTTTTAAGTTGGTGAAATTGATATCTAGATTTGTATTTCTTTTACTATCACTGATTCACCTCCCCCTCTCAGTGCCTTATAAGTTCATCAATTGGTATCAGAGCCTAACTTCCTTAAGGGTTAAACACTTGGAAGGGATCTCTAATCCTAAGGTAAATATGGGGGAAGGAATAAACTATAGAGAGATGGCTAGAGAACTTGCTGAAACCAACGATGAGCTAGAAACCCTAAGAGGAAAGTATAAGACATCAATAGCTAAAAGGAAGGAACTGACCAAACAATTGTTGGAAATCTCTAACAACAACTCTTCAGATGAGGCGAACATTGATGCACTAGTTGAAGAAGTAGAGAAGTTGAATGGTGAAAAGACTAACCTGAGAAGAGAGATAGAAGCACTTACAATCCAAATGAGTGAGGAAATTGAAGCTAGAAGAAAGGCTGAGGATTAGATCCGAGATAAAGAGCATGAAATATTTAAGATCAAGTAGGAGAATTCAACTTTGTATGAACATTGGCATGAGGAGAAAGAAGAAAAAGAAGCTTTATAGTTAGATCTTGAAATGGAAATGTCTCTTAGAGAGACCCTCATGAAAAGAAATGAAGATCTTATACAAGAACTTGCTAAGGCCAATGAGAACCTTGATAAATTCAACAAGAGTTCCTCTATGTTGGATGAACAAATTCAATCTTAGACGATGAAAGGTGATACATTTGGGCTAGGATACAATACATCTGAGAAAGGTGAATCTTCCAGTACCAAGAGCAACATGCATGAAGGTAAATCTGATCTTAAAGCTCAGAAGCCTATCGGTAAGAAAGCTTACAAACCTGTTTGTTTTAATTGTCATAAACCAGGACATACTGCTAATGTTTGTAGAAGCAGATTTGATGCTAATACTGGTTATAGACCTAATGCTAGATATGTGCCTAGGAAATTTGAAGGTTATATTTATACATGCAACATGTATGGGAATAAATAATTTGAATGCAAATATGAAGCAAACAATCCAGCACCTCACATGAGCCCAAGACCTATTGGTGATTGGAGAAGGAATTTCAATGACCAGAGGAACACAAATTGGCAAAGATCCTATGTTAACTGGTCTAGTCCTTATGAGATGGAAAAGAGAGTCAATGTGATTTGTTCAATCTGCAACAATTTTGGACATGACAATGAACTGTAGAAGAAGAATAGGTAGAGGGAACTTAGGACATTGGAGAGCATCTGGAATGGCATGTTATCATTGCAACAAACCAGGACACATTGCCAAGTTTTGTAGAACACAAAAGAACCAACCAGTGAATCATCTTGCAGACCAGAAAGGAAAACAAAAAGTTGATATTGAAGAAACTAGAGCTGAAATGAATAAATATTGGAAGAAGAAGAGTGATGAAAAACCATATGAGGAATTAGATTCTTTACCTAATGTGGATAATCCATCTCTAGCAAACTAAGTTGTTTCTACAACTTGGGTGAGCTTATTGTCAAATCTTGAGTTGAACCACTGGATGATGTACTGTAAGTTAAATCTGCATATTCTGATGCATTTTGATGTTTTGATGTGTTTTTGGATCATAACCGGTAAATATCATTGAGTTTTTTGCTATCGGTAATATGCTTTAGAGTATTTAAGGTGTTTTAGGGTTTTGTCGGTAAATTCATTTAATGTAGTAGTTAGAAGGCGAATAGATATAACTTTTTTGAATTTCATTTGTCACTTTAAGATCTTGAGAACATTTGGCGAGTGAGAAGATAAGAGATAAGTTTGTGCTAGTAACATTCAAACCATTTACCAGCAGTCTGAGGCAATCGAAGTAAAGTTTGAATCGGTGATTGAGTATTGAAAGTTTTTGATGGCTAGAAACCCTAGTACCGAAGCAGAAGAGGTATTTATCAGAGAAATTATACTCTTTGCTTGGTGGTTTACATATTTGAAATGGATACACCTCATCTTATTGATATAACTGAGAGGGCAAGAGCGGAATTCAAATGACATCCATACAAGTCGAAGGAAACTGGCCCTGTCGGTGCCCTATTTGTTGTACCAAATGGAGTTTTACATATAGAAGATATAAGATCCTTTTATCACTGCAAACTTGAAGACTTGGGAGCTGCAATTATTGATGATCAATACATATCTCTATGTAATGAATATGGAAGATTGAAAGAACAATTTAGAATTGTTGCCAATAAAGGTTTTCATCATGCGATAAATTTCATTAATGATTTTGATGACGAGTTGATAAGATTTGTTTTGAGCCACATTCATGATCAGTTCACATGGCTGGATAGACCTCATAAGATAACAAAGGAAGCAATCCATGTGGTAGCCGATTTCTGTTCAACTGGTGAGGTGCCATTGCTTAGGTCTGTACCTAAGAATGATGTTGAGAAGTTAACTAGATCTAGGTGGGATAGAAGAGCCATGACTGTGAATGATATTAATGATCCTGCTGTTAAATTTGCATCTATGGTGATTGGTTATAGAATCTTCTATTGAAGAATAATGAACAGTATACCAATAACAACAATTCACATTGCATACCAGATGATTAAGGAAAATGTGGACTATGAATTGACTAAAGCTCTAAGGAGTCAATTAGTGGAAAATTTGGAAGCAATAAAAAAGGACAAGAAGATTAGATTCAAGTTTGGACAACTTATCATGGGCTTATTCTTTTATTTCCAAAACTTTTTCCCTGGTATTGGTAATGTACAATGGATGACCAAGACACCTGCCCTATTGCAGATGAAGAACATCATTAGGATGCTGAAAAAAAAGTTTGATGATATTTCATGGGATTATTTTAAGAAATTTCAGAAGAAAATGCATGCTAGGGAACACATACCGACAAAGGTAGTCAATCGGTATGAGGATTCTATCTGTTTTATGGTTGACACAAATACATGCTTGATGGAAGTTGTCATTCCTAGGACCACATGGGTAATGCCCATGGGTTATGAAGTAGATAAAGATCTACTTGTCTCTTATGTTGATCATTTGTTAGCTCAACCAGTTGATACCACCACTGAGAGATTTGGAACCTACAAGGATAAAATACTGAAAGTGCACTCTGAATTACAACAACTGGAGATATAAAAAAATTAAGGAAAGAGGTAGAGGCCTTTGCTGAGTAGGCTGGATTCACAAAAGAACAGATAGTTACAATAAGAGCCAAATATGAGGCTCAACGATGTGGAACTTACTATTGGTATTTGATGAACTGGTATGTTGGCACATGATGATATGATAATAATGTATGTTGTCATTGATATCAATAAGTATAGGTCAACTGGTATGAAGATTGGAAGTAGTTGTTATTAATGATCAAGTTGAAGAACCGGTATGAAGAGATGTAGTGCACTAGTGTCAGGGTTTCACTAAGTGTGACTACCGGTTGGTAGTCTCAGCTCTAGGGTTTTCGATTTGGAAATATAGCTTGTGCGATGTAACCGATGATATTCTATGATGAGTTAGCTAAGAAATGAGGATGAGATCAAGATGCCACATCATTTTTTTGCACGTGAAGGATTTCCTTGAGGATCTTGCATGTGAAGATCGACTGCATTAAATGTCTACCTTGGGAATGAACATTCTTCTTAGCAGTATGAGAAGAAAGAGTGATGGGTTACTGATTTCTATGTGCGGTAAAGAATGGACAATGTAGAATGACTTGTGATCTGTTTGAGATTGTTTCATTAAATGAAAAGTGTTTGGACGGTCAAGATTGGACCGCCTGTAATTGTAAACCTAAATGCTTAGGGTTTAGGTTGTATGCTACTGACCTAATTGTTGTGTATAAGGTCGACGATGTTTGTTATTGTAAGTTGTTGGCAAAAGTTGTGTATGTATCCAAGTGATGAGATACTTGCCACACTAGTGAGAGAAAACTATAGAGTGTGATTGCAAAGTAGAGGAACTAAAAAGGATTTGCCTTAGCATATAGTGCTGTTATCAGATCAGAATTTTACCTGTTATCTTCTAACCATTTCAACAGAAGGAAAATCCCTTTACCGGGTAGCTTTAACAGGCTTACTATAAATCCTCTAACCAGGTGACTCAGGTTCATTGAGTTATTTAAATCCTCTAGTAAGGTAACCTTTAACAGGGTATATAACCATCCCTTAACCGAGTAATCTTTAACAGGATCGGTTCCTAGCATAACCTTATTGTAAAGTATTTAACCGGACTAGGCTCCTAATAGAGAGAGCTTCAAAAGAGTTCAAAACAAGCTTGTGGGTATTCATCCTCACCCTGGTTTTTCCCATTTGGGTTTCCACGTGAAAAATCTATGTGTCATGAGCTGTGCATTTTCATGTGATGATTAAGTATTCTTTGTTTAAGTGATTATGCATGCAGAGCTACTGGTTATGGTATTGCTGATAGACCACATGCATATGTTTATGGGTGAAGTAGTTATCAAGTATTGAATGTATTTGAAGTATTTAGTTTTATTGATTTATGTTGTCTAAAGTCTTATTGTGTTTAACCGATAGTGCCATGGTTAAGTTCAGTAATGAAGACAACTGATTAGCATTGTTTTAACTTGATAAGTTGCAGAGAAGTTTTTTTATGTACTGATTCACCCCTGCCTCTCAGTACTAGTTAGGGTATCTGTTGTTCATCATTATTCATCACTTATAGTGTACCAATAGGTACCTCCACTAGTAAGACTAGAGCAGCCAAAGCAACTGAAAATAAGAAGGCAGAAGAACCTAAGGTGAATCCTGCTAAATCTCAAAGAGGTAAACCCTCTAAAATACAATTTCAGAGGAAAGGTAAACCTATTGAACCTCGTGTTGTGCCTGCCCAAAAAACTAGAAAAACAAAGAAGGAGAAAGCTCATAAACCGGTGACAGATATAGAGGAAACATAATCAGAAGAAGATAAAAGAGCACTAAGGGCAATAAGTAGAAGACTACTTGAAAAGGTAAAGTAGCTACAAAAATATTGACACTTGAAGATTCTTTCACTAGAATGGTTAGGATTATTAAGGAGTGTGGTATTTACAAAGGTTTAAACATACTGTTTACTCACTTATCTGAAAGTCAACAAAGGGAGATTGAAGATGCAGTCATCTTCAGTATGAAAAAGTTTAGTAGAGCCCTCATTGAATTACAAGGGAAAATTCCAGATTCTTTATATAATTTGACCGATTCTAGGTTGCAAGGGGCAATTAGCCTAGATAAAGAATTTATTGGTTATACACTTAAACACTTGCAATCGGAAGTAACTGAAGAGGAAATTGAATAGATAAAGGTTAATACAAAAGCATTGTTCAAATCAAAGAAAAGATTAAAAAGAATGCTTGTTGGAGAGACTGAATCAGTTCAAAAGGAGACTGAATTTTTTGGTGAAAAAGGCTTTAGGTCTCATCCACGATGAAGAAGAGGAAAAAGATGAAGAAATTGAGGACAATATTCCTGTAAAGCCAAATTCAGAAGAACTTCCTTAAAGGTGTAAAGATCACAAAGTTTGAACTGGACAACAAGTATATGCAAGATGATCCTATTGATATTGAACTAGTAGATATAACAGATGATGATACTGGTGATGCTGATAATGTTGCTAACACTACTGATAATGTAGACATTTTTGGAGTTTATGTATAGATGTTTGAACATCAATAGGAATAGGTTGAGAACAAAGGCGAAGAGAAAGAAGCAGACAAAAGCTCAACTGTGCAATCAGTGAATGCATAGTCAACAGAGACTCAAAGTGCACCAGTCAATGTAAGTACAGATGCAAATATAAATGTTGCTACTGAGGATAATCAGAAGGATTCAGTTGATAAGGAATAGGAAGATCTGGTGAAAGAACAGACTATTGAAAATACACAACCGGTCAATGCCACCACTAATGAAGTGAACAAAAAAAATGATAAGGAGGAAGAGAAGAAAATAGAGAAGGTGGAAGAGGAGAGGAGAATGGAAGAAATAAAGCCAACTCTTAAGGTACCTCCAAAATCCAAACTGAAGAAAATAGTTGATGATGATGATGACTCCTTGAGCATTAAAGGTCCTATTAATATGGACAATTTGAGTTCTTTAGAGTTAATGGAGATTACTACTGGAATGCAATCCCGTGCACAAAAGAAAAGATTGAAGGAACAACAAAGAGAAGTAGAGACTATAAGGACCATTGTTGATATTTTGTCAAGTCTCCTACCAGAGACTGATACAGAACATTTGGCTACCCCTGTTGCCAAACTTGGACAGTTAGTTGTTAGTGCCAGTGAACAAATTTAAACCCTTGAAGAAGCTGGATACATTTTTGTTGAAAAGGATTACAAGAAGAAAAGGGGAGATCAGTTAATGGTTGAGATAGATTAAGGAAAAGTAGCCCTAACGGTGAATAAAGACTTGTTGAAGACCGGATTGGAAACCGACTATAAGATTTTGGCTAATATCTCCCAATTTTCACTATTTTGTGCTGACTTGAGAAAGAAGAGAGTTGATACTGAGGAGTTATAAAAGTTAAGTGAAACATTCATACTGGTATAGGACTCAGTGATCAGTTTTGGTAGACAAGTTGTTGATATACAACACCAATTAGAACTATATGAACATGAGCAAGTGAAATGGGCTAGACACTGAATGAACTTTAGATTCAGCTACTTCCAAAAGTAGATATTTTTTAGAGAGCATTCAAGGAGTCAAAGGCAATTTTGGCTACTCCTAAGATGAGTATAATTGATGCTATGGAGGAGTTTGCAACACAGATCTTGAGACATGTTGAGATTACCGAGACATTGTTAGAAACATGGGACAATGATCTTAAATAGTTGAAGTTTCATTACAATGATATTTTCTTGAGAATTGCATTGTAAAGACCTGAACACTTTTATTTCTATATATACATGCAATTTTGATGGCAAATTTTGATGTAATGTATGTATTTTAGTTCTTTATTTGGCATTGTTGTCAAAGGGGGAGTACAAATAGTTAAGAGAGTCCAGTCAAAATTTTGTATGTACTGTGAAGGGGGAGTGTATGTCATGAAGTCAATTTTTGTTTTGCACTCTTGGTTGACAAAATTTTCCTGTATTGCCATCAATGCCAAAGGGGGAGATTGTTGGAATTTGATCATTTGAACTAAACTGATAATGTGTGTTTGCTTGATGCAACCGGTATATGTCTGTTGTGCATAGAGATTAGATTTATGTATGATGACTATTTTGTATGTTGTCATTGATGATAACTATGTTTCTTTAAGTCATCTAAGTCCTACAATTCAACTGAATAGACTTAATCGGTAAAGCAAAAATAATTTTATCAAAACCGGTAATTAGGACTTCAACTGGTATATGGCACACAATGTTACATTCTGACAACTGGTACATGAAAATAATGAAGATTGAGATGATGCGGTTTTGCAGCAATATTGAAGACTATCAGATGAAGATATGTTCATGACCGCATGTGCTAAATCGATCAGGTGAACAAGATTTGTTTGACATAACATATTAGTTGATGGAGACTTAACCGGTAGTGATAAAAATAACTTAGATCAATAAAACGATACATCATTGGATTTGTTATGTCGGTGGCCGATATAACTAAAGCGTACAATGCAAGATTGTCTAGATGCATTGAACCTAGGGTATTGTAACAAGGTTCTAGTTGACCTTATAATGTTTTTAAATGTGTGATGAGGTATGAAAGGATATATATACATGAGCTTGATAAAGTGTAGTGTATGATGAGCTAATTTTGTATTTCTGATAGTACAATGATAAGAGGAGTTGAGAGATGAAGTCCATGTGATGTTGTAATGTTCTGAAATAGATCTTATCAAACACTGAAGGTGTTATATTGAGATCATTTGTACTTTTTGACTCCCTAAGAGTTACAACAATAAAATCATCTTACAAGGTCACTCCTAGCAGGGTGCAGTCGGATCCTAATAGGTCTGATCATTAATTCCTCTAACCAGGTGATACATTAACTTGTGTTTGTAAATCCCAGTAACTTGGGTAGCTCCTAATAGGGCTGGTCCTCACATGTCTTTTTGTAAATCTCTTAACCGATCTTAGACACTTCTAATAGGGTGTGCCCCTAACCGGGTGTTGTAGACGTTAACTGGTCAGGTCTCTATACTACAGATAGTGAATCTTGTGGGTACTAGCTCCCACCATGGTTTTTCCCATTTGGGTTTTACATGTATAAACTCTTATGTCATGTGGTTTATGCTTTATGTGGTGATTGCATACTTGGTGTTATTTCTTGCATGCCTATTTAGTTTTAAGTTGGTGAAATTGATATTTAGATTTGAATTGTTTTTACTATCACTGATTCACCCCCCTCTCAGTGCCTTATAAGTTCATCATCATGATCTTATATGCATATATTTTTTTTTGTGTTAAATAGTATGTTAGATGCATCATGCTATACCGAATTCCATCCCACCTACCAGTTCTAGATTGCTTGGTACCTTGTGCAAGATCGCATAGTTTTCTAGCTGAGAAGAATTTTGAGGAAGCTTACACTTCATGGTTGGGTGGAAAAGTACCTAGATAATATTCTCATCTCTTAGTAGTAGATGGAGAGGAGTCCAAAGCGACCAGAGGATTCATAATATCATTGTACATAATTATTGACGTAATCGACCCTTAATGTCTCAATTATTATATTATCCCTCTTTATGAGATGAACATTGTAACTGAACATTGATGAATAGTATATCCTTAATTATTTTAATTATAAATATATGGGAAATTTGAGGAAATTAGATCTTTATGAACATTTATGTCTTTACACTTCAAGGGACCATTAACCTAGTAATCTTCTGACTTAAATTGGAGGAACATTTTGTTTCTCCTAGTTGCCACCTCCTCACCCACACTCGGTTCCAACTCTTTCTCCCTTGGGAAATCATTCAATGCAACCCACCCTATCTGAGATTTCACTTGGTGCTCATCTTTGTCTGAAGTTGTGCTCCACCAAATGAAGGGACACATTGGAGGTTTGAGGTCACCAACCTACACCCATTATTCGTTGCAAGCTAAAAAAACAACTCTAAATTGCACCATTGCTAGTAAAAAATTCATTCCATACAACCATTCCTCTCCAACACATTGTTTCATTACCCAAAAAGCATCCTCCTTGTTACCCAACTCCAATCCCCATACCATGACCATGGATACTATATCACCATTAGTTCTATATTGATGTGTTGCACTCATGAATTCTTCTCCAAGATGGATGTCCATAATTTGCATAAACATGGGCTCCTCATATTTGAATATACTTCACATTCGCTTCTTTGACACCTACCCCATGAAGGATAATTGTTGTTTAGGGGTAATTAATGAGAAGTTTTCTTCCATTCTCAATAGAATACTACCACATGTCTCCTTCCTCTATCAAAGTTCTATCAATACTACTCTTTGAGGTGAAATAAATGGAACCTCTTCCATTAATAATGCCCCAAGATTTGCGCATTTACTACATATTACTTGCCGTCATTACTATCAACTTTTTGCAGCATATGAAATCTATTAAAAATAAAAAAGAAAATCTCAACATCCATTAAAAATAAAGCTGGACACCTTGAAAATCTTCCCAAACATCCTCTATCTAGCCCTCATTAATATACATTACCACCTTGGACAACTTGTGCCCCACAAAATTCCCCCCTCTAATCATGTGTGTAATTTATTTTTGAAAGATTAGGATAATTTCTAATAATTTTAATGTATTTATTAGTTTTCCATGCAATTGATTCACCTCTGATAATAGCGTTTATGATTATCTGTGAATCCCTTTTGAAATGAAGCTTTGATACTACTAATTTATTTTCCATTTTAATTTCCAATAGGGTGGCTTGGGCTTCGACCTCATTGTTCATACCCTCTTCCAACTTCTTGCCTGCCATTACTAGGGTATTACTATTCTGATCCCTTGCCACATATTTTGCCCCTGATGGGCCCAAATTATGCTTTGCTGCACCATTAAAATTCACCTTGATCTACCCCTCTTTAGGTTTGCTCCACTCAACATCCTTTGCCTCCTTTGCTTCCAAATTAACCCAAATAGGCCCATTAATAGGCCAATTAATAGGCTAATTTTTTTATTAATTGTTGGTAAATAATTATCTTATATTATTTTTATCATAATATTTTATTTATGTTGCTATAATAATGAGTTTCTCAAAATTATTGTTTTAGAACTATTATATTTACTTGGAATTTTTTTTTTCTATTATAGAATTATTTGTGCATTAATTTATTTTATTTTTTTATGGAGAATCAACTCAAAATTAAGGAATCAAATTATAGAGACTCTTTACTAAGAAATCATTTTCTCATCAATATTTAATAAATATTTATTGAAACCAACAATTATGCAGAATTTCATGCTTTGTCTTTTGGATTAGATATGACAATCTCTTTGGGTATTAAGGACTTAATAATTGAAGGTGATTCTATGGTGATTATTCAATGTGTTATGAAAAAGAAATCGAATTGTTGGAATTTGTAGTATATACTTGATCCCATTTTACAAAAATAGAATTGTTTGAATCTTTCTTGGTATCCCATTGTTACAGAGAAGTTAATAAGATTGCATATTATTTGGCAAATTTAGCCATTGATAGCAATGCTAATCAGTGAGAGGTGGGTTTTGAGGAAATTCCTTCTAGGGTATGGGAAGGTTTGCAACAATAGTCATATAATTTTCTTGAGTAACATCGATGTAAAATTTTATGATAATAATTATTTACGCTTTCCCCTTTCATTTCAAGTATTCATGTTCGTTGTCTGGAGAAGTGTTCGAGGTCATGGCATTTTATATAATAGCAATTTTCCAAAGGTTTTTTGATACTTTCTTTTTTGGCAGGAAGGTTTTTGGCTCACGGGACTTGGCACAGGACTTTGGAAAATTTTGTCTTCTTCCATTGATAGTAGCTATGGAGTCTACATTTGAAAATTATCCGATGGGTTTTTTTTCTTTTTTGGCAAATTTTCATATGGGCTCTATGCAAAACTGATATTATATGTGTTGTGACCACATTTTGTATGTGGTTTTGGGTGGGGTGTATATATTGATCCGTTAGATACTATAGGCTTATTTTATGAGTTGTGACCAGAGGTTTTCTTCTTAGGGTTCTTTTCTCTGGTATGCTCTTTGAATCCTGTGTAAAAAATAAAAAATATTAATAAAAATGTTTAGTGGAATAATCCACTTTTATTGAAAAAAATAAAAATAAATATTTATTCTAATGAACAAACTCAACATCCACTATGCTAGTCACAATTGTGCCTAGTACGAATTGGTCAAGGTCAACTCTAACAACTATGATATTCATCAACCTAGTAAAATCATGATACATTCTATTTGGAATATTTTTTGGTCTTAAACTATTATCTAGTATAGCCTTGAATCACTTCCACAATTCATATTTTAACTAGATAATTGTTGGATATTGCTACTACTAGGATATGTTGTTGTCATTGATGTTAACATATTCTGATGTTGCAGAAGAGATGTTTGGTGTTCTGAAGATTGCATTGAGTTGATATGGATGATTTATTTGTTTGGGATGCTGGAATAATTTATTCCTTATTGGTTTAAGTGATCTGATAGATTGCTTGATCATATTATTTTATGCGGTTTATAGTTCAGTCTTTCTGTGCAGTGGTTGGCAAAGTTTGGTATTTGATCCGGTGACCTCCGGTATGATCATATCTTTGGCTAAAGATTTGGGATAGTGTTTTGGATGTTCATGTGTATCTTTAGTTCAAATGGTTTGTGATTTGTTACTCTGCAAGTTATCTTTCTAGTTTGAATTGCTACTATTGAGTATTCTTGTGGGCTAGCATGTTGATCGATGAAGATTTGCATAAGTGGTGTTGGTGCAGCTATTCTGGATGGTTCTAATGTTCTTGTTGGTGTTTCCTGATCATGTCCTATTGGTCTTGGTGGTTTGCATTGATTCTTGTGTGCATTCTTGGTGATTTTTTTGATCCGACGATATTCTTCATGTTATGCAATATTTTTGGTGGTGTAGCGTGTTGTGGTTGATCTTGGCGAGATTTTTGATGGTGATGCATGTTTGGAGATTTGGTTTAGTTCCGTGTTAATGTTATAATTTTGGATACCAGTAGTGAACTGGAGGAAAACTAAGAGGGGGGGAATCAATTTTCTACAAGTTAAACAATTAATGTAGATTATAAACCATTTACGAGAGCATAATATAAATAGCATAGTGAAAGATAAAGCATGAAAGCACAAAACACACAACACCAATATTTTTGAGGTGGAAAACCCGGTAAAGGGAAAAACCATGGTGGGAAACCCTATCCACAGTCAGATAATACTTATGCAGTAGTATGTGAAATAATTACAATGGGGATTGCACTTGCAATTAGGCCAACCTCTTAGAGCTCATTTCTCATCACAAAAATAAGTCACTGACTTACATAAACATCGATCTACAATCCAAAGAAAGTGAACTATGAAAATTGCATCTCCTAATACTTGATACAATTCCGGTTAAGAACAGATGTCTGCCCTGCAACTCTAAATCCTTCACACCCTTTGTTGAATGATATATCTTTGTTCACACAATTACCTCCCTTTCATAATATAGACATAACCATACCAATACCAAATTACATGAATAATTTGCCTATAAATATAGGTCACCAACCTTGATAACAAGGTTGGCTAAACCCTAAACCCATAAACCCATAATTACAAAAATTACATCACACGATACCACCAGACCAATATTATGATTTAGATTACATAGCATGGACCTAATTAAAATTCCCAATCAATTATAACCACCGGAAATCACACTAAGACCAATACCCACATGTTTCATCAATCGATAGAAACCCTCACTGCAAAAACAAAGAATAACCAACTAGATCCAAATAGGACCACCAAATCATCATGCTATCCAATGCAAAGCCACCAAACAATTAGGACACAATAAAAGAACACCTTCAACATGTTAGGAACCATTATAGTAAGCTAGACCAAAAACACTTAACCATTTCATTGAATATCAGCAACCGATAAAGCTAACCGGTACCAAGAATATCAACCGGTAAACCAAAACATAAGAGATAGCTTTTGGAGAACCAAATCATGAACCAATTGAATATGAAAAGCATATAATCATCCTGATAACCATCGAAAACCAAATCCAACAATCTGATCATACTAGATCAGAATCAAGCCAAAACTAAGACAAACTGAGATAGGTCCAACCGAGATAGCATCAACCAGTCGGGAAAGAACCCTATCCAAATGGAGCAAAGTGTTGAGATAAATGACAACACATAATCACTATTTCCAACAATCTCCCCCTTTGGCATTGATGGTAACACTGAATGTGAAAAAAAACCAAGTGCCAAGGAATGCCAACAATCTCCCCAAACAATCAAGAACTAACAAAATATCTCTCCCCCTAAGATTTTCTATTTTTCACATGAACACTATATCCCCCTTTGACATCAATGACAAAGGGTTGATGCCAAACCAAATAGCAGACTACTTCCCCTGATCAACAACATCATCCCATCAACTCGGATCAGAAAAATATGTCTAATAAGCTCACTGGATTGATGCATCCCTGCATCTCTAAGTCTGTGCTGGAGGGGTGGTGACCCCCAACTGATCTCTGAGATATTCAAAAGTATCTTTAGGCAATGGTTTTATTAGAATATCTGCAATATGTTCCTTAATAGACACATAAACCAATCCGACTTCCTTTGCTTCAACCTTTTCCTTCAAGAAATTATACCTTATAGATATGTGTTTTGATTTGGAATGAAATACTGGATTCTTTGAAATATCAATAACAACAATATTTTATCATAGTGAATAACAATAGGCTCATAATAACTTACCCTTATATCCTTCAACATTTGCTTCATCTATAAAATTTGAGTGCAATTTGTTGCAGCAGCTACATATCCAACTTCAACAGTAGACAATGAAGTGCATAATTGTTTCTTGCTAAGCCATGAAACCAACTTCTTCCCAAGAAAGACTGTACCACCTATAGTTCTCTTCCTATCATCAACATATTCAACCCAATCTAAGTCTGTACATGCACATAATCTGAAATCATCATCCTTTGGATACCGTAACACATAGTTTGTTGTTCTTTCCAATTATTTGAATATTCTTTTAACAACAATATCATGATTTCTTCTCGGATCAGACTGAAATCTAGAAGCAATGCAGACAACATTCATTATATCCAGTCCGGTCTGATTTAAGTACAACAATCCATCAATCATTGATTTGTATCTAGATGGGTTCACTCTAGGGGATTCATCTTAGTCAATTTGTAACTGGTTATCATAGGAGTACCAATAGGTTTTGAGTTTTCAAGACCAAATTTCTTAAACAATTCCTTCACATACTTAGTTTGATAAATACCTTTATCAATCTGAGTCTTTTACAAACTTAAGAAAAATTTCATCTCTCCAATCATAGATATTTCAAATTCATTCTTCATATCATCAACAAATTTCATGCATAGATTTTATTCTCCTCCAAAAATGATATCGTTAACAAAGACTTCAATGATTAGTATGTTATCATTCTCAATCTTATAATATAAATTACTATCAACATTACCTTTGCTAAAACCAAGTTTTGAAAGATATTTATCTAATCTAGCATACCATGCTCAAGGGGCTTGTTTCAGTCTATATAAAGCTTTCTTCAATCTACAAACCATGTCCTTGTCCTTTGATAATGAAAATCCATCAGGCTGCTCAATGTAGACTTCTTCTTCAAGATCTCCATTTAGAAATGCACACTTAACATCCATATGATATACCTTGTTGTTCTTGTGTGCAACATATGCAAGAAATAGTCTTACCGGTTCAATTCTAGCAACCAAAGCATAATTTTCATCATAATAAACTCCTTCTTCCTATGAATATCCTTTTCAAACCAATCTAGCCTTGTTTCTTACAACCCGACCTTCCTCATTTAATTTATTCCTGAAAACCCATTTAGTTCCAATAACATTTTTATCTTTAGGCCTAGGAACCGATTCTCATGTTTTATTCTTTTCTATTTGATTCAATTCTTCTTCCATAGCTCTCATCCAATTTTTATGTTTACTTGCTTCAATAAAGATTTCAGTTCAATTTGAGAAATTAAACATACCTCTTCAACAACTAACCTTCTTCTTGTCATCACACCTTTCCTCTTATCACCAATGATTTGATCTTCAAAATTATTCAAATTTACATACCTAAGAGTCTTAGGATTATCTTAACTTTCCAACTCTTTATGTTCATCAACAGTCACTGTGAAATTTTTTGATGTTACCGAAGCAACTGGATCAATGCTCTGAACAAATTCTTGCACTATCAGTTTATTGGCATTTGCATGAAGATTGCATTAATGATATGTTATGCTGTCATTTATGTCAATTGAACCGATAATGGTATTTATGATATCACTAATATTGTTGTTGTTATTGATATTAGCTTGTAACTGGTAGGAAGAGATTTGTGGAAGATGTTGTAAACTGGTATGTTAAGTTTGTGAGTTGAATCGGTAAACCAGTGTATAAGGTTAGGTTAAAACCTTTTCTATGCAATGTAATCAGTAAACCCTACCAGTTTTTTTTTGGTAAACCCTAACCGATCAAGTTTGTTGGTTTAAGATCTAATGATGAGCGGTAATGATAGCGACACATGTGATCATTGAATGAGGATTAGTTTAGATTGTTTTGGTGTGTTTGTTTGATTGTCTAGGGAATGAGCAAAGTGGATTGCATCTAATGCATAACACGTGATGAGTTACAAAGTCCGATGAAGCGGTGATCATTGAGCGGTTGGAATTTGCTTGAAGAACGTGAAGAGATTGCTATGTAAATCCAACGGTCAAGATTGAACTGACTTGTTTGTAATCTCTATGAGAGAATTAGGTTTTTGTTGTGCTACCAATCTAATTGATTTGTATTTAAGGTTGATGAAGTTGTTTGTAAAGTGTTGGCTGAAACGGCCAGTCGAGTGTGTGGTTGTCTAACCAGAGAATGAATTTGCAGTTTGTGTAGAAGCAGATCAAGCTTAAAAGGATCTGATCAAGCAAATGTAGTGCTATTCAAACAGACCAAAAAACCTGTTGTTTTCTAACAATTACAGCAAAAGTGAAATCCCCTAACCAGGTAAGCTCTAACAAGCTTGGTTACTTCTTAAATCTTCTAACAAGCTGGTCCATTAGCTTGGATTCTCAAACCCTCTACCGAGGTTAATCCTAACAGAGTATTTTGCTTTTCATCAAGGCATTTTGTAAATCCCTTGACCGAGTGATTCCTAATAGATTTAGTTCTTAATAGGACTTATTGTAAAAGCTTTAATAGGCTTGGCTCCTAACAGGGTGAAATTTAGAAGAGTTCAAATAGCTATCCTTGTGAGTCTCATCTCATCATGGTTTTTTACCTATTTGGGTTTTCCACGTATAAAATTTTGTGTCAAGTGGTGAATGTTTTTGTGGTTATGATCTTATTTGTTGATTTGATTGTCTACTTAACTATTTTGATAAGGCATGATAACTGGAAGCATTGGGAGATTGAATATGTTGAGATATGATTAAGCATTTTGATGTTTACTAGATTGAAGTTGTTTACTGTTAAGTTGATATAATAGTTAACCGGTTGATGTTGAGTATTGATCTTGATAGTGAAAGTTTACTTTGTGAGTTTGAATTTAAGATTGGGAAGTTTGTATCTATTTTTCAGTATACTGATTCACCCCCCCCTCTCAGTATTCTACCATATACTTATTCTTTCATCATACCGTCAATTGGTATCAGAGCATCTCAGATCCTCTTTAACCTAAAAGCCTAACAACTCAAGGAAAAGATCTTGTAGATCATGATGAAGAAGGAAGGTCCGAAGTTCAACAAAGATAACTATAGGATATGGAGCGACAAAATAAAGATTTACATTAAGAGTCTAGGAAGTCAGTATTGGGATCATTTAGAAACTAAGTATATTACACCTACAGGAACTCTGACTGATGATCAGAAGAAAGAAGAACAAGAAAATCATCAAGCATTGGAGGCTATTATCAGTTCACTATTTGATGTTGAATATGTAGATTTTTATGGTCTTGAAACTGCATATGAAGTATGTAAAAAACTTGAAGAGATTTATAGCGGTGATGAACATGTTAAGATTGCTAAAGAGGAGAGCCTAAGAAGAAAGTTTGATGACATGAGAATGTCTAAAGGTGAGAATATCTAGTAGTATGGTCAAGGTTAAAAGAGATAGTTGGTGAAATAGAGAGTGCAGGAGGGAAAGTGGAAGATGCCACAGTGATCAGTAAGGTACTGAGAACCTTGCTATTGGTATATGCTATTCGAGTTGCATCTATTCAGGAGCTGAACTCCATTTACAAGATTAAGGTAACTCTTGACTCTATCATTGGCAAACTTAGTGCTTTTGAATTAAACAGTTATGATGGTAGTGTACAAAAATCAGAATCTGCATTCAGAGCTTCTATCTCTAACCCATCTATGAGAAAAAGTAGAGATATTTGTCATGGTTATGAATCTAGATACAACAGAGATACTGATGATGAAGACAACTTAGTGGAGCTTGAAGCATTGTTGGCAAAATGACTGCCTAGAGGCACTAGGAAATATAGAGGTAAACTACCTTTAAAGTGTTTTGCATGCAACAAGATTGGTCATATAGAAGCTAACTGTACTAATGGTGAAAATGCATACAAGAGAGACAAATTCAAGAAGTATAAGGGCAAAGGCAAGAGAGATTGTCTTATTGCTATTGATAGTAGTATTACTGATGAAGAATCTAATGACGATGCTAGTGAAGATATTGTGTTTGTAGCTATTAAGGAAGAGATATCAGATCAGAAGGCACTAGTGTCCAGGATGGATAACTTTGATGATTGGATCATTAATAGTGGTTGTTCACATCACATGAGCAGTGATCAGAGAATTTTTTTTCCTTGAAGGAGTTTGATGGCGGTGTTGTCAGATTTGGCAATGACTCACCTTTTATGGTTAAAGGTAAGGGAGTTATTTCTCTTAATGGGAAGAGCAGTGTTGATGATGTCTATTGGGTTGAAGGCCTAAAACACAATGTTATGAGTGTGGCACAACTTAATGACAGAGGATACCCACTAAAGTTTAGAAATGGTATGTGCAAAATCTTTGATAACAAAGGTGAATTGATTGCAACTAAGAAACAAACTAGAGGTAATCTATTTCATTTTAATCCTAAAGTTAGAAACTGTTTGATTGCAAAGATAGATGATAGCTGGCTTTGGCATAGGATATTTTTTCATATAAACTTTGATAACATTGTTAAAGTGAGAAAGTACAAGACAATAAGAGGTCTACCTCAACTAGATAAATTGGTTAATGCTCTTTGTAAAGAGTGTCAATTAGGAAAGATGACTTCTTCAACTTTCAAGAGAAAGTCCTTCTCATTACATCACTTGTTAGATTTGGTTCATATAGATATATGTGGACCAATAAGAAAAAGAAGCATTCAAGGTGATAGACATTTCATGATCTTCACTGATGATTGTTCAAGGATGATGTGGGTCACATTATTGAAGGATAAGAATGAAGCTTTTGGTAAGTTCAAGGCATTCAAGGCCTTAGTTGAGAAAGACAGTGGCAAAAGGATAAAATGTTTGAGAACAGATCAAGGTGGTGAATTTACTTATGAGGAATTCACTAAGTACTGTGATGAGAATGGTATGAAGCGGCAACTTTCTGCACCAAGGACACCATAACATAATGGTATAGCAAAGAGAAACAATCGGTCAATGGTTGAAGTTGCTAGGACAATGTTGATACAAGGAAGTGTAGAGAAAACATTTTGGAAAGAAGCTGTAAGTACAACTATCTACACAATGAACCGAGTTCTGATGAAAAGAGATGAATGTCCTGAAGTCTTAGAAGGAACTAGTTCAGAGAAAAAGGATGAAGATCCTTGCATTTTTCTTTTGGAACCTGAAACTATTAAATCAAAAATTGGTAAATAAAATCCTGATGTACTTATTCAATTGGAACAAATAAATTTAGAAGAAGATAATAATGAAGAAGCTGAACCTAAAGAGAATGATCATGTTATTGCTAGGTATGTAAGACTGAACCACAGTCTTGAGAGGATTATTGGGGATAAGGATGCTGGAGTACTAACTAGAAGGAAAATAAGAGAGAACTCTTGCATGATCTCCACCATTGAACCTATAAGTGCTAAGGAGGTATTTTGTGATGATTATTGGGTTAAAGCTATGGAGGAGGAATTGGATTAAATTGAGAAGAACAACACTTGGATCCTCGTACCCCGACCGGTAAACAAGAATGTTATAGGTACTAAATAGATATTTAGAAACAAGTTAAATGAAGATGGTTTTGTAATTCACAAGGAGGGAAGATTAGTCTGGAAGGGTTATGCTCAAGAAGAAGGTGAAGATTATGGTGAAACTTTTGCACCAGTAGCAAGACTGGAAGGTGTCAGAACTTTACTTGCATTTGTAGCCCATAAGAAGTTCAAGGTATACCAGATGGATGTTAAGTCTACATTTTTGAATGGGATATTGGAAGAAGAGGTATACATAGAGAAGCCCGATGGTTATGCATTGATAGATGAGAAAGACATGGTATGCAGATTGCATAAAGCTTTGTATGGATTAAAGAAGGCACCCAGAGCATGGTATGAATGGCTTCATACACATCTAATGAAGATAGGCTTTGCAAGAACCAGTGATGATAGTAATATTTATCTCAAGTCTGAAGGAGATGAAATACTGGTTAGTGAAGTATTTGTTGATGATATTATTTTTAGAGGTAATGATGTCATGGGCAATAGTTTTGCAGATGAAATGAAAAATAAGTTTGAAATGTCTTTAGTAGGGGAAATAAAAATTTTCATAGGCTTGCAGATACAGGAAATGAAGAATGGTATTTTCATTACTCAATCTAATTATGTGAAAGAGGTTTTGAAGACTTTTGGTATGAGTGACTATAAACTAGTTGGAACACCAATGGTTATAGGTTGTAAGTTATCCAAGGAGGATGCATCTAAGTTTGTTAATGAAAAGGAATACAAGTCAATGATTGGAAAATTAAACTATGTTGTTCACAACAAACCAGATATTGCCCATGCGGTTGGTATAGTTGCAAGATTTTAGAAGAATCCAAAGGAAGCACACCTGATTGCAACCAAGAGAATTTTTAGATATCTGAAAGAAACTGTTGACCATGGATTATGGTATCCATATGGAGGAAAATTTGATTTGAAGGCATACACAAATGCTGATTGGGTAGGAAATATTGATGATCAGAAAAGTACTACTGGTGGAGCATTCTTTCTAGGAGGAAGGCTAGTTTCATGGAGTAGTAAAAAGAAGAGTTGTACCTCACAATCTACTATTGAAGCTGAGTATGTTGCAACTTATATGAATTGCACACAAGCTATTTGGATAAGGAACATTTTGGAAGGTTTTAAGATGAAGATATCAGAACCTATAAAGATTTTATGTGATAATACAAGTGCCATTAGTATTTCTAAGAATCTTGTTTTGCACACTCGTGCCAAGAACATTGAATTGAAGTATCACTTTTTGAGGGAAAAATTTGAAAGTAAAGATGTTATCTTAGAGCATGTTTCTACCCAGGAGTAGCTTGTAGATATATTTACCAAACCTCTACCTAAGACTACTTTTGAGTATCTTAGAAGTCAGTTGGGGATTGTCCCTCTTCATGAAGTTAGTTGAGCATGATGTTGATTGCATCAGTCCCTGAATTACTTGTAAAACTCTTACATGGATTGATGAAGAAGTGGATGTATTCCACATGGGGAGCATCAAGTTGCAATATGTTGTTGATGCACAATGAAAATTTGACATTAAATGTTTTACTTTCAATTTGGCATTGCTGTCAAAGGGGGAGAAGAATTATGTGATTGAGGAGAAGAATTATTTGACTTGCAAAGGGAAACCAGCAACAGACTGAAGACAAATAGAGCATGGTGAATACTTGGTAATGTAAACCAAGATTCCTATTCACCAATCACAGTAGCAATTAGAGGCGTTGATATTTGTATTGCCATCAATGCCAAAGGGGGAGATTGTTGGTATTTGCATGAAGATTGCATTAATGATATGTTATATTTTCATTGATGTCAATTGAACTGGTAATTGTTGGCATTTCAATAGAAGAAGATTGTTGATATTCATTAAGGATATTGAGAAGGTTGTTGAAGATTATTGATATAACTAAAAAAGGGATGATAACTATCTTTATAACATTATTTTGTCATTGATGTAAAGAAATTGATTTTCTGATTCAATATGATGTTGCCATATCTTGAGAATATTGATTTGATGAGAATTAAGATGTCGGTAATAGACACAGAAAGAATGTGATGAATAAGGGGAGAAATAAGTTATTCAATGGGAAACTATTACTGAGTTAGAAAATGATGAGATCATGATGTTTAGATTGTTTTGATATCCTACATATGTTGTTGATTGTAAGGTTAATACTATACTATGTCACTGAGTAAAGAACCTAGTCGGTAAACCCTAAGGTTATCGATATCGGTTAATGAAGGTAGAATGTCTACCAAGTAAAGTTTAGTATTTACCAAGATGCAACCGAGTTATGATAGATCACATTGGATGGATAAAAGCATTATTTAATGAAAGACAATGATGAGCTGGAGATATAAAAATGATTGGTATGCCGTGCATGAAGTTTGTTAAGGATCTATGGCAATGGAAGATCGGCAGGAAGATCTACAGCGTAGATTAAACCGCAATAACCTTGTGCAAGTTCCAAGAAAGGAATGCAAGTCCCAAGGCAAGGTAAAACATTTTCAGATCGAAGGATGCATTGAACCTAGTCAAGATTGAAGATTTGATGGCTAAGATTGATCATGGGAAATGTGATCAAGGGGATTAAGCGGTTAGCAAATTGTTTATAAATAAGAAATTGTTGATGAACAATGTATGCGGGCAAGTGTAAGCACAGGGATGCTACATAGTGATTACCGAGCAACAGAAGCTTGAAGACCTATTTGAATAAAAGAGTAGGGAGCCCAGCAGAGGGACAAGATAAGTCCTATGACAAGATTGTTTAGAGCAAATAAGAATCTACTTTAGCATTTTAGATGTGAAGTTGCAGATATATTTTTATTACTATTGTTTTGTAAGTGACATAAAATCTCTTAACCGAGTGGACTTAACAGTCTTATTTGTAAATACTCTAGCAAGGTGACATTCTAAATGAGTGTTTGAAATCCTTTGACAAGGTCACTTCTAACAAAGTGAAGATCCTAACAGATCTGAGGAAAATCCCTTAACCGGGTCACATCTAGCAATGTGTTTGTAATCTTTAACAGGATTTGCTTTTAACCGAGCATACTCTAGAAGAGTATATTTCTTAGTGGGTTCGAAATCCCATAGTGGTTTTTCCCTATTTGGGTTTCTATGTTAAATCTGGTGTTATATGTGTTATGATGATTATGTGTTTATGAGTTTGCATGTTTAGCAGTTTTTGGTTATATTGCTGAAGTATAAGTTACCGAGGTTGAATCTATTGATTTTATGGAAGATTAAGTTTGTATGATTCACCCCCCACCCCCTCATCTTGTTAGCTATTGGCATCAGAACTTTATAGTAATGGTATTTATGATATTGCTGATATTGTTGTTGTTATTGATATTGGCTTGAAATCTGTAGGAAGAGCTTTGTTGGAGATGTTGGAAACCGGTATGTTAAGTTTGTGAGTTGAACCAGTAAACTGGTGTATAAGGTTCAAACCTTTTCTATGCAATGTAACCGGTAAACCCTACTCGTTGTTTTTTGGTAAATCCTAACTGATCAAGTTTGTTGGTTTAAGATTTAATGATGAGCGGTAATGATGGTGACACATGTGATCATTGAATGAGGATTAGTTCAGATTGTTTTGGCACATTTATTTGATTGTCCAGGGAATGAGCAAAGTGGATTTCATCTAATGCATAACGCATGATGAGTTACAAATTCCGATGAAGTGGTGATCATGGAGCGGTTGGAATTTTCTTGAAGAATGTGAAGAGATTGCTATGTAAATCCAATGGTCAAGATTGAACCAACTTGTTTGTAATCTCTATGAGAGAATTAGGTTTTTGTTGTGTTACAGACCTAATTGATTTGTATTTAAGGTTGATGAAGGTGTTTGTAAGGTGTTGGCAAAGTGTTGGCTGAAACTAGTTGAGTGTGTGGTTGCCTAACCAGAGAATGGATCTACAGTTTATGTAGAAGTAGATTGAAGCTTAAAAGGATCTGATCAAGCAAATGTAGTGCTATTTAGACAGATCAAAAAACCTGTTGTTTTCTAACAATTACAACAGAAGTGAAATCCCTTAACCAGGTAAGCTCTAACAAGCTTGGTTACTTCTTAAATCCTCTAACAAGGTTGTCCATCAGCTTGGATTCTCAAACCCTCTACCAAGGTTACTCCTAACAGGGTATTTTTCTTTTTCATCAATGCATTTTGTAAATCCGTTAACTGGGTGATTACTTACAAAATCAGTTCTTAATAGGACTTATTATAAAAGCTTTAACAGGCTTGGCTCCTAACAAGGCAAACTTCAGAAGAGTTCAGATAGCTATCCTTGTGAGTCTCATCTTATTGTGGTTTTTACCTATTGGGTTTTCCACGTATAAACATTTGTTTCAATTGGTGAATGTTTTTATGGTTATGATCTTATTTGTTGATTTGATTGAATACTTAACTATTTTGACAAGGCATGATAACTGGAAGCATTGAGAGATTGAATATGTTGAGATATGATTAAGCATTTTAATGTTTACAAGATTAAAGTTGTTTACTGTTAAGTTGTTTTAATAGTTATCCGTTGATGTTGAGTATTGATCTTGATAGTGAAAGTTTACTTTGTGAGTTTGAATTTGAGATTGGGAAGTTTGTATCAATTTTTTAGTATACTGATTCAACCCCCCTCTCAGTATTCTTTCGGATACTTATTATTTCATCATACCATCACGGTTTTGATCTGACAATTTCATCTTCCGGTACATAGTCATATGATCTGATCTGATTGTTACCTTGCTCATCCACCTTGACATTTATGCTTTCCATTATCCTATTCAATCTTTTGTTATAACATCTATATGATTTACTCTTAGTAGGACAACCAAAAAATAATCCTTCATCACATCTAGGATCAAATTTCCCTAATGCACCATCTCTTCTAGTATAGCATTTACTTCCAAAAATTCTAAAATATCTAACAGTAGGAGTATGTGTTGGCATTTTGATGCAATTTTGTATGACCGGTAAATGATATGGTTTTCATTGTTGGCAACATCATCTCCTTAGTCTTCCCCATCCTTAGGGAGTAAGAAAACTGGGCAGTGAGTAAACAAGCAGATAGTAAGTATACCGGCAAGCAGTAGACTAACAAGTAGTAGACCGAAAAGCAGTAAGGTGATCAGGTAGATGTGAGTAGATCGGTAAGGAAGATGTCCATCAGCTAAGCAAAGACTAAAATAGTACACAAGAAGAAATCATCTAGACAAGGTTGTGATCGGTTCATCAGAAAAGTCGGTAACTGGTAGACTGGTAATGTTCAATTACAACCAGTTAAATCTGAAGTCTTCTCTTAGTCAATCAACAGACATATCGACATGTTCAACAATATTATTAGAGATTCCTGCATGATTTCAGAAGCGCATTTTAAGGCTTGATAACAAAATTTTTAAATGTATGTTTTGGAGGGAAAAGTTGGTGAAAGACTTAAGGATCTATAAATTTACATATCTCATTCTTGAGAGGGTTGTTGTTAAGGTGAATGAAGTTAATGTTAAAAAGGACATAGGGGGAGTTTTAGAGTATGCAGAGCCGAGTGATAGAAGATCGGTAGAGTGGGGTTTCATAGAGCAGTGACAAAGGTGATAGTGGACCGACAGTGCATGATTCAAGTATCAGCAAACTGAAAGAAGGTAGAGTTGTGAAGGGCAGACACAACCAATACAAACCAAGATTGATGCCTAATTGTGATCTGATTAGGCTAATGTGAAGCTTCATGTATCTAATAATTTATCTGTTATTTTGAAATGACTGCAATATAGATCCCTTAACTGGGTGGACTTTAACAGGTCCCATTGTATAAATCCCTTATCTGGGTAACATTTGAACTGATGTTCTAAGTCCTTTAACTAGGCTACCTTTAACAGGGTAAAGGAACTAATCAACCTTGTTCAAAATCCCTTAACTGGGTGGAACCTAACTAGTGTCTTTGCAATCTCCTAACAGGGATGGCTCTTCACAAAGCAGTGACATAGGTGATAGAGGATCGACAATGTAGGATTCAAGTATCAGCAAACCGACAGAAGGTAGAGTTGTGAAGGACATGCTAAACCAATGCATACCAAGACTGATGCCTAATTATGATTTCATCAGGCTAATGTGTAGCTTCATGTATCTAATCATTTATCTGTTGTTTTGAAAGGACTGCAATATAAATCCCTTAACTAGGTGGACTTTAACAGGTTCCATTGTATAAATCCCTTAACCAGGTAACATCTGAACTGATGTTCTAAGTCCTTTAACCAGGCTTCCTTTAACAGGGTAAAGGCACTAATCGACCTTGTTCAAAATCCCTTAACCGGGTGGCACCTAACCAGTGTCTTTGTAATCTCCAAATAGGGATGGCTCTTCACCAAGCGTACTCTAGAAGAGTACAAATTTTGTGAGTTTTTACTCACACTGTGGTTTTCTCCCTATTCGGTTTCCACGAGATAAATCTGTGTCTTTGTGTATCTTTTCATGTCTTCTTAATATTTTGCAGTAAATGTGTACATTGGTGAATGGTTAATTAGTTCATATTTAAAGCTAAAATATCAATTAGAAAAACTGGTAATGTACTGATTCACCCCTCCCCTCTTGGTACCAATTGGGACTAACAGTATGAACGAACCATAATTCATAAGGATTCTTACCAGTATCACCTTTTATGTGTACTCTATTGAAAGTGTATACCGTAGTATTGACAACTTCTCTCCAATAGATATTAGGCAATTTGGCTTCCATCATCATCGACCTTGCAACATCTAATATAGTTTCGTTCAAGTGCAGAAAATTGTCTTATGATTCCATGCTTCTCACAAATGTTGTTGAACTCACCAGATGTAAATTCACTGCCTTGATCTGATCTTAAACATTTTATCTTCAATCTTGTTTTTATCTCAACCATAGCTTTGAGAATTTTTAATTTCTCAAGAGCTTCTGATTTTTCTTTAAAAAATGCAACCCACATCATTCTAGAATAATCATCAATAAGCAACATAAAGTATCTATCACGTTGAAAAATTTTAGTCCTTGCTGGTCCACATAGATCAGTATAAATAAGATCAAGAATTTCATTAGATCTATCATGTATGATTCTGAAAGAAGTTCTAACTTGCTTACCCATTTGACATTCTCTACATACCGAATTATGAGGCTTGATAATCTTGGGCAAATCTCTACCAACCTGAGTTGAATTGATCTTCACTATGCAATCGAAATTCACATGGCACATCCTCTTATGCCATAGCCAAGTTTCATCAATCTGAGCAATCAATCAAGCCTTCTCATTAGAGTTCAAACGAAATATATTTCCTTTGGTTTGAGTTTTAGATGCAATTTCCAATCTAGATCTATTGATAATCTTTCACTTTCCTAGTGTCGCTAGTCATGTGATGTGAGCAACCACTATCTATAACCCATTCATCCTTCTCTTCAATTTTAGTAGCTAGAGCCTTCTCCTCAGTATGATTTGTATCAATGACAGGTTGTGAAGAATCATCCTTGATAGCAATAAAGACCCAATCATTTCCAAAGCTTCCATTACTGGATCCATTCACAGGTTCATCATCATTATCATCATCAGTAATACCAAAATCATCATCACTGACATAGTAACATGATTTATCCTTATTCCTTCTAAATCTAGGTCTACTATGATATTTCAGATTAGGTTTATAATTCATTATAAATATTTCTTGATTCTTATCAGCTCTTTCAGGACATCTAGAAGCAAAATGACCAATCTTATTACATGAGAAACATGTAAAAGGAACTTTTCCTTCATACTTACTTCCAACCGGTCCTTTAGGGATTCTTCTAGAAATTAGGGCTTCAAACTCTTCAAGTTCTCTGTCTTTTCTCTCAATGTCTTTCAAATATTTTGCATATAACTCCTTCCAGTCTATCTTATGATTACCGGATGTAGATGCTTTAAATGCAGTCTCAGTTTTAGTATCACTATTATTTCCAAGTTCTTCAAGCTAAAAAATAGTCAATTTCCCAAGTAATGTATCTTTGGTAACATGGGTACTTGACATTGTCCGAAGTTCATTTATTGAAGTGGCCTTTATCTTGTAAGCCGGAGGTAGAACGCTCAGAATCTTTGACACAACCACATCCTCATTAACATTTCCACCACAACATTTGATTCCCATGAAAATCTCACTCACTCTATCCATGAAAGAATTTATCTTCTCATCTTCTTCCATCTTCAAAGTTTCATATCTCACCCAGTAACCTTCGAGTTTTGCAATCTTTACTGCTTGGTCACCTTCATAAAGAGTTTCAAGCTTCAACTAGATCTGCTTTGCATTTTCCAACTCTATGATATTAAATAGGTTCTCATCTAATTGGGTACTTAACAAAGCTTCTTTCTCTCTGACATCATTATCATCTTTCTTTTGCTCATCAGGAGGTGTCAGAGTTCCAGAAGTAGGATCATGAGGTGTACACCCTTTCTCTTTTATCTCCCAAACTTCAGCTCCAAGACATCTCAGATGAATCTTCATTTGCTCCTTCCATATATTGTAATTTGTACCATCAAATCTAGGACTCTTCTTCTGGTAGGGATTAAATGTAGAAATTGATGCCATCGGATCTCCTCAAGCGGTTAAGCTTTTGCAAAGAGGACCTTTCTCTGATATAAATTGTCAGTTTTTTGATAGCAGTAGGGAACCGAAGGAAAATTGAGAGGGGGGGAATCAATTTTTCACAAGTTAAAAAATTAATGCAGATTATAAACCATTTACTGGAGCATAATATAAACAACATAGTGAAAGATAAAGCATGAAGCACAAAACACACAACACCAATATTTTTGAGGTGGAAAAACCAGTAGAGGGAAAAACCATAGTGGGAAACCCTACCCACAGTCAGATAATACTTTTGCACTAGTATACAAAATAATTAAAATGGGGATTACACTTACAATCAGTCCAACTGCCTAGAGCTCACTACTCATCACAAAAAGAAGTCTCACTAACTTACATAAACATCATATTACAATCTAGAGAATGTGAGCTATGAAAATAGCATCTCCTAATGCTTGATACGATTTTGGTTAAGCAAAGATGTCTTCCCTGCAGCTCTAAATCCTTCACACCCTTTGTTGAATGATATATCTCTGTTCACACAATTACCTCTCTCTGATAATGTATACATAACCATACCAATACCAAATTATATGAATAAGTCACCTATAAATATAGGTCATCAACCTTGATAACAAGGTCGGCTAAACCCTAAACCCATAAAACCATAATTATAAAAATTACATAGCACAATACCACCAGACCAATATTATGATTTTCATTATATAGAATGGACCTAATTCAAATTCTCAATCAATTATAACTGCTGGAAATCATGCTAAGACCAATATCCACACATTTCATCAACCAGTAGAAACCCTCAGTGCAATAACACAGAATAACCAATCAGATCCAAATAGGACCACCAAATCATCACGCCAATCAATGTGAAGCCACCAAACAATTAGGAAACAATAAAACAACATCTTCAGAATATTAGGAACTATTAGAGTAAGCTGGACCAAAAAAACTTAACCATTTCATTGAATATCACCAATCAGTAAAGCTAACCAGTACCAAGAATATCAACTGGTAGACCAAAACATAAGCGATAGATTCTAAAGCACCAAATCATGAACCAAGTGAATATGACAAGGATATAATCATCCTGAATAACTATCAAAAACCAAATCCAATGATCGGATCATACTGGATCAGAATCAGGCCAAAACCAGGACAAACTGGGACAAGTCCAAACAAAATAGCAGCAACAAACCGGGAAAGAACCATATCCAACTAGAGCATAGTGTTGGCAACAATGACAACACATAATCACTATTGCCAACAATTATGTTATGTATATAATTAAATTGGTCTGGTGGATCACATATGTATCGTGTGATGTAATTTTGTAATTAAGGGTTGAGGGTTTGGCTGACCTTGTAGTCAAGGTTGATGATTTGTATAAATAGGTGTTATAGTCTTGTAATTTTGGTATCGGTGTTATGTCTACATTATCAGAGAGTGGTGTATGTGGTGCTTAAGCGAATTTATCATTTGGTGTGGTGTATTGAGTAGAGATTGTTGTAGAGAAGACAAATGTGCTTAACCAGAACAATCATCAGGCTTAGGGAGATGCTATATTTGTAGTTCATGTAATCCTGATTGTAGTTCGATCATTATTGTAAGGTAGTGAACCTTCCCTGAGGGTTGGAGCCTTCTAGGTCATCTTATTTTGAGAAATGAGCTCCAGGCAGTGTTCCTGAATGCATGTGCATTCCCCATTGTAATATTTACACATACTACTACAGAGTATCATCAAATTGTGGGTAGGTTCCCGCAATGGTTTTCCCCTTAATCGGGTTTTCCACATCAAAATATTGGTGTCATGTGTGTTGGTTCTTTTATGTCTATCTTTATTCTTGTTGCAGTTGTTTAGATATGAGATTGTGCTTGATTTTATTTTTGGTGAAAACTGATTCACCCCCTCCTCTTAGTTTTCCTTCTTGGTTGCTGCTAACAATTGGTATCAGAGCTAGATCCTCTGAGAGAAGCTTGACTGCTTGAGGAGATCCAGGATGACAACTTATGTGTTCAAGAAGGAGAATCCTAGATTTGATGGAAGCAATTATACTATTTGGAAGGACAAGATAGAAGTTCATTTGAAATGCCTTAGAGATGAGTATTGGAAGATTACAAAGAATGTCTACAATGTTTGTCAGAATGAACTGGTTACTGCTGCTGAAATCAAGGATGCTAAACCTAACATAAGAGCTAAGGAAGAATTGTTGAGTGCCTTGACTAATTCAGAGATGACTAATGTGATGGGGTTGCAGAATGCACATGAGATTTGGAAGAAGCTAGAGACTTTGTATGAAGGAGATGTGCAAGTTAAAGTTGCTAAGTTGCAGAGCTTGAAACAAAAGTATGAAGCATTGAAGATGACAGAAGATGAAAATATATCAACCTTTATGGCTTAGGTAAATGATCTTGTCATGAATATCATATGTGCTGGTGGAACCCTTGAAGAATATGAGATTGTTGCTAATGTGCTGAGATCATTACCTCCTTCTTACAAACATAAGGTGGCTGCTATTGATGAGATCCAAAGTGTGACTACAGTGACTAGAGATATGTAGGTAGGAAAGCTTACTACATTTGAGTTGAGAAATTTGGAGAATCACATGGTAAACCTAAGACTGCATTCAGAGCTTTTGTATCCGAGATTTGAGAGAAATTTCTTGTTGGGTATCAAGATTTGAAAGAGAGAAGAGAGAGAAGGAAGAGAAAGAAAGAGAATTGGATGAGCTCGTAGCCCTTTTTCTTGGAGATTGCCTAAAGGAGCTAGTAAGTATGATGGAAAGTTACCTTTGAAAATTTTCTCTTGTAATAAAAGATAGGACATTTTTTTTCTAGGTGTCCTGAGAGGATGTTTAGGTATGTTAAGCATGATAAATATGAAAGGCATGATAGATTTGATAAATATGAAAAACATGATGTATGATAAATTCCATAAGACCTAGCAGAAGTATAGAAATCAGAAGAGATGCTATTATTGTTGGGAGTGGTTGCCATTGCACCAAAAGATCAACTTGTCAATGCCCGATACAACCACTAGACTTATAGAATCCACGAGAGGTGGTTAAGCCATGTCACAAACACACCACTTTTGCTGCATAGAGACCAAGGAAACACACCTTGCAACAATCCCCCCTCAGCACAAGAAGGGTTTGAACCTCTGACCTAGCTCTAATACCAAGTTTTGGGAGTGGTTGTCATTGCACCAAAAGATCGCCCTATCAGTGCCCAATACAACCACTAGACTTATAGAATCTATGGGAGGTGGTTAAGCCATATCACAAACACATCACTTTTGCTGCATAGAGACCAAGGGAACACACCTTGCAACAATTATACTACTGATGAAGGTGTCAAAAATGAGGAATCAAATAATGGGGATTTAGAAGACAAATTTGTATTTATTGCTATCAAGGAAGATGATCCAGTATCAGTGAATCCTACAAGCTGCATTGTTGAAGAGAAAGCTTTAGCTACTAAGATTGAAGAGAAAGATGAATGGGTGATTGACAATGGTTGTTCACATCATATGATAGGTGACAAAAACAAATTTGTAAGAATGGAAAGGCATGATGGTGGAATAGTGAGATTTGGAGATGATAAAGCTTGTGTGATTCGTGGTAGAGGTTCTATATCTTTCAATGGTAAACATAATACTGATGATTTCTTGTATGTTGAAGGTTTGAAGCATAATATTTTGAGTGTTGGACAAATGGTTGACAAGGGATATAATTTGGAATTCAATAATGATAAATGTAAGATCCTAAATGCCTATGGTATAGAGATTGCATTAGGTACTAAAACTAAAGGTAATATCTTTCACTTGAATGCTGGTGAAAAGAGTTGTTTGATTGCACATATTGAACAAAGTTGGTTATGGCATAGAAGAATGTGTCATGTTAATTTTAATTACATGGTAAGGATAAATTCTACTCAAGATGTTAGATATTTGCCTAAGATTGTGAAGCCTGCTAACCTGCTATGTAAGGAATGTTAGATGGGAAAGAAAACAAAAATTTCATTGAAGAGTAAACTATATTCATCTAATGGATTGCTAGATCTTTGTTCATAATGACTTATGTGGTTCTACTAGAGTGAGAAGCATGCAAGGAGGGAGATATTTCATGTTATTGATTGATGACTATTCAAGGATGATGTGGGTGACCTTTCTAAAGGAGAAATTAGAAGCATTGGAGAAATTCAAGATATTCAAAGCCAAAGTGGAGAGTGAGACAGGATTGAAGTTGTAATGCCTAAAATCTGACAGAGGAGGAGAATTTACATCAGGAGAGTTTGATACATTGTATGAGAGGAATGAAATTAGAAGACATTTATCTACCCCTATAACCCCTCAATAGAATGGAGCTGTCGAAAGGAAAAACAAAACTATCTTAGATGCTACAAGGACTATGCTGATTGAAGGAAATGTTGCACAAATCCTTTGGAGAGAAGCTGTTAGCACTGCTATTTACACATTAAACCAGGTACATATTAAAGGTGATTCTAGTAAGACTCCTTATGAGCTATGGTCTAGTCATGTTCCTATAGTTAGATATTTAATAATTTTGGGAGTAAATGTTATATCAAGAGAGATGAGGATATAGGAAATTTTAATGCAAGATGTGATGAAGGAATCTTCTTGGGATATTCTACTAAGAGAAAGGCCTACCAGTGCTACAATAAGAGATTGAAGAAGATGGTTGAAAGTCCAAATGTGAAGGTGGATGAGTATCTTGGAAAGAATATCAGAGCATGAAGTTATGATCTTGATGATGAAGATGTTGTTCCCAAGCCTGTACAAACTGAGATCTTGAAGCAAATTGATCCGGTGGAGACAGTTAATCTAGATATTGTTGCTACCAGTGAACAAATGCAAGAACCTGAAAAATTAGAGCAATCAAAAGACACTGAGGTATGTTAGATTGAATCATTTAGAAAATCAGATTTTTGGTGATAAGAATAAAGGTGTAATGACTAGGAAAAGGATTGTTGCTGAAGAGATAGGTTTGATTTCAAAGATTGAGCTTAAGGATGTTGCAGAAGCATGTAAGGATGAAAACTAGTTAAGAGCAATGAAAGAAGCGCTGAATCAGATTGAAAAGAATAACACTTGGGAGCTTGCTCCGAGGCCTAAATACAAGAATGTGATTGGTACTAAATGGGTGTTCCGAAATAAATGGAATGAATATGGTGAAGTTGTCAGAAACAAAGCAAGATTGGTATGTAAAGGTTGTTCTCAGATGAAAGGAATTGACTATGAAGAAAATTTTGCTCCTATAGCTAGAATTGAAGCCATTAGATTTCTTCTTGCATATGTTGCTTATAAGAATTTTAAGGTATATCACATAGATTTTAAGATATCCTTTTTGAATGGTGATTTGGAAGAGGAAGTTTACATTGAGGAACCAGATGGATTTTCTCTATCTAATGAAGGAGATATGGTATGCAAATTGAAGACAACTCTGTATGGACTGAAGCAAGCCCCTAGAGCCTGGTAGGATAGATTGGATAAGTATTTATTGAACTTGGGATTATGTAAAGGTATTGCTGATAGTAATTTATATTTCAAAGTTGAGAAAGATAATATTTTGATTGTTGAAGTCTTTGTTGATGATATCATTTTTGGTGGTGATGATAATTTGAGTATGAAGTTTGCTGATGATATGCAGTATGAATTTGAGATATCTATGATAGTAGAAATGAAATTCTTTTTAGGACTGCAAATTACTCAAACTGATAAAGGTATTTTCATTTCTCAATCTAAGTATGTGAAAGAACTATTGAAGAAGTTTGGATTAGCTGATTCTAAACCTGCCGGAACTCCTATGGTGATTGGATGCAAGTTCTCTAAAAATGATGAATCTCAGAAAGTTAATCAAAGTTTGTATAGATCTATGGTTAGTGGAATGTTGTACTTAACTCAGAGTAAAACATAAATTATGCATGTTGTTTGTCTTTGTGCTATATTTCAATAAGATCCTAAAGAAACTCATGTCACTATTGTGAAGAGGATTTTCAGATACTTGAAGAGGACTGTTGACTATGGTTTATGGTATCCGAAGAATGATGATTTCTTGTTGTGTGCCTATACTGAGGCTGATTGGGCTGATGTTGTTGATGACCAAAAGAGCACTGCCGATGGAGCATTCTTTTTGGGAAATATATTGATTTCATGGTCCAATAAGAAACAAGATGTTGTATCTTTATCTACTACTGAAGATGAATACATTGTTGCTACTAGTAACTATACTCAAGTAGTTTGGATGAAGCAGATATTGAAGGATATCAGAGTAATTTATGATGAGCCTACCATTATATATTTTGATAATTCAAGTGCTATTAATATTTCAAAGAATACGATGCTGCATTCTAAAACCAAGCATGTGTCCATAAAGTATCATTTTTTGATGGAGTAAGCCAGTGATGAAGAAGTCAGATTGGAATATGTATCTACAAAGGATCATATTACAAATATTTTCACTAAGCCTTTGCTTGCAATACATTTTCTTATTTGAGAGACAAGTTAGGGGTCTCTGTGCCTCCTGTAGAGAACTAGATGCATGGAGTTGCATCAATCCGATGGATTTCAGAACTTTATCTCTTTGTTCGGGTTCTTGAGTTGGGGCTGCTACTCAGTTGGAGTAGTGAATGTGTGGTTCATATTTTCAGTTGTGGGTTTATCCTAAGGGGGATATTGTCCTTCTTATAAGATGATTTTTTGGGAGAGAGAGAGCATAATTTGTATTCTATCTTTGGTATTGCTGTCAAAGGGGGAGAGAATCATGTGAAAAATCGCTTTATCTTTGGAGCTTTGTTTGCATGATCTTAGGGGGAGTTTTGTTGGTGATGATTCATTCCTTTGCATTGATTATTTTTCACATTCACATGTTGCCATCAATGCCAAAGGAGGAGATTGTTGGATATTGATGCTGCTAGGATATGTTGTTTTCATTAATGTCAACATATTTCGATGTTGCAGAAGAGTTGTTTGGTGTTCTAGTAATTGCAATAAGCTGAAATGGATGATTTATCTATTTGGGATGCTGGAATGCTTTATTCTTTATTAGTTTCAGTGATCCGGGAGATTGCTTGATCATATTATTTGATCCGGCGAGCTCTGATATGGTCATATCTTTTTCTATGGATATGGGAGAGTGTTTTGGATATTCATGTGTATCGTCAATTCATATGATTTATGATTTGGTGTTCTGCAATTTATCTTTCTAGTCCAAATTGCTACTATTGAGTATTCTTGTGAGCTAGCGTGTTGATCAATGAAGATTTGCATAAGTGGTGTTGGTGCAACTATTCTGGATGGTTCTAATGTTCTTGTTGGTATTTCTGGATTGTTTCCTATTTGTCTTTGTGAGATGCATTGATTCTTGTGCATATTCTTGGTGATTTTGCTGATCCGGTGATATTCTTCATGTTATGTGGTATTTTTGGTGGTGTAGCGTATTGCAATTGATCTTGACAAGGTTTCCAATGGTGATGCGTGGTTGAAGATTTGGTCTAGGTCTATTCTATCTCATGTATATCATTATATTGGTATGATGGTTCACATATGTATCGTGTGATGTAATTTTATAATTAACGGCTGAGGGTTTGGCCGACCTTGTATTCAAAGTTGATGATTTGTATAAATAGGTGGTATGGTCATGTAATTTAGGTATCGGTGCTATGTCTACATTATCAAAGAGTGGTGTATGTGGTTCTTAAGCAAATTTATTCTTTGGTGTGGTGTATTGAGTAGATATTGTTGCAAAGAAGACAAATGTGCTTAACTAGAACTATCATCAGGCATAGGGAGATGCTATATTTGTATTTCATGTAATCCAGATTGTAGTCCGATCATTATTGTAAGGTAGTGAACCTTCCCTAAGGGTTGGAGCCTTCTGGGTCATCTTATTTTGAGCAGTGAGCTCTAGGCAGTGTGCCTAAATGCATGTGCATTCCCCATTGTAATATTTACATATACTACTACAAAGTATCATCTTATTGTGGGTAGGTTCCCATTGTGGTTTTTCCCTTAACCAAATTTTCCACATCAAAATCTTGGTGTCATGTTTGTTGGTGCTTTTATGTCTATCTTTATTCTTGCTGCAGTTGTTTAGATTTGGGATTGTGCTGGATTTTATAATTGTGGTGAAAAATGATTCACCCCCCCTCTCAGTTTTCCTTCTTGGTTGTTGCTAACAATTATCTAGTCTAGCTTTGAATCACTTCCATAATTCATCTTTCAACTAGACAACAAATATTTTTATTACAATTCTACGAAGGTAGGTTTTTTCCACGTAGGACATTTATGCATTATAATTTAGTATCAAACAAACTCAAATTCAACTATATTACGAGGGTCTTAATATAAAGCTCGAAATCAATTAATTAATCTAGGAAGGCTCTTTACTAACTGACCATTTTCTCATCAATACTTAACACATGCATTCTAAGGAACAAACTCAACTTCAACTATAATAATTGTAGTTGTGCATGGTACAAATCAATATTAAAGTCAATGTAAACCTTAACAACTATAATCTTCATTGACAAAATAAAATGATATATTCAATTTGAAAGAATCTATTGATCTCAAACTACTAGTTGGTTTGTTTCTTAATAATATGTCATATTTCATCTATTGACTAGCCAATAGTTACTATTTTTACAATACTACAAATGTAAATACTTTTAAATAATAGACATTATACATTATATCATATATCAAATATTATCATATAATATATTATTACATATTATATGCTTTATTATATTTATATGATTACTATAATATATTATATTACTATTGTTATCATATTACTACAAAGGCAAGTACTTGCCACTACATGGCACTTGTTTCTATTGTAATGAACAATGCACATAAGTACTATACTTAACATGGAAGTTGGAAAATAATATGAATTGAGTCTATTTTATTTTTATTTATTCTTAGGTTTATACACGATCTTTAGTATATACATTCATTACCTTGGTTTAAATTTGTAGATTATGTAATTGACTTGGGTCAATTATGTGATTTTAGGAAACACATATATTTTCAAAGTTGAAATCCAATTTTTAGTTCAAGTATTTTATCTCCAATTAGATAACCTGAAGCATAAAATATATGAATTGAATGTTAGGGTGTTGAATATAAAGGAAAACTCTAATTAATTAAGAACCTGTAGTGAATATTCAATGCATATGTAACATAGGAAATGCTAGGGCATGATATGGCTAGATAAATTAGGCTTCCAATTAGTTGATAATAAATAATATAGTTGATTTTTTTGCAAGGAGTATGAGAGTCGATTTTAATACCATTTTCAATAGATGTGATGAGAGTTTTACGATCAAACATATATAATTTTGAGATTAAGTTTGAGCATGTTTTTCTTGAGAGATAATAATTGAAAGGTGATCTTAAAAAATTGACATTTGTAGGAAATGATGAAGACCTAAATCACTCAAGGGTAAGATTAAGTTTTTGCTTGTATTTACATATCATGGATGAAAGACTGTTAGTGATGAGAAAGTCATCTAAAGACTATAATGATAGTTGTATGATTATTATTAAATTGAAAAACTAGATCAATGTTAGATTTTGAATTGGAGAACCCTAGGTTTTGAAAGAAGTTATTTAATGTTAAATACCATGCTTAAGGAGCTTGTTTAGTCAATAAAAGTATTTTTGATTTTGCACAAGTAATTTATTTCATTTGTTTGTAATTTTTTTTTCATTTGATGCCTATATATTTTAATCTTGTAAATTACCATTTAAAAATGCATTCTTAACATGCATTTGGTGAATTTTTCATCCATTATATAAAGCTAGTGCAAGGAGTAAATGAATAGTGCTCATTTTTTTTCTAAAAACAAATGTTTTTATAATAATCTATGCCATGTAATTGAAAAAAACATTCAACCACTAATTATATTTATCATATTTCCTCAAGGGTTGTATTTAATTTTATAAAGCCAATGATAATTAATAATTTATGATAGAGGATGGTAGAACAAGTTCCCAAGTTTTGACTTTTTATTGAGAGCATTGTACTCTAATTGCATGTCATTATTTCAATTTTGATTTTCATTTGCATCTTCAAATATTCATATAGTGTCATGAAGACAACATATGAATGTTGACTTATGATTATCTTAGAAAAAAGAGGTTTGTATTTTATTATAGAATTGTGGATTGAACCCATTTAGGTCTTTTTGAATGTGAATTAGGATGAGGATCAAAGGACAGTTGACCTTTTTCTTTAGATGATGAAGATTCAATAATACTATCAAAGATTTAGATGGAGGAGATTTAAATGGGATAAATTCAACTCATAATAACATCAATCAATTTTAGAGGAATCATAAAGTCTAAATCCCTTTGTATTTATCTCATACCCAATAAAAATATATCGAGTGGATGTGGGATAACTAATGAAGAAAAACTTCCATATTCTAAGATGAGAAAAAATATTATTTTATACATTTGACCATTCTCTTAAGGAAATTGAGAGATGCATATATTTTGAAGAAAACCTATTTAAATGTATAGTGTTAATTCATAGCATCAAACCAAATGAATTTAGGTGTATTAAGAGGATGCATTGTATATCTGACCATTTTCTATTATGGTTCAATTTTTTCTTTTAGCTACATTGTTTTGTTGGAGAGAATATGAGAAAAATAGTTCTCTTTATATTCTGTATGAGGCACAAAAGTTGTTGATATCATTGTTAATGTATTATGTATCATTATAGGTTCTAATGGATTTTATTTTATGTTTGAATTATTTTTTTACCAAGGCTTTGAACTCTTTAAATTTTGAGAATACTTCACTTCTATTTTTATTTGTTAGAGTTATATTGATAAAAGGTTAGTAAACATGAATTACTTTGCTATAGAAGCAACCAAAACCCAACCCACCTACTGCCACAAAGGCCATGTAGGGCCAAAGAAAATAAGTTGCACACCCTTCAAACATGGGTATCGGATTAACTAATTTATCCAACACTTATGCACCTATATAAGAGTCCTTAATCTACTAGCCAACTCATATGGTTGTGTTAATGATATTATTTTTCTACATTATTCTCCTTCTTGGAGGATTGCAATGTCATGTGTAATTGAGGATTTTATTTCCTCCTCTTGACTTATGTTCAACCTTGAACTTTTGGAAGGTTTCTCTCACCTTCTACACATTCCTCTCCACCCAACTCCACACATACCACCTATGACTCAGGAGAATGCTCCTGATTTGTGCACTTCAAAATGAGTGTCTCCTTAAAAGGGCAGTCCATTGATTTGGCATTTTTTGGACAACCAACAAAAAAAACCTAAGTACCTGAAGTTAGTAAAGGAGTGAAGAAAGTTGCAGTGTCCTCACAAGGAGCTTAAAGTTTATTTGAATCTTTAAGAGTGTTGGGAGGAATGACATAGAGCGTTGAGTCTTTGCCCCAAGCCACCAGAAGGATTTGCCTTTTGCTGCCTTAGTTCCCAAATTTATTTATTTATGAAAATGGGATGTAGAGGGTTATGTGGAGAAGCATCTGTCATATCTAAAGGCATTATTTTCATGGTCAATTGGTTTCCTCCTGCTCCTATTTCCCACTTTCAACAATATCTTAGTAGGGAGCCTTTTGGATAAATCTATTTCAACACAAATTCAAGCACAAGTAGAATACTAATAGTTGATAGTTTCCTTGAAAGAGAAATGATACTTGACTGGACTGTTCCCTATTATTTGCAAACAATCTAATTCCTAGAAAGTAAGGGAAGATATGATAATATCACCCATAAAAATCCTATTGTGATTATTTTTGTGCATGATCAAAGGCCAAAAAATAGGGTTTAATGCATAAAAAATCTTCTTGGAAGATCCAAGGTTCAGTTTCCAACACGAGCTCCTTATCCTCAGAAGAATCAAATTCTAGGATGAAAAACTCCTTATCACAAGGGTAAATACTAATTTCCCCATCCACATATTCTTTCTATTTTTTAGAAACCTAAGAATTCAAGTCACATAACTTGGGCCAAATGTTTGTGTATCTACAGATTTGGGCATGATCCTAAATTGTTTTTTCTCCTGGTCCATGGCTAGATCATATAGACACACTTCTATAGTTATGAAATAGAGGAAAACGTGAAAGGGAGAGTCTTGTATTAGCTCTATTTCCATGGGGGAAAACCTTTGTTTATGAAGTGACCCTACTATCTCCTAAATCCACCTTGCCACCATGACCATAGCCTCCATAAAGCGACCAATTAGATGTTGACCAAGTATATGTGAAGTTACAACATTTGTGTGAGGGTGACAACCTCACACATCATTTATCACTATGCAAGATGAACCCTTCCTCAATTTATTTCCATCCTTCAAACCTATCCACACCCTTAAGACTACCAAATTTCATTATTTGCACTATGACCAAGACCCAATGAAAATATGAAATTGAGCTTGTTGAGAAAGTGAGGGAATAATACTTGTTACCTATTTTCGCTACAAGCTCAATCAAGTAGAGCTATAGTGTTTTAACATATAGAGAGGTACATTTTACTTTGTTGTTTTTACATTCATGTGTTTTATGTGAGGAATTAAAAGATTACATTTTTATGTCTTCAAAATTCAGAGAAGCTAGAAAAGTACACAATTTCTGAAAAAAAAAATCTTTTATTGATGGATGTACAATGTCTCACACAAGCCACGAGACTAACTGATATGGTGAAAATAAGGAACATACTATATGTATGCAAATTCAAAAAAGAGATAAATGTAAATGCACAAAAAGAAGGGTGACTCGTCATTGCCTGAATGACGAGTCCTCTCCGATTGGCCCTTGGTTGCCTAGCTTGCATCTGGTGTGTTGCCTCCTCACTGCCCCTGGGTACCGAGTTAGAGAAAATGCATTAGAGAAATGAAAAGTCATCATTATTTATATTCACATGCACTTACAAAAATACAATATAACCCTCATGTGCATCAGAACAACTAGTGTCTCATTAGGCTTAGGAAACAGATATAAGATCAAATCAGGAAGAAATCAGACATACATTGTTTTTTATCTAACTTGTTTACTTCATGTGCAGATAGAGGAAAATTAGCATGGTTGTTCATAAAATATAGCATCTGGGGTAAAATATGGCTCCCACAAGGGTTGATCCCAGCATGATGCTAAGCATATGATAGCAGACCTAAAATTAGACATAAAACCAGTAATCTCAACTAAAGTGCACTCATGTGTTTTCATTTTTTATCAAAAACCCAGATGCTAAATTAGATAATATTTTCATAAAAATTAGAAGATGAAGAGTCAAAACAACCCTAAAAATATCATGAAAACCCAATTCACTATTTTTAAGAACACTTCACCAGTCTGAAAGGGTGCAAAGAAAACAAAAATCATAACCAAGGATTCATTCTTGAACAACAAGATAAAGAACAGTGATGGAAATCATCAACAGATAGAGTAGCATCAAGGAAAGTCCCAAAAATGAGCATGTATTAGCTATGACATATGGTGTATGAAAAAGAGCAAAAAGGACAGTTCCCTGAGACAAAATGAGATAAGTCCATGTTCCTCCAAAGAGCAGCCAATGCTAGGAAAATGATTGCAATCCCATGACAGTGATGAGGATCACATATCGCGAGCAACACAATAATCCTAGTCAAATAATAGCAGAGATCACAATGCCTCTACAAAGTCACCAAGGAACAAAAAGAACTGTTGGTGTAAATAATTATTCATCTTGGATATTATTACACTTACTTAAGTTTACTTAAGAAATGCATTTCATAGTAGTTTGGGTATGAGACACTTGGGTGTTTGTGCCATATTGGGATAGTGTGTGTAGGAGAAATTCCACCTTTTATGGTGTTGATCTTGTTGTTACACTTCACTCTTGCTGTTACACTCCACATTCAGTGGGCGATCCACCTCATGTGGACTATTGTATTATTTCTCCTACCTACCCACACCTATTTCAGGGAGATCCCCTATTGCCCTTCCTATTCATTATAATTATTGAGGCATTAGAAAGAAGTATTGAACATCTTCAATCCAATAGATAGTGGACATGGATGGAAGTAACAATGAGCCTTGTTCCAATGATAAATCAATAATTTGTTGATGATACCATGCTCTTTGGGACTACCAACAAAACTAAAGAAAGAGTCATCTGAACACTCCTAGATAACTATTGGAAAGCCTCAAGTTAGACCATCAACTAGAGAGAATGAGAAGTGTTTTTCCTTTTTTACCCAACCCAGCTTGTAGAGACACATTGTAAGAATATTAGATTTGGGAGTGGAAAATCTCCCGGTAAGATTTTTTGGGATGCCACTTTTCATAGGGGTTAACAAAAGGAGCTGTTGGGAGAGTTTGATAAATTGTTGCAAGAATAAGATGGAGGCATGGAAAGGAAAATGATTCACCTCAACAGGAAGAATCCTAATGCTAAGAGCAGTACTCGTTGCCATACCAATCTACTATATATCTTGCATGCAAATTCTAAAGGCAATAGAGGACACACTTATTCATATTATGAGGAGCTTCTTTTGGAGCAAGATAGAGGAGAACCAAAAGTTCCCTCATTTCATGGCACAAGATATGTAGGCCACAAGATGTTGGTGGTGCAAGGATAAGACAATTGAGGATAATGAATTTACCCATGGGTACTAAACTAGTTTGTAACCTATACTCTAAAGGGGATTAGAAATGGGTGCAAATTATCAGAAGAAAGCATTTAGATTCAAATACTCCAACTCGTATCTTCACCACAAGGAACCCTCCAAGTGGGCTGGCAATACATAAATACATCTTAAAATGAAGAGATATAATCACAAAACATATAACATGATAAATTAGAAATGGAAGGAATACATATTTTTGGATAGACTCTTGGAAAGGACACAAACCATTAAAAAATAGTACAAATCTAAAGGAAATAAAGAGGGACACTACTCAAGCATGGATAAGAAAAGTCAGCAACTATGGGGAGCATATTGAAAAAAACACTTTCATGCGATGGAAATGACAATCACTTGAGAACTTGAATGTCCTAAAAGAGAAAAAAGAGGCCTTGAAGAAAATACTAAATAATTTTTTTTCTTATTGTCCAATGAGGCAAACATCATTTGTTGGTGCAACTCTATTTTAGAGGAATGTAGAGTGAAATTTGGATATAAGGTGAAAGAAGTTGCATTTGCTAAGCAAAATTGGCCAACCAAGATATTATGGGGCAAGTATTGCTTGCCCAAGGTTGGGGCCTTTGCATGGATGATCATGCAAAAAATAATTTTAACGCAGGATGAAATTTGCAAAATTGGAATCATTGGGCTCAAATGATGCATTTTATGCAAATCAAAAGAAAAAATTGTAGATTATTCACTTCTAACTTGCCCATATGTTGAAGCTTGTTAGAAACACTTCATGACAAAGTTGAACATCTAGTACCCACTCTTGCAATAAATTAATGCATGGTTTTGTATGTGGCCCATGATAGCCAGGAAGGGAATATTTGGTAGCCTTTGAAAAATCCTCCCCTCCACAATTGTGTAGGAATTTTTGAAAGAACAAAATTGTCAAATCTTCCAAAATAAATCTATATGTCGTGCAAACCTAATCAAGAAGATAGAGAACCAAATTGTTGAACTTGTTAACATTTCTTCTCAAACTATGCCTTTAAAAGGGAGCATGTTCACAAAGTAGGATGATGACATGATTAAGGCCTTCACTGGGCTCGAAGTGCTCCGAGTTAATAGGGTTAGGAAGGTTGATCTTCCCAATAATTTGAGAGTTGGTGTGAATATTTAGATATTGGATGGATCAAAATAAAATTTTATTGGGTCTTGAAAGGCAATGTTAGGCCAAGTGAGGCTAAATGCATTGTTCAAGATCACAATAGGAATACCCTTGTTGAAAGATTAGTTTATCTCAGGGAGGTGATAGACAACCTCACTGAATTTAGGGCTGCATTGCTTGGTCTAGAATCGGGTAGGGAGTTGAAAGTGAGCCAAATTCACCTAGAAGGTGATTCACTTATCATCATCAATGTCATTAGAAAAAACTTAATGCCTAATTGGAAGCTTGATTGATGGTTGAACCTATATTGGAATTAGTCAACTCTTTTTAAATTTTTTAATTGACTCATGTTTATCAAGAGGGAAATGGTGTAACAGACAAATTATCCAATTAGGCTTCAGAGTGAGATAATTGGTGACTGGGTGGCCCACTAGGATATCCACATGGCACTGCCACTTATTTCTAGAGTAAACTCTTTATGGTGTTGGCTTGTGATAATCTATTAGTACTCTTTGAGATGAAGGTGAACATGCATGATTCTCAATGAGTAGTAGAAGGTTGGTGTACCAATTATGCTCGAGAATAATTAAACTAATCAAAGACAAGTCAATGTGATCACAGTGATGTGTTTGTCTCTAACAAAGTCATTGGATGATGGGTCAATTGGGAAAGGACACAATTGTAGGCCACATAGATACTCACACCTTGGAAATACTACTCTCATGATCCAGTAAATATTTTTGAAGATATGAATCAATTTTTGGTGAGGTTTCCATGATATCATTAAGTGGTAGTAGGTAGCTTTAATATTTGATGGACAAATTTACGTCTCCTATTTATCTTGGGCCACCCTTAGTAACTCATCCTTCCCACCTTGGTTTCTTAAGAGTTTAAAATCAAATATGGACACGCCCATCAAACTAGTCTTAGACAAAAAGGAAAATGTCATGTATTCAAGGGAGGTGATGGACAAAATGCTCAAGGCCATCCTCAACTATTTGCATGGGATGGTTATCCATGTGCTTAAAAAAAATTTAGGGGAATATTTTCTAAAATATTGCCATAGACATTGAGTCAACACAAATGTCTCCACCATGTTTTTGGTGAATGTGTTATGTGTGGGGGAGTCAAAAGATGGGGTGAAGGTATTATACTAAAACATTTTTATGATTCCTTCCTTGGGGAATTGGAGATTGTCTTGGCCAATGTTGATGAGAATTTGAGGGTTCCTCTCCCACGAGATTATTTTATTTTTTGGTAGTGATGGAAAGAGGTTCCCAAACTACCAATCCTTTCTAACTTTGAGTCAAAGGTCTTTGAAAACCATAGGCCAATTGTAACCAAGAACATGGTCTTTCTAAAAACTTTGTTGGGAATCATTATGAATGAAAGAGGGGACTAGATCGAGGAATTTATTGAGGCTAAAGATTTGGACAACAAAGATGAGGAGGAAGATGTTGGTATGGTATCAAGGAGGTTCTTTTGGAAGGGTTAGTGAAGATAGGACATTGTCTTGAGGTTGATGCTACTGGTTACATAGCATTGTAGAGCCAAGCATCCGGTTCATGTCAAGAGTGAGGTAAATGATAAGATAAGCATTGAGTAATTCTGGTGTCCTTCTATTGTTTGGTTGTATTTCCCATATAATATATGTAGGTTTAGTTCCTATACTATTATACACCCTTAGGTGGGTTTTATTTTCCTATTTTGAACTATAGTGGACACCATTTTGTTGTTGTTTGTTCCATATTTTATCTTTAATGACATAGGGTAGCTAAGGTTTAATCCCTATATGACTCTGTTATAACTAGATGACTAGGAATTCATTGTCAAAAACTACATTCTAAATTTTCTCTGATATGATACATATGGTGTTGCCACATAAGTAGCTATTAATCTACACAAAAATATGTGATTAGTGTTTTTCTTAATATTTTTCTCCTTTTCATTAGAAACTAGCAATTACACTTTGGTGTGCAATAGGTACGTTGAAGAGGTGTGGAAATTCAATTAGCAAAAAAATTATTTTATTTTGCATACATTTGTTTAGTGTGTAAGTTAAATTGGAAGGCCATTTAAAAATTCATATTGATTTTGCAATCAAGGTTTCAATTGAGAAGTGATAGCTTAAAATGAGCCATGCATCTAGTTATAAGGATCCAAACATGAAAAAAAAACTCTAAATCAAGAAGATAATTAGATTCCATATATATATATATATACACAGAGAGAGAGAGAGAGAGAGAGAGAGAGAGAGAGAGAGAGAGAGAGAGAGAGAGAGAGAGAGAGAGAGAGAGAGAGAGAGAGAGAGAGAGAGAGAGAGAGAGAGGTTACTATTGGCATTTTCATGAAGATTGCATTAATGATATGTTATGTTGTCATTGATGTCAATTAACTAGTAATGATATTGTTGATATTGTATTGTAACCAGTAGGAAGAACTTTGTGAAGGATATTGTAAACTGGTATGTAAGTTTGTGAGTTAAACCGGTAACTAGTGTAAAAGGTTAAACCCTTTTATGTAATGTAACTAGTAAACCCTACCAATTGTTTTTGTTAAACCCTAACCGATTAAGGTAGTTGATTTGGCTATGTTGGTTTATGATCTGATATTGAGCGGTAATAATGGTGACACGTAAGGCCAAATTGTATGAAGACAAGTTCAATTGTTTTGGTGCGTTTGTTTGTCTAGGGAATGAGCAAAGTGTATTGCATCTAATGCAAAGTGCATAATGAGTTACCGAGCTCAATGAAGCGGTAATCAAGGAGCGGTTGAGGTTTTCTTGATTGATGTGTAGAGATTTCTATGAAATCCAACGGTCATACTTGTACCGACTTGTTTGTAATCTCGATGATAGAATTAGAATTTTGTTGTGTTACCGACCTAATTGATTTGTATTTAAGGTCGATGAAGTTGTTTTGTTTAGAGTTGGCAAGAGCTGGCAGAAATTAGTTGAGTCTGTGGTTGCCAAACCGGATAATGAGTTTGCAGTTTGAGTAAAGGTAGATAGAAGCTTAAATGGATTTGATCAAGCAAGCATAGTGCTATTCACATAGATCAAGCAAACTCCTATTGTTTTCTAACAATTAGAGTTGAATTGAAATCCCCTAATCAGGTAAGCTCTAACAAGTTGATCCATTAGCTTGGATTTTCAAATCCTCTACTGAGGTTACTCCTTATAGGGTATTTGCTTCTAACAAGGCATTTGTAGTCAATCCCTTAAACGGGTGATTACTAACAGGATCAGTTCTTAAAAGGACTTTTGTAAAAGCTTTAACAGGCTTGGCTCCTAACAGTGTGAATTTCAAAAGAGTTCAGATATTATCTTGTGAGTCCCTTCTCACCGTGGTTTTTACCTATTTGGGTTTCCACACCAAAAATACATGTGTCATGTGGTGAATGTTTTTGTGGTTATGATCTTATGGTTGATTTGATTAACTACTTAACTATTCTGATAAGGCATGATAATTGGAAGCATTAAGAAATGAAGTATGTTGACATATGATAAAGCATTTGGATGTTTACAAGTTAAATGTTGTTTATTGTTAAGTTGCTCTAATAGTCAACCGACATTCTTATGAGTATTGATCTTGATAGTGGTATTTCTTTGATAAGTTTACTTTTTGTGATTGAGATTGAGTTTGGGGAAGTTTGTATCATTTTTTCTATTTACTGATTCACCCCTCCTCTCAGTAATCTACCAGATACTTATTCTTTCATCATATCATCAATTGGTATTAGAGCCTCTCAAGTTCTCTATGGTCTAAGCCTAACAACTTGAGGAAAAGATCTGCTAGATCATGATGAAGAAGGAAGGTCTGAAATTTAATAGAGAAAACTATAGGATATGGAGCAACAGAATGAAGATTTACATCAAGAGTCCAAGAAGTCAGTATTGTGATCATGTAGATACTAAGTATATTGCACCTACTGGGAATCTGACTGATGATCAAAAGAAAGAGCAGCAAGAAAATCATCAAGCATTGGAGGCTATTATCAGTTCTCTGTCTGATGTTGAATATGTAGATGTTCATGGTCTTGAAACTGCATATGAGCTATGGAAAAAACTTGAAGAGATTTATAGCGGTGATGAACATGTTAAGATTGCTAAAGAGGAGAGTCTAAGAGGAAAGTTTGATGACATGAGGATGTCTAAAGGTGAGAATATCCAACAGTATGGTCAAAGGATAAAAGAGATGTTCGGTAAAATTAAGAGTCCAGGAGGGAAAGTGGAAGATACCACAGTGATTAGTAAGGTACTGGGAACCCTGCTACCAGTCTATGCTATTCAAGTTGCAACTATTCAAGAGATGAATTCCATTGACAAAACTAAGGTAACTCTTGATTCCATCATTGGCAAACTTACTGCTTTTGAATTAAACGATTGTGATGGTAGTATACAAAAACATGAGTCTGCATTTAGAGATTTTCTTTCTAACCCATATGTGAGAAACAGTAGAGATACTAGTCATGGTTATGAATCTAGATCCAGTAGAGATGCTGGTGACACAACTAGTTTAGTGGAGCTTGAAGCATTAATGGAAAATCGATTGCCTAGAGGCACTGGTAAATATAGAGGTAAATTACCTTTAAAATGTTTTGCATGCAACAAGATTCATCACATAGCGGATAATTGTCGTAATAGTGAAAGTGAACACAAGAGAGATCAATTCAAGAAGTATAGGGGCAAAGGCAAGAGAGATTTTCTTATTGCAGTTGATAGTTGTATCACTGATGAAGAATCTGATGGTGATGCTAGTGAAGATATTGTGTTTGTATCTATTAAGGAAGAGATATTAGTGTTGGGACTCATTAAATTGAGTCAAGTTTTGAGGCCCAATTCAAATTTTTGCTTTGCATTTCCAAATGATTCAATTTGAATGGCCTAGTTTGCGAGAGGGCAAAATGGAGCCAGTTGATTTTCAGGGGGTATGGCTCGGGAAACATGTTCTACAACTTTTATTTAGCCTATTCAGTGATGTGAAACTTTCATATTTTAGTTTGGATAAGTTTACTAGGTACCCATTTTGAGGGGTGAGCTAAAAGTGCACTTTAGGCACAAATGCAGATTTTATTGAGTAGCCTACTTTGAGCAATTATATCTTTTTCCCTATTGATTGTCATGAATAAATTAAAAATGGATTCAATTGTATGCATAAATGTGAGTTAGCTTGCAAAGTTTCAAGTCTTAACGAATCCATTTGCTCAGTTTTTGAAGATCAATCCGTTTGTAGTTTGCATGTTTTGACAAGTCCCTGTTTCGACAGCTAGTCAGAGCCCTGTTTCACATAAGTGTAAAAGTTGCCTCAGTGAGTGTTATGACACAATGTTTGTTCTAGGCTAATGTTGGTGTAAATGATGAGCTATATTTCCAGTTTTAGGCTCCTACCAATCCGTTTAGTCGGTTTTCAAAAGGGTTCATTTAGCCATTGTTTTCAGTTATCCGTATTTTCAGTGTTATATCAGTTAAAGTAGTCATTTTCATGAGTGCACCATTTGAACCCAGTCAGTATTTTGATCGAAATAAGAATTCCAAGATTTAATATGTACTTCAAAGTACCTATATTTCAAATTTAAGGGTCTACGGAGGTCGTTTGATATTTTTAAGAAAGGCATCATGTGTTGCCAGAACATTGACTTCGTCAGGTCCGCAGTGTTGACAAAGCTAGTTAGTCATTTTTGCCAATTAATATCTCTTTGTTTGGGATTCATCTTGAAAAACCACTTGGAAGAGTTCATCCTTGTAGATCAGAGTACAGGCCTGTCAGATGGCGAAGTCCAGAAAGGTGTTTTGATCACTTTGAAAATTACGTTTTCGCGATTAAATGCAAAAATGTGGCGTAATTGCAAAATTCAGTTTTATGATCTGAAAATCATGCCGATCATTTCTAGAGGTATGTTTGAGGTCCATGAGTCATTTCAGAGGTCATTTGCATCAAAACGATTTTTTTTTAAGTTGGACCCACTTTGGGGCCCGACCTGGCTCATGCTTGTACACTAATTTTTGTGGCGAACTGTTCTTATTTCATGGCATGCAATCTCCCGTTTGACAAATGATGATGCTAGAGAAAGTTGCAGACTAGAGGTTTGTCATTCTAACAATTGTGAAGAGGCCGTTGAAATTCCTCAGAAAATGCATGAGGATACTCAAAATCAAGGAGGACTGCATGAGAGACAAGATCATTATGTTCTGGAGAGTAATTTGCCATCAGTTTCGCCAAATTAAAGTTACATAAACAATGAAATTCCAGCTTGTGATAGTTCCAATGAATCAGTGGATAATGTTGCATGTAGGGAAGAAACAGAGTTGACATTGGGTCGTAAGAGCATTTTAGAATCTAGTAATCGTTCAGAAGTAGTACTTGGTATTAAAGTGACATCTAAAGCACGTGAGTGCTCTCAACATAAATCTCTATCTCCATTGAAAGATGGGTAGAAGCTAGAGAAAGGAATGTTTTTTTAAAGTTGAATTCTGGTTATTTTAATGATGATAGATCACACTGGGACTTAAATACCCCTATGGACTCTTGGGAAAATTACCGATAGGTAATGCAATCGACATAAATTCTGAACGCTTGGGTAGTATTCCATTAGAATTATTTGTTGCAGATACCAAGTTTGACAGTAGAAAGCCTGAGCAAGATGGGTTACGCAAGGGATTGCAGTCAGAACATAATGATCACGTGGTGCATTCTTTAGAAGGCTTGGCCCTTGATAAAGATTCAGTACGTGATATGACCCTTGGTCTTCAGGCTGATGCTTTGCTCAATCATCATCCTGTCAATCCTCAGAGTAATTTTAACCTGCTCCACATCTCCAATGGCATGTGATGACTGTTTGAAGGCATTGGAAACAGCCAACACTTGCAAAATGGGTAAAGCATAGCATGTGCCGCCCATCTCCTCCTTCCCTGCTGCAACGTGATATGCAAAGGGGTTGCAGAAAGTGAAACAACTAAAATCCACGGTGCATACTCCTCCCCCACGTGAAACACCAAATGCAAACATCAATCTTCTCCTTCTCCTGCGTGGTGTTTAGTGAGGCATTGTTAGACCCAAACAAAGGAAAATTGATAGGCTACATGGTTGGATAGAGCATGGAAGCTCTCAGGCAATTGCAATTTGGTAGGTGTATTGCCAGAGATGAGACTCCCATTCAGCATGGTAGAAGACAAGGTGTTTCAAACCTTTAACCAAATGCAGATTGGCAATGTGCTATGCAATGGTGTATGCCCAAACTCCATGACTTTTCCAACATCCTCCATGTGCATGGTTGAGAAGGCCATCGATTTCCAGGCGAATGTAAAAGAATTTTCCATAAAAGCTCTGCAGAAAGCTTCAAAAACACATTTCTAGGCATGAAGCTTTTATCCCACATTGGCTGGGAAGTGGACCATTTTAATATTTATAAGCAATGCTCTACCCATCTAATATGTCAAAGCCATCAAGGATTTTGATGGACGGTGCCTGTTGAGCACCCAAGGAGGACCCCACGCACATGGGAGTGGATCCCAAGGTGACTGGAGGAGGTGATAGGTGGACCCCATGCAGGCACGCTTCACGAGGTAGATGGGAGAAATTTTGCAGAGAAAGGCCGACTTAACCAGCGAGCAGGTTTGGAGAGGATCGACAGTCGGTGTGACTTCGCGAAGGTGAGATGCACGAAGGATAAGGGCTACAAAATGGTGAAAAGCCTAGGGTGAAAATGCAGGAGTTAAAGATCGTGCAACTCCGAGATGATCGACGGTGCGCATGGTTTTGTGAGGTGAAGTTGCATGCCGGTTACTGTCTGAAAAATGGAAAAAGCTAGGTGGCACACAGGTGACAGGTCTAGCCAGAGGTCCAGCATGTAGGTCCCATCCCAATGGCGCTTAGGTGGTGATGATGTGGCTCAGAGGTGGCACTGAGGTGGTCGACAAGCAAGCAGACACGTGGCGGGGTGATGAAGTGTCATCCCAGAGGGTGCCCAATGGACCCCATCGACCAATCAGGTACCGACACGTAGCAAAGCATCAAAGCACAAAAGGGCCAAAAATCAAATTAAAATGCATATTAAACACATAGTTTAGACTATATTAAAAAATGAAAAATTTAAATGATGTGTACACATGAGGAATTAATTTGCTTAGGGTTCAATTTTTGGTCAAAATATGAAGTATTATATATTGCCGAAAAGCTCTCAGAATGAGGAATCCAGTCAGGTAGTTAATTTTGACAAATGTGGGATATTTCAAGAGAAGTTTCCATGGGAAAGAAGAAGGTAAAGAATTTCAGTTAGAGAAAATAGACACTTGGCAATTTCGGTTGCAGATCTGATTCTTTCCCTCCCCTTCTTATTCCAGTTTTCTTCTAATTGTAAGGGTTCTAGAAATTTGGAGAATGGCTCCATATTTTCATGGCTTCCAATTCTGAGTTCTTTTCAAAATTTTACAGGGCAATGTCCTTTTCCATAGAATAGAGTTCTTTCTTGTTGTAGATGTTTTGCTGCAGGTTCTTGTGTATGTAAGGCATGAACAACTTCACACATAGTTCATCTCTGGATGTATTTCTTGTTGTTACAAATTGAAGGCCTTAAGGAGGTTTGAAGTTTGTCAATTTCAAGGAGGTTGTAGTGATTGTTGCAGGGATTCTTCAAGGAGGAATTTAAATTCTGTAATACATCATAGATAATGGGATATACATTTTTGCAGATCTGATGGTTTTGTGAATGAGCTGAGTAATGCATTTTTGTAAGGCATTAAGGCAGGGATATTAATAATGAAGATGGATTTGCAGTACATGCTATCATTTACAGTTTGATATATGACTATGTTGCCCTTTAGATAAGGCACTGGTCTCACAAGTTTTGTGGATGTTCTCAGAGCAATATACTTTAAAAGACAAATCTATTTCCCTTCATGTTTTAGGGGTTAGTGTCCTATCATTCCAAAGCTCTATTTCATCTACTATTTGTACAAGGTCTAGCCCATCTATACGTATTACTTAAATTGGTGAGCTTGTGGAATGGTTTATCTGCTTTCTATTGATGTTGTCATAAGGTGTGTCAAAGGTCTAAATCTTAAGCATCAAAAGGTATACCCGCCTAGGTTTTACAGAGCCTAAAGAGTAGAAGGATTTAAAACATCGTTGTTAGTTGGTCTAGTTAATCCTTGGAAATCATAGTTGAGGTTGGCTACCTTTCAATAATTTGGTTGTAGATTACACTGGTTGCTAATTTTGTTGCTCAGCATAAAAAGGAACCAACAATTAGACCAGAAGGCACTAGTATCCAAGATGGATAACACTGATGATTGGATCATTGATAGTGGTTGTTCGTACCATATTGTTAGGTCCCAGAGACAACTGAGAGGGGGGGGGGTGAATTAGTTGTCAAATAAATTCAAACCAAAAACAACTTAACCAACTTAATGCTTAATACTGGTAAACCAGTCCAATATGCCGGTAGATAGTTTTAATAGTTAATTGCAATATCGGTAAGGATTAATGCATGAAACATAAAGACAAAGTCATCCACAACACATAACACCAATATTTGTATGTGGAAACCCTGTAAGGAGAAAAACCATGGTGGGAAACCTTACACATAATAAGATGATACTATTGCAGATAGTAAGTGTATACAAATGGGGTTTGCACATGCAGAAAGGCCAAGCGCCTAGAGCTCACTGCTCAATCACAAAATGGGAGTCACGCTGACTACAGTTGGATGGTTAAATCCAATAAGAATGTATTGCTCAAAATAGCATCTTCATATGCTGGATTCAGTATAGGTGTAGTTCTGATTATCATCTCAAAAACCCTCCTTCAATCTTCAAATGATGTCTGCATGTATAGCTCTGCTTATTCTCGGATATACCTTCACACAATTCTTTTTTGCATTCCACATTTGATCTTACAAATAAGATCTTACATTTATACCATAACCTAAGACCAATTTTAGTAGGTTGGCTATACAAGATATTACAATAAAATTAAATTACATATCAATTAATACCCGATGCAATAACCGATTCAATATGTCGGCTTAATTCATTTACAACAATAATAAGTCATCTACATATCGTGCCATGTGATCTAGAAAAGATAAACCTACCAGTGTAACCTGGACCTATTTTCTAGTAGCAACAAATAAGCAAATGCTAATGTACCAATAAACAAAACTCCAAGACAAAGTGTCCACATGATGTCTTCTACATAACCAAGTGTTTTCCATATCATTCCAAGTGCCAGTGATCATTATATCTTGCCGGTGTACCAGATACTGGTGACTGTGCATGAGTCACTTGCTTGCCGGTGAATGTTGCTGATTCTCCAAAGTGCCAGAGTTGATAAGTGTTTAGTAGGTATTGACATCAATGACAAAACCATACCAAAATACCAACAATCTCCCCCTTTGGCATTGATGGCAACACAAGATGGAAAAACCATCAAAGTGCCAAAATAGAAATACCAAATACCAAAAACCAACAATCTCCAAAAAGAGATCATAACCAGAAATCAAAATATAGATACATAGAGTAATAATCTCTCCCAAACAACAATCTCTCCCCCTTGGAGCAACATGTGTTTTCCTTGTGTTTTTTCATACCAATCTCTCCCCCTTTGACATCAAAGGCCAAAGTTCTTACCAAGCCAAGTTCATATACAAAATACCAATCAATTTAGTATACCAACTACTCCCCTTGAGAAGTAGCTTCCCATCAAAGCCAGAGTAAAATATTTCTCTGTTAATTCTGCCGGTTGATGACAATCATCAACTTCCTAAGTCTCTACCGGTGGGGGTATGACCCCAAGCTGATCTCTGAGATATTCAAAAGTCTCCTTAGGTAGAGGTTTAGTAAAGATATCTGCTATCCGCTCTCATAAACCAATTTTATTTCCTTTGCTTCAACATTTTCCCTTAGAAAATTCAGTTTGATAGAAACATGTTTGGTTTTAGAATGTAATATCGGATTCTTAGATATATCAATTTCTACAATGTTATCACAATAGATAGTAATAGGTTCCTTGTATTTTATCTTTATGTCTTTCAAAATTTGCTTAAGTCATAGTACCTATGCAAAGTTAGTTGCTGCTGCAACATATTCTAATTTTGCTGTTGATAAAGATGTACAACTTTGTTTCTTACTCAACCAAGAAATTAGTCTATTTCCAAGAAAGAATGCTCTGCTGGTGGTGCCTTTTCTATCATCCACATCTCCTGCCCAATTTGCATCTATGTATGCACATAATTCAAAGTTTTCATCTCTAGGATACCATAATCAAATATTTATAGTGCTTTGTAAGTACCGGAAAATCCTTTTTACTACTGATTCATGATTTTCTCTAGGATTACTCTGAAATATTGAAACAATACATACTGCATTCATAATATTAGGTCTAGTTTGTGTCAAATACAGTGAACCTCCTATCATAGATTTGTATCTAGTTGGATTAACAGGTGTAGATTCATCCCTTAGTGATAGTTTGTCATTTGTAGTCATAGGTGTGCTTACCGGTTTAGAGTTCTCCATCCCAAATTTCTTTAGTAACTCTTTTAAGTACTTGGATTGACTCAAGAATATACCTTTATCAGTCTATGAAATCTGCAATCCTAAAAAGAATTTTATTTCTCCAATCATAGACATTTCAAATTCTTGCTGCATTTTAATAGAAAATTCTTTACATAATCCATCTTCTCCTCCAAAGATTATATCATCAACAAATACTTCTATAAGTAAGATGTCATCATTAGTCACTTTATAGTATAAATTATTGTTTGCATTACCTTTAGAAAAACCAATCTTCAAAAAATACTTATCCAATCTTGCATACCAAGCTCTTGGAGCTTGCTTCAATCCATCTGATCTCCAATCCCACTATCTCTATTGTAGCTGTGTGAAGTTAGCATATGCTATATGTGGCTGAATCATACTCCCCCACTGACTCGTTTCTCTGTGAGATCGGGCAAAGTGTGCAGTCCTCCTAGGTACATCCTGCCTCTCTCCAAACTGTCATCTGACTCTCTTTGGCAGGTACATCTCAATCACTCATTAGTGATTCACTGGTCGCCCAATTAGGTACCTCTCCTGTCTACAAAACAGTAGCTCATCACTATCATTTGACCATCCAGGGCAATCCCGATATGGCCTCCATGTGAACTCTCTCAGTTTGTCTAGCTCGTGTCACCAGTACAATATGTATCCAAACGGACCCTGTCTCAGTGCTCCCCCATAGCAGTACACATATGGTCAGTGTGGTAATACTTGTCTCTCTGCAATTGGTCGACATATGGCTATGTGCTCAAATGCCCATACTTGTAACAATGTGACTCCACAGCTCAGAGTCTGCACTCCCTGATATGCTATCTGATGCAACTTAAAATACAACATAGCAAGTACACATGGTCCCCATGCATACATCGTACCCTCTGTCACCATCCCCTCCAGCACTCTTCCCCATCCAATAGGGAATCCATGTCTGCATTTGTCTCCTACTAATAAACATGCTATCACCATTGCTATCACCACATATCATCGATCATACTCTGATGCCATGGTCTCCCAGCCAATCTCTCTCTCTATGATATCCAGATCATTTATGTCGCACTCAAATAATTTGCACAAAGGATCTCTCCCTATCACTAGGTCATACTCTACCATCTCTCCATGAATCAGAATGCAGAGGATACGTCATACATCCTTTAGTGTCACTGTCGCCTCTCTAGTCGCCAGATGGAATGAGGAGGTCTCCGAATGCCATCACTCTGCCAATGCAGTCAGTAGTCCTATGCTTTCCCTAATCTTAGGCATGAATGTGATATAGTATATCCCAAGTCCTGCTAATGTATCTCTATCTGTGCTCCTGAGTCTATGTCGTAACATGAAGCAGTCTGGTCAATTCTCTCGCGTGATCAATGGATATTGTCAACTCTGCATCACAATTGGGGCATATTTTGTCAGTTTTAGGGTTTGCTCCTACGGGTTGCATTTCCTCATTTCATCCACAAATCAGGGTGTTTTTCATCTATTCTGACCTATCCTATTCTTATCCCCCCTTTTCGGATCATTTGCATGCTGTTTTTGCCCAAAATTAAGTTCCCAAGGCACAACTGCGCCTGTGTAGCATAACTTGCGCCTGTGTACCCTTACACAAGCATAGAAGACCATACACAAGTGCAGAATTCACCCTACACAAGTACAGAAGTCAGTCTCTGCATCCCCTGTGGGCCCCACAATGTTCCGCAAGCCAGTCAAATTCATCAAATTGAAAACATGGGTTTTTGAGATACATACCGCTGCTCCCGCATTGTCCGGTTGTCTATACGTGTGTACACATTCTCCGAGGTGATCTTCCATTGGAATGTTCACCATCTCTTTGCAAGTGTCCTTTTCCAAAGCAACAAATTCTCCTTTTTGGCTAGTGCAAATGAGCAATTTTCACTCTCTTTGTCTCATTTATAGATCTTTGTCAGTGCATAGATGGACGTGCACCCTCTCCATCTCATGTTGGTCATGGTCTTTTTACCTTCAATTGCTTGTCCTTCGTGCATCCGGTCTCCGATTGTCAGTTTGTTTGCTCCTATCATGTTCTATCATTCTTATCGATCAATTGGCCTCTTTTCTGGATGTTTCTGGCCAATTCCTCGAGGGGGCATCCATATGTCATTATCATTGTCTGGGGCATTTTCATTATTGTTCTTTGAAACAACGCTTAAAATCGCATTGTCTTAAAGAGGGGCAAAATGTAGACATCTAAAAATGGTCAACGCTTGCGGAATCATACTTTAACATTTGTGCATTGCCTTATTTTAGGGTTTTTGCATCGCATTAACATTTCTCCTATGTCACGCACTTGGTCTTTATCATTTGCGAGCATCAAGTCCTTCTTTTGTATTCTTCAGTTGTCTCGCTTTCAAATTTGGTCTTGTCTATAACAATCTTCAGTCATGATTTTGGTCGATCCTTATCAAATTGTCAATCTTGTCATTTTGCGATCGATTTGTCATCGATCGTCGTGTAAGCTTTTAGTTCTAGCTGGACCACATAAATCAGTATGAATTTAATCAAGAGCATTATTGGATTTCTCTAGAATACTTTTGAAACTAGCTCTAACTTGTTTTCCAAATTGACATTCCTTACATACTGTATTGTGAGGTTTGACAATTTTAGGTAAATCTCTAACTGCCTTAATAGTGTTGATTTTCACCATGCAATCAAAGTTTACATGACAGAGTCTCTTATGCCATAGCCAACTTTCATCAATATGCTTAATTAAGCATGTCTTTTCACTGTTATTCAAATGAAAGATATTTACCGGTTGCAATTTCCAAACTAGTTCTATTCATGATTTTACATTTTCCATTTTTGAATTGTAACTGAAATTGTTTCTCAACTAATTGACCAACACTCAAAGATTATGCTTTAATCCTTCAACACAGTAAACATTGTCAGTATTATGCTTACCATCAAGAGATATTGTACCCTTACCTTTGATCAAACAAGCTTTGTCATCTCCAAATCTCACTAAGCCTCCATTGTATTCTTGAAAGTTCAAGAATTTACCTTTGTCTCCTGTCATATGATGTGAGCATCCTGAATCAATGATCCACTCATCCTTTACTTCAACTTTAGCTACCAAGGCTTGTTCTACCAGTTGAGCAGTAGGTGTCGGTTGATACTCTATTATAGCAACAAAAAACCATCCATTGTCTGTCGAATCCTCATCAGAATCATGAGTCACTCCTTCATCAACAATGTAACAAGATTTATGTTTATTCTTCTTAAATCTGTATCTCTGATATTTAGGGTTAGGCTTGTATGTTCTTCTAGCTTTTTCTCTTAGTTTAGCATGTCTATTAGGTCATCTTGAAGCCATATGACCAATCTTATTGCATTTAAAACATTTAAAGGGTGCTTTACCTTCATACTTATTTCCAATTGGACCTTTAGGCATTTTCCTTGCAAATAGTGCTTCAAGTTCTTCAAGTTCTTCATTTTCTTTCCTACTTTATTCAAGTTTGCTTGCATAAAAGGATTTCCAATCAGATTTGTCAAATGATGGAGTAGATGATGTTGATGCTTTAAACGCTAAATCTGTCTTTATAGTAGCAACAGGACCAAATTTTTCAATTTCAAAAGCTGAAAGTTTTCCAATCAATGTATCCCTAGTTACTGATGTATTAGGCATTGTTCTTAACTCATTTAAAGCAGTGACTTTCATTTTATATGCCGGTGGCAATCCTCTTAAAACTTTTGAAACAATTTAATATCACTTAAGGTTCCTCCACAACATTTAATACTGAAAACAATCTCATTTACTCTTTCGATAAAAGTAAAAATCCTTTCATCTTCTTCCATTTTTAGATGTTCATACCTGACCCGGAAGCTTTCAAATTTGGCAATTTTGACTGTGGAATCTCCTTCATTCAATGTTTCCAAATGATCCCAAATAGCTTTAGTAGTAGACCTATCTGATAGTCCCATGATTTGTTGATCAAATAATGCGCTCAAAAGTGCTTCTCTTGCTTTGCAATCATTGTCCTTATCTTTAGTCAAGTTGGGTGGATTGGGATGACTTTGAGTAGGAGCAGTATAACCATTCTTTGTAACATCCCAGATGTCCTTTCCAATGCAATTTAGATGTGTCTCCATTCTGATCTTCCATATGTTATAGTTTGTTCCATCAAGTTTAGGACTGTCCTTCCTGAAATAGTTAGTAGACATTGGATCTCCTCAAGCTGTTAAACTTCTACAAAAGAGGACTAGGCTCTGATACGAATTGTTAGGTCCTAGAGACAACTGAGAGGGGGGGAGGGGGTGAATCAGTTGTCAAATAAATTCACACCAAAAACAACTTAACCAACTTAATGCTTAATATTGGTAAACTAGTCCAATATGCCGGTAGATAGTTTTAACAATTAATTGCAATACTGGTAAGGATTAATGCATTAAACATAAAGAGAAAGTCATCCACAACACATAACACCAATATTTGTACATGGAAACCTTGTAAGGGGAAAAACCACGGTGCAAAACCTTACCCACAATCAGATGATACTACCAAATATAGTAAGTGTATACAAATGGGGTTTGCACATGCAGAAAGGCCAAGCGCCTAGAGCTCACTACTCAATCACAAAATGGGAGTCACACTGACTACAGTTGGATGGTTAAATCCAATAAGAATGTACTGCTCAAAATAGCATCTTCATATGCTGGATTTAGTACCGGTGTAGTTCTAATTGTCTTTTCAAAAACCCTCCTTCATTCTTCAAATGATGTCTGCATGTATAGCTCTACTTATTCTCGCATATACCTTCACACAATTCTTTTTTGCATTCCACATTTGATCTTACAAATAAGATTTTACATTTATACCATAACCTAAGAGCAATTTTAGTAGGTCGTCTCTACAAGATATTACAATAAAATTAATTTACATATCAATTAATACCTGATACAATAACCGATTCAATATGTCAGCTTAATGCATTTACAACAATAATAAGTCATCTCCATAGCATGCCATGTTGATTTGGAAAAGATAAACCTGCAGGTGTAACCTAGACCTATATGCCGGTAACAACAAATATGCAAATGCTAATGTACCAGTAAACAAAACTCCAAGACAAAGTGTCCACACGATGTCTTCGACATAACCAAGTGTTTTCCATATCATTCCAAGTGTCGGTGATCATTATATCTTGCCGGTGTACCAGATATCGGTGACCGTGCATTTGTCACTTGCTTGCTGGTGAATGTTGCTGATTCCCCAAAGTGCCAGAGTTGATAAGTGTTTAGTAGGTGTTGACATCAATGACAAAACCATACCAAAATACCAACACATATGACTGGTGACCGGAGAAAATTTCTTTCCTTGAAAGAATTTGATGGCGGTGTTATTAGATTTGGGAATGACTCACCCAACATGGTTAAAGGTAAAGGAGTTATTTCTCTTAATGGGAAGAGCAGTGAAGATGATGTCTACTGGGTTGAAGTTCTAAATAACAATCTTTTGAGTGGTGCTCAACTCAATGACAAAGGATACCCACTGGAGTTTAAATATGGTATGTGCAAAATCTTTTACAACAAAGGTGAATTTATTGCAACCGGAAAACAAACTAAAGGTAGTTTGTTTCATCTTAATTTTAAAGTTAGCAACTATTTTATTGGAAAAATAGATTATAGCTAGCTTTGGCATAGGAGATTTTGTCATAAACTTTGATAACATTGTTAAAGTGAGTAAGTTCAAGAAAGTGAGAGGTTTGCCTCAGTTAGATAAACCAGTTAATGCTATTTGCAAAGAATGTTAGTTAGGAAAGATGACTTCTTCAACTTTCAAAAGCAAATCCTTTTCAGTGGAGCACTTGTTAGATTTGGTTCTTATAGATCTTTGTGGACCAATAAGAACAAAAAGCATTCAAGGTGACATATATTTTATGATTCTCACTGATGATTTCTCAAGGATGATGTGGGTCACATTCTTGAAGGATAAGACTAAAGCTTTTGGTAAGTTCAAGACATTTAGGGCCTTAGCTGAGAAATAGAGCGATAAGAAGATAAAATGTCGGAGGATAGATCAAAGTGGTGAATTTAACTTTTGAGGAATTCACTAGGTACTCTGAAGAGAATGGTATCAAATGACAACTTTCTACACCAAGGACACCACAACAGAATGGTATCACAGAAAGGAACAACCGGTTAGTTGTTGAAGATGCTAGGACAATTTTGATACAAGGATGTGTAGCGACAATATTATGGAGAGAATTTGTTAGCATAGTTGTCTACACAATGAACCCGGTTCCGGTAAAGAGAGGTAAGGAAAAGACTCTTTATGAATATTGGTATGGAAGATCACCTAATGTTAGTTATTTTAAGATATTTAGAAGCAAATATTTTATTAAGAGAGGTGATTACATTAGCAAGTTTGAGGCTAAGAGTGATGAAGGCATATATCTTGGCTATTCCACCAAGAGAAAGGCCTACAAATTTTTTAACAACCGGACACATAGAATTGTTGAGAGTGCTGATGTTTGAGTGGATGAATTTCTTGAAGTCTTAGAAGGAACCAGTTCAGAGAAAAAGGATGAAGATCCTTGTATTTTTCTTTTTGAACCAGAAACTGTGAAATCTGAAACCGACAAAGCAAATTGTGATGCACCAGTTGAACCAGAACATATAAAGTCAAAGAACATGATGACAATGAAGAAGCTGAACCTGAAGATAGTGATCATGTTATTCCTAGATATGTGAGACTGAATCATAATCCTCAACAGATTATAGTAGATAAGGATGTTGGAGTACTAACTAGAAGAAGATTCAAAGAGAATTCTTGTATGATCTCCACCATTGAATTGAGAACTAGTAAGGAGGAATTTGGTTATGATCATTGGGTTAAAGCTATGGAGGAGGAATTGGATCAAATTAAGAAGAAAAACACTTGGACCCTAGTACCCCGACCGGTAAATAAGAATGTTGTAGGTACTAAATGGGTATACAAGAACAAGTTGAATGAAGATGGTGTTGTAGTTCGCAACAAGGCAATATTATTCTGCAAGGGTTATGCAAAAGAAGTAGAAGATTATGGCGAAACGTTTGTGCTAGTAGCAAGACTAGAAGGTGTCAGAACTTTACTTGCATTTGCAGCCCATAAGAAATTCAAGGTATATCAGATGGATGTTAAGTCTGCATTTTTTGGGATATTGGAAGAAGAGGTATACATAGAGCAGCCAGATGGTTATGCTTTGACCGATGAGAAAGACATGATATGAAGATTGCATAAGGCTTTATATGGATTAAAGAAGGCACCCAGAGCATGGTATGAAAGGCTCCATACACATCTGATGAAGATAGGCTTTCTGGGAACTGGTGATGATAGTAGCATATATCTCAAGTCTGAAGGAGATGAAATACTGGTCAATGAAGTATTTGTTGATGATATTATATGTGGAGGTAATGATGTAATGAGCAATAGTTTTGCAATTAAAAGAAAAAATGAGTTTGAAATATCTTTAGTAGGGGAAATAAATTTTTTCATAGGCTTTCATATACAACAAATGAAGAATGGTATTTTTATTACATAGTCTAAGTATGTAAAAGAGGTTTTGAAGAAATTTGGCATGAGTGACTATAAACCAGTTGGGACACCAATGGTTATAGGTTGCAAGTTGTCTAAGGAAGATGAATCTAAGTCTGTTGATGAGAATGAATACAGGTCAATGATTGGCCAATTGCACTATGTTGTTGACAACTGACTGGATATAGCCCATGCAGTTGGCATAGTTGCTAGATTCTAGAAGAATCCTAAGGAAACACATCTGATAGCAACTAAGAGAACTTTTAGATACCTAAAAGGTACTGTTGACTATGGACTATGGTATCCATATGGAGGAAACTTTGATTTAAAGGTATACATAGATATTGAATGGGTAGGAAATGTTGATGATCGAAAAAGCACAACCGGTGGAGCATTTTTTATTAGAGGAAGGCTTGTTTCATGGATTAGTAAAAAGCATAGTTGTACTTCACAATCTACTATTGAAGCAGAGTATGTTGCAGGTTATATGAATTGCACATAGGCTATTTGGATGAGGCACATTTTGGAAGGTTTTAAGATGAAGATTTCAGAACCTATAAAGATTTTATGTGATAATACAAGTGCCATAAATATTTCCAAGAATCTTGTTTTGCACACACGAACCAAGTACATTGAATTGAAGTATCATTTCTTGAGGGAAAAAGTTGAGAGCAAAGATGCTATCTTGAAGCATCTTTCTACCAAGGAACAATGCGTAGATATTTTTACCAAACCTCTACCTAAGACTATATTTGAGTATAGTAGCAGTCAGTTAGGGGTTGTCCCTCTTCATGAGGTTATTTGAGCATGATGTTAATTACATCAGACCCTGAATGACTTGCAGAATTTTACAAGGATTGGTGCAGGAGTGGATGTATTCGACAACGAGAGCATCAAGTTGTTGTATGTTGTTGATGCACAATGAAAATTTGGCATTACATGTTTTACTTTCAATTTGGCATTGCTCTCAAAGGGGGAGAAGAATTATGTTATTATGAGAAGGAAAACCAACGACAAGCTGAAGAGAGAGAGAGCATGTGAATACTTGGTAATGTAAACCAAGATTCCTATTCACTATCACATCAGCAAGCAATGGTGTTGATATTTGTATTTCCATCAATGCCAAAGGGGGCGATTCTTGGAATTTGCATGAAGGCTACATTAATGATATGTTATGTTGTCATTGATGTCAATTAAATGGTAATGATATTGTTGATATTGTTGTTATTATTGATATTGTCTTGTAACCGATAGGAAGAACTTTGTGAAGTATATTTTAAACCAGTCACCGATGTAAAAGGTCAAATCCTTTTATGTAATGTAACCAGTAAACCCTACCAGTTGTTTTTGTGAAACCCTAACCGATTATGGTTGTTGAACTGGTTATGTTGGTTTATGATCTGATGTTGAGCGGTAATAATGGTGACACGTAAGGTCCTTGTATGAAGACAAGTTCAATTGTTTTGGCATGTTTGTTTGTCTAGGGAATGAGCAAAGTGTATTGCATCTAATGGAAATCATGTGATGAGTTACCGAGCTCGATGAAGTGGTAATCAAGGAGCGGTTGAGGTTTTCTTGATTAATGTGTAGAGATTGCTATGAAATCCAATGATCATACTTGTACCGACTAGTTTGTAATCTTGATGAGAGAATTAGATTTTTGTTGTGTTACCGACCTAATTGATTTGTATTTAAGGTCGATGAAGTTGTTTTGTTTAGAATTGGCAAGAGTTGGTAGAAACCAGTTGAGTGTGTGGTTGCCAAACCAGATAATGAGTCTACAAATTGAGTAAAGGCAGATAGAAGCTTAAATGAATCTGATCAAGAAAACTACTATTGTTTTCTAACAATTACAACAAAATTGAAATCTCCTAAATGGGTAAGCTCTAACAAGATTGGTTACTTATTGTAGACATCTAAAAATGGTCAACGCTTGCGGAATCGTACTTTAACATTTGTGCATTGCCTTATTTTAGGGTTTCTACATCGCATTAACATTTCTCCTATGTCACGCACTTGGTCTTTATCATTTGTGAGCATCGAGTCCTTTTGCATTCTTCAGTTGTCTTGCTTTCGAATTTGGTCTTGTCGATAACAATCTTCAGTCATGATTTTGGTCGATCCTTATCAACTTGTCAATCTTGTCATTTTGCGATCAATTTGTCATCGATCGTCGTCCTTATCAATCATGTCAATTTGGATCAATTTGTCATTGTTCCTTGGTGCATTTATCAATCAAATCATTTATCAATTCAAAATCATGATCGAATCGACATCAAATCAATCTTACATCAAGACCTAATTGTCATCTTTGCATTTCTAATTCATCTTCTATGTTTTATGATTTATTCATTTAATCTTGTTTGTCATCTCCCCTTTAGGTTAAATAATTTATTTATTTATCCTAAGTCTTCTTGTCACAATTAAATGTTCATTTAATTGGCTAATTAATTCCTCCTATTTTTGTAAATTAATTAATGAATGAGAAATTATTAATTAATTTACCTAATTTTCATCAATTTCCTAATTTCCAAGTCATTATTTCCAACTTAATTTTCTAATTTCTCCTAAATTCCTAAATGTCTATTTCTATTTCAAATTCTTGTCATAAATCCTTGCATAGCAATTTGTCATAAATTGTCATAAATCCTTGCATAGCAATTTGTCATACACTTGTCATAATTTTGCTATTCTTGATTTGAATTTCTATTCAAATCACTTTCATGCTAATCTGATCTTTTCTCCAATTTGTCTATAAATTGGATGAATTTTTTTGAATCAAAGCCCTTGATCCCTGACCCCTAATCACTTTGTCGAATCAATCACGCTTCGAGTATTCTTGTGCTACTATCTTGTCTACTTACTTTCATCTCATGTGTATGCACTTGTAGGTGATATCCACAACAAAGCTATTTGAAGGAGAAAGAAGGACAATGGAGTCACATGAAGGAGACATTCAAGTTTGCATTTGGTTTGCTTAAGTTTTCAATCTTGAATATCTTGTTTTCATATCTCTATTGGATGTAATTAGGATTGATCATTGCATTTGAGCTTTTGTGATTGAGCTATTACTAATATTGATATTTGCTTTGATGATTTCCACATTTCCTATCTACACTTATTAAATCCTCTAACAAGGTGATCCATTAGATTGAATTTTCAAATCCTCTACTGAGGTTACTCCTTACAAGGTATTTGCTTCTAACAAGGCATTTGTAGTCAATCCCTTAACCGGGTGATTCCTAACGGGATAACTTCTTAGTAGGACATTTGTAAAAACTTTAACACGCTTGGCTCCTAACAGGGTGAAGTTCAGAAGAGTTCAAATATTACCCTGTGAGTCTCATCTCATCGTGGTTTTTTACCTATTTGGGTTTCCATGCCAAAAATACTTGTGTCATGTGGTGAATGTTTTTGTGGTTATGATCTTATGGTTGATTTGATATTTTGAAAATGCATGATAACTGGAAGCATTGCGAAATGAAGTATGTTGACATATGATAAAGCATTTGGATGTTTACAAGTTAAATTCTGTTCACTGTTAAGTTGTTGTAACAGTCAACCGACATTCTTATGAGTATTGATCTTGATAGTAGTATTTCATTGATAAGTTTACTTTGTGTGATTGAGATTTAGTTTGGGAAAGTTTGTATCAGTTTTTCTATTTACTGATTCACCCCCACCTCTCAATAATCTACTGAATACTTATTATTTCATCATATCATCAGTTTGTATCAGAGCGTCTCAGGTCCTCTAAGGTCTAAGCCTAATAGCTTGAGGAAATAATTTTCTAGATCATGATGAAGAAGGAAAGTTTGAAGTTTAACACAGAAAACTATAGGATATGGAGCGACAGAATGAATATTTACATCAAGAGTCTAGGAAGTCAGTATTGGGATCATGTAGATACTAAGTATATTGCACCAACTGGGACTCTGACTAATGATCAGAAGAAATAGCAACAAGAAAATCATAAGGAATTGGAGGCTATTATCAGTTCCCTGTTTGATGCTGAATATGTAGATGTTCATGGTTTTGAAACTGCATATGAGGTATGGAAAAAAATTGAAGAGATTTATAGTAGTGATGAACATGTTAAGATTGGTAAAGAGGAGAGTCTAAGAAGAAAGTTTGATGACATGAGGATGTCTTAAGGTGAGAATATCCAGCAGTATGGTTAAACGATAAAAGGGATAGTCGGTGAAATAAGAGTGCAGGAGGGAAAGTGGAAGATGCCACAATGATCAGTAAGCTATTGAGAACCATGCTACTAGTCTATGCTATTCGAGTTGCATCTATTCAGGAGCTGAAGTCCATTGACAAACATAAGGTAACTCTTGACTCTATCATTTGAAAACTTACCACTTTTGAATTAAGTGGTTATGATGGTAGTATACAGAAATCTGAGTCTGCATTTATAGCTTCTATTTTTAACCCATCTATGGGAAAAAGTATAGACACTAGTCATGGTTATGAATCTAGATCCAGCAAAGATGTTGATGATGAAGAAAGTTTAGTGGAGCTTGAAGAATTAATGGCAAATCAGTTGCCTAGAGGCACTAGTAAACATAGAGGTAAATTACCTTTAAAATATTTTGCATGCAAAAAGATTGGTCACATAGTGGCTAATTGTCCTAATGGTGAAAATGAACACAAGAGAGATAAATTCAAGAAGTATAAGGCGAAAGGCAAGAGAGATTTTCTAATTGCAGTTGATAGTTGTATCATTGATGAAGAATCTGATGGTGATGCTAGTGAAGGTATTGTGTTTGTAGCTATTAAGGAAGAGATATTAGACTAGAAGGCATTACTATCCAGGATGGATAACTCTGATGATTGGATCATTAATAGTGGTTGTTCACATCATATCACCGGTGATCAGAGCAAATTTCTTTCCTTGAAAGAATTTGATGGTGGTGTTCTTAGATTTGGAAATGACTCACCCAACATGGTTAAAGGTAAAGGAGTTATTTCTCTTAATGGGAAGAGGAGTGTAGATGATGTCTACTGGGTTGAAGGTCTAAAGCACAATCTTTTGAGTGTGGCTCAACTCAATGACAAAGGATACCCACTGGAGTTTAAAAATGGTATGTGCAAAATCTTTGACAACAAAGGTGAATTGATTACAACCGGGAAACAAACTAAAGGTAGCCTGTTTCATCTTAATTCTAAAGTTAGCAACTGTTTTATTGGAAAAATAGATGATAGCTGGCTTTGGCATAGGATATTTTGTCATCTAAACTTTGATAATATTGTTAAAGTGAGTATGTCCAAGACGATGAGAGGTTTGCCTGAGTTAAACAAACTGATTAATGCTCTTTGCAAAGACTGTCAGTTAGGAAAGATGACTTCATCAACTTTCAAAAGAAAATCCTTTTCAACAGAGCACTTGTTAGATTTGGTTCATATAGATCTTTGTGGACCAATAAGAACAAAAAGCATTCAAGGTGATAGATATTTTATGATTCTCACTGATGATTGCTCAAGGATGATGTGGGTCACATTCTTGAAGGATAAGGCTAAAGATTTTGGTAAGTTCAAGGCATTCAGGGCCTTAGCTGAGAAAGAGAGTGGTAAGAAGATAAAATATCGGAGGACAGATCAAGGTGGTGAATTTACTTCTGAGGAATTCACTAGGTACTGTGAAGAGAATGGCATCAAATGACAACTTTTTGCACCAAGGACACCACAATAGAATGGTATCGCAGAAAGAAACAACCGGCAAGTTGTTGAAACTACTAGGACAATGTTGATACAAGGAGGTTTAGCGGAAATCTTTTGGAGAGAATCTGTTAGACCAACTGTCTACATAATGAATTGGGTTCTAGTAAAGAGAGGTAAGGAAAAGACTCCTTATGAATATTGGTATGGAAGATCACCTAATGTTAGCTATTTTAAGATATTTGGAGGCAAATGTTTTATTAAGAGAGGTGATTACATTAGAAAGTTTGAGGCTAAGAGTGATGAAGGCATATTTCTTGGCTATTCCACCAAGAGAAAGGCCTACAAATGTTTTAACAACTAGACACAAAGAATTGTTGAGAGTGCTGATGTTCGAGTGGATGAATTTCCTGAAGTCTCAGAAGGAACCAATTTAGAGAAAAAGTATGAAGATCCTTGCATTTTGTTTTTGGAACTAGAAATTGTGAAATCTGAAATCAGCAATGCAAATTGTGATGCACCAGTTGAACCAGAACAGATAAATTTAGAAGAAGATGATGACAATGAAGAAGCTGAACTTGAAGATAGTGATCATGTTATTCCTAGATATGTGAGACTGAATCACAATCCTGAGTAGATTATTGGAGATAAGGATGCTAGAGTACTAACCAGAAGAAAAATCATAGAGAATTCTTGTATGATCTCCACCATTGAACCCAGAACTACTAAGGAAACATTTAGTGATGATCATTTGGTTAAAGCTATGGAGGAGGAATTGGATCAAATTGAGAAGAACAACACTTGGACCCTAGTACTCAGACTGGTAAATAAAAATGTTATAGGTACTAAATGGGTACACAGGAAAAATTTGAATGAAGATGGTGTTGTAGTTTGAGACAAGGCAAGATTATTCTACAAGGGTTATGCACAAGAAGAAGGAGAAGATTATGGAAAAACTTTTGGACTAGTAGCAAGAGTGGATGGTGTCATAACTTTACTTGCATTTGCAGCCCAGAAGAAGTTGAAGGTATATTAGATGGATGTCAAGTCTACATTTTTGGGGATATTGGAAGAAGAGGTATACATAGAGTAGCCAGATGGTTATGCTTTGACTAATAAGAAAGACATGGTATGCAGATTGCATAAGGCCTTATATGGATTAAAGAAGGCACCCAGAGCATGGTATAAAAGTCTTCATATACATCTGATGAAGATAGGCTTTTTGAGAACCAGTGATGATAGTAACATATATTTCATGTCTGAAGGAGATGAAATACTGGTCAATGAAGTATTTGTTGATGATGTTATATTTGGAGGTAATGATGTAATGTGCAGCAATTTTGCAGATGAAATGAAAAATGAGTTTGAAATGTCTTTAGTAGGTGAGATAAATTTTTTCCTAGGCTTGCAGACACAACAAATGAAGAATTGTATTTTCATTACACAGTCTAAGTGTGTTAAAAAGTTTTTGAAAACATTTGGCAGGAGTGACTAAAAACTAGTTGGGACACCAATGGTTATAGGTTGTAAGTTATCTAAGGAAGATGAATCTAAGTCTTGTGATGAGAAGGAATACATGTCAATGATTGGCAAATTGCACTATGTTGTTCACAGTAGAATGGACATAGCCCATGCGGTTGGCATAGTTGCTAGATTCCACAAAAATCCTAAGGAAACACATCTAATAGCAACTAAGAGAATTTTTAGATATCTGAAAGGTATTGTTGACTATGGATTATGGTATCCATATGAAGGAAACTTTGATTTAAAGGTATACACAAATGTTGATTGGGCAGGAAATGTTGATGACTTAAAATGCACAACCGGTGGAGCATTTTTTCTTGGAGGAAGGCTTATTTCATGGAGTAGTAAAAAGAAGAGTTGTACTTCATAATCTACTATTGAAGCTGAGTATGTTACAGCTTATATGAATTACACACAGGCTATTTGGATGAGGCACATTTGGAAGGTTTTAAGATGAAGATTTCAGAACCTATAAAGATTTTATGTGATAATACAAGTGCCATAAATATTTCCAAGAATCTTGTTTTGCATGCATGAACCAAGCACATTGAATTGAAGTATCATTTCTTGAGGGAAAAAAATTAGAGCAAAGATGTTATCTTAGAGAATGTTTCTACCAAGGAACAACTTGTAGATATTTTTACCAAACCTCTACCTAAGATTACATTTGAGTATCTTAGAAGTCAGTTAGGGGTTGTCCCTCTTCATGAGGTTAGTTGAGCATGATGTTGATTACAGCTGTCCCTAAATCACTTGTAGAATTTTACAAGGATTGGTGTAGGAGTGGATGTATTCCACAGGGGGAGCATCAAGTTGTCGTATGTATTTAATGCATAGTTAAAATATGCCATTACATGTTTTACTTTCAATTTGGCATTGTTGTCAAAGGGGGAGAAGAATTATGTGATTATGAGAAGGAAAAACAACGACAAGCTGAAGAGAGAGAGACAACATGCGAATACTTGGTAATGTAAAACAAGATTCCTATTAACAATCACAGTAGCAAGCAATGGTGTTGATATTTGTATTTCCATCAATGCCAAAGGCGAAGATTGTTGGGATTTGCATGAAGATTGCATTAATGATATGTTATGTTGTCATTAATGTCAGTTAACTGGTAATGATATTGTTGATATTGTCTTGTAATTGATAGGAAGAATTGTGTGAAGGATATTGTAAACCAATATGTATGTTTGTAAGTTAAACTGGTAACTGGTGTAAAAGGTTAAACCCTTCTATGTAATGTAACCGGTAAACCCTACCATTTGTTTTTGTTAAACCCTAACCGATTAAGGTTGTTGAATTGGTTATGTTGGTTTATGATCTGATGTTGAGCAGTAATAATGGTGATATGTAAGGTCATTGTATGAAGATAAGTTCAATTATTTTGGTGCGTTTGTTTGTCTAGGGAATGAGAAAAGTGTATTTCATCTAATGCAAAGCATGCGATGATTGTCTGAGCTCGATGAAGCGGTAATCAAGGAGCAGTTTAGGTTTTCTTGATTGATGTGTAGAGATTGCTATGAAATCCAACGGTCATACTTGTACCAACTTGTTTGTAATCTCTATGATAGAATTATATTTTTGTTGTGTTACCAACCTAATTGACTTGTATTTAAGGTCGATGAAGTTTTTTTGTTTATAGTTGACAAGAGTTGGCAGAAATTAGTTGAGTGTGTGGTTGCCAAACCGGATAATGAGTTTGTAGTTTGAGTAAAGGCAAATACAAGCTTAAATGGATCTGATCAAGCAAGTGTAGTTATATTCAAATAGATCAAGAAAAATCTTGTTGTTTTCTAACAATTACAGCTAAATTGAAATCCCCTAACCGTGTAAGCTCTAACAAGCTTGGTTACTTATTAAATCCTCTAACAAGGTGATCCATTTGATTAGATTTTCAAATCCTCTACTGAGGTTACTCCTTACAGGGTATTTACTTCTAACAATGCATTTGTAGTCAATCCCTTAACCAGGTGATTCCTAATAGGATCAGTTCTTAATAGGGCTTTTGTAAAAGCTTTAACAGGCTTGGATCCTAACAGGGCAAACTTTAGAAGAGTTCAGATATTATCTTGTGAGTCTCATCTCACTGTGGTTTTTACCTATTTGGGTTTCCATGTCAAAAATACTTGTGTCATGTGGTGAATGTTTTTGTGGTTACGATCTTAAGGTTGATTTGATTAACTACTTAACTATTCTGATAAGGCATGATCTAAAAGAATTGAGAAATGAAGTATGTTGACATATGATAAAGCATTTGGATGTTTACAAGTTAAATGTTGTTTAATGTTAAGTCGTTGTAACAGTCAACCGACATTCTTATGAGTATTGATCTTGATAGTGGTATTTCATTGATAAGTTTACTTTGTGTGATTGAGATTGAGTTTGGGAAAGTTTGTATCAGTTTTTCTATTTACTGATTCACCCCCCTCCTCTCAGTAATCTACTAGATACTTATTCTTTCATCATACCATCAATTGGTATCAAAGCGTCTCAAGTCCTCTAAGGTCTAAGCTTAACAACTTGAGGAAAATATTGCTAGATCATGAAGAAGAAGGAAGGTCTGAAGTTTAACAGAGAAAACTATAGGGTAAGGAGTGACATAATGAAGATTTACATGAAGTGTCTGGGAAGTCAGTATTGGGATCATTTAGATACTAAGTATATTGCACCTACTGGGACTGTGACTGATGATCAAAAGAAAGAGTAGCAAGAAAATCATCAAGCATTGGAGGCTATTATCAGTTCCCTGTCTAATGCTGAATATGTAGATGTTCATGGTCTTGAAATGGCATATGAGGTATGGAAAAAAATTGAAGAGATTTATAGTGGTGATGAACATGTTAAGATTGCTAAAGAGGAGAGTCTAAGAGGAAAGTTTGATGACATAAGGATGTCTGAAGGTGAGAATATCCAATAGTATGGTCAAAGGATAAAAGAGATAGTTGGTGAAATTAAGAGTGCAGGAGGGAAAGTGGAAGATTCTATAGTGATCAGTATGTTAGGACCCGAAGGCAACCGAGGGGGGGGGGTGAATCAGTTGTCTATTAATTTCAACCCAAATATAACTTAATCAAAATTAATGCTTAATACTGGTAAACCAAACTTAATGCCGGTAAATAGATTAACAGATAATAACAGTATCGATGAAACTTAATGCATGAAACAGGAAGAGAAATAACATCCACAACACAATACAAATATTTGTACGTGGAAACCCTGTAAGGGGAAAAACCATGGTGGGAAACCTTACCCACAATCAGCTGGTACTACTGCATATAGTATGTGTGTACAAATGGGGTGTGCACATGCATAAAGGCCAACTGCCTAGAGCTCACCGTTCAAATGGGAGTCGTAATGACTACAGTAGGATGGTTAAATCCTAGATAATGTACTGCTCAAAATAGCATCTTCATATGCTGGATTCAGTACCGGTTAAGCTCTGATTATCTCCTTCATACCTTCCTTGTATCTTCAAATGATGTCTGCATGAGTATCTCTCCTTATATTTGCATATATCAAATATTAGAACTTTACCTTACCATATTACATTCCATTCTTCACATAATATCACAAATGAGATCTTACATATATACCAAAACCTACGACCAAATGTGTAGGTCGACTCACTAAGAATACTATAATTAAATCAATTACAAATGAATCAATATTTGATGCATCATGTCAGCTCAATGCATTTACAATAATAACCAATCAATAAATTATCTTCGTAATGTGTCATGCTGATCTGGAATAGATAACGCATGTTGGTCCATAACCTAGACCAATTTGCCGGTATTAAAAAATATGCCAACTCAATTTGACCATTAACCAAATCACCAAAACAAGTGTCCAAACCATGTATTTGACATAACCAAGTAATCTCTAGATGATAACCAATCATCCTCGGTGCTGGTGAACAATGAAACCTGCCAGTGAACTAAATACCAGTGATTGTGCATAAGTCACTGAACATGCCGGTGAACATAATGTGTCGGTTCAACATAACCAAAGATCTCCAGAAAGATAAGTGTTGATAAGTGTTGACACCAATGACAAAACCAATGCAACACATCCATAATACCAACAATCTCTCCCTTTGGAATTGATGGTAACACAAGATGGAAAAACATCTAAGTGCCAAAGTTAGAATGCCAAAAACCAAAAACCAACAATCACCCGAAGAGATCAATTATAGAATATCTCTCCCCCTAGGATAATGATTCCTAAATACAAAGTTTTTCTATAGATATCTCTCCCCCTTTGACATCAAATTCCAAAGCACTACAAAAACTAGATACAACTAGTTCATAGAACTAATTACAAATACCAACTACTCCCCCTGAGAAGTAGCTCTCCTCCATCAAAGCCGAAAAAAAAGTTCTCTGTTAATTTTTTTTGGTCTGATGCCAATCTCCAACTGTCTAACTCTCTACCAGTGAGGGTATTACCCCAAGCTTCTCTTTGAGATATTCAAAGGCTTCTTTAGGTAAAGGCTTTGTAAAGATATCTGCAATCTTCTCTTTTGTATTCACATAAACCAATTTCACTTCTTTTGCTTCAACATTCTCTTTCAAAAAATTGTATGGTGCAAGAGCACCTGATCAAACCCTTCAAGATGAAAAGTCAAACTCTGATAAGGGAGGATAAGGCATGAACAATGTCTTTAGGATGTTTTATATATGTTTTCAATCATGCATTATATGTTTGTAATAATGAACCCCATCTTGTGAGCCAAACTCCTATTTTGGCATTTCTATGAGCCAATTAGGACTTTTGGACAATAGGGGATCCAATGTGTTGGTTATAAGTGTTTTAGAATTTTTTAGGATGGTTTGAATGTGACCCAAGGCATTAGGAGGCGAAAGATGACATTTTGACAACTTTTGCAAAAGTTGTCAAAAGTTGTCATGAGCAACTTTTATGCACTTTTTGCATTTTTGTAATTTGAAACTTCTCCAACAGCTCTAACCTCTTGATTTTTGGTTGAGAGTAGTTGAGGAATGGTTTATACACCTCAAGGATCCAATTTCCAAGAGGTGATTGTACGGAGAAGAGTTTTGATGCAAACAAACTAATAAAATTCTGAGTTTTCCTGCAATTCTAGAGTTTTGGTCCGTAGTACGGTTTTGTAGGGATTGGGACCCATTCCCAATGATGTGAATTAATTTGAGAGGAGAGTTAACTCTATTTTGGTTTTGATTTGAATTCTTTATTGTGTGTGTTTCTCCTGATATTCAAGTTTTGTTGTAGGTACCTGGAAAACTAGGGTTTACCTTGGGTTTTTTCCTCCTTCATGGTCATATCTTGCACTTTACCAATCTGAGGCTCATGGGATTTGGTGAAAGGAAATTATGGTCAATTTATTTTATATTTCCAAGAGGTTTTTGTTGGAGGAGCAAGGGAGAGGAGTGTTTGGAGCGACCCTAGGTAGACATCTCTATGTGGCTACCTAGACCTTGAACAAACAAAAGTACCTTGTGTGCAAATGGTGATGCTTCCAGGCATGTAACCATGGAATCCCTATTGATTTATGTTTCCCAACAATTCCCATGGGATTTTAACCCACCAGATCATTCATCTAAGTATAGTTGCTTCACAAAAGAGGCCTAATTAGCCCTTTTAGTACAGTCAAATTCCTACCGACAGAGACCTTTATTTTCTAGACCTTGACCCTTCCTTTTGGGGACTTGTATAACTTATAAAAGGGTGTTTGAATCCATAATTTTTTTTAAAAGGGTTTTGGGAAAATATGAACTTAATGTCCCTTTACCCGCTAAATAGGGCTACAAGCAGCTAGGCCTAATTGAGTGAGTTTCTTAAGGAATGAGCATGTATTCTTGCAACAGGTGCTTTGTCTGACCTTGGGGAGTTTTGTATGACCCAAAACCAGTGTGAAAATGATTTGTAACCCTTGGAGGTATCATGGAGTGTGTTGTAGCAAGACACCCCTAATTAATTAAGCAAGAGTCTTGGAGATGGTGAGAAGATTGTACTAAAGTTGTAGAGCCTTGCCTTGATAGGATCCCATCCATGTGCTAGGGGGTCAATGTCATACATTTGGAGGTGTTTGGTAGGTAACAAGGAGGGCTCTAAATCAAGTGTTATTAGAGCTAGTAACGGATTTGGTAAGGAGATAGAAAATTGAGAGATGTTAAAGGGACAAGAAGAAGAGGTCCCTAGAGGACCAATCACCAACATGGAATTGGCAAATATTGTAAGAGAGCAAGACACTACTTGCAAGGCAATGCACAGGGAGCTAGATAGGTTGAGAGGAAGAGTAGATGTGAAGGAAGATGGAGGCACTGGTAGTTGTGATGAAGGGGATGAGGATGAGATCCCTATGCTAGAGGAAGAGGCAATTCCTCCTGACCAGAGGAACTTCCTTAATACCCTCAAATCCATGGAGAGGAGAACCATGGAGCAGAAGATTGATTTGCCAACTTTCATTAGGAAGATGGAACTAGATGTTGTGATGGATTGGATAGAATCCCTATCTAGATTCTTTGAGTGTGAAGACATTCCAGGACACCAAAAGGTGAATATTGCTAAGTCCAAGTTGAAGGGAGAAGCCCTAACTTGGTGGAACTTTGTCCAAGAGGAAAGAGAGAAGGACAATAAGCCCAAGATTGTTTCTTGGAAGAGGATGGTTGCCTTAATTAAAGCGGCCTATGTACCCAAAGGCTATGAAATACAACTCCATAAGAGGAGACAAAATCTCAAGCAGAAAGCAATGGATGTAAACTCATATACAGAGGAGTTCCAAAGGCTATGCATAAAGTCAAAAACAAAAGAGGAAGAGAGTGAGAAAGTTGCCCGATACGTGAATGGATTAAGGTACAACATTCAAGAAGAATTGAACCTCCTTAGCCCGGATATCGTTGGTAGATTCAATCAACTTGCTATCAAGGTGGAAGACAATATCAAAAGAAGACAAGAGTAGAATAATAAAAGAAGAGGAAGATAGCAGAGGGGTGGAAGAAATTTTTTCAGAAGCAAAGGAAATGGCTTTGGAAATCAAAGTGAAACTAGTCAAGAAGGCACTAAAGGAGAGGGCAGTTCCAATAACAATGGAGGATGTAATCAGAGAGGTAACTTCAAAGGAAGAAGACCACCATTTAGAGGGAGATCTCAAGGTAGAGGTCCAATAAGATGTTATAATTGCAATCAAGAAGGACACATGGCTAATAGATGCCCAGAGAAACCTACTAGTTCCATAGGAGAAAGAAGAAGTAACTTGATTTTAGAGGCTGACTGCCAAAGTGTGGCAAGTGCAAACACATACCAAAGTGTCAATACCTCTGATAGTTATGGATACCTTGAAAGAGGTGAAGCCTTGATGATTAGAAGAGCAATAACCACTATGAAGATGTTTGATAGAGAACCCCCACAGAGGAAATCTCTATTCAAGACCACTTGCAAATCAGGCGGAAAGGTCTGCAAAATCCTAATAGATTTTGGCTCAATTGAGAACTTTGTGTCTCTAGAGATGGTGGAAAAACTGAAGTTGAGGAGACTACCTCACCCTTTCCCCTACAAGGTCTCATGGCTCACACAAGGACAACAAGTTGTTGTGGAAGAGAAGGCTTGGGTGGAATTTCAGATTGGAACCTATAGAGATAGGTTGATGTTTGATATTGCAAAGATGGATGCTTGCCATCTCCTATTTGGGAGACCATGGTAGTTTGATTTGAAGGCACAACATGATGGTGCTAGGAATACATATTCTATTATAGAGGATGGTAAGGTGATTGAGTTGCTACCTTTAATGGAGAGTGAGGAGGATACCAAACAAAAGGAAGCCAAGGTGTTGATTATAGGAGGGAAGCAGTTCATGAAGAACATGGCAAATGAAGGCATGGTCTGTTATGACCTTATCCCTATTCCAACAATAACAAAGGTGGAGAGGTCTGAGGATAAGAAAGAGGATAGATTGAGATTGATTGACCCTGCAGTGCAAAAATTACTAGACAAATAAAAGGGTATCATCTCATATGACATGCCAAGGTCACTACCTCCCATGAGGCACATACACCATTGTATAGACCTTATACCTGGATCCACATTGCCTAATAAAGCAGCATACAAGTTCACACCAGATTAGAATGTTGAGATGGCAAAACAGGTTGAAGAATTGTTGGAATCCGGATTGATTGGAAAAAATTTGAGCCCATGTGCAGTCCCCACAGTCTTGGCACCCAAAAAGGAAGGCACTTGGAGGCTTTGAACCGATTCAAGATCTATCAACAAGATTACTATCACGTATAGGTTTCCCATGCCTAGGATTGAGGATTTGTTAGATTGTTTGGGGGGTGCTAGATATTTTACAAAAATTAATTTAAAAAGTGGCTATCATCAGATTAGGATTAGGCCAGGAGATGAATGGAAGACTGCCTTTAAAAAAAATGAGGGGTTGTATGAGTGGAAAGTCATTCCCTTTGTCTTATCCAATGGACCTAGTACCTTTATGAGGTTAATGAATGAAGTCTTGAGGGATTTCATAGGGAAATTTGTTATAATCTACCTAAATGACATTCTAGTTTTTAGTCAGACCAAAGGAGAACATCTAAAGCATGTAGACTTGGTCCTAAGGAGATTGTATGAAGAACAATTAATGATCAACTTGGAAAAGTGTTTCTTAATGCAGGAAGAGATCATTTAATTGGGATTTGTGATCTCATATGGTGAAATAAAAATGCATCAAGAAAATGTGAGTGCCATATTGTCTTGGCCTACACCTAGGACAATGAATGATGTTAGGAGTTTCCATGGCTTAGCTACCTTCTATAGGAAGTTTATAAGAGGCTTTAGTCATATTTGTGCCCCTATGCTTGATACAATAAAGGAAGGACAAAAGTGCAGATTTAGTTGGACAGAAGAAGCAAATAACTCTTTTGAAACACTGAAAAGAAAAGTTGTAGAACAAACGGTCCTTGCCCTACCTGACTTCAAAAAGATCTTTCAAGTAGAATGTGATGCTAGTCATATGGCCACTAGAACAGTGCTCAGTTAAGAAGGAAGACCTATTGATTTATTTAGTGAGAAGTTGAATGAGGCAAAGAGGAGGTATTCATCTTATGACCTAGAGATGTATGCTCTAGTGCAATCCTTGAAAAAATGGAGACACTACTTGCTACCAAAAGAATTCATAGTTTTCACAAACAATCAAGCCCTTAGCTTCATAAACAGTCAAGAAAAGTTGAATCACTGGCACATGAAATGGGTAGAGACCCTACAAGCTTTCACTTTTATTCTTAAGCACAAGAAAGGAGTCAAGAATAAGGTGGCATATGCTTTGAGCAGAAGAGTTCTAACTACAAATCAAATTCAGTTGGAGAGTGTTGGAATAAATTCTTTGAAAACCATGCATGAGGATGATGAAGATTTTGGAGAGGCCTACAAGGTATGCACTTCATTTGATGAATGGTTTCATGTTGAGTATTATGAATTTTTGATTCAAAATAGATTTTTGTTTAAGGGTGCACAACTATGCATACCCAAATGCTCTATGAGACTGAATATCATCAAGAAAAAACATTATGGAGCAATGGCAGGACATTTTGGTCTTGACAAAACATTAGATTTGGTAAAAAGACACTATTTTTGGCCCAAACTACAGACATATGTCATGAGTTTTGTGGAGACATGTGTGATCTGCCAAAAGGCAAAAGGAAAGTCCATCAATGCAGGTTTATACTAGCCTTTACCCATACCTTCAAGACCATGGGAAAGCATAAGTATGGATTTTGTTTTAGGATTTCCTAGGACAAGGAAAGGATATGATAGTGTTTTTGTAGTGGTGGATAGGTTCAGTAAGATGGCACATTTCTTTCCATGCAAAGCAACTTGTGATGCTTCTTATGTAGCAGATTTGTCCTTTAACGAGATTGTTCAGATACATGGCTTGCCTTTAACCATAGTCTCTGATAGGGATGTACAATTTATTGGTCACTTTTGGAGGACCCTTTGGAAGAAGCTTGGTACAAATTTATCCTTCTCCTCAACCTACCATCCCCAAATAGATGGTCAAACTGAAGTTGTAAATAGATCACTAGGGAATCTCTTAAGGTGTTTGACTAGACAACATGGAGAAAGGTGGGATAGTATATTGTCTCAAAAAAATTCTCCTATAATGATACAGTGAATAGGAGTATGAATAAGTCACCTTTCCAGATTGTCTATGGCATTCACCCAAGGGGTGTGATGGAGTTGAGAGAGATACCTCAAGGAGAACCCATTAGTGCAGATGGAGAAACCTTTGCTACTACCATACAAGAGAACCATGACCAAGTGAAGACTCATCTTCAACAATCTGCAGACAGATATAAAGCTCATGCTGACAAAAAGAAGAGAGATGTTCAGTTTGATGTAGGAGACTTGGTGTGGGTTCACTTGAAGAAGGAAAGACTTCCAAAAGGAAGATACACAAAGTTAATGCAAAGAAAGATTGGCCCCTGCCAAATCTTGAAGAAATGTGGTTCAAATTCCTTTGAACTTAAACTACCATATGATCTTGGTTTGTCACCTATTTTTAATGTTTGTGACTTTAACTCTTTATAAGTGTAGTGTTGATGCAAGCAAAGACACAATGCATGATATTGCTGATGATGACATTCCTAAATATGAACCACCAAAGTTGCATAAGGTTATAGATACTAAGGTTGCCAAGTGAACCATGAGTAAATTTTACATGGAGTATTTGGTGGCTTGGAAAGGACAACCTGATATTGAAGCAGTCTGGATGACAGAGTAACAAATCAAAGATCATGGTGTAGACCTGCAGACTCTCATCTCAAGTGGCCTTGAGATTTCTTCTTTCAGGGAGTATGGTGCAGGAGCACCTAATCAAACCCTTCAAGATGACAAGCCAGACTTTGATAATAGAGGATAAGGAATTAACAATGTCTTTAGGATGTTTTATATATGTTTTCAATTATGTATTATATGTTTGTAATAATGAACCCCATCTTGTGACCCAAACTCCTATTTTGGCATTTCTATGAGCCAATTAGGACTTTTGGACAATAGAGGATCCAATGTGTTGGTTCTAAGCATTTTAAGAAGTTTTAGGAGGGTTTGAACGTGACCCAAGGCATTAGGAGGTGAAAGATGACATTTTGACAACTTTTGCAAAAGTTGTCATGAGCAAGTTTTATGCACTTTTTGCATTCTTGTAATTCAAAACTTCTCCAATGGCTCTAACCTCTTTATTTTTGGTTGATAATAGTTTAGGAATGGTTTATACACCTTGAGGATCAAATTTCCAAGAGGTGATTGTATGGAGAAGAGTTTTGATGCAAACAAACTAATAAAATTCTGAGTTTTCTTGCAATTCTGGAGTTTTGGTCCGTGGTACAGTTCTGTACGGATTGGGACCCATTCCCAATGATGTGAATTGATTTGAGAGGAGAGTTAAATCTGTTTTAGTTTTTATTTGAAGTCTTTATTGTGTGTGTTGCTCCTGATATTCAAGTTTTGTTGTAGGTACCCGGAAAACCAAGGTTTACCTTGGGTTTTTTCCTCCTTCATGGCCATATCTTGCACTTTACCAATCTGAGGCTAATGGGATTTGGTGAAAGGAAAGTATGGTCAATTTATTTTATATTTCCAAGATTTTTTTGTAGGCGGATCAAGGGAGAGGAGTGTTTGGAGCGGCCCTAGGTAGACATCTCTATGTGGCTACCTAGACCTTGAACAAACAAAAGTACCTTGTGTGGAAATGGTGATGCTTCCAGGTGTGTAACCCTGGAATCCTTGTTTATTTATATTTCCCAACATGCCCATGGGATTTTAACCCACTGGTTCATTCATTTGAGTATATTTGCTTCACAAAAGAGGCTTAATTAGCCCTTTTAGGATAGTCAAATTCCTACTGACAAATACCTTTATTATCTAGACCTTGACCCTTCCTTTTGGGGAATTGTATAACTTATAAAAGGGTGTTTAAATCCATAAATTTTTTTCCAAGGTGTTTGGGAAAATATGAACTTAAGGTCCCTTTACCCGCTAAATAGGGCTACAAGCAACTAGGCCTAATTGAGTGAGTTTCTTAAGGAATGATCATGTATTCTTGCAACCAATTCTTTGTCTGACCTTGGGGAGTTTTGTATGACCCAAAAATAGTGTGAAAATGATTTGTAACCCTTGGAGGTATCATGGAGTGTGTTGTGGCAAGATACCCCTAATTGAGTAAGGGTCTTGGAGATGATGAGAAGATTGTACTAAAGTTGTAGAGCCTTGCCTTGATAGGATCCCATCCATGTGCTAGGGGGTCAGTGTCATACATTTGGAAGTGTTTGGCAGGTAACAAGGAGGGCTCTACATCATTGTATTTGATAGAAACATGTTTAGTTTTAGAGTGAAATACCGGATTCTTTGATATATCAATTGTTGTTGAATTATCACAATAAATGATTATAGGCTCTTTGCATTTTACCATTATGTCCTTCAACATTTTCTTAATCCATAATACCTAAGTACAATTAGTTCTTATTGCAACATATTCTGATTCTATTTTTGATAATGATGTACAACTTTGTTTCTTGCTCAACCATGAAATCAATCTGCTTCTAAGAAAGAATGCTCCGCTGATGGTGCTCTTTCTGTCATCTACATCTCCTGCCCAATTTGCATCGGTGTATGCACATAAATCAAAATTTTAATGTTTAGGATACCATAAACCAAGATTTGTTGTGCCTTGTAGATACCGAAAAATCCTTTTCATTGCTGATTCATGATTTTCTTTAGGATTACTCTGAAATCTTGAAACAATACATATTGCATTCATAATATCAAGTCTTGTTTGTATTAAATACAGTAAACCTCCAATCATAGATTTTTATCTTGTCGGATTAATAGGGGCTAAATCATCCTTCAATGATAGTTTATCAGTTGTAGTCATAGGAGTAATTACTGGTTTAGAGTTTTCCATACCAAATTTCTTTAGTAGTTCCTTCAAGTACTTTGATTGACATATGAATATACCTTTATCAGTCTGTGAAATCAGCAATCCTAAAAAGAATTTTATCTCCCCAATCATAGACATTTCAAATTCTCCCTGCATCTTATTAGCAAAATCCTTACACAATCCATCTTCTCCTCCAAAAATGATATCATCAACAAAAACTTCAATAACCAAGATGTCATCATTAGTCACTTTGAAATATAAGTTGTTGTCAGCATTACCTTTAGTGTAACCAAGTTTCATAAGATATTTGTCCAATCTAGCATACCAAGCTCTACGAGTTTGATTCAATCCATATAAAGCTTTCCTTAACCTACAAACGATATCTTTGTCATTTGTCAAAGATAATCCATTAGGTTGTTAAATGTAAACTTCCTCTTCAAGATCACCATTCAGAAATGCACATTTAACACCCATTTTATATACTTTATGTTGGCAATATTACAAGGATATTGAGAAGGTTGTTGATGATTATGGACATAACTGATTAAAGATGTTTTACTATCTTGATATTATTATTTTGTCATTGATGTCAAGAAATTGATTTTCTAATTCAATATGATGTTGCCATATCTTAAGAAATATGATATGAAGATTATAAAGAAGTCGGTAAAGACACATGAAAGAATATGATGAATAAAGGGATAAGTTATTCAATGGGCAACTCTACTGAGTCAGACAATGATGAGATCTTGATGTTTTAGATTGTTCTAACATCATACATATGTTGTAAAATGTAAAGGTTAATACTATACTATGTTATCAAACAAAGAACCTAGTCGGTAAACCCTAAGGAACCTAGTCGGTAAACCCTAAGGTTATTGCAGTCGGTTAATGAAGACAGATGTCTACCGAGTAAAGTTTAGTATTCACCGAGTTGTAACCAAGCTATAATAGAATGCATTAAATGTTTACATGTGATATTTAATGAAAGTTGCTGATGAGATATAATGGATCAATGATTGGAAAGCCGTAGAAAATGTTTGTTAATGAATCTAAGGCAATGGAAAGTTGGCAAGAAGATCTACAGCTCAGATTGAACCGCATTACCCTAACACAAGTTCCAAGATGAATGTGCAAGTTCTGAGGCAGGGTAAAACATTTTTAGATTGAAAGATACAATGAACCTGGACAAGATTGAAGATCTGATGGCTATGATTGATCATGGGAAATGTGATCAAGGAGATTAAGCGGTTAGAAGATTGTTTATAAATAAGGAACTGTTGATAAACAATGGATGCAGGCAAGTGTATGCATAGGGATGCTACATAGTTATTACCGAGCACAGAAGCTTGAAGACCTGTTAGAATAATAGAGTATTGATGCCCAGCAGATAGATAAGATTAGTTCTATGTCTAGATTGTATTGAATAAATAGGAATCTGCTTTAGCATTTTAGATGTGAAGTTGCAGATAGATTGTATTACTGTTATTGTGTGAAAGTCATAGGAAATCTCTTAATCGAGTGGACTTAACAGTCTTATATGTAAATCCTCTAACAAGGTGACATTCTGATTGAGTGTTTGAAATCCTTTGACAAGGTCACTTCTAACAAAGTGAAGATCATAACAGATCTGAGGGAAATCCCTTAACTGGGTCACATCTAGCAATGTGTTTTGTAATCTTTAACAGGATTGGCTTTTAACCGAGCATACTCTAGAAGAGTATATTTCTTAGTGGATCCGAAATCCCACAGTGGTTTTTCCCTATTTGGGTTTCCACGTTAAATCTAATGTTATGAGGTTTATATTGTTCATATGCTTTTGAGTTTGCATGTTTGACAGTTTTTTATTATATGACTGATATATGTTACCGAGGTTGAATCTGATGTTTTTATTGATGATTAAGTTTGTATGATTCACCCCCCCCTCTCATCTTGTTGGTTGTTGGATCTGTACTTATATTAAGTATCAGAACTATCACTTTATAGTTCTTGTGTGCTGTAAATGCAAGAAATTGTTTGTCTACCTCAATTATAGCTACCCATGCAAAGGTTTCATTGTAATCAATTCCCTCTTTCTGTGAATATCCCTTACACACTAATCTTGCTTCGTTTCTGATTACCTTACCATCTTCAATAAGTTTATTTCTGAATACCCATTTAATTCCAATTACATTTTTGTTTTTAGGCTGGGGAGCCAATGTCCATGTATTATTCTTTTCAATTTGTTCCAATTCATCTTCCATAGCTTTAATCCAATGTTTATCTTCACATGCCTCAAAAATGGTTGCTGGTTCAATTTGAGAAATTAAGCATACCTCTTCATTTTCCAGTCTTCCTCTTTTCATTACACCTTGATACTTATTCCCAATTATCTAACTTTCAGAGTGATTCAATCTTACATATCTGGGTTTATTCACTTGTTGTTATTCTTTAATCACTATGGAATTCTTTGATGATGCCGGTGTGACTGGATCTACATTCTGCACCGGTGCACTTAGTGTAGGTTCATTTATGATCATCTCAACTGTCGATTCAGAATCCATAGACCTTGAATTTCTTCTTAAATGTTCATCAATCTTCACATTTGCACTCTCAATGATTTTTTGTAATCTTTTATTAAAATATCTATATGCCTTTGTCTTAGATGAATAACCAAGAAATATTCCTTCATCACATCTAGAATCAAATTTACCAACATACTCATCTCTCCTAATATAACATTTTCTTCCAAATATTCTAAAATATTTAAGAGTAGGAGTATTACCAAACCATAGTTCATGATGGGTCTTACCGGTTTCACCTTTGATGTGAACTTTGTTGAATGTGTAAACCGCTATATTCACTGCTTCTCTCCAATACACATGACGTAGGTTTTCTTCTGACATCATGCTTCTAGCTGCATCCAAAATAGTTTTGTTCTTCCTTTCCACAACTCCATTCTGTTGGGGTGTCCAAGGTGCTGATAGCTGTCTTTTGATTCCATTCACTTCACAGAATTTATTAAATTCCTTAGATGTAAATACACCTCATTGAACTGATCTTAAACATTTTATTTTCTTACCGGTTTCATTCTCTACTATTGCCTTGAATAGTTTGAATTTCCCAAAACCTTCTGATTTCTCCATGAGAAAAGTAACCGAGCACATTCTAGAATAATCATAAATGATTAGCATAAAATATCTATCTCCCTACAGACTTCTAGTTCTTGCCGAACCACATAAATCAATATGAATTAAGTTAAGAATATTATTAGATTTCTCTGGAATACTCTTAAAAGTTGTTCTAACTTTCTTTCCAAATTGACATTCCTTACATATCAGATTGTGAGGTTTTACAATCTTAGGTAAATCCCTTACTACCTTAGTTGTACTGATCTTTACAATCCAATCAAAATTTACATGAAAAAGTCTCTTATGCCATAACCAATTTTTATCAATATGTGCAATCAAGCATGTCTTCTTATTGTTATTCAAATGAAAGATATTACCTCTAGTTTGATTACTGGTTGCAATTTCCAAACCAGTTTTGTTCGAGATTTTGCATTTACCATTCTTGAATTGTAACTAAAATCCCTTTTCAACTAATTGACCAACACTCAAAAGATTATGCTTTAAACCTTTAACATAAAAAATGTTGTCAGTATTGTGCTTACCATCAAAAGATATAGTGCCTTTTCCTCTGATCAAACAAGCTTTATCATCCCCAAATCTTACTAGACCTCCATTGTATTCCTGAAAAGATAAGAATTTACTTTTATCACCAGTCATATGATATGAGCATCCAGAATCTATAATCCATTCATCCTTTTCTTTAATTTTAGCTTCCAGGTCCTGCTCTACTAGTGGAATAGTAGGTGCCAGTTGATCTTCTGTTATTGCAACAAAAGCCCATCCATTGTGTGTCGGTTCTTCATCAAAATCATCAGTAACTCCTTCATCAATATAGTAACATGATTTGTCTCTATTCTTCTTAAAACTGTATCTCTGATATTCAAGGTTAGGCTTATATGTTCTTTTATCTTCTTCTCTCAATATTGCATGTCTATCAGGACATCTAGATGTCATATGACCAATTTTATTGGAGTTAAAACATTTAAATGGTGCTTTACTTTCATACTTACTTCCTATTGGACCCTTAGGCATTTTTCTTGCGAATAGTGCTTCAAGTTCTTCATTTTCCTTTATGATGTCTTCAAGTTTTTTTGCATAAAGTTCCTTCCAATCAGATTTTGCAGATGATGATGATGCTTTGAAGGTGAAATCTATCTTAATTATATAAATAGGACCAAATTCCTCAAGCTCAAAAGCTGAAAGTTTTCCAACCAAAGTATCTCTAGATACTGATGTATTAGGCATTGTTCTCAATGCATTAATAGTAGTTACTTTCATTTTGTATGTGGGTGACAATGTTCTTAAAACTTTAGAAACAATCTCATCTTCACTTAAGGATCCTCCACAACATTGTATACCCAAAACAATTTCATTAACTCTTTCCATAAAAGCAGAAATTCTTTCATCTTTTTCCATTTTCAGATGTTCATACTTGACCCAAAAGCATTCCAGTTTTACAATTTTGACAATGGTATCTCCTTCATTGAATGTCTCCAGTTTATCCCAAATAGCTTTAGCAGTAGATCAGTCTGATAATCCGATGATTTGCTGATTTGACAAGGCGCTCAAAAGTGCTTCTCTTGCTTTGCAATCATTCTCCTGATCTTTAGCCAAGTTTGGTGGATTAGGTTGACTCTGTGTAGGACCAACATAGCCATTTTTTTTGACATCCCATATGTCTCTTCCAATGCAATTTAGATGTGTCTCCATTCTGATCTTCCATATACCATAGTTAGTTCCATCAAGTTTCAAACTATCCTTCCTAAAATAGTTAGTTGCCATAGAATCTTCTCAAGTTGTTAAACTTATACAAAAAGAGGACTTAGCTCTGATATCAATTGTTAGGAACTGAAGGCAACTGAGAGGAGGGCGGGGGGGGTGGGGGGGGGTGAATCAGTTGTCTTGTCTATTAATTTAAACCCAAATATAACTTAATCAAACTTAATGCCGGTAAACATATTAATAGATGATAACAGTATCGGTGAAACTTAATGCATGAAAGAAGAGAAATAAAATCCACAACACATAACACATATATTTGTACATGGAAACCCTGTAAGGGGAACAACCACAGTGGGAAACCTTACCCACAATCAGATGATACTACTGTAGATGGTATGTGTGTACAATTGGGGTTTTCACATGCAGAAAGGCCAACTGCCTAGAGCTCACTGCTCAAATGGGAATCACAATGACTACAGTAGGATGGTTAAATCCTATATAATGTACTTCTCAAAATAACATCTTCATATGCTGGATTCAGTATTGGTTAAGCTCTGCTTATCTCCTTCATACCTTCCTTAAATATTCAAATGATGTCTGCATGAGTAGCTCTTCTTATATTCATATATATCAAATATCACAACTTTACCATACCATACTACATTCCATTCTTCACATAATCTCACAAATGAGATCTTACATATATACCAAAACCTAAGACCAAATGTGTAGGTCGGCTCACTAAGAATATTATAATTAAATCAATTACAAATGAATCAATATGTGATACGTCATGTCGGCTCAATACATTTACAATAATAACCAATCAATAAATCATCTCCATAACGTGTCGTGCTGATGTGGAATAGATAACGCATGCCAGTCCATAACCTAGATCAATTTGCCAGTAACAACAAATATGCCAACTCGATTAGACCAATAACCAAATCACCAAAACAAGTGTCCAAACCATGTCTTTGACATAACCAAGTAATCTCTAGATGATAACAGATCATCCTTAGTGCTGGTGAACAATAAAACCTGCTAGTGAACTAAATACCGGTGATTGTGCATAAGTCACTAAACATGTCAGTGAACATAATGTGTCAGTTCAACATAACCAAAGATCTCTAGAAAAATAAGTTCTGATAAGTGTTGACATCAATGACAAAACCAATGTAACACATTCATAATACCAACACAGTAAGGTATTGACAACCCTGTTACCGGTCTATGCTATTTGAGTTGCAGCTATTCAGGATCTAAAGTCCATTGACAAAACTAAGGTAACTCTTGACTCCATCATTGGAAAACTTACTTCTTTTGAATTAAACGGTTATGATGGTAGTATACATAAATATGAGTCTACATTTAGAGATTTTTTTTCTAACCCATCTATGAGAAAAAGTAGAGATACTAGTTATGGTTATGAATCTAGTGTTGGCATTCTACACTCTTATGAGAATAGTTGATGTTATCATTGATGAAAACCAACTGGTATTCATCTGGTAAGCCACCGGTAGTTATCGGCACTGGCAATAGACATCTACATACATTGAAAAACACTTCTCCGACAATGGCAACAATGCATACCGACACCCCAGCCGACAGGGAATAAACTTGTGTTTATTGTATTTTAATGTAATTATCTTTTGTAAAAGCCAACATGGCATATTGTAAAATACTCATATATATCTATGAGATCTTATAGGTCATTTAGCACGTATGGAAGTATGAAAATTATGTATAAGGTGATATAATTGACAACGAAGGTTTTGGTAATGGAATGAGCTTAAACCGGTACTGAACCTGGCATAGTTGATGCTGATTTGAAGCAGTACATTGTATTGGATTTCATAATCCACTTTTGTACTCATTGTGACTCTTATTGAGCAGTGTGCTCTAGGTAGTTGGCCTTCTTGCATGTGTAAGCCCCTCATTGTAAGTAATAATTATTCATTGGCCAGTGAGTGAATATTGTGGGTCACAAATCCCACCGATATTTTTCCCACACCGGGTTTCCTCATTAAATATCTTGTGTTATGATGTGTTGTCTATGCTATCTCTGTTATTCTTATTTGCTGAATTAATTCTTATTTACCGGTACACTATTTTGGGATGCAAAGTTCTTAATAAGTTTAAATATTATGTAAACTGGTTAGATACCAATTCACCCCCCCCACCCCCTCTCAATATCTTTGGGACTGTCAATAATCCTAACAATTAGTATCAAAGCCTTGTCCTCTATTTTCAAAAGCCTAACAACTTGAGGAAGATTCTGACACCGGTACAGATGGAGAACTTAAGAAAACAATTCGAAGGAGCTCTTGCAGATTATGATGTAGAGAAGTTGAAGACTATCAAACTAGAAGATGATCTAAGGACTACACAAGAATTCATTCAAGGACTTTAGGAGAATTTTACTATATCTCGAAATAAAAGAAAAGAACTTCATGAGAAGATGCAGAATGATAATGATGAAAAGGAAACTCTTAATGAACTTGTGAACAAGTTGAGACAAGAAAACGGTACTATGAAGAATAAAATGCAAGATATGACTATGAGGTTTTGTAAAGACATTGAAGACAAAAAGAAGAATGAAGATGACTTGACTAGGAGACTCAATGATGCTAGAAATGAAAATCTAAGACTCAGTCATGAAAATGATATGTTGAAGACATATTTGATTCGCATGCAACATGATAAAACTGAACTTATGAGACAAAAGGGAATTTTGGAAAATGAGTTGGCTACTGCAAATCAACACAAAGAGAAATTCAAGAAAAGTTTAGAGGAACTTGATGATATGCTGAAAAGTCAGAAACCAAATGGAGATACTAATGGACTTGCATTTGAAGTTGGAGAAAGTTTCAATACTATAAACAATCATGATCATAGTAAATTGCTAAGACAACCTAATGCTTATAAGTTTAATGGAAAATGTTTCAATTGCAACAAATATGGTCATAAAGAAAATCAATGTAGATTTAGAAAAAATTAGAACATTAATGCACCCACCAGTCAATGTTCCAAATGCAACAAAGCTGGTCATAATTTAGAAAACTGCAGAATGAATGTGAAATGTTATGTTTTTGGAAGATATGGACACTTATCTAATCAATGCAGAACACAAACTGACATAGGATATGGAAAAGCTATTCAGAGGAATAATGTGACTTGTTATGCTCGTAACAAGATTGGACATATTGCAAAATTCTATAGAAGTAAGACTTCACTGGAAAATAATAAATGATCTAGTTTGAAAGGCAAAGAAAAGGTAGATGAGGTAAAGCAAGAATTTTCAAAATAATGGATTAGGAAGACAGATCAGAATGTTGATGAGAATATTTCTTCACCGGTAGAACAGAGTAACCCTCCACCAGTAGGAGATTCTTCATCCAAACGAGAAGTAACCCTTTGGGGGTATTGTAGCAAATTGAATATCATACAGATTACCCTCGGTCGATGGTGAGAAGATAGATTTATTCTTTACCGGAAGATGTGTTAAGTTTTCACTTAACCGACGAGCATTTAATATTGTTGTTGAGAGAAAAGTCATTATAAATCATCAGATTTCCCTCATTTTTTATTCACCAAGAATTCAAATCAGCAGAGAGCGCGAAAAAGAGCTAAGGAATTCAAGGCGAAGGTGTGAAGCGATTTCTTTCAAGCATTTAGATATTGTCAGGTAGCTAAAGGTATTTTTCAAATGGCTTCTTCTTCTGCTCCCAAATTTATTGCGAACCCTACTATCGTGGAAAACGTAAAATGCCCTAGGCTCATGTTTAAGATAATTCCCGTAGTAGCTAAGCAAGATGATTCCATAGGTGCATTTTCAAAAATTCCTAAAGATGTAGCTTTAGCTGAAGACCCTAAGATTTATATTCATTGCAACATTGAAGAATTAGGTTCTTAGGAATTGTTGAAAATGTTTAGAACGGTAATTTGTGATGAAAATGGCACTGTTAAACCTGAACACAAGATTTTGGAGACTTTAGGTTTTGTTGATATATTGAATATCCTTGAATTTCTGGAAGAAGTAGTGAGAATTGTCCTAAGTAGAGCACATGGAGAATTTCTATGGTTGGATTCTGTCTGCAAATTTACCCGGCAAGCAATTAGGGCAGTAACTGGTTTAGCCTCAACCGGCAACAGACCAGACAAAAAAAGAAAGTTCCTAACAACAAAGTAATGACCCTAACTGGAGCAACATCAGACAGTAGATCACTAAGAGTGAATGACATCAAAGACATCAATGTGAGATTCATAAGTATAATACTTGGTTACAAAACTACACATGCAAATAGACTCAATTCAGTTTCTAGTCTTTGCATTAATAGTGCTTATGAAATGGTCAATAACAATGCAATGATTGATGTGTGTGAATGGCTGAAAGATGAACTCATTGATAATTTGAAAAAGATTAAAGGAGATAAGAAAGGGAAATTTCGCTTTGGTAATCTTTTAGTATGCTTAATGTTGTATTTCACTAAGGAAATTTCCGGTATAGGACCAAAAGACTTTGGACATGAAATACTGGTAGGAAAAAAATTACAGAAAGCTTTTATCAGCATGGGAACTGCAAAAGACAACAATATAACTGAATACTTTAAATCTTTTCAAGCTAAAATAAAAACTAGAGAAAGACTACCGCAAAGTGTAGTGGACAAATATGACAAAGAAATCTATTTTGTCATAAAAAAGGATAAGACATGGATGGAAGTTGTACTTCCTAGGACTGTATGGGTAACTGAAATGGGCTATGAGGTAGATCTCAACATTATTGAGACATATGCAAAAGCCTTGTTAGATGCACCAAGAGAACCAACAAAACAAGTTTTTGGTAGTGCTGAAACTATTGAGAGTGGTGTAAAAACAATGAAGCAAAGGAAGAAAAGAGAAAAGTATATTAGGGATGCATCAAAGAAGGTACAGGAAATCAAAGAAAATATTATGAACTTTACTGGGATAACGGCTAGTGAGCTGGAAGGACTACAACCAGAGGCACACATTTCATGCATTGGCACATCTTCTAATAGTGAGATACTAGCTGAATTCAAAAGAGTTGAGAGGAAGAGAAAACCTTCACTAGTACCCTCTCCTTCACCCAAAAGAACAAGGACTTTAAGGAAGAAACAACAGGCAGTAAGGGAACCAACCAAGAAACTAACTCCCAAGAAGAAACAAAAACCAATCATACCTTTATTAGATGATTTACTAAATGAAATAACTGATGATGGTAATTTGGCTAATGTGAGTAAATTGTATAACACATTCAAAGATTCAGACAGTGAAAGCATTGATAACATTAAAATTTTACATCTGGATATATACAAAAAGGTTTTAATTGAAGTAGTGGACGATTTACTTAATGAACTATATAGAAGATTATATGCGAAAAAGATTGCAATGATGGAATTGGATAAGAAACTAAAAGTTGAAAAACTTCTAGCTATACATCCAGTTAACTCAAAAGAGGAAATTGATGATCTAATTTGTGAGGCTAACAGATCCATTTTTGCTAGTGGTCACCGACTACAAAATTGAAAGAAGTAAAGCAACCAATAAGCCAATAAATGGGATATATTTTTTGTGGAAAAAGAAAAACAAGAGGAAATGAACCAGCCAAAGAAAACATTCAAGGTGTATCATAAGGATAAGCACAAGGGGAAAGGTAAAATTGGTGGTATTCCAAACATCAAGATCACTGATAATTTACCGCCACCTTTGGATACTGCATCGGTACATACTAATGATCCATAGATTACTGACAGTGAAGGTACCACACATGATGACACTAATCCTGAATCTGAAACACTATTCACCATGAATGTGGATACTCGAGAAGTGAATATTATTGTGGACAAGGACACTACAAAAGTTAAGGATGATAATGGAAACATTTCTGAAAAACCGATAGAGACTATTGAGGTTGAGATCCCAACAGAGCAATTGTAATGCCTCGCCAGACAACCCCGAAGGGATAAAGCTAAAACACAAGAATAGAGTGCAATAATTTTTTAATTTTTTTTAAAGATAAACACAACATTAAGATACAATGAGATATCAAAATTCAGATTACATAGAGGAAGCCATCAACTAACACCTACAGGGTTTTCCAACGTGATTACTTAATTACACATTTAACTTAACTCATGCAAATAAATCCAATTAAGCTTGATAACTTAATGATAAGATAATACTTAAACAAGGATAATTTCTTTTGGAAGATGAAAATATAAATCACAATATAAGGTTCATCCATTAAGATTTATCTATACCCTTTGTTCAAACTTTCATTTAGAATTTAAGCCATGCATCTAATTTTACAACACACTTGAATTTTATCATAAACTAATGCAATTTTTCCATGCATACTTAATTTCCTTAACAATAACTGAATATATTCCATTATCCTAAGCTACATTCTTTCATGTTCCCATTTACTGCATTAAAAGATGACCGCATACATGCATTTACAATAAATCTCGTCTAATCCATTTATACATTCTATCAAGATTCCATCCATAAAGGCTAAAACCAAACATGAAACATAAGAACAAAAGCATCACATAACACCAAGATGATCTCAGAGTTCACCCCTAAAGGGATACATCTCTGGGTCTACTCAACTGCAAGACCCCTCTGATAATTAAATAAGTTCATAATACATAAGGTTCTCATAATTTACAATCCCACCATCAAGGCAAAACATAACCAATATAGAAATGACCACATCGGTCAATAAATACATAATTGATCCCTGAAAAGGAAAGGATCCAGCTGAACATAATCAAAGCTAATACAAAGATCCACTAGAGCATCCACAAAACTGAGTCATCGTAACCCAAGGTCTAGCATGACCTCAAGTTCTCACAAGGGCATAAGCAATAGGACGAGTCCACAAAAGCTGCTCCTATCAAGACCATACAACCACACACTAGAGAACGTAGGGACAAGTGTCATCACACAACCTGGTATGGTTACCATGGCAGGTCTTCATAGGTTCCGACCCCATACACTGGGTTACCCTGGCAACCTAATCCGAACCTCCCACCCATCCAAGCCTCATGTGGACCCACACATCCTCTCGTGAAGACAAGGATGATGGTTTGCTATTTTAGGCCTTCTCACAGCATGTCGAGTCTGTGTTAGCACTCGTCCCATGTGTGAGGCACAATTATCTTACTTAGAGATTAACATTCTAATCTACTACTAGGTTATCACTTATTAGACTCACTTTCGATGGGTTACCCAGCAGCCACTTTGGGCACGACCCCCAATCGAAAGCCACTTTCCCATACGACACTAGACTATACTCAAGCGACCTCAGAAACCAAGGAACACACATGGTCAAACAAACGGAGTTCAAAAAGGAGGGAACAACCATTTGGTCAAAACACGACTCATATGAGGTACACTGACTAATGATACTCTAACTAGAGACCTGACCAACTATGGTCAATCACAAATCATCATTCGACGTCTACATAAAGGAAATGACCAATTACGATACCACCACAAAGCAACAGTCAAACTCGAGGACAAGGACGGAAACAGGTACCCAAATCAACCATACGATAGGGTCCAATGAAACAAAGCAAGGCTTGCCATTACTTAAGCAAAAGCGAATATAGAAATTAAACTTGCATAGGCAATAACTAGCAGATACAATCTTTGTTGAAATGATTTAAACATTAAATGTCGATCAAGTTTTTAAATGATCTAAGTTAGATTGCAGTTATCTACCTCATCTAGGTACGGGTTGTTCTTGGTTTTCTAACTCTCTAAGGTTCGATGCATTGCATTGAACATACATAAATATGCCATTATGAGTTCTTAAACCAATTTCACATGAATATAATTAAACAACCATTAACCAACTAAATATGATATTACTCTACAAATAAAACATCATCATCATGTTGGTTCAAAAATAATTGCCCAAGTTCATCTTTCCAGAACCAAGATAAACTTTTTTTATTAAGGAAATATACATTTAAAAGAACAAAAAATAGGCAAGCTTTTCCAAAATCCACAAAACTACTTCCTTACGTACATATAGAAAAATACCAAAATTAACTATTAATTAATGTATCTATTTATTAATCCATGATTAATTAAATATAACATATTAATAATTAATAACGAAATTAATAAATCAACTATTTAATTAGAAAAATATGCATTAATAATAAAATGAGATCTAAATATTAATCAATGTATATTTAACACTATACAATTAATTAATAACAAATTATTCATGAATTATTAATTAATGACAAATTTAATCATAATTAAAAACTTTATTAAAAACTTAACATTAATTTTAAATATTATATATATATATATATATTTGCATTAAAAATATATATAATTTTTTTTAACAATTTCTAAAATTAAAAGAACGAGGGGGGGGGGGGGTTGGGGGGTTATCCACGTGGACCCCACATGGGTCCCCCTTGGTTGCTCACGCTACCTACGGTAGTGCTGCTACCAAAAGGTAGCAGTTCGCTACCATTGGTAGACCTTTTGGTAGCAGTCCGCTACCATTGGTAGTGTTGTTGCCAATAGGTAGTAGCCACTACCTTTGGTAGCAACCTACCTTCCACGTGGTGAGGGTTTGTGCCCTGCCACGTGGGTATTATATTATTATTATTTAAAAAAAAATGTTATTTTACTTTTAAAAAATAAAAAATACATACACAGCAAATACACAGTCTCCCAGAGACTTAAAATAATAATAATTTTTTTTTTCATTTTTCAAATACCCAGTTTTAGGAAGGGTAATCTCTTCAAAACAATACCATACTGGTATAATGATAAGGATTAATCATCCATTATCCAAACCCAGACAAATTTCTCTGACTAAAACTTGAATTTGAAAGCATTAATTTAGGATTTTAACAAATTTTCATTGTAACCAGCCAATCTCAAGTTTATTTTGATTTTAAGACAATCAAAGCAACCATAATCTAAACTTGGAATGGAAACAAACAAGAAGGTTTTGGATTGAAAATAAACTTGCATCTGTTTCATTTTCCCCAAATAGATGAGATTTTTCAATCTTCACACACAAATTTCTTAAGAATCCAAAACAATTTCTTTAAAACAAGGAAATCAATGAAATTAACTAGAGGCCTACCTAGCTCAGCAATCCTGGCAAGATTGAAGAAGAGCCCAATTCTCCAGCTCAAGAAATTCCCTCTCTTCCCAAAACCCCCAAATTTTCCATCCAAAAATATTTTTTCAAAAACATCAATCTCCCATATTTTTCTAAAAGTCTAGGTTAAATGGGAGAAGTTTGACCAAAATTTTATTTTTGGATTTCAAATTTTTATTTAAAATAAATCACAAAAATCATTCTTTTCCAACTATATCCATATATTAACTTGCTTTTCAATCTAAAAATTGATTTTTCCAAATAACTGAATTTAACCTTTCTATTTCCAAAATGCCAGGAAGATAAAATTAATTTTATTTCAATTAAATTTAAATCTTTCTTTTCATAAGCATAAACATAATAAATTTAACATTAAAATTAACTATTTAATTGAACTTGATCCTAATTTAAATCGAGCAATTCAAATTAATGATAATCGCATAAAGAAATCCTGTTTAATTTAGTCCATTAATCTTAAATGCACAAACACATATTTAATCAAATTAAATACTAAGGACTAATTACTCAATTTAACCATACACACAAAACACACAACCCAAGAAGCCAAACAGACAGACGACCCGCAAACCCACCCAAAGGGAATACTGATGACGACTGACGATGCTCAATTGAGCACGACTATGGTCAAACGAGGGTCTTACGACCACCTAATCCAAATTCTAATGACCAAAGAGGTACACTCAAACCTGCAAATCCAAGTGGAGATGAACCGCGCACCCATGCGATACTGTACCTGAAATCTCCTGCAACCAAGAGTCATACATGCATACATATATAAACTTAATGAAAGCGTTAGCCCGAGATAATAACATGAAAAAGGAGAATTAATAACTTGCATACAAATTGGTGTGAAGATCACATTAATAGGTATGCACTAAAATCAAAACACATGACTATAACCATTATATTATGATAAACTAACCAAGGTCAAATCGAGATTAGGAATTGATTAGGGCAGGGGTACTACATTCTTCCCCCCTAGGTTCCGACTTACTCTTGGAAGTCATAAGGCTAGATGGAGAACATGTTGCATGCATAAGCCTTGAAACTCATTCAACAAATATTAAACTACACATAGGAATCTTTCCTTAAATAAATGAAACATTACTGCTAAATTCTTTATGAATGCCATTATCCATTGGCAAGATACATCTTAAAACCATACACTTCTTATAACATTCTAGGAATTATCCACAATCATAGCAAAGAAACAAGAATTTTCTCCCTTTCATTACACCAAGTTAATGCATTACAAAGAGGTAAACAACAAATACCATACTCATCTACCAAATATGACAAGAAAACATGCCATCATGATCAATTTCTTTTACCAATCCATCATTTTCATAAAACATTATTGCATAGAACTAGCTTCAAAATTTTAATTTCTACAACCAAGTTAACTTTCATGAATAAGAGCAACATAAATAACTCAATTGTTTACACTTGCCAGGCATAAGAACACCTTTCCAAAGACTATGTCCCATAACATAGTGACAAGTTAACACAATTTACTCCATGATACAAATAATAACCATCCACAAACTGGAATGCATAACTAAAAAGGCCACATGTGAGCATGTCTAATGCTCTGTCAAAGATAACATGCATGATCAACATCTCTATGCCTGATCTCAGAACAATAATATGATCATAAATATCCAATATCTCACTCAAGGTTCGATGGTGCTAGGCACACCATAGTAGTGCTACCTTCCATACAAGACCTTTGTGAATATCCCTTGTTGAGTAAGGTGGTTAGACTCCAAGAGATAGTCACCACACATAGGTAGGTAGTGGATCCTAGCTGCATCACAACCTCACATACCCCCATCCTCAAGGTTCCTTACGTCTACTTCCTTGTACACACTCTACCAAGACCATCTCATACGTCCTTGGAGAGGAATTTCACATTTCAACACAAGACCAGCATACAAAAACAACAAGGATAAACCAGTTTAGCCACCAAAGTATAGATGAATAAAGATAATAAATCATCAACTCCAACAGTAAGGCAAGAAAATAATCCAGAATTTGCAACACCAAATCAAGAATGCCAAAGATCACAAGATCATGGCTAAACCTTCAAAGTCAAAGTAAAATAATTTGCTGGTCCCCAAAGGAATAAAGAATATCACAACTGCACATAACATCACTGTGTGACTAGCATCTAGCCACCAACAAGGAAGGAAGGAACAATTGTCTAGCCATCGCAGTAGCTCATCATGTGGTGTGACATAGTCACACTACCCACATGGCATGGCGGTGTGCACCTCAACATCACCCCGCATCACATCGTCACACAACATGGAAATACCCCAAGTGGAGAAGACATGTAATGGACATATCCCGCATGGTAGTGTACCTCGCGGAAACAAGCACGCGCAGGTCACATCTCGCATAGCGATGTATCTATAAGGATACTCGCCTTAAGTCAGAGGTATACATGACTAAGGTCCAGCCACATGCCCACCAACACATACTAATTGGAAGCTCATGTGGATAAACCTACCTTCCATGAAGACAAGGCAAAGGATCCTCCAAAATACACCATCACTATGCTCAAGAAATGCCATCAATATGCTCAAATAAAGGAGAGGAATAGGCTACCACACATAAACCTATAAATAGATTCATAAAAAGGGAAAGTATTGAGTACTCCTTTGATACAGTTTTATTGTATAACTATATCATTCCTTGAACTAGAGAAGCTAAAGTCGCTTCGCGCTGACATTACTCGTACGCCAATCCATACTATTCAAGGAATGGTGACTTCGAATACTACCCCTTAACATACTGAATTACCCACAACCCAAGGTTTGGTACTCAGTAGGGAAACAAATAAGCAACATCACTAAACAGTATGGTTTCCCATACTCATAAGCATCATATCCTCCATGGTTGATTACTTCACCAATCCATGGGCACATATTATAAGTACTAGTTTCTTACAATACACATGAATACACTAGTACTGGTTTAGTCACATTTATGGGGAGTACTTTCCAGTACGCTATCATCTACTCAAGGAAGGTTTAAGTAATGCTTCCCACATGAATAACTGAATAAAGTTTACTCTATATACAAGTACTAAAATTATTAACAATTCACAATTACATAAGGAATAACATCATTCCTATATCTTTCTCGAATTCCACTAATCATTCATAACTAAATTACCAACTATGCAAATTCTTTTCCAAAAAGGACTTTCATCTTTCAATATGAAGCCAAAATGCAACAGTACAATTTCACATGTTTTATAAACATTCTATTAAAATCAATGCATTCTTCGTAGCATTTCTAAAAATCTTATAATCAAGGCAAAGAGAAGGGAAAGAGAGTTTGGTAACCAAACTATTTCCTACAAAGACACAAAATCAACAAAATCACACTACAAGCTAAATTTTCTCACTATAAACCTATCATTTCAATTGCACGGTTTTCATTTCGCTACCATTTTAGAAGAGTATCAATCGACCTAACATGACATTTCCAATTATTATGGTTGCAACAGAATGTTCTAGTTTTCCAAACAACATAAATCAAAACAGGCAATATTTTCAATAATACCAGACCTCTTGCGAACACTCACTACTTTAATACAATACAAACACATATCAGAATTTGCAACCTATCATTGAAAATCAAATTACGATCAGAAGGTAAGCGAGGAGCTATCAACAAAATAATACATATTAATGCATGCACATCAAACAAGCTTTTCATTTGCATTTTCTAAACATAATAATGTAATTACATATATCCAAAAGCAAGTTCAATGGAGCATTGTAAAATAGGTCAATCAAACTGGTTTAATAAAACACATAAAACAATCTTTCGCGGAACACATTAATACACTCTCGAAGCTACTATAACATGCTCCCTTTAATACTTTTTTTTACAAACAAAGTAGTTTCACATACCAACTATTCACATATTAATGCACCTCACTCAAGATAGAATTTATTTATGTTACTCCTACCTTACACATGGAGAATTCTTTAATGTAAACATACAGTTTTCTCCCAATAACCAAAATGAACTTTTAAACCCATAGCCCTTTTATAATCTAAAAACACATAAGCGTCATAAGGTTCACACCAAGGTTCAAGAAGTCACACCCTTTCTCTCGCAAAAAAGAAAACTCAAATCAAAGATAATTACACATATCCCAAACATTTTAATTTCTAGAGAGGGAGAGAGAGAGGAGGAAGGGCGATAATCATTCAATTTGATACATAATAAGCATTCAATATTTACCATACTAGTCCTTCAAGTGGACAACACTAAGCTAGTTCATAATCTTAAACAAGCACAATTCGTACTTTCATATTCAAGACAAGCACGGACCAACCCAAATGGATTAGTCCAAAGAGTACAACACTCAATAAGGAAGGTACATACGACTCTCTTTCAGAGTATGAGTAATCGTAGACAAAGACATCAATAAGCACATAAAGCACATACAATCACTCAAAACACCAACATCATGAAGGTGAAAACAAGGTGTGAACACACACGTTACACACAAGTTAAGATCTGCTCAATCACTCACATACAAAGAGGAGGACAAGCATGCACATAAGGTCGATACACCTCACACCAACTAAGGGCACACGCGACACCATAGATCCCAGTGTTTGCAACCTGGCTCTGATACCAAATGTAATGCCTCGCCAAACAACCCCGAAGGGATAAAGCTAAAACACAAGAATAGAGTGCAATAATTTTTTAATTTTTTTAAAGATAAACACAACATTAAGATACAACAAGATATCAAAATTCAGATTACATAGCGGAAGCCATCAACTAACACCTACAGGGTTTTCCAACGTGATTACTTAATTACACATTTAACTTAACTCACACAAATAAATCCAATTAAGCTTACTAACTTAATGATAAGATAATACTTAAACAAGGATAATTTCTTTCGGAAGATGAAAATATAAATCACAATATAAGGTTCATCTATTAAGATTTATCTATACCCTTTGTTCAAACTTTCATTTAGAATTTAAGCCATGCATCTAATTTAACAACACACTTGAATTTTATCAAAAACTAATGAGATATTTCCATGCATACTTAATTTCCTTAACAATAACTGAATATATTCCATTATCCTAAGCTACATTTTTTCATGTTCCCATTTACTGCATTAAAAGACAACTGCATACATGCATTTACAATAAATCTCGTCTAATCCATTTATACATGTATACACCTAAAATTGGCTATGAGCAATTAAATAAATATTTAATATTTATTTAATAATTATTCATCTATTAAATAGTTAATTTGAAAAGATTAATTTATTTAATTCATTTCGTGTCTTTCTATTAATTAATATTTTATTAATTAATTCATCTATCTTATTCCTCTAATTAATTAAATATCTAATATTTAATTATTCCTTCTAACCAAGTTAATTAAATATCTAATATTTAATTATCTCCTCCAAACAATTAAATATCCAATATTTAATGGTTATTCTCCTATCCTATAGTCTCAAATATTAAATAATTATTAAATTATTTAATCCCTTTTCCAACTCACCCTCCATCTCCACTTCATCTTCCCCTTTGCCAACTCACCCATCATGTGGCTAAGGAAATTAATATTTCTTAATATTAATTCATGATTTATCTCCAACTTCCAAATTCAATGAAAATTGTGTACGTACACATATTTCATAACCATTTCCTATATTCTGTCCAACACCCCTACATCTTAGGAAAGACTTGAGTCCACTTGTCCTACCATGCCTAAATCTTCTCCAACCATCCCTAGATTCTCTCAGTCAGCAACCCAGTCAAAGTGAGATAAGTGACACTTGTCTTCTTCTTCCCCTTTTCTCTCAACCTTCACCTTTGCTCATAACCATTCAAATCTGCAGATCTGATCATGACCGTTGATCTAAGCCACATCATCTAATCCTCTCAAAGTCTATAAAATCAAGAGCTTCAGTTGAGAGAGAGTTAGACTTCAAGAAACTGCAAGTGCATTTTGCAAGCTAATCATATGTATCTGTGAGTTTTTGAAGCAAATAGAAAATAGCAATTATCATATAATATCATTTTAGCAAAATCATGTAGCATTTGCATATCATACTATCAGTTAACTACAAGTTATCAGTCCATTCTTCATATGCCATCTTGGAAGCCAACGGTGCATTGTCTGAGAGCACACCATCTACAACCAGGAACAGTGGAGTTAGGACACAATGAGACATAAGCCATGAAGGTAAAATAATGTTTTATTTTAGTATGTATTTCATGTAGTTTCATTGGTGGATTTTGGATTTCCTATACGCATTTCCATTGTATTTTGTGAAACTAACTTATTACAGGTAATATTCTAAGGATGAAATTCAAGCTCACGCATTTTGGCACCCACCATGGGGCTTGTTGGTGTAAATAAATATTCATTTTGGATATTATTACACTTACTTAAGTTAACTTAGGATAATGCATCTTTTCGTAGTTTGGATTTGAGACACTTAGGGAAGTGTGCACATAGGGATAGAGCTTGTAGGAGAAATTCCACCTTTTGTGGTCTTATTTTGCTGTTACACTCCACATTCAGTGGGTCATCCACCTCTTGTAGAATATTATATTATTTCTCCTACCTACCCCTAGTATTTCTTATGTACTCTTGTTTCTCATTGAGCCACATGTCATATTTGTGTGCTCATACATCCATATGGCCTTGCCTATATAAGCAGGCCTATATTCATTCTATTGGTTAATCCAGTTGATCATTTTGCATATTGATGAGAATACAGTTTGTTCTTGTCATTCTATTGTCTCTTTTATGCTTTTCATTATGCCCTTGATCTTGGCAAAATCCTACAGGGCTGGACCTCACATATACCTTTAAAAATCTCGTAAAAATAAAATTAATGTATTTGTAATACAGATTCACGTATGTGTGAATTTTAACATCGCTTTTGTTCGATAGGTCAGCGCATTTGCATCATAGATTAGTGCATATATCATGTAGGTTAGGGCTTTTATCTGTAAATCAATGCTTTTGTATCATAGGTTAGTGCATATGTCATGTAGGTTAGCGCTTTTGTCTGAAAATCAATTTTTTTGCATCATAGGTTAGCGCATATGTCATGTAGGTTAGCACTTTTGTCTGAAAATTAGCGCTTTCGCATCTTAGGTTAGCACTTTTCTGACGCAGGTTAGCGCTTTTGTAACAGGGACTAGCGCATTTGACAAATATTTTAGCGCAATGAAAAATTTGTAACTGTGATTTGAAATTAGGCTTGTGGAAGTCCACCCAAGGTTTTAGATTTTCACTAACTTCATTTTATTGTAGGTTTCTAACAATTTCATGTAGATTTGGAGGAATTAAGTTAGGATTTAGTGATTTCTTTTCTAGCTTTTTTCAAAGTTGGTTAAAAAGAACTCATATTTCCTTTTGGGTAAAAAGAACTTCATTTTTCAAATTGGTGTTTTAAAAAGTACCTCACTTGTTTTTTGGGCTCTAAAAATAATCACATTTGCAAGGTAAAAATAACAACAAATCAAACATTTACTTTCTTGCAAAGTTAGGATTCACACTTCAAATTTTGGGCTCTAAAAAGGACAACAATATTTTATTTTCTTGCAAAGGTAAAAAGCACAATCAATCTTATATTTTGCAACCTAAAAAGAACAATCAACTTGTCCATTCTTACAAAGAAAGTTACTTCTTGCAACGATTTTCATTTTGTTGACCAGGATTTCCAATTCCTAGATTATAAAATCATTTGCTATAAAGGGCTAAAATAAACACCATGCTTGTTGGAGCAACATATCCAAGTAGAGGATAGATCACATTGCTATGGAAATTTAAAAAGAACACTTGTATTCCGTGTCTCAAAAGTGGTAGGTATATGCTCTTTCCTTAATTGGGTGACCAAAAAGCCAAACCCACTCTTTTACGCTTTCTTTACTTTCAAGCAATTAATCCTTTAGAGGGCCTACCTTCCCGAGCTGCCTTGAGGGGGCTAGTGAGAGGGGAATGACCTAAAGTGGAAACGGGCTAATACCGAGTTCTTCCAATCCACTATAAATAAATCGTGTTTGTGACGAAAGTTCAAACAACATGTGCTGATTGTCATGCCCAAAATTTAGGGCAAGAACAGGATAATTTTTTTTTTTTTAAATCATATCTTAAGCATTAAATTTTACGAACATGAAGAGAACTCCAACATGTTTTGTCTTATCTATGTTGGGTTAACTAAAACCACTAACTCAAGTAATCAAAAATATTTTAAATCATATGCCGAATACTAAAGAATGTTATATCATTTTCTCAATTTTAATTCATAGCTTATTTTAAATCATCTCCCTAAAATATAATTGACAAAGATAGAATTAGTCTTCAAAGTTGTTTATGGTTTAAAGGAACTAATTAAATCAGTCCTAGTACTTTGTTTAAAATGTCTAAAAGTTTATCTAAATCAATAATCATAAAATGCTTTAAATTAAATTGACAAGCGGGCCAATAAATTTTTATAATGAATACTTACCTATAAATTAAATAACCCCATAACCAAAATTAATTTTACCCCATTTATTATAAGAGTTCTATGTGTTTAGATCTCGAAAATATTATTATATATATATATTTTTTAAAACATCTTTAAAAATATCCTTATGGCTTTCAAAAACCATTACTATCCCATAAATTTATTAAGATGACTATAGTTTATAAAACTTAATAAATTATACAAATCTAAAATTTGTCTTAATCTCTTACATTGGGGCTCTATATGTAAAAGTATATCTAACTTATATATATATATATATATATATCTCCTAAATATATTTTCTTTTAAAAACATTAAACTTAACCACCATGCAAACCCTAACATTCTTTTATTATTATATAAATGCTCTATCTTTTATTATTTTTTTTATAACATCTTAATTCCTCTCTCTAACCTAGCCCTACCCGGCTAGGGTTTGTTATTTTCTTGCAACCCTATTTTTTTTGTGCAGGGCATTTTTTTGTAGGGATGGGCGGCGACCATGGGATCTCACGGCCCAGGGAAGGGAGGCGGTGGTGCCACTATGTGTCCACACAGTGGAACCCACCGCACCACTGTCTATCCACACAGTGGCGAGCGTGGCACCACTGTGTGTCCACACAGTGGCGGCCGCGGTCGACACTATGTGTCCACTTAGTGGAAGCCGTAGTGGCCCACACTGTGTGTCCACACAGTGGAAGCCGCGGCCGACACTATGTGTTCACACAGTGGAAGCCGCGGGGCCAACCACTATGTGTACACACAGTGGAGTCCGCGGTCGATCCACTATGTGTCCACACAATGGCTTCGGCCCTTCAGCCCTTTTCCCATATTAAAAAAAACCTTTTTTTTATATAATTTTATATTATTTTTATTAATTTTTTTTTTTAATATAATTATATATTTATATATATATATATATAAATATATATATATATTTATATATATATATTTATATACATATATATTTATATATATATATATATAAATATTCAAAGCATTTTTTTTTTTTACATGCAGGCATAAATACATTATTCTTCATGATCATTTATAATAGTGCATTTTTTTTTCTTAAATATATATAAAATGATATACATGTAAATCTGCATGTCAATAAAATTATATATTTATATAAATATATATAGTTTATATGACAGAAAATTAAAATAAATAGGTCCTAGTATTTTGATTTAGATGAAAAGGAAATAGATGGATTAATAATTTTCAAATTCATTTACAGCAAGGGTATACTTTTCTAAGCAATAATTTTGTAGGTGTTTTATTTCTACCTTAAGCTATATACATATTTAGATTTTAATAGTTTTACCAGCAACTAAATAAATCTAGATTTTCTCTAAATACAAACTATAATAGATTATGATTTTTCCTTTTTCTTCAACAAACAAATTTATAGATTCTGCAATTCCTACAGCAACTAATTAGATAATAACTTTTAATAAAATCTATCCTAAACTAAATCTCATATTTCCGTGGGCTATTGCATGCAATTCAAAGGCATTTCTTTTCAAATAAAAAGAAGAATATATCTAGCTCATTTCATTTCAAAAAGTATTCTACAAAATTACAAGATATTTTCTTTATCTAAATAACAAATAACATAATCCCATGTCTTTATTTCTATTTTATAATTAGCCTCTCATTTCAACGAACAAGGATATATTTCTCTTTTAAAACTAATAATTACATCTGCAAATAATTTTTTGCAACATATAACTCCTGCAACCTTCCACTTGTCCTATTCTTTTCTCCCAACAATCCTGCATATTAAATCAAAACTATGACCATGGAGTGCTCACCTCCCAGCCTAGGCTAACTGGTAGCCACCCCCGAGCTCGGAGAACCAAGCCCTAGACAGGAAACAAACATGCAAACACAAAGGGATAGAATGCACACAAATTCAAACACGCTCCCATCCAGGCTACACTGCACCACACCTTGGTGATGACCTTTTTAAGGGTGGTAGTGGACCAATACCCTGAGGAGAACTACAAGTATGGAAAACATGTAGCCACCTCATGGCACACCAAATACATCAAGAATAGCAACCCCTTATTCCTTATGCCCCCCCAAGGCATTCAAGCCTTATTTCCCTCCTTATGACCTCCATTGCACAAACAAGCCATGCAACAAGGGTCACACAAAATCCCTTGTGATCGCTCTCATAATGAAAGTCTGTCACTCGAGGGCTGTCACTGCTACCACCCACAAGATCCTCCTCTCTCCCAAGAGTAAGAGGTCTTGATGACTCCCAAAAAAAAACACATACAATACTTAACACAAAAATACCAAATGAAATTTCCCAAAAGAACATGCAAAGAAGCAAATCTTTTACATCTACATTACTTCCAAACACATGCAAACAGAAGGCCATTTTAAGAGAAATGCAACCAACCTTAATTTTCCCAAAGGTAGGTTAGTTTTGTTGAGGATGAGAAGCCCAATTCCATGGTTCTTCTCCTTTTACCCTTAGCCAAAAATTCTCTATTCAAAATTCTAGTCTATGTTTTTTTTTTTTTTTTCAAAATTTCTCGTCTCCAAAAATGGAGAGTGGGTGATTACCCACAAATTTTCTAATTCTTGCTTAAGAAGCCCATTGTGAGAGTTCTCACAAGTTTCTAAAAACTAAAGAGGAAGGTAAGATAGAATGGGAAAGGGAACTCTCATTCGAAAAGGAAAGTTTACAACTAGGTTCAATCTTCTAATTTCAATTTTCGCACAACTCAGAAAAGTCAATCTTTAAGGTGTCTAAAAGGTCACTTGGGAGTAGAAACTTGCCTTAAATTACCCCTAACCCTTAGGTATACCTTATGGGCTTTGGGAAACCCTATTAAACTACCCCTAGGTGTTCATTTAACCCTTTTTAAACCCCTCTGAAGTTTATTTTCGGGTCAAACCTATGTTGACCATCTCAAAGATTCTGTACCCAAGGTATTTATGACATCACACTACATTAATTGAAAATGCTATAGTTGAACACTTTCCCACCAAGAGACAAAAATAAAAATTCAAACTTAAATCCACACGTGTCAAGTGACACAAGGAAAACAGTTTTACAATTTAATACATGAAATCGTCTCTTGTGGATTTTACACAAATCAATTAAATAACACTTAACACACATGCATCATATACTGTTACAAATAAAATACAACACAAATGGGGTGTTGTCTCTCCAAATAGACAAACCCTGGCTTACGAACATACATAGGTCTAGGTTTGGTTCTCCATAATATTTCCATGGTCACATGGATAACTTTCTACGCATCTCAATTTACACATTAGTAACTTTCAAATATCCACATATAATATAATTCATAGGAATAATAATACACATCATCACTTGCATACGATTTATATCTGAACAATTTAAATACATCTTTTATCCAAGCAATTTCACATAAGCAATTCATCCTAATTCTCATAATGTTGATCCACACTTAAACATACATCATAATTCTATTATCATAGTAAAGTCCTGCAAATTCAATAACGACATTTATCACCGCAAATTCATCTTATTCAAAAATCATGTAGTGTTCTATCTCATAAAGCATATAAATAAATCATCAATATATAGCAATGTTATCCAAATCCTGAAATCATATAAGTTCTAAATTCCAAAATGCATCAAAATAAAGTATCCGTAATAGTCTCAATATAAAAACCATTGAAATGTCAGACTGAGTTGAGGTGGGGCCTCACACCCTCCCCCTTTAGGCATGAACTTCCTCTTGGAGTTCATCAAAGAGGTGGGGGTACTCTAATCTCATATGTGTTGTGTCCTCCCATGAAGCCATAACCTCATCATAACAATCCCACTAGACCCTAACCTAGTCCAGCTCTTGACCTCGAAGGGCCAGCGTCCGGTGTGCCAAAATACGAATGGGCTCCAAAGCTAGCTGCCCATCCAACTCCACCTGCAAGGCATCCTAATCTAAAATATGAGACTCATCATAGATATATTTCCTCAAAACTGATACATGAAACACATCGTGGATGCGTGACAGGCTAGGTGGCAATGCTAAATGGTAGGCAACTGGGCCTATCCTCTCAAGAATCTCAAAAGGTCCTACAAAGCGAGGTGCGAGCTTAGAACCCTTTCCGTAATGGATTGGACTCTTATGCGGTCGCACTCTCAAGAAGACTCTGTCTCCAACCAAGTAGCTACGATCTATCCTCTTTGCATCAGCGTATTTCTTCTGTCTATCCCGAGCCTCTCTAAGACGCTGCCTAATCAAATCTACCTGTTGTTCCATATCCTGCACTATCTTAGGACCAATAGCAACTCTGTCCTCTATGCGATCCCAACTCAACGGTGTCCTGCAAGGCCTGCCGTATAATGCTTGATAGGGTGGCACCCCAAAGAAGTGTGATGCCCATTGTTAGAGGCAAACTCCAATAAGGGAAGGTACTCTTCCCACCTGGTCTGATGATCCATGACTTACTTGCAAAGCATATCCTCTAACACCTGATTAACCCTCTCTGTCTGACCATCAGTTTCCGGGTGATAGGCTGTACTGAAATTGAGCTTAGTACCCATATCTACCTGTAGTGCCTTCCAAAAGGAAGAAGTGAAGAGGGAATCTCTGTTAGAAATAATCTTGCGGGGCACGCCATGAAGTCTAACAATGTCTTGCAAGAACACCTATGCTACTGCTAGTGTTGTGAATGTAGTCCAGATTGGTGAAAAGTGGGCCACTTTGGTTAACTTGTCAACTATCACCAAGATAGAATCATGGCGACGAGAAGACATAGGAAGACCAAAGATGAAATCCATGGATATAGTATCCCACTTCCACTCTGGTATAGCATGAGACTGGAGCAACCCACCTGGATGGCGGTGCTCCACCTTTACTCTCTGACACTCGAGGCATCGAGCTACTATCTCAGCAATGAGCTGCCGCATTCTTGGCCAATGATATAACTGCCTCAAGTCAGCATGCAACTTTTTAACTCTGGGATGCACTGCATAAGGAGCTCTATGAGGCTCTGTGACAATGAACTCTCGCAATCCCCCGGAGGAAGGTACATAAATGTGCCCTCTGTGGCATAATAGTCCATCGAACTCGAAAGAATAATCCACATATTTCCCTTCTAGAGTAACCTAAGATCGTATTACCTGACCAACCTCTACATACCATCCATCCTCTGGCAAGTGCTATAGTATACGGTCTCTCAAATCCATGCCATAGATATGGTGTAAACCTCATGACGTCTCCTACTCAAAGCATCTGCAACTATGTTTTCATTTCCTTTGATGTAGTGAATGTCAAAATCATATTTGCACAAGAACTCCATCCATCTCCTCTGACGTGCATTAAGGTTCGGCTGAGTGAAAATGTACTGAAGACTCTGATGATTTGAATGTAGCTCGAAGTGATGACGTAAAAGGAAGTCTCTCCACCTCACAAGTGCATGCACTACTACTGCAAGCTCAAGGTCATGAGTAGGATAATTAAGTTCATGAGTCTTAAGTTTCCTAGACTCAAAATCTATAGCCCTACCATCTCGCATAAGAACTGCCCCTAAACCCTCTAGTGAAGCATCTGTACAAACCATGAAGTCAGCTGTGGGATCTGGTACAACAAGGATAGGAGCGCTAGTAAGTGCCTTCTTGAGTTCCTGAAAGGCTTTCTTTCACTTCTCTGTCCACTCAAATTTCTTCCCTTTACGCTAAAGAGAAGTAATAGGATGTGCGACTCTGGAGAATCCCTCGACAAAACATCGGTAATATCCTACTAAGCCCATGAAACTCCTGACCTCTGTCACATTGGTTGGTGCTGGCCAATCCATAATAGCTCTAATCTTTGATGGGTCAATTGAGATCCCATCACCAAAAATAATGTGCCCAAGGTACTTGACCTCTGATTGAAAGAAAGCACACTTCGACAAACTGCCAAACAACTGGTTATCCCGCAAACACTGCAATACCTATTTTAGGTGCTCCTCATGCTCCTTCTCATTCTGAGAATATATCAGTATATCATCAAGGAACACAATTACAAAATGGTCCAGAAATGTATGGAATACCCCATTCATGAGGCTCATTAAAATAGCTGGGGCATTCGTAAGACCGAATGGAACTAGAGTGAACTCATAGTGACCATATCTAGTGCGAAATGCAGTCTTGTGGATATCACTCTCCACTATTCTAAGCTGATGGTATCCTGGCTTGAGATCTATTTTGGAAAAGACTTTGGCACCCTGAAGTTGGCCGAATAAATCATCAATTCTGGGCAAAGGATATCGGTTCTTGATGGTTACTTTATTTAGCTGTCGATAATCCATACATAATCGGAGAGATCAATCCTTCTTCTTAACGAAGATGACTGGTGCACCCCAAGGGGATATGCGAGGATGAATATGACCCTTCTCAAGGAGTTCCTGAAGCTATATTTTGAGTTCATTAAGCTTGTTTGTGGTCATCTTATAAGGTGCTCTGGAAATTGGCTCGGCTCTTTGTACTAGGTCTATATGAAAGTCAATCTCTCTATGGGGCAGCATTCCAGGTAACTTTGAAGGAAACACATCTGAATATCCCTTAAGGATAGGATGGTCGTCAAGCAATGTTTCATTTTCTTCCTCTTCTCCTCTGTCATTGATAGTGATAGCAAAAAGCTGACATCCCTTTCGCATGCTTCGCTTAAGCTGCATAACGGAGATCATACAAAGAGACACAGGTCTCTAGATCCTGGTGATAACTATGGGTGAACCATGATCATCCTCACACTCAATCTTTTTTAGGCGGCAATCCATCTTGGCTCTGTGGGTATAAAGCCAATCCATGCCAAGTACGATACCGTAAGATCCAAGTGGTGTCACTCTAAGGTTTACTAAAGTGGTGGTCTTGCCAATCTGCAGCTGACATGCCCTAACCTCTGATTCCACTGACACTATAGCCCTTGAAGCTAATTCCACTTCCCAACTGACACCCTGTCTAGTTGCCACTAGCTCGCAACGCTCCACAACCAATGGAGATATAAAGGAGTCAGTGGCTCCTGAATCAAACAAAATAGATACATTGTTACCTTTGATCATACCTGCCGACTCGATGACTGTGGCCTGATGCTCAGCCTGGCGGTTGTCAACTGCTGTGAATACTCTATGGGACCTACCCATATACCAAAACTTGGGTTTGTCATTGTTGTTGTTGTTGTTGTATGAATAATTTTAAAGTTTTAGTTCTCCTTTATTTACCATTGCGTTCTCTATTTTTAGACCATTTTTGATCATTTTGGCACAAGAGGGAGGACATTGCATCCTTAGTTGATAACTCATTTCACTGAGAAGATTATTAATGAATATGTCCATTTTTTCTTGATCAGGTACATCTCGGGGATACCTATTAAACATGTGTTTCCATCATTGTAAAAAGATCATAAAGGATTCACCATTCTTTTGTTTAACATTGCAAAGATCTAGCATTGTTATTTCATTCCTTATATTGTAGGAATATTGTTCAAAAAATCTATTTACAAGTTCTTTAAAGGATTTGATTCCGGATGGAAATCTTGAAAACCAGTCCATTGATTGTCCATTTAAACTCCTAGGAAAAAGATGCGTAAGGTAAGTTTCCTCATGAGCAAATTCCATGCTCATAGTACAAAACTCCCTAATGTGATCTTGACGATAAGATTTTCTATCATTTTTGTCATCTTTAGGGATCTCGCAATGTTGCGGAAATGGTATCATATTTAGCTTTTTATCAAAGGGATATGGGCATATATCTTCTAATGAATACTTCTTGGAACTTGTCCCATTTTGCATACCTTGTATCTACTATTGTAGGGTTTGTATTTGTTGAGTAAGGTTTGATAATGGATTATCCACATTGTTTCTTTTATCATTATGTTCTTTTCTTTTGTCATCCCTTTCCTTCCTTGTTTCTTCATTGCTTTCTTTGTTCACATCTTCTCTATTCGGCTCCTCTGTGTTTTGGGTGTTACTTGCTTCCGCATCTTGTTTAAGCTTTCTATGTTAAAGTCTTGAGGTAGTTTAGCTCTAGATTTTGCCAACATCAAGAGATATTTCTCTTTTTGTTTTGCCAACAATTTTTCCATTAGCCTATCAAATTTGAAATCTTGTTCAAGGTCTCTAATGGTGCTATTGACTGCTTCTTCATCAATAGCAGTAAATCCAAAAGTGTGGAATATAGGAGTATCTTCTTCTTCCATTTGTTGTTTTTTTCTAAGTTGTTCATGTTGGGCTCTAGTCCAAACTGGCATGTGTTTATTTCAAAGTTGTCAAAAGTTCCCAATGACAAGGTCAATAGGTGATTAATGGTTTAGGAAGGTATGCTTTATTGATCTTACCACTATTGTTTGTTCGTTAGGATAAAGAATCTCTTTATTGAAAAACACGTCTTTGTAGAGTATCACCGTCAAATTCTGTACCGCAGCCATGTAAGTAGTGACGAAAACGGTGTAGGAATGTCCTATGTTTCAGTAAGATCTTGCGATTGATATACAAGAATCTTATTCTCTTCTGAGTAGCTTTGTAACTGGGTTTTCTTTTCTTAAGTTCATACTTAAAATTCATATAAGCATTTGATAGTTTACAAGTTTGATTCCAATGTTGGTGCAATTTTGGTTTTGATGTAACCTAAGTTCAAAATAGGAAAGATATATCCAAGATTAGGAACCTAGTATAGATTGATCAAGCTTCGTGATAGAGGATTTGATTATCCTGATGAGAGACTTGACAAGGATGTTGATTTTTGCACTTAAGATGTTTGAATCAATAGATTGTTGAGTGTTGATGTTTATAGAACCTTTTGGGAATAACCTGTAGGATTAGCAACCTAGTTGTTTGAGCTATTTTGAAAATACGTGATGGTTTAGAGACAAACCTACTTCAAGAATTATTTTGATATTTTGATGTTTTGATACTTTGACTTTGAGTTGGTGTTTCAAGCATTGGAATGCTTTTTGTTTTATCCTTTTGATCACACTTTTTCAGAAATTTGTTGATTTCACCTATGCATAAGGAAATTTTGGAGAAAGCTTTAGTAGAAACAATAGTTTCAAAAGATTTGGATATAGATCAGTTCCAAAACATGGTAGGACATCTTATAGCCCCTCATCGCTTATCATTTTCTAAAAATGATGACGCATCCTTACAACATCCTCACAATGCTCCTTTATATGTTGAATTCTCCATTAATAAAACTTATGTCAAACATATACTCATAGATGGAGGAGCTGGCTTAAATATTTGTGTATTAAGTTTGATAAAAGCTTTGGGATATTCAAAGAATGTCATGGACCCGAAAAAGAAAATAACCATCAAGGCTTACAATGAAGCAGAACGTTCTTCTAAAGGAACTGTCATGCTACCAATAAAGATAGGACCCGTGGAATAGGATACATTGTGTCAAGTTTTAGACTTGAATTTATCCTACAACATTCTTTTGGGAAGACCCTAGATTCACAAGATACAAGCAGTTCCTTCTACATATCATCAATGTGTAAAATTTCCTCATGAAGGGCAAAAGATCACTAGAATTGCAGATTCTAGTCAATATTGCAATAATTTGAAGCCAACACAAGATACAAGAATTCCACATAATAGAGAATTAGTATATCCTACTGAAGAAGTTCAAGCAAAGTTATGGGAAACTTTTGAAGAAAAGCTCAAGTTAAATGATGAAGGAATGGGAAAGTATTCTTTGAATAATTTTCCACTCTCCCCTAAGTCATATGGAAAACTTGCAGATATTCAATCAAAGACATCAAGAAAATCAAAACATATGTTTAAAGGAACCTTTGTTAGTACTGGAACCCTTGAAGAGGAAAATGAATACAAAGACATTCTTGGTTGGTTATACAAAGATGAAGATAAAACTATAGCAACAGTGGCAAAAGTCAATATTCCCATAAAACAATATGGTAAAGGATATGAAATCATGCAAAAGATGGGATATGAAGGAAAATGACCAATTGGTAAGAAACATCAGGGTATTTCAAAACCTATTTGTCCACACTCACAATCCACAGAAGATAAATCCGGTTTGGGATACCTGAAGTTTAATCAAAAGCAACACAATACTCATCAACAAAAATGGAGAAAGAAATTAGTTTCTAAAGGAGACAATTGGCAAGAAAGCTACATCAAGCGGCTGAAATAGTAACCAATAAGCAAAAGAAGCAAGAAGAACATGAAAAGAAAGAGGAGGAGATTATCATCCCAGGTAATGAAAAATCTTGTCAACAAGTTCTGAAAATACAAACAAAGGCAAAATCTGAACAAGATATTCCAGAGGTAGTAAAAATAGAAATGATAGAAATCAGAGAACTTTTTGCACCATACGACATTCCAATATGGAATAGTGGAGTAATCTTAGATTAGGATTCAGAAACAGATTCCAATGAGTATGAATGGGGACCAGATGTCTTATCTACTACATCAAGTAAAGAGCACAATGAAGATCAAGCAGCTATCACAAAAGAAGACTTGTCTATTACAGAACAAAAGATAAAATTAGAAAGAAGACGAGAAACTCAGAATTTAGAGAAAAGAGGCATATGCAAAAAGAAAAGAGAATGACAAAAACATTGACACAATGCCACAAGAAGCACAAACAAGGATCAGATATGCAAGAACCATAGAAGAAATAAGAGATAGTCAAGTTGGATTAACTATTAGTCAAGAAGAAGCTGAGTTTGAAAGGAGACAAAATATATTAAAAGAATCCTCTTTATCATGTACACAAGTCTATCAAGTCCAAAATGCAAATGAAGTCAATCAAGAAGAAATTTGTAGTACCAAAGACGTGTGTGTTGATATAATCCATTCATTTAAGGGACAAACATCAATTGAAGAACCACTTGAGTGTGAACTACAAAATGCTAATATTAATCTTGTTAATACTAATTCAGAAATGCTTGAGAAAGACAATCCTTAGAAACATCTAATCTATGATAAAACCTATTCTATGCTAAATTATGATCATTATGTCATGAACATTGAAACACCTAATGATGACAGTGATTATGATTTACCCCTTCTTCATCCTGAACTAATTGATTGGGATAATTTAGACAACCCCAAACTAAATGTCTTTTCCAATGATCATGACTTAGTTGTGTACCTCAACATTATTGAACCCATCCATCCTAAGATATCTTCCACTATAGAATCAAGTGATGTTTCTCATAGTAAGGAGAATGCTAAACCTTTTAGTTGCAAAAGTGAAATAAAACAAGGAAAGAGACCTACTGTTGAAAACCATTTCATGGCAACATTAGATCAATCAAAAGAGAAAATAAAGGGTGTATTTGATGGTGAAAACCTCCTTGAGGCGCCAGAAGATGGAAAGTTTGACATTTTTCCTGCATATTTTCAAGAGAGATCTACTATCCTGATAGAACCAACAGAAGCAGTAAACATTGATATATCAAAGGATCCTAAAATACTTCATTTTGTTGCCTCATTATCAGAAAGAGAGAGGAAAGAATACATGGAATTTTTTAAGCAAAGACAAATAAATTTTGCTTGGTTTTATGCAAATATGCCAGGACTTAATCTAGATCTTATCATGCATCATCTTAATGTGGATTTAAAAGCAAAAGCTATTAAACAAAAGCTAAGAAAGATGCACCCACATATTGCTCTCCTTGTAAAAACTGAGCTCAAGAAACTATTGGAAGTGGGTTTCATAAGACCAGTGGCTTATCCAGAATGGGTTTCAAGTATTGTACTAGTATCAAAACCAGATAAGAGCATAAGAGTCTGCACAAATTCTAGAGATCTAAATAAAGCATGTCCAAAAGATGATTTCCCACTACCAAACATCGATATCATAGTGGACTTATCAGTAGGACATGAGATGTTTTCATTAATGGATGGCTTCTGAGGATATAATCAAATAAGAATCACACCTGAAGATCAAGAGAAGACAACTTTCACTTGTGCATGGGGAGCATACTGCTAGAATGTTATGCCATTTGGGCTTAAGAATGTAGGAGTGACATATCAAAGAGATATGACAATAATTTTTCATGACATGATGCATAGATTCATGGAAGATTATGTCGATGACATACTCGCAAAATCTCACACAAGAAAAGAACATTTGAACATTCTAAGCAAGATTTTTGACAGGCTGAAAAGATATCAATTGAGATTAAATCCAAAGAAATGTGCATTCAGGGTAACCTCTGGAAAGCTCCTTGGGTACATTATATCATCTCGTGGCATTGAAGTTGATCCTGGGAAAGTTAAAGCTATCATGGAGATGGATGTTAGGCCCAATATGGAAAGCTAATGTACTGAGAGGGGATGGGTGAATTAGTATTTCAAAACATTTTTTCAACAATATCTTTACTGTTATGCATAAACTGAATAGTACAAAAACTAAAACAAATAGATAACAATCATACATGATTCAATCCATAACACATATATTTTGATTACGCAGAAACTCTTGGTTAGAGAGAAAAACTGTGGTGGGGATGGCACCCACAACTTCACTACTGCAATAATAAAGAGTGCTCGGTTAGAGCTACATGTTTAGCTATTTCTGATAGCTTACCCTGTTAGGAGTAACAAGATCTATTAGATCTACCTTGCTAAAGGATTTTACAACACTTCATCTAAATGCTGCACCTGGTTAGAGGCTTTACAATTTATAGACTTGATTAGAGTCTTTTACCTTGTTAAAGGTTTCTCTTACAACTTCAAAATATTACAATAAAATCATTACAAATATCTACAACTTTACATCTGGAATGTTATAGCAGATTCTATGTGCTCAGAATAAATTACCTTGCTTAAAGCATACCTCGGTAACCCATATAGTAACTCGGTAAACCCTTCTGTTTACTATGTTCTTCAACTGTTCTCTAAAAACCTTCTCGGTCACCTTTGTGTCTCTGTAACAGTCTTCTTACACTCATGCACACACACACCTCTAACTCTTAACTCATGCTGTATAAATAGATCTCTTATGATGATGATCCAATTTATTGCTTTGATCTTACAAACACGATTTATTGAATGAATAACCATGCAAAATATTTCATTGGTTAGATAACCTCAAAATCATACACAATCTTTAAGTGCAATTTCCAATGTGATAACGGTTAGATATACCTCGATCTAGTAACACGTTTTCATATGCATGTCCAGGTTCAATGAATCTGGTAACACGTTTCACTCGATGTAAATCAACTCGGTGTGTCATCTTTGTTGCTCGGTAGACATGTACAGATACTTGGTAGACAACTCGGTGTATACTGCGTTCTGTGACTGCTTTCTTCTGTAACCGACTAGACTGTACATACCGACTGAATATTTTGGTAATAGATAACTGACTAGAGTATATAGTATAAATTTGATGTAAAACTAATGGCAATTTGATAAGTAGTAACAATGGAATCACCTAAGAACATAAGTCAATTGCAATCTTTACAAGGAAGGTTGCAATCAATCAGTAGATTTGTGTCCCAATTGGCCGATAGATGTCTTCCATTTACCCATCTTCTACATAAAAATGTTCCATTCAAATGGGATCTAACATGTGAAGAAGGTTTCTTTCAAATAAAAGAATATCTTATGAGTCCTCCAGTACTGATATCACCAACCAAAGGGAAACCATTGTTACTTTATATCTCAGCAACAAGTGTATCATTAGGTACTCTCCTAGCTTAGCATGATGATCAAGGAAAGGAAAGAGTAGTTTATTATATCAACAGAACACTTGTTGGATATGAGTTAAATTATTCATCAATTGAAAAGATATGTCTAGCAGTTGTATTTGCAACTCAGAAGCTACGACATTATATGTTGATTCATTTTGTAAAACTAATAGCAAAGATAGATCCTCTCAAATATTTGTTGAGCAAGTCAATATTAATGGGGAGACTAGACAAATGGGTTATGATACTGAGTGAATTTGACATAGAATATGTTGATCGAAAAGCCATCAAGGGACAAGTCATTGCTGATCAATTGGCTGATGCACCTTTACAAAATAAATGCCTTTGCACATCGAATTTCCTGATGCAGATATCTTAACAGTAAGTACAAACTTTTGGGAATTGTACTTTGATGGTTCTTATACTCAATATGGATCAGGTGCAGGAATCTTTTTTATCACACCTCAAGGACATACAATTCTGAAATCGTATAGACTGCGATTTCCATGCACCAATAATACTGCAGAGTATGAAGCATTGGTTATAGGGCTCAAAATGGCCATTGAATGGAATGTTAAAGAACTAAATGTCTATGGTGATTCACAACTTGTCATTTATTAAATAAATGATGAATATCAAACAAAGGATGATAAGCTTATGCCATACAAACAACTAGTGGAGGAATTTAAAGGACATTTTAAAGAAATCACATTCACCCAGATTCCCAGAAATGAGAATAAAGCAGCAGATGCAATGGCTACAATAGCATCTCTCTTGCAAAATAAAGAGAATCAACAATGTTATGAATTTATTATGGAAGATATCTTAACCCCTACCATTCAATCCCAACATTCCTATCGAATTTGCCATATATCAGGAACCAATCAATCCTTATACGGTCAAACCTACCAATATTTGAAAGATCATATCCTTCCTTTGGAATTATCTCGTAATCAATGAAGAAACTTTATCCGTCAGTCCTCTCGCTATACCATTATTGCTGATATCCTATATAGGCATCGTCTAGATGGTACATTGTTGATATGTCTTGAAAAAGATGAATCTGAGAGAGTTCTTAATGACATTCATGCGGGTATTTGCGGTACACACTCAAGTGGTTTAACATTGGATAAGAAACTTATTCATATGGGTTACTTTTGGCCTACTATGGAAAGAGATTCATTCACCTATGCTAGAAAGTGTAAACAATGTCAAATTCATGGAAATCTAATTCATGCACCAGCACAAGAGTTATATCCTATGACAGGATCATGGCCATTTTCAGAGTGGGGCTTGGATTTGGTAGGAAAGATCAATCCCTCATCTTCTAATGGACATAAGTTTATTTTGGTTGATACTGAATATTTTACTATGTGGATTGAAGCAGTGCCTTTAACAATAGTGACAGGAAAACAAATATCATCATTTATTCTAAATTATATAATCTGTCGCTATGGAGTTCGTATGACCATTATCACTGATAATGGAAGACCATTCCAAAATCAAGATGTAAAAGAGCTATGTGAAAAGTTTCATATCCAACATAGGTTCTCTACTCCATATTATCCACAAGGTAATGGTCAAGCTAAGGCATCAAACAAAATTATTTTAAAAATCTTGAAGAAAACAGTCAATGAAGCTGGAAAAGACCGACACATTCAGCTAAATCCTTCTCTTTGGGTATATCGAACTAGTGTCCGCACTCCAAAAAGGGCAACTCCATATTGTTTGGTCTATGGATTAGAAGCTATATTACCTATAGAAGTAGAGATACCTTCTCTACGAGTATCCTTGCATGGTCTTATACCAGAAGAAGAACAAAGAGTCTCTCGACTCCAGGAACTAGAATTGATTCAAGAATGTCACCAAAATGCAACAGATCATTTAAAAGTATATCAACAAAGAATGGCAAGAAGCTATAACCACAAATTCAAGCCATGCATTTTCTAGATTGGAGACATAGTTCTAAGGGAAAATCCAAGAAATCAGCAAGATTGGGAAAAGAAGGGCAAATTTGAACCAAATTGGCTAGGACCTTTTGTCATAGTAGCAACATATGGATCAGGAGCATACAAATTATCTACCCCAGAAGGTGATTGGTTTGATGAACCTATCAATTCTATCCATCTCAAGAAATTCTATTCTTGAGATATAAAGTCCTGAAAAAATCAATAAAAAGCATATAAAATCTAGCAAAAATGCAATAAATTTAGATGGTGAAAACCTGGTAAATAGGCACTATCTAAAAAGTGAGTTCCTCCATCTATGAGATCGCTTTACACACCTATCTGCTCCATCCTATCGCATCTATCACTTCCATATATCCTAACTTATCCATTTCTCTAAACCATTTAGCAAGAAAAATGCAGCTTACCAACAGTTATCAATCTTTGGCATACTTGTTGTAGTCACTGTCTTAGATTTTATCAGCATCTATCAATCTGCATTTCTATTCTATCATGGTTTGGATCTTAATCATTTCATATATCCATAATAATTTTTGTTTCCGCTGGGGGCAAAATCCTAATTCCTTTTGCTAAGGTGATCTTTTGAATCTTTAAAAAATCCAAAGCATTCGAAAAACTTAGAAAAAATAAAAACACCTAGGGTTTTGAAATAGATAATGAGCAAACAAAGCAACGAAAATCAAGGCATTTCATCAAACAACTGAATCATGAAACTCAGAAACTGAAGAATCAATCAGCAAGCTATAAAGGATTATCAAAAATCATTCATTAAAATGATTATATCAGTTAATGACCATTAGAACATGTGAATGGCATACAAGATTCAGTATTTATATCTTGATTTTATTGCTAATCATGTACTCTATGGGACTCAAGGATGTCCATGACTAGAGGAGCTATGATGGGGCATGATTATTTTCTTTGATTGTTGTATGTGGTTTATTTCTTACTATGGTATGAACTTGTCTCAGGATATGATTGGAAAAAGATCAAGGAGGACGTTCCAAGTCATGCATGAAAAAGAGATAATCCTTGTCTATTATGTAAGCAATACTCAGGTCAACTTGATCCATTATATCAAGTTGCTTGTATTAACTTGCTATATCAAAATCCATGTAAGAAATACTTAGGTCATCTTGAATCATTATGTCAAGTTGCTTGTATTTTCTTACAACATTTTTAAGCTCAATGATGAAATCAAGCACTGTTACCCGATAGCATATGAAGAATGGCAGTATAAATTTTAGTTAGATCATTTCATTAGCTCATTATTCAATTGCATTATAAGAATATCATTTCATTAGTAGATCAACGATCATAAATAAAGATTGAGTATACTTGGACAAACAAAAACAATTTGCATTTAATCATTGTAGGTGCATTCATTTTTAATCATTATCCATTTCATTTTAGCTGCATTTTATCATTGCATTAATTGCATTCAATTAAGTGCATTTCATTAACCATGTAAAGTATCATCATTATTATCTACATTATCATTTCATAAAGATCATTTAGTTGCATCTTTTTCACTTAGATTCATTATCATTATAAGCATAACATATAAATAAAAAACAAATCAATCATTCATGTGCAAATCTGTATAAATCATTGCATTAGTTTGCATTCAAAAAAGTGCATTTTTATACGTCATATAGTATATCATCATTATTTCATTTATCATTTAGTTGCATGCATAAAAAAAACAAAAAAAACCATTTAATATAGATCATTTGTATGTACATCATCATAAGCATTAAGCAATCATTCATTTGCATTTTCATATAGCTCATTTGCATTTACATCATTTAAGTGAAATTTTCATTTGCATCTAGGATCATTAAAATCAAAAATCAAAAGCATTTATCATTTGCATCATGTAAGTCATTATCATCATATCATTATTCATCTACTCATTGCATCCATAAAATCAAAGCATATAAGCATCTAGAACATCATCAAATAGAATAAAAAGCATCATCATATAGAATCCATGTCTTCATATAGATCATCATAAAACAATAAAAGTCTAAGTATACAATGATATCAAATAAACAATAAAAATACTCCAAATCAAGTCACGACTGTCCTGTACCACTACCACCTGACTCTATTCGTATCTGTGGCTGTGGGCAAGAAGATCCTCTAGATGCCTATCTCCCATGCTCACCACTCCTCTGAGGAGGTCCCATGACCCCACCACTGCTAGTGTCCATCAACATGGTGGTCTGATAACTACCTACTCTCTGGCTCTTTGCAACTGCCTCCTCATATCGTTGTCGCCAATAGGAAGTCTCCTTCCTGACCCAAAATAATGCTCTAACAGTGTCCGCTAAGAGAGTACCTGATCCAACCTGCTGAATATGATCAATAAGACCCTGAGTATCCTATTGTCTCCTAACAACTATGTCTCTCTTAGTCATAAAAGTCTGTATCTGTGCTCGAAGCTAATCAATTTGTGCTCTTAGACTGTCAAGTATCATGCCCTGGCACATCATGCTTTGGTATAACTACATCTAGCATATCCTACACTGGTGCAACCTGCTATGGTGCATGAACCCCAATCCCCTCACCACCAACCTATCCAACTGCTAGAATCTTAGGTTGAGTAACTCTCCAAACCCATCATCTAATCAGGGGAACATGATCCTCAGGATCCTCATCATCACCACCATGAGCTGCAATAACTCTAGGATCTGGCTGAATCTGTCCAAATTCAAGACCTCTCCCACAACCCCCATCCAATCCAGTCACCCTACCTCCTGTCAATGGCAATCCTCTAGGTGATCTCATCCCTACCCTACCAGTATCCCTCCCAATCCATCCAACATCTCTCCCACCCATAGGACAAGGTCTCTCAATCCTGCTAGCCGGTCCAAATGGTCCTCCACGAACTCTCAATCAACATCCTCTCCGTCCAGGTCCACCACTTCCATCCCAACCATCATCTCCACCTCTCCCAACCTCATGAGAAGCTCTAAGCTCTCATCTACATCTCCGTCTCCTAATAACAGGAGCATTTGAATCATCATCATCATCTCCTGAGCTAGGAGGAGGATTTGTTGGATCCGTAATCTGAGGAAATGGATGCGCTAATATATACTGAGCATACTCTGCAGTAACCCCAGGATCTAGAATGTGTAATCTCATATCACATGCCACTCTCAGAGTAGTAATAAACTCTACATGAGCAATCTCAAATGATAAAGATGGTCCCCAATCTTGTCTATCTCTATATCACCGTGCATATATCGTCACACCAGTAGGCATAGGTTGAATGATACCAAACTGTCTCAAAATCTGACCAATCAACTGTCGCTCAATAATGAAAGGTGTCCAACCAATAAGATATCTACTCTGCATAATAAGCGGTAATATTTGTGCATCATCCATCCATGGCTCTCAATCAACATATGGTCTCCAAGTAATGCTATCTAAAGAATCAAGCACCCAATGCCAATACTCCATCTTACCCAGCTTATGCTGAGTAAGGATACCTGCATAAAAATAAACATATGGCTGCCTCTCTCCATGAGCTCTATGATGGATAGGTCGTGTAATAGAAATGTGCTCCCAACACCAGATTTGTAATAAAGTGCATCCTGTAGATAAACTAGCACTCTCATCATACACAACCTGGTGAAGATCATGATATAAATGTGCCAACATGCAAACACCCCAAGCATATCGCATCCGATACTGCATCATGCTTAGAAGAACCTCACCCCATCCAACAGAAAAACCTCATGATCTCCTATTAGGACATATGAATCCTTTAATCAAACCAACCATAATAACAGGAAGAGTCTCGTAGTACATCACCATATCTACCCACCAGATCTATCCTCTACTGATGCTCTCATTAACAAACATGACTCTGCAAGCCTCCGTCCCAACTCGATCTTGATAATCATACTGCACTATCTTGCCAGTCACCAGAATGTGTAGAATCCTGTAGACATCCTCAAGAGTCACACTAATCTCACCCGTCGGCATGTGGAAAGTGTTATGCTTGTTGTGCCATCTCTTGGCTAATGCAGTCAACAATCCTCTATTATGTGTAATCTCAGGCATAAATAATAAATGGCATAAACCAAAAGCATCTATATGTCTAATCTCAGCCTGGGACAACTCTAGAACTAAATGACATATGGCCGGTAATTTCTCCCGACACTAGAGAACATCAAGTCTCTCTTGTTTTTCAAGAGAGATTAATCAATCAAATCCAACTGAAGCAATCATTATCTATTAATCAATCAAATCAAACTAAAGAAATCATTATCTATTAATCAATCAAATCAAACTGAAGCAATCATTATCTATTAATCAATCAAATCAAATTGAAGCAATCATTATCTATCAATCAATCAAATCAAACTGAAGCAGTCATTATCTATCAATCAATCAAATCAAACTGAATCAATCATCAATTATCAATCAATCAAATCAAATTGAAGCAACTTAAGATATCAAATCATTTTAAACCTATCAATCTTGGTTTACTATCAATCACTGAGTTTAATAAAAAACTCTGCTAAGCTCTTGCATCAGAAACTAAATCAGTTTCTCAGAGCTACTCAATTATCAATCAATCAAGCTAATCAGAGCTACTCACTCATCAATTATCAATCAAGCTAATCAGAGCTATTCAATCATCAATCTATCAATCAAGCTAATCACATCTACTCAATCATCAAATCTATCAATCAAGCTAATCAAAGCTACTCAATCATCAAATCTATCAATCAAGCTAATCAAAGCTACTTAATCTAGTAATCAAAGCTATCTATCGATCTATCAATCATACAATCACTCAATCATGAATCTATTTCATCATACATGCGTATCAAACATGTTAAATCTAAACATCAAAGTGATTTTTAGCTTTTGTATCAATCAACAATCTCAAATTTAAGCAAAAGCGCTATCTTTTTTATCATATGCACTAATCGACCATGCATATGTGCTACTTTAAGCAAAAGTGCTATCTTTTAGAGCATATGCGCTGGTTTATGCATTTGTGCTATCCTATTGAACATAAGTGCTAACAAACAAAACATAAGTGCTATTCTAAGCGTTTGTGCTAACATCTTCAACATATGCATTAACATACAGAGCATATGCGCTAAACAATTCATTTGCACTAAACAAAATTGCATATGCGCTAAACCAAACTGCAAAGCGCTAATCTAAAATCGAAAAAATCAAAAATTTCAAAAATTCAAAAAAAGGTGCTTAAAACATGGAATTTTGAACGAAAACTTGAAAACAAAGCTCAGGATAAGATACATACCGGATAACCATACTCGGCTAGCCGCTAATATCACCGAACTCGCTCAAATCAATGACACTCCACTGGATTCACCATTTTGCCACCTCAGCAAGAATATTCTCTCCAAAAGCTGACAAGGATAACAATGAAGTTAAAATTAGCCTTGGTTAATTTTATATTTACTATTTGAAGAGTAATTAATTTCAAAAATGGGGCAATTTTATTTGTTTTTTTTACAAATGAATTTAATTGACTAAAGTTTTATCACATTATCACGAGATTAATCATTCAAACTAAAATTTTGGACAATTTCATGATCAATCTCCTAAGGGGGCACACAATCAGGATTTTCAATCTCTATCAGACACATTATCAAGACTTGATTTAATCTTTGAAACAATGTTATCTCGACATCATATCAAAGAGGGGCAAAATGTATATACCTAAAAATTGGCTATGAGCAATTAAATAAATATTTTATATTTATTTAATAATTATTCGTCTATTAAATAGTTAATTCGAAAAGATTAATTTATTTAATTCATTTCGTGTCTTTCTATTAATTAATATTTTATTAATTAATTCATCTATCTTATTCCTCTAATTAATTAAATATCTAATATTCAATTATTCCTTCTAACCAAGTTAATTAAATATCTAATATTTAATTATCTCCTCCAAACAATTAAATATCCAATATTTAATGGTTATTCTCCTATCCTATAGTCTCAAATATTAAATAATTATTAAATTGTTTAATCCCTTTTCCAGCTCACCCTCCATCTCCACTTCATCTTCCCCTTTGCCAACTCACCCATCATGTCGCTAAGGAAATTAATATTTCTTAATATTAATTCATGATTTCTCCAACTTCCAAATTCAATGAAAATTGTGTACGTACACATATTTCATAACCATTTCCTATATTCTGTCCAACACCCCTACGTCTTAGGAAGGACTTGAGTCCACTTGTCCTACCATGCGTAAATCTTCTCCAACCATCCCTAGATTCTCTCAGTCAGTAACCCAGTCAAGGTGAGATGAGTGACACTTGTCTTCTCCTTCTCCTTTTCTATCAACCTTCACCTTTGCTCATAACCATTCAAATCTGCAAATCTGATCATGACCGTTGGTCTGAGCCACATCATCTAATCCTCTCAAAGTCTATAAAATTAAGAGCTTCAGTTGAGAGAGAGTTAGACTTCAAGAGACTGCAAGTGCATTTTGCAAGCTAATCATATGCATCCGTGAGTTTTTGAAACAAATAGCAAATAGCAATTATCATATAATATCATTTGAGCATAATCATTTTAACATAATCATGTAGCATTTGCATATCATACTATTAGTTAACTACAAGTTATCACTCCATTCTTCATATGCAATCTTGGAAGCCAACAGTGCATTGTCTGAGAGCACACCATTTGTAACCAAGAATAGTGGAGTTAGGACACAATGAGACTAAGCCATGAAGGTAAAATAATGTTTTATTTTAGTATGTATTTCATGTAGTTTCATTGGTGGATTTTGGATTTCTTGTATGCATTTTCCATTGTATTTTATGAAACTAACTTATTACAGGTAATATTCTAAGGATGAAATTCAAGCTCACACAATACATTCTATCAAGATTCCATCCATACAGGCTAAAGCCAAACATGAAACATAAGAACAAAAGCATCACATAACACCAAGATGATCTCAGAGTTCACCCCTAAAGGGCTACATCTCTAGGTCTGCTCAACTGCAAGACCCCTCTGATAATTAAATAAGTTCATAATACATAAGGTTCTCATAATTTACAATCCTGCCATCAAGGTGAAACATAACCAATATACAAACGACCACATCGGTCAATAAATACATAATTGCTCCCTGAAAAGGAAAGGATCCAGCTGAACATAATCGAAGCTAATAAAAAGGTCCACTAGAGCATCCACAAAACTGAGTCATCATAACCCAAGGTCTAGCATGAAGTCAGGTTCTCACAAGGGCATAAGCAACATGACGACTCCACAAAAGGTGCTCCTATCAAGACCATACAACCACACACTAGCGAACGTAGGGACACTTGTCATCACATAACGTGATATGGTTATCATGGTAGGTCTTCATAGGTTTCAGTCCCATACACTAGGTTACCTTGGTAACCTAATCCGAACCTCCGGCCCATTCAAGCTTCATGTGGACCCACACATCCTCTCGTGAAGACAAGGATGATGGTTTGCCATTTCAGGCCTTCTCACAGCATGTCGAGTCTGTGTTAGCACTCGTCCCATGTGTGAGGCACAATTATCTTACTTAGAGACTAACATTCTAATCTACTGTTAGGTTATCACTTATTAGACTCACTTTCGATGGGTTACCCAGCAGCCACTTTGGGCATGCCCCCAATCAAAAGCCACTTTCCCATACGACACTAGACTATACTCAAGCGACCTCAGAAACCAAGGAACACCCATGGTCAAGCAAACGGAGTTCAAAAAGGAGGGAACAACTATTTGGTCAAAACACGACTCATATGAGGTACACTAATTGACAGTACTCTAACTAGAGACCCAACCAACTATGGTCAATCACAAATCATCATTCGACACCCACATAAAGGAAATGACCAATTACGACACCACCACAAACCAACAGTCAAACTCGAGGCCGAGGACTGAAACAGGTACCCAAATCAACCATACGATAGGGTCCAATCAAACAGAGCAAGACTTACCATTACTTAAGCAAAAGCGAATGCAGAAATTAAACTCGCATAGGCAATAACCAACAGATACAATCTTTTTCGAAATGATTTAAGCATTAAATGTCAATCAATTTTTCTAAATGATTTAAGTTAGATTGGAGTTATCTACCTCATCTAGGTACGGGTTGTTCTTGGTTTTCTAACTCTCTAAGGTTCATTGCATTGAACATACATAAATACGCCATTATGAGTTCTTAAACCAATTTCACATGAATATAATTAAACAACCATTAACCAACTAAATATGATATTACTCTACAAATAAAACATCATCGTCATGTTGGTTCAAAAATAATTGTCCAAGTTCATCTTTCCAGAACCAAGATAAACTTTTTCTATTAAGGAAATATACATTTAAAAGAACCAAAAATAGGCAAGCTTTTCCAAAATCCACAAAATTACTTCCTTACCTACATATAGAAAAATACCAAAATTAACTATTAATTAATGTATATATTTATTAATCCACGATTAATTAAATATAAAAAATTAATAATTAATAACGAAATTAATAAATCAAGTATTTAATTAGAAAAATATGCATTAATAATAAAATGAGATTTGAATATTAATCAATGTATATTTAACACTATACAATTAATTAATAACAAATTATTCATGAATTATTAATTAATGACAAATTTAATCATAATTAAAAACTTTATTAAAAACTTAACATTAATTTTAAATATTATATATATATATATATATTTTTTTGCATTAAAAAAAATATATTAAAAAAATTAACAATTTCTAAAATTAAAAGAACAGGGGGGGGGTTATCCACGTAGACCCCACGTGGGTCCCCCTTGGTTGCTCACGCTACCTACGGTAGCGCTGCTACCAAAAGGTAGTAGTTCGCTACCATTGGTAGCGCTGCTACCTTTTGGTAGCAGTCCGCTACCTTTAGTAGCACTGCTGCCAATAGGTAGCAACCTACCTCCCACGTGGTGGGGGTTTGTGCCCTGCCACGTGGGTATTATATTATTTTTTATTTAAAAAAAAAAATTATTTTACTGTTAAAAAATAAAAATACATACACAGCAAATACACAGTCTCCCAGAGACTTAAAATAATAATAATTTTTTTTTTCATTTTTCAAATACCCAGTTTTAGGAAGGGTAATCTCTTCAAAACAATACCATACTGGCATAATGATAAGGATTAATCATCCATTATCCAAACCCAGGCAAATTTCTTTGATTAAAACTTGAATTTGAAAGCATTAATTTAGAATTTTAACAAATTTTCATTGTAACCAGCCAATCTCAAGTTTATTTTGATTTTAAGACAATCAGAGCAACCATAATCTAAACTTGGAATGGAAACAAACAAGAAGGGTTTGGATTGGAAATAAACTTGCATTTGTTTCATTTTCCCCAAATAGATGAGATTTTTCAATCTTCACACACAAATTTCTTAAAAATCCAAAACAATTTCTTTAAAACAAGGAAATCAATGAAATTAACCAGAGGCCTACCTGGCTCAGCAATCCTGGCAAGATTGAAGAAGAGCCCAATTCTCCAGCTCAAGAAATTCCCTCTCTTCCCAAAACCCCCAAATTTTCCATCCAAAAATATTTTCCAAAAATATTTTTCCAAAAATATCAATCTCCCATATTTTTCCAAAAGTCTAGGTTAAATGGGAGAAGTTTGACCAAAATTTTATATTTGGATTTAAAATTTTTATTTAAAATAAATCACAAAAATCATTCTTTTCCAACTATATCAATATATTAACTTGCTTTTCAATCTAAAAATTGATTTTTCCAAATAACTGAATATAACCTTTCTATTTCCAAAATGCCAAGAAGATAAAATTAATTCTATTTCAATTAAATTTAAATCTTTCTTTTGATAAGCATAAACATAATAAATTTAACATTAAAATTAACTATTTAATTGAACTTGCTCCTAATTTAAATCGAGCAATTCAAATTAATGATAATCGCATAAAGAAATCCTGTTTAATTTAGTCCATTGATCTTTAATGCACAAACACATATTTAATCAAATTAAATACTAAGGACTAATTACTCAATTTAACCATACACACAAAACACGCAACCCAAGAAGCTAAATGGACAGACGACCCACAAACCCAACCAAAGGGAATACTGACGATGACTGATGATGCTCAATTGAGCATGGCTATGGTCATATGAGGGTCTTATGACCACCTAATCCAAATTCTAAGGACCAAAGAGGTACACTCAAACCTACGAATCCAAGTGGAGATGAACCTCGCACCCATGCGGTATTGTATCTGAAATCTCCTGCAACCAAGAGTCATACATGCATACATATATAAACTTAATGAAAGTGTTAGCCCGAGATAATAACATGAAAAAGGAGAATTAATAACTTGCATACAAATTGGTGTGAAGACCACATTAACAGGTATGCACTAAAATCAAAACATCTGACTATAATCATTATATTATGATAAACTAACCAAGGTCAAACTGAGATTAGGAATTGATTAGGGCAGGGGTACTACAATAATCATTACAAATAGAGAAACCATTGGATATTGGGAACAATACTGAAGGTATCGATGCTGGCACAGAGAAACCTACTAAGTCTGAGACATTGACTATTGAGCATATAGAGAAACCTACTGAGGTAGAGGTACATATTGAAGCAGAGAAACCGACAATCACTGAGACACCTAAACAATCAGACAAACCTTTACTTGTTGAAATGAAAACTCAGACCGATCCACTAGAGGTTAACACAAGCAAAATGGTTACAAATGTTGGAAGCACAGAGGTAATTAAGGTAATAGGTCAGACATCCAACACTTCATCAAGTGAATTCGGACCTACTAATGTAACAGAGGTACTCTTGGACTCAATCAAGAAGATAACATACTATAATGCATTGGCCTACAAGGCAATTGATGACACCATACCAATTCTTAAATTGATTGCACCAAAATGTAACATAGATCATGTAAAGGATTCATTAGGTAAATTGGACACATAGTCCAAATTCATTGCTGACAATGTAATAATGGTTGATAAGGTGAATGATGACACCTTCAAAGAGAAAGTTGAAAAGGAGAAGGATAAATTCTTTGAGGACACTATAAAGAAGTGCACAGAACACATGAATACACTATTACTAGCACTGAACACTACAATTTTGGAATACAAAGAGTTGTACAGAGAAACATGCAAACCACATCTTTTGACAAAGGACACAGAAAAGGAGATCATCAAAGTATAGAAAGAAATAGATGACATAGCTGATAACATAATTGGTTCATCCAAACCTATATTAGTTATTGAGCAGGAAATAGTAGGTTTTGAGGAGAAATTGGAGAAAGAGAAGGCAAGGATTAAGTCAAATGCCAGAGAACTTAAATACAAACTTGGTCCTAAGTTGGACAATCTAATCTCTCTAAGAAATGAAATCTCTAAGGCATTACTTCAAGGAGAACGATCACCGGAAGAGAACATGCATCATCTCACTAACACGATCCAATAGACTGAGGTAACCTTGAACGAAAACAACATATTCATGTAGAGTCTTAATTTAGTTTTGGCAAATATATTCTAGACTATAATCAACCAGTTACAAACTTTGAGGTGACATTTTTACACTCATTTAACTATTTTTGACAACCTTTGTCATTGATGTCAAAGGGGGAGTAGTGGAGAGAGAAAAATGATTATTCTAAAGAGATCATTTGCTTAGGGGGAGCACATCTTTTTGGTAACTTTTTGGACTTCGGTTTTTGGAACAGTTTTTGTATTTTTCTCATGAGTGTTGCCATCAATGCCAAAGGGGGAGATTGTTGGCATTCTACACTCTTATGAGAATAGTTGATGTTGTCATCGATGGCAACAAACTAGCAACCAATTGGTATTCATCTGGTAAGACACCGACAGTTACTGACACCAACAATAGACATCTACATACACTGACAGACACTTCACCGATAGCAGCGACAATGCATACTGGCACCCCAGCCGACAGGGAATAAACTTTTGTTTATTGTATTTTAATGTAATTATCTTTTGTAAAAGCTAACTTGGAATATTGTAAAATACTCATATATATCTATGAGATCTTATAGGTCATTTAGCATGTATGGAAATATGAAAATTGTGTATAAGGTGATATAATTGACAAAGAAGGTTTTGGTAATAGAATGAGCTTAAATTGGTACTGAACCTGACATAGTTGATGTTGATTTGAAGCAGTACATTGTATTGGATTTCATAATCCACTTTTGTAGTCAGTGTGACTCTTATTGAGCAGTGTGCTCTAGGCAGTTGGCCTTCCTGCATGTGCAGACCCCTCATTGTAAGTAATATTTATTCATTAGCCAGTGAGTGAATATTGTGGGTCACAAATCCCACCGAGGTTTTTCCCACATCGAGTTTCCTCGTTAAATATCTTGTGTTATGGTGTGTTCTCTATGTTGTCTCTGTTATTCTTATTTGCTGCATTAATTCTTATTTACCGATACATTGTTTTGGGATACAAAGTTCTTAATAGGTTTAAATATTCTATAGACTGGTTAGATACTGATTCACCCCCCCCCCCTCTTAGTATCTTTGGGACTATCAATAATCCTAACATCTAGATCCAATAGAGATGTTTATGATGAAGATAGTTTAGTGGAGCTTGAAGCATTAATAGAAAATTGGTTTCCTAGAGGCACTGGTAAATATAGAGGTAAATTACCTTTTAAAATGTTTTGCACGCAACAAGATTGGTCACATAGCGGCTAATTGTCCTAATGGTGAAAATGAACACAAGAGAGATAAATTCAAGAAGTATAAGGGCAAAGGCAAGAGAGATTATCTTATTGTAGTTGATAGCGGTATCACTGATGAAGAATTTGATGGTGACGCTAGTGAAGATATTGTGTTTGTAGCTATTAAGGAAGAGATATCAAACCAGAAGGAATTAGTATCCAGGATGGATAACTTTGATGATTGAATAATTGATAGTGGTTGTTCACATCATATGACCGGTGATCGAAGCAAATTTCTTTCCTCGAAAGAATTTGATGGTGGTGTCATTATATTTGGCAATGACTCACCCTGCATGATTAAAGGTAAAGGAGTTATTTCTCTAAATGGGAAGAGCAGTGTAAATTATGTCTACTAGGTTGAAGGTCTAAAGCACAATCTTTTGAGTGTGGTTCAACTTAATGTCTAAGGACACCCACTAGAGTTTAAAAATAGTTTATGAAAAATCTTTGACAACAAAGGTGAATTGATTACAACCAGGAAACAAAATAAAGCTAGCCTATTTAATTTTAACTCTAAAGTTAGCAATTGTTTTATTGGAAAAATAGATGATAGCTAGCTTTGACATAGGATATTTTGTCATATAAACTTTGATAACATTGTGAAAGTGAGTAAGTCCAAGACAGTGAGAGGTTTGCCTTAGTTAGACAAACTGGTTAATTCTCTTTGCAAAGAATGTCAGTTAGGAAAGATGACTTCTTCAACTTTCAAAAGCAAATCCTTTTTAGGGAGAACTTGTTAGATTTGGTTCATATAGATCTTTGTGGACCAATAAGAACAAAAGCATTCAAGGTGACATATATTTTATGATTCTCACTAATGATTGCTCAAGGATAATGTGGGTCACATTGTTGAAGGATAAGGTTGAAGCTTTTGGTAAGTTCAAGGCATTTAGAGCCTTAGCTAAGAAAGAGAGTAGAAAGAAGATAAAATGTCCGAGGACATATCAAGGCGGTGAATTTATTTTTGAGGATTTTTTTAACAACCGGACACAAAGAATTGTTGATAGTGCTGATGTTTGAGTGGATGAATTTCCTAAAGTCTCAGAAGGAACTAGTTTAGTGAAAAAGGATGAAGATCCTTACATTTTATTTTTGGAATTAGAAACTGTGAAATCTGAAACCGGAAAAGCAAATTTTGATGCACCTGTTCAACCAAAACAAATAAATTTAGAAGAAGATGATGACAACAAAGAAGCTAGACCTGAAGATAGTGATCATGTTAATCCTAGATATGTGAGACTAAATCACAATCTTGAGCAGATTATTGGAGATAAGGATGTTGGAGTACTAACCAGAAGAATAATCAGAGAGAATTCTTGTATGATCTCTACCATTGAACCAAGAACTACTAAGGAAGCATTTGGTGATGATCATTAGGTTAAAGCTATAGAGGAGGAATTTGATCAAATTGAGAAGAACAACACTTGGACCCTAGTACCCCAACCGATAAATAAGAATGCTATAGGTACTGAATGGGTATATAGGAACAAGTTGAATGAAGATGGTGTTGTAGTTTGCAACAAGACAAGATTAGTCTGCAAGGGTTATGCACAAGAAGAAGGATAAGATTATGGCAAAAAATTTGCATCTATAGCAAGACTGGAAGGTGTCCGAAATTTACTTGCATTTGCAGCCCATAAGAAGTTCAAGGTATATCAGATGGATGTTAAGTCTTCATTTTTTGGGATATTGGAAGAAGAGGTATACATAGAATAGCTAGATGGTTATACTTTGACTGATGAGAAAGACATGGTATGTAGATTGCATAAGGCTTTATATGGATTAAAGCATGCACCCAGAGCATGGTATGAAAGGCTTCATAAACATTTGATGAAGATAGGATTTCTAAGAACTAGTGATGATAGTAACATATATCTCAAGTCTAAAGGAGATGAAATACTAGTCAGTGAAGTATTTGTTGATGATATTATATTTGGAGGTAATGATGTCATGAGCAACTATTTTGTAGATGAAATGAAAAATGAGTTTGAAATTTCTTTAGTAAGGGAAATAAAATTTTTCATAGGCTTGCAGATACAACAAATGAAGAATGATATTTTCATTACACAATATAAGTATGTGAAAGAGGTTTTGAAGATATTTGGCATGAGCGACTGTAAACCAGTTGGGACACCAATGGCTACAGGTTGTAAGTTATCTAAGGAAGATGAATCTAAGTCTCTTGATCAGAAGGAATATAGGTCAATGATTGGTAAATTGCACTATGTTATTCACAGTAGACCGAACATAGCCCATGTGGTTGGCATAGTTGCTAGATTCCAGAAGGATCCCAAGGCAACACATCTGATAGCAACTAAGAGAAGTTTTAGATACCTAAAAGGTATTGTTGACTATGGATTATGATATCCATATGGAGGAAACTTTGATTTAATGGTATACACAGATGCTGATTGGGCATGAAATGCTGATGACTGGAATGTTGGTATTTTGGATATGTTGATATAGTTTTGTAATTGATGTCAACACCTATTAACACTTTGTGAGGCCCTACCCCGACTCAGTTTGACATTTTTAGTTATTTGCATATTGAGACTATTATGGATGCTTTATTTTATGCTTTATGGATTTAGAACCTATATGACTCCATGATTTGGATCACATTGACATATGATGATGCTTTATTTTATGCTTGATGATTATGAAACTTTATATGTTGCTAGAATAGAATTACTTTGAAATGGTGAATGTCATTATTGGAATTTGCAAGACTTCATTTTGATGATAGAAAAAAATGATGCTTATTTTATGAATGGTTCAATTTTGAAAATTATGTTAATTGCTTATGTGGAATCGAATTTGAATGAATGAGATATTGAATTATTATTGCCAAATGTATGAGTGTTTGATGTGCAATGAAATCCATGTATTTAATTATGTATAATTGTGATTATTTGGAATTACTAATGTGTTAATTGAGATGCGCAGGAAATTTATCCATGTGACCATGGAATTTATATGGAGAACCAAACCTAGACCCATGTGCGTTTGTTAAGCCAGGGGTTGTCTATTTGGAGAGACAACACCCCATTTGTAATGTATTTTATTTGTGAAGTAAATTATGCATGTGTGTTAATTTGATTTTATTTAATTGTGTAAACCTACAAGAGACAAATTCCATGTGTGATTTTTATATTGTATTTTATTGTGTCACTTGACACATGTGATGATTAGTGTCATTGATTTTGACTTGTCTCTTGGAGGGAGTTTTGCATCTACCAAAGCCATTCAAACACATGAGTGTGGTCCCAAATTTGCCTTGGGTAGGGAGTCTTGGGAGTGGTCAACTCAGGTTTGACCCGTAGGTTAACTTCAATTGGGTTTCTAAGGGGTTAAATGGACTCCTAGGGTCAGTTTTAGGGCTTTTCCAAAGGTCCAAAGGGTATACCTATGGGTTAGGGGTATTTTGAAACATGTGACTACTCCCATGTGACTGTTTAGTCACCTCAAAAAGTGGTTTTTCCAAGGTGAGCGAAAATTCAACTTAGAAGGTTCCTCCCAGTATAGACAACCTTCCCTTTTGATGTCAAACTCTCTTCCCCATCTTCTCTCACCTTTTCCCTTTCCAGTTTTAGTAATGTGTAAGAGTTTGGGAAGAGCAACCAATGGGAACTCTCACCTCACCCAAGGGGTTGGGAAGTGTGTGAGAGGCCTTCTTAGGCAAGAATTAGAGACTTAGTGAGTAATCACCCACTCTCCATTGTTGGAGATTATGCACTTGTTTGAAAAATTAGTTGTAGAATAGAATTTTTGGGAAAGATTGGTGGAAAGTTTGTGTGGATTTGGGCAGCTCATCCCCAACTAAACCTAACATACCTATTGGCAGATTAAGGTTGGTTTTACTTTCTTTTGTTTATGTTGTTTAATTTGTTTTGAAAGAAAGAAATGTTTGTTGAAAGAGATGTGTATATGTAAATTGTTGTAGGAGAAAAATGTAAGTTTTCATTTCTATGTTTTTGTTTATGTGTTCTTGTTTTGGGAGTGTCCAAGGCCTCCTATTTTTGGGAGAGTAGGATGGCCTTGGGGTGGAAGAAGTATGACAGCCTTGGGTGAGAGGCTCTCCTTATGGAGAGTGATCTCAAGGGTGTCCTTGTGACCCTTGCTGCATAGCCTTGTGTATGCATTTGGGGGTCATAAGGGGAGAAAATATGGCCTTTGAGCCTTTGGGGGGCATAAGGTGTGGAGGTGTATCTTTTGTTGTATTTTGGATTTCCATGAGGTGGCTTGAGTTGTATTTTGTCTTGCAATCTCCCCAATGGTACTTGGTCCACTTCCACCCATGGAAAGATCATCACAAGATGTGGTGAAAGTGTAGCTTGGGATGGGAAGACGTATGTTGAGTGTTTGCCTTATTTGTTGTGGTGTTTGCTTGTTTGTAACCCGTCTAGTGCTTGGTTCTCCAAGCTCGAGGGTGGCTTCTAGTAAGCCTAGGCTGGGAGGTGAGCTCTCCATGGTCAAGTTGTGTTTTTATTGCAGGTTGCTTGGGATGGGAAAAGAAAGAATAAAGAGATTTGTTGCTGTTTTGTGTTGTAGAAAAGTTCTAAGGAAGGAAATGTATTCAATATTAGCTTGTAAACAAAAAAGGTTGTGAGCTATGTTGTAGTTATTTTCAAGAAAAGAAGTGTATTTATTTTATTCATATTACCATGTAAAAGAAAATATTTGTTGGGTTTTCAAACCCATTTGTATTCTTATTTACTTGTATTTACATTTGCTAAAGAAATATATATTTTTTTCCTACTTTGGTTAGTTTTACAAAAAGAAAGAAGAAATGCATTAGCTTGTATTTAAATCTTCATGTTTTACAAAAAAAAAGAAGTAGATGCATTTTTGGAGTATTCTGAAAATAAAATTTAGTTGTTACTACATATTCCTTTATGTTATTTATGCTGCTGCAAGTTTAATTAAATCTGTCATTTTTACTTTCATTTAAAGCAGAAATAAATCTTATTATAGTAGTCTATTTCTTTTCAAAAAAAATTAGCATTTAGTTTTGATTTATTTTGTTATAAAAAAAAAGAGGAATATATATTAAGTTGCTGTTTTTAAGCAAAAAAAAAAAGATATTCAACATATATTTCTTCTACTTTATTTTTTTTCCATTATATGAACTACAAATAATATTAGGAAAATCTAGTATGCATTTTAAAGATACACAAAAAGAATAAACTCAAAGAATGCCTAAATGGGCTATAGTTTAAAAAGTATATATATATTTATTTTTAAATATTTTATTTCCTCAAAGGTTATTCTGAAAATCTGTTTATTAAACAAATAATAAAAAAAAAACAGTGAACTATTTGCATGTTAAAATTTCTAACAAAAAAAAAGGGATATATATATATATATATATATATATATATATATATATATATATATATATATATATATATATATTTAAATGTTCTTTTACCATATTTAAAAAAAAAAATACAAAAAAAAATAATACAAAAAAATTTAATATCACCAAAGGGCCGAACCCCTGTGAAAACAGGGGACGGCGCGACCGTGCTCCCACTGTGGCTGCGCATAGTGGAGGGCTCAGCGCCGTCACTATGGGAAACCACAGTGAACGGCACCGATTCCCCCACTGCGGGCAACCACAGTGGTGGTGGCTCCTGGCTGCCACTGTGTTTATCCACAGTGGACGGCGCTCGGCCGCACGGTGGATAAGCACAGTGGCGCCTGGGGAAAACCCCCACCCACTGCCGTTCACCACTTCCTCTGCCTTCCTTCCTCCCGCTGCTCCGTCCATTCGGTTCTCTCCACTCGGCTCTCCCTAACTCCAAACTCCCTCTCCGTCGCTCCATTGCTTGGCTGCCGCTCCTCCTTTGGCCGCCGACCTGCATTCACACACACACACACTCACAAACCCTAACCCATTATTCGGGTTAGGGCAAAATGCTAATAGTTTTTTAAAAAAAATAGATGTGTATGTTATACCACACTAGCCCTAACTCTAGTTTCGGGTTAGGGCAAACATACTTAGAATTTAAAATAAGGTATGTGTGTGTGTGGGATGTTTAAAAGGGGTTATTATTTAAAATAAAGCAAAAATACCCCCCTTCCTATTAGAATATATTTATAAGCATATATAAACAATTATAGGTAAATATATATATATATATATATATCACTATATATATATATACATATATATATATATATATATATATATATATATATATATATATATATATATAAGTAGTTAAACTCCTATATTTATTATTGAATTAGTTAGTTGTAAAACTAATTAGAGTTTTCCTATGGTTTTATTTAAGAGCTAGACTTAGATTTATTTTGAGTTAAGGCTAGGGAGAAATATTAATAATTACCCCTGCATTGGGAAGCTTTAGAAGTTAAATAATCTCGGCCTTCGTTAAAATAATTTTATAACACAAATGCTATTATGGGATTAATTTGACCCTCTAGTCAAGTGATAGGTAAATTATTCGTAATGTTAAAATAAGCCAAGGAGTAATTAGTCAGTCCCTAGGTAATTAAAGAACTATAAGAGATTATTAGACATTTAATTTTAGAGATTATATATTAAGTTTGAGATTAATTGCTAAGGGAGTCTAATTATTTATTAATGGAAGATTAGCGATAACTATTTTGGGAAATATTAGCTCACTTATGACTTAGTTAATTTCATCACCAAATTAAATTAATTATTTGATTCACACAAAATATAGTTAGGATCAAACTAGATTTGCATTACTTTAATTAAGTAAGTCGTTCTAAGTTAGGTATTTTAGAAAAAAAAAAAATTTCCATTTGTGCCCAAAAGTTTGGGCATGACACACTTATCAACTCTGGCACTTTGGAGGATTGGCAATGTTCACCGGTATCTAGTACACCGATAGGATATATTGTTCACCGAGACTTGGAATGACATGGAAAACACTTGATTAAGTCAAAGAAATTGTTTGGACACTTTGTCTTGGAGATTTGTTCATTGGTATATTCATGTTTGCATATTTGTTGTTACTGACAAATAGGTCCAATTTAAGCACCGATAGGCTTATCTATTCCAGATCAGTACATCACACTTTGGAAATGATTTTGTTGTTATTGTAAATGCATTAAGTCGACATATTGAATCGGATATTGCATCGGTTATTGATTTACTTGTAATTGTTTTATTGTAATATATTTTAGAACCGACCTACTAAAATTGGTCTTAGGTTATGGTATACATGTAAGATCTTATTTGTAAGATCAATATGTGATTGGGAAAAGGAATTGTAAGAAGGTATATGCAAGAATAAGTAGAGCTATACACGCAGACATCATTTGAAGGTGAAGCAAGGTTTCTGTAAAGGCAAATCTGAACTAAACTGGTATTGAATCCAGCATATGAAGATGCTATTTTGAGGAGTACATCATTATTGGATTTAACCATCCAATTGTAGTCATTTTAACTCCTATTTGTGTTTGAGCAGTGAGTTCTAGGCACTTGGCCTTTCTGCATGTGCAAACCCCATTTGTATACACAAACTATCTGCAGTAGTTTCAGCTGATTGTGGGTAAGGTTTCCCAACGTGGTTTTTCCCCTTATAGGGTTTCCATGTACAAACACTGGTGTTATGTGTTGTGGATGTTATTGTCTTTCTGTTTCATGTATTAATCTTTACTGGTACTGCAATTAACTGATAAACTATCTACCGACATAAAGTTTGGTTTATCGGTATTAAGCATGAAGGTTGGTTACATTGTTTTTGGTTTGAACCCCCCCCCCCCCCTCTCAGTTGTCTCTGGGACCTAACATGGAAAAGCACAACCAGTGGAGTATTTTCTTGGAGGAAGGCTTGTTTCATGGAGTAGTAAAAAGCAGAGTTGTACTTCACAATCTAGTGCCGAAGCTAAGTATGTTGCAGCTTATATGAATTGCACACAGGCTATTTGGATGAGGCACATTTTGGAAGGTTTTAAGATGAATATTTTAGAACCTAAGAAGATTTTATGTGATAATACAAGTGCCATAAATATTTCCAAGAATCTTGTTTTGTATGCATGAGCCAAGCACATTGAATTGAAGTATCATTTCTTGAGGGAAAAAGTTCAGAGCAAAGATGCTATCTTAGAGCCTGTTTTTACCAAGGAACAACTTGCAAATATTTTTACCAAACCTCTGCCTAAGACTACATTTGAGTATCTTAGAAGTTAGTTAGGGGTTTTCCCTCTTCATGAGGTTAGATGAGCATGATGTTGATTGCATCACTCCCTGAATCACTTGCAAAATTTAATAAGGATTGGTGGAGTGTATGTACTTGACAGGGGGAGTATCAAGTTGTCGTATGTTGTTGATGCACAGTGAAAATTTGACATTACATGCTTTACTTTCAATTTGGCATTGCTGTCAAAGGGGGAGAAGAATTATGTGATTATGAGAAGGAAAACCAGCAACAAGCTGAAGATAGAGAGAGCATGTGAATACTTGGTAATGTAAACCAGAATTCCTATTCACAATCACAACAACAAGCAATGGTGTTGATATCTGTATTGCCATCAATGCCAAAGGGGAAGATTATTGGCATTTTCATGAAGATTGCATTAATGATATGTTATGTTGTCATTGATGTCAATTAACTAGTAATGATATTGCTGATATTATTGTTATTGTTGATATTGTCTTGTAACCAGTAGGAAGAACTTTGTGAAGGATATTGTAAACTGGTATGTAAGTTTGTGAGTTAAACCGACAACCGGTGTAAAAGGTTAAACCCTTCTATGTAATGTAACCGGTAAACCCTACTAGTTATTTTTGTTAAACCCTAACCGATTAAGGTTTTTGAATTGGTTATGTTGGTTTATAATCTGATATTGAGCGGTAATAATGGTGACATGTAAGGTCATTGTATGAAGACAAGTTCTATTTTTTTGGTGCGTTTGTTTGTCTAGGGAATGAGCAAAGTGTATTGCATCTGATGCAAAGTGCGTGATGAGTTACTAAGCTTGATGAAGTGGTAATCAAGGAGCGGTTGAGGTTTTCTTGATTGATGTGTAGAGATTTCTATGAAATACAATGGTCATACTTGTACCGACTTGTTTGTAATCTCAATGAGAGAATTAGATTTTTGCTATGTTATTGACCTAATTGATTTTTATTTAAGGTCGATGAAGTTGTTTTGTTTAGAGTTGGCAAGATTTGGCAGAAATCATTTGAGTGTGTGGTTGCCAAACCGGATAATGAGTCTGCAGTTTGGGTAAAGGCAGATAAAAGCTTAAATGGATCTGATCAAGCAAGTGTAGTGCTATTCAGACAGATCAAGCAAAATCCTATTGTTTTCTAACAATTACAGCAGAATTGAAATCCCCTATCCTAGTAAGCTCTAACAAGCTTGGTTACTTATTAAATCCTCTAACAAGGTGATCCATTAGATTGGATTTTCAAATCCTTTACTCAGGTTACTCCTTACAGGGTATTTGCTTCTAACAAGGCATTTTTAGTCAATCCCTTAACTGGGTGATTCCTAACAGGATAAGTTCTTAACAGGACTTTTGTAAAAGCTTTAATAGGCTTGGCTCCTAATAGGGCGAACTTCAGAAGAGTTCAGATATTATCTTGTGAGTCCCATCTCATCGTGGTTTTTACCTATTTGGGTTTCCACATCAAAAATACTTGTGTCATGTGGTGAATGTTTTTGTGGTTATGATCTTATGGTTGATTTGATTAGCTACTTAACTATTCTGATAAGACATGATAACTAGAAGCATTGAGAAATGAAGTATGTTAACATATAATAAAACATTTGGATATTTACAAGTTAAATGTTGTTTACTGTTAAGTTGTTGTAATAGTCAACCAGTATTCTTATGAGTATTCATCTTGATAGTGGTATTTCATTGATATATTTACTTTGTGTGATTGAGATTGAGTTTGGGAAATTTTGTATTAGTTTTTCTATTTACTGATTCACCCCCCAACTCTCAAGTAATCTACAAGATACTTATTATTTCATCATACCATCAATTACAAGGAGTGTGTGAGAAATGTTTAGAATGAAATATAGATAGATAGAAAAATAAAGAAATATAGAGAGTAACATAGAGATGAGAGAGAGGGAGAGGTGTTGATAGGGAGAGATAGGGATAAAAATAGGGACTGATAGAGATAGGCATAGAGAGAGAGAGAGAGAGAGAGAGAGAGAGAGAGAGAGAGAGAGAGAGAGAGAAAATGTATTATATAAATAAAAATTCAAAATATAACTATTCAACAATAAATTAAAATATAATAAGATATTAAATAATTCTAATAACTTTTAATTAATATTGTATCTCTTTGTGTTGAATATATATTTACCTCTCTTTTGGTTAATATAAAAATTAAAATAGAATAAACTAAATGCAAAGCCAAAATATATGAAAATCCAAATAATAATAAAAATAACAATTAAAAAACTTATTATTACATTAAAAAATAATTAAATAAAAAATGAAACTATTTTAAAAATTTTTAAGAGCTAAAATATTAATAAACCATGTACCTAAAAAATATATTTAATAGATTACAAACAACTTTAACATTAATTGAATCACAATCCAAATCATAACCTTAAGATCATATCTCGAATGATGCATTGTGTAGTTAGTTAGGTTATGCTCTTGCATTATTTAGATCTAATCTTTGGATATTGTAGTGTATAATAACTTAACTATAATTGTGGTTTTTCTTTTTCAATTGGTTCTATGTGGATCTTGGGCTAAAATTAAACCATAATTAAGTATTATAAGGGTTATGGTTAGGATTATTATAAATTTGGCATTAATAATAAATATTTTAAGTACTTGTAGACACCTAAATTTTATTAATCTAATTAATTGAATTTTAGCTATCCCAAATGCTTTAAAAATAAAGAATTACATATTATTTAATTAATTGGTATCCCCCCTTCTAGCTAATTAATTTTATTAATTATGCTATAGTCTCCTTTTAATTGATTGTTTCATAACAACAAATCATTTAATTAATTAAATTCCCCCTCTTCTTCTATTAAATAAATCAAATGCATAATTTGACTATTTAATTCACCTTTTGTCCCTTTTCTCCTTTTGCCAATATAGAATTTGTATGGGGTGAAAAGGTGATGAGAGGAGATCAAGTGGAAAGTTTTACCCTCCTCAAGAAAGGAGTGAAAGTTTCACAAAGGATTTCATTCAACTTCTCACACACATTACATTTAAAAGAGATGGGGGGTTGAATTCACTATATCCAATCTCAATGGAAAGAGATTGAATGTTAAATGAATTGACAATAAATTTGAAAAGTAAAGTAACCCTCTTTTAAAATGGACAAGTTGAATTAAGAAATTTGAAACTACGTATGAAGATGACAAAGAAATGATTATATCTTGAGATAGAGATGTGGGATGAAGTTGTGCACTTGGAATTAATAGTAAAATGTCGAAATGAAGCTCCCCTGCAAATTTGAGCAAAAGTTGTTGAGACTGGGTTGAAAGTGTACTTGGTCCTCCAAAAAATCCACACACCGAAAAGGGTTTTTCTATCTCCAAAAATGAAGCCTAAACCTACAATTACAGCTGCACACCTACAACCTACACACCAAAAACAAAGAAAATATTGTTGGGATTGGGGGTTTGCCTTTAGGTCAAACCCTGGGTTGGAATTAACCAAATGACAAAATATAATTGCAAGTAAATGAAAGGAAATGTCTGAAGTAGAATTAACCTAAAGAGAGGACGCAATTGAAATGTAGATAGAGTTGTTTGAAAGGATATGTGAAATTGAATGTTTTGAATATCGATAGGGATCTCCTCTTCAATTGTTGAATCCTTGACTTGAATGCAACACCTAGCCTTGAAAGGAGACTTGAAATACTCAATGCTTGAAGGGATGGTTGAATGCTTGAATGCTTGATGACAATGTCACTTTGTAATTTCGCCTTATGATCTCTTATGCTTTATTTCACTTATTGAACTTATTGAACTTAATTTTGCTTATGCAAATAGGAGGGGAAATGCTCCTTATATACTTTCCAATTATGGGTTTTTAACTGATTTTCCATCTTAGGTCGACATAGGAAAACTCTTTCCATCTCATGATTGACAAGCCCAATGCATGTTAGGTCCCGAAGGCAACTGAGAGGGGGGGGGGGGGTGAATCAGTTGTCTAATAAATTCAAACCAAAACAACTTAACCGACTTATTGCTTAATATCGGTAAACCAGTATTTTATACCGGTAGACAGTTTTATCAATTAATTGCAATACCGGTAAAGATTAATGCATGAAACAAAAGGACAAGGTCATCCACAACATATAACACCAATATTTGTACATGGAAACCCTATAAGGGGAAAAACCACAGTGGGAAACCTTACCCACAATTAGATGATACTACTGCAGATAGTAAGTGTATACAAATGGGGTCTGCACATGCAAAAAGGCCAAGCGCCTAGAGCTCACTGCTCAAACACAAAATAGGAGTCACACTGACTACAATTGGATGGTTAAATCCAATAAGGATGTACTACTCAAAATAGCATCTTCATATGCTGGATTCAGTATCGGTGTAGTTCTGATATGCTTTCACAAAAACCTTGCTTCACCTTCAAATGATGTCTGCATGTATAGCTTTGCTTATTCTCGCATAAACCTTCACACAATTCTTCTTCTTTTTTTCCCATCTGATCTTACAAATAAGATTTGCATTTATATCATAACCTAGGACCAATTTTAGTAGGTTAGCTCTAAAGGATATTACAATAAAATCAATTTACAATTAAAACAATATCCGATGTAATAACCGATACATGTTGGCTTGATGCATTTACAACAACAATAAATCATCTCCATAGCGTGCCATGCTGATCTGGAAAAGATAATCCTATCAATGTATAACCTAGACCTATTTGCCAGTAATAAGAAATATGCTAATACGAATATGCCAATAAACAAATCTTAAAGACAAAATGTCCAAAGGATGTCTTCGACATAACCAAGTGTTTTCCATGCCATTCCAAGTGTCGGTGATCATTATATCCTGTCAGTGTACTAGATACCGGTGACTGTGCATGAGTCATTTACTTGCCGGTGAATGTTGTTGATTCTCCAAAGTGCCAGAGCTGATAAGTGTTAGTAGGTGTTGACATCAATGACAAAACCATACCAAAATACCAACAATCTCCCCCTTTGGCATTGATGGCAACACAAGATGGAAAAACCATCAAAGTGCCAAAATAGAAATGCCAAATACCAAAAGCCAACAATCTCTTAAAAGAGATCATAACCAGAAATAAAAAAATTTAGATATAAATGATCTCTCCCAAAGTAACAATCTCTCCCCCTGAGAGTGACATGTGTTTCCTTATGTTTTTCCATACCAATCTCTCCCCCTTTGACATCAACTACCAAAGTAAAAACATTTTTCAGATACAAAATACCAACCAATTCAGTATACCAACTACTCCCCCTAAGAAGTAGCTTCCTCATCAAAGCCGAAGTAAAAGATTTCTTCATTAATTCTATCGGTTGATGACAAACATCAACTTCCTAAGTATCTATCGGTGGGGGTATGAACCCAAGATGATCTCTGAGATATTCAAAAGTCTCCTTAGGTAGAGGTTTAGTAAAAATATCTGCAATCTACTCTTTAGTATTCACATAAACCAGTTTTATTTCTTTTGCTTCAACATTCTCCCTTAGAAAATTCAGTTTGATAGAAACATGTTTGGTTTTAGAATGTAGTACCAGATTCTTAGATATATCAATTGCTGCAATGTTATCACAATAGATAATAATAGGTTCCTTGCATTTTACCTTTATGTCTTTCAACATTTATTTAAGCCATAGTACCTGTGTACACTTAGTTGCTGCTGCAACATATTCTGATTCTGTTGTTGATAAGGATGTACAACTTTGTTTCTTACTCAATCAAGAAACTAGTCTACTTCCAAGAAAAAATACTCCTCTGGTGGTTCTTTTTCTATCATCCACATTACCTACCCAATTTGCATCTATGTATGCACATAATTCAAAGTTTTCATCTCTAGGATACCACAATCCAAGATTTGTTGTGCCTTGCAAGTACTGGAAAATCCTTTTTATTGTTGATTCATGATTTTCTCTACGATTACTCTGAAATCTTGAAACAATACATACTGCATTCATGATATCAGGTCTTGTTTGTGTCAAATATAGTAAACCTCCTATCATAGATTTGTATCTAGTCAGATTAACAGGTGTAGATACATCCCTTTTTGATAGTTTGTCATTTGTAGTCATAGGTGTGCTTACCGGTTTAGAGTTCTCCATCCCAAATTTCTTTAATAACTCCTTCAAGTACTTGGATTGACTCAATTATATACCTTTATTAGTCTATGAAATCTGCAATCCTAAAAAGAATTTTATTTCTCTAATCATAGACATTTCAAATTCTTGCTGCATTTCAATAGAAAATTCTTTACATAATCCATCTTCTCCTCCAAAGATTATATCATCAACAAAAACTTCTATAACCAAGATATCATCATTTGTCACTTTATAATATAAGTTTTTGTCAGCATTACCTTTAGAAAAACCAATATTCAAAAGATACTTATCCAATCTTGCATACCGAGCTCTTGGAGCTTGCTTCAACCCATACAAAGCTTTCCTTAACTTGCAAACCATATCTTTATTATCTGTCAAAGAAAATCCATCAAGTTGTTCAATGTAGACTTCTTCTTCAAGATCTCCATTCAAAAATGCACATTTAATATCCATTTGATATACTTTGTAGTTCTTATGTGGTGCAAAAGCCGAAAATAATCTGACTGCCTCAATTCTAGCTACCGGTGCAAAGGTCTCATTATAATCAATTCCCTCTTTCTAAGAATATCCCTTACACACTAGTCTTTCTTTATTTCTGATAACCTTACCATCTTCATTAAGTTTGTTTCTGAATACCCATTTGGTTCCAATTACACTTTTATCTTTAGGCTGGGGAACTAATGTCCAAGTGTTATTCTTCTCAATTTGCTCTAATTCTTCTTCCATAGCTTTAATCCAGTGTTTATCTTCACATGCCTCATTAATTGATGATGGTTCAATTTGAGAAATAAGACATACCTCTTCATTTGCCAATATTCCTCTTGTCATAACTCCTTTATATTTGTTTCCAATTATCTGATCTTCAGAATGATTCAGTCTTACATACCGAGGTGTCTTTGTTTGTTGTTGTTCCTCAGTTACTGTGGAATTTTCAGATGATATCGGTGTAACTGGATCTTCATTCTATACCGGTGGGTTCAATGTAGGTTTATTTGTTAGAATCTCTGATGCTGGTTTAGAATCTATATACCTTGAAGTTCCTCTAAATTTTTCATCAATCTTCACATTTGTACTCTCAACAATTTTCTGCAATCTTTTGTTAAAACATCTATATGCCTCACTCTTAGATGAATAACCAAGAAATATTCCTTCATCACTTTTAGGATCAAATTTCCCAATATACTCATCTCTTCTAATATAGCATTTACTTCCAAATATTCTAAAATATTTAAGAGTAGGAGTAATACCAAACCATAGTTCATGAGGGGTCTTACTGGTTTCACCTTTGATGTGAACTTTGTTGAATGTATAGACCGTTGTACTTACTGCCTCTCTCCAATACACATGTGGTAGATTTGCTTCTAATAACATACTTTTTGCTGCATCCAAGATAGTTTTGTTTTTCCTTTCAACAACTCCATTCTATTGTGGTGTCTGAGGTGTTGATAGTTGTCTTCTGATTCCATTCACTTCACAAAATGCATTAAATTCCTTAGATTTAAATTCTCCTCCTTGATCTGATCTTAGACATTTGATTTTCTTACCGGTTTCATTTTCTACCATTGCTTTGAACAATTTGAACTTTCCAAGTGCTTTTGATTTTTCTCTAAGAAAAGTAACCCAACACATTCTAGAGTAGTCATCAATGATTAGCTTGAAATATCTATCACCTTGCAAACTTTTAGTTCTAGTTGGACCACATAAATCAGTATGGGTTAAGTCAAGAGCATTATTTGATTTTTTTGGAATACTTTTAAAAGTAGCTCTAACTTGTTTTCCAAATTGACATTCCTTACATACTGTATTGTGAGGTTTGACAATTTTAGGTAAATCTCTAACTGCCTTAGTAGTACTGATTTTTACCATGCAATCAAAGTTTACATGACAAAGTCTCTTATACCATAGCCAACTTTCATCAATATGTGCAATCAAGCATGCCTTTTCACTGTTATTCAAATGAAAGATATTACCTCTAGTTTGATTACTGGTTGCAATTTCCAAACCAGTTCTATTCATGATTTTGCATTTTCCATTTTTGACTTGTAACTGAAATCCTTTTTCAACTAATTGACCAACACTTAAAATATCACGCTTTAAACCTTCAACATAGTAAACATTGTCAGTATTGTGCTTACCATCAAGAGATATTGTACCTTTACCTTTGATCAGACAAGCTTTATCATCTCCAAATCTCACTAAGCCTCCATTATATTCTTGAAATTTCAAGAATTTACTTTTATCTCCAGTCATATGATGTGAGCATCCTGAATCAATGATCCATTCATCCTTTACTTCAACTTTAGCTGTCAGGGCCTGCTCTACCCATTGAATGGTAGGTGTTGGTTGGTCTTCTATTATAGCAACAAAAACCCATCCATTGTCTATCGGATCCTCATCAAAATCATCAGTCACTCCTTCATTAGCAAGATAACAAGATTTGTCTTTATTCTTCTTAAATATGTATCTCTGATATTCAGGGTTAGGCTTGTATGTTCTTCTAGCTTCTTCTCTTAGTCTAGCATGTCTATCAGGGCATCTTGAAGCCATATGACCAATCTTATTACAATTAAAACTTTTAAAGGGTGCTTTACCTTCATACTTACTTCCAACTAGACCTTTAGGCATTTTTCTTGCAAATAGTGCTTCAAATTCTTCAAGTTCTTCATTTTCTCTCCTGCTTTCCTCAAGTTCTCTTGCATAAAAGGATTTCCAATCAGATTTATCAAATGATGGTGCAGATGATGTTGATGCCTTAAAAGCTAAATCTATCTTTATAGTAGCAACATGACCAAATTCCTCAATTTCAAAAGCTGAGAGTTTTCCAATCAATGTATCCCTAGTTACTAATGTATTAGGCATTGTTCTTAACTCATTTATAGCGGTAACCTTCATTTTATATGCCAGTGGCAATCCTCTTAAAATTTTTGAAACAATTTCATCTTCACTTAAGGTTCCTCCACAACATTTAATACCCAAAACAATTTCATTAACTCTTTCCATAAAAGCAGAAATCCTTTCATCTTCTTCCATTTCATATTTTCATACCTGACCCGGAAGCTTTCAAGTTTTGCAATTTTGACTGTGGAATCTCCTTCATTCAGTGTTTCCAAATGATCCCAAATAGCTTTAGCAGTGGATCTATCTGATAATCCCATGATTTGTTGATCTGTTAATGCACTCAAAAGTGCTTCTCTTGCTTTGCAATCATTTTCCTCATCTTTAGCCAAGTTTGGTGGATTAGGTGGACTGGTTGTAGGAGTTGTATAGCCATTCTTTGTAACATCTCAGATGTCCTTTCTAATGCAATTTAGATGTGTCTACATTCTGATCTTCCATATGCCATAGTTGGTTCCATCAAGTTTAGGACTGCCCTTCCTGAAATAGTTAGTAGACGTTGGATCTCCTCAAGTTGTTAAACTTCTGCAAAAGAGGACTAGGCTCTGATACCAATTGTTAGGTCCTGGAGGCAACTGAGAGGGGGGGGGTGAATCAATTGTCTAATAAATTCAAACCAAAACAACTTAACTGACTTATTGCTTAATACTAGTAAACTAGCCTTTTATACCGGTAGACAGTTTTATCAGTTAATTGCAATAGCGGTAAAGATTAATGCATGAAACAAAAGGACAAAGTCATCCACAACACATAACACCAATATTTGTACGTGGAAACCGTATAAGGGGAAAAAACATGGTGGGAAAACTTACCCACAATCAAATGATACTATTGCAGATAGTAAGTGTATACAAATGGGATCTGCACATGCAGAAAGGCCAAGTGCTTAGAGCTCATTGCTCAAACACAAAATAGGAGTCACATTGACTACAATTGGATGGTTAAATCCAATAAGGATGTACTGCTCAAAATAGAATCTTCATATGCTGGATTCAGTACCGGTGTAGTTCTGATATGCTTTCATAAAAACCTTGCTTCACCTTCAAATGATGTATGCGTGTATAGCTCTGCTTATTCTCGCATATACCTTCACAGATTTTTTTTTTTTTTTTCCCATCTGATCTTACAAATAAGATCTTACATTTATATCATAACCTAGGACCAATTTTAGTAGGTCGGCTCTAAAGGATATTACAATAAAATCAATTTACAATTAAAACAATATCCGATGTAATAACCTATACAACATGTTGGCTTGATGCATTTACAACAATAATAAATCATCTCCATAGTGTGCCATGCTAATCTGGAAAAGATAATCCTGCCGATGGATAACCTGGAGCTATTTGCCAGTAACAACAAATATGCTAATATGAATATGCCAATAACCAAATCTTAAAGACAAAATGTCCAAATGATGTCTTCGACATAACCAAGTGTTTTCCATGCCATTCCAAGTGCCGATGACCATTATATCTTGTCGGTGTACCAAATACCGGTGACTGTGCACGAGTCATTTGCTTGCCGGTGAATGTTGTTGATTCTCTGAAGTGCCAGAGTTGATAAGTGTTAGTAGGTGCTGACATCAATGACAAAACCATAACAAAATACCAAAAATGCACAATTTGAATGAAGGGGGCCCAAAATAGGGTAGGGACTGGGGCACCACACCCCTCTCTTGCCCTAATTCAGGATAGGAATTGAGAGTAGGCAATGCGGGGTACAAGAAAATGTAAATTTTAGGTGGCATGAGCATGTTTCGGGTCTCCAGTCAGGCTTAGGGATTCATCCGCCAATGTGAAGACCCAAATGTGGTTGAAAATTGAAAGGTTACAATTTTATGACTACAAAATTAATTAATTAATCCTATTTCCCCACATGTCTTTCAACCCAAACCCTCATCTAACCTATCCCACTACTTAACCCTTCGGTTCTAACCAACCCTATCCCTTTAAACCAGCTTTATCCCTTCCATACTCCCCCTCACATGTGTATGCACATTCCTAATATTCTAAATATTTTGAAAAGAATCTATTCTTTGGGCGATTATCTCCCAAATAGACATGTGTCCTTGGGGACACATGGCATTCTTCTCTTTGATACTTCTTTATCCCAAGGACATTGTAATAAAGTTAAGTAGCCAAAAAACTCCCTAGACTAACCTTGAGAGGAAGGTAATGCAAAAAATTTACAAATCATTAAAACCATTATAGAAACTTAATAGTTTTAAACATAAATAACATTCATACCGCAACACAGTGATTTACGTGAGGAAAACCCTTTCGAGAGAAAAATTCCACACTCCAAAGTTGCCCAATATATTATTCAAAAATTAATAATAGATGACAATATACTTTCAAAGAAATCTCTTCACATGAGTACCACCAACCAGAGATTTAGAGGTAACTCAGTAGCTATAAGACTCTTACACACAACCTCTATTTATTTCACATCATATTAGGTGATACAATACATGAAACCGTCAAACAGTATTACAAAACCATGGGCTAAAACCAACAAATAAAATAGAGCCGACCTTATCACCAATCTAGATGTCTCATGACATGTCAAAACACACATCAACACATGTCTCATGCATTTTTTATATTTTCTATTTCAAGAGTACAAACTTTCAGAGGCCATAACTTGTGAACCGAGTGTCTGATTGATGAATATTTTGAAATGTCAAAAAGCTCAAGAAGTTCTCTATCACCTCATAACCTTCTACATCAATTATTACCACTAATTAGGACATTTTGGAGCCTCTAAAGTCCTCAAAATTAAATTTAAACCTTCCATCACACCCTTAAAAAATGGAAACTTTAATATCTTCGAAAAAAGTTATGATCTTGCGATGAAAAATTTACTGAGATGCTTATCTAGCTGATTTCAAGATTTGGGAAATTTTTTGAGGTATTTCATGCTCAAATGAAAACTTACTACAAATAGTGACCTTATCTACATGCAAGGTCGTGACACCAATTTCCCAACAAACACTTGTCATTCTTGGTTGAGCCACTTGTCCTCTTTCATTCCAAGTGTCCTCTTTCATTTGAATCCCTCATTTTTATTTGTAAATCATCCAATTTTTTCACAATCATACCATCATAATGTTGAATTCACTACTCAACTCACTCTCATTCGCAACCACATATCACATCCATTTGCACTCATTTTAGTCTAGCTTGCATATTCATCATCATGGAGCACATCTAGCACCCTTGGAAGCACAAAATCAAGCACACATCAAATTGAAGGATAATAAAATCTAAGGAAATAAATGGAGTTTGCGTTTTCATTTCTTTTGTTAGTTATGCTTCATTAATTTACTTTTTATCATCCTAATCTTGAGTGTTTGAATAATTTGTGTTTTCTTAGATTGTCATGTTTGTTATTTCAATCTGGTTATATTTGCACTCACATTTTTACTCATACATTTCTGTCACACTCAGTGGGACCCACTTCACAAGTCATATCTCACATTTTATGTTGTTTGAGTGTGTTTTTCACATATTTTGAGCACTTGCTGGCAAATTTGAGGGAATATAGGTGGTTTTCCCTTTAAAAACAAAAACTTTAATATCTGCAAAATTAGTTATGATCTTGCAATGAAAATTTACCGTCAGGCTTATCTAGCCAATTCAAAGCTTTCAAAAAAAATTTCAACCATTTTGTGCTCAAATGAAAACTTACTATAAATAGTAATCTTATGTAAATGCAAGGTTGAGACACCATTTTCCCAACATTCTCCCACTTGTCAAATACCTTGCAAGAGAAAAGGGATTATCTACACAATAAATTAAATTGTTAGGGGCCATGAGGCCCATAGACTCCAAACACCATCTAAACTTCTCTGTGCTCACAACCTTAGTTAAAAAATATACAACATTCATCAAAGTTTATAGCTTAACCAACTTCACCCTACCATCTTCAACCATATCTCTGACAAAATGATATTGAACATCAATGTGTGTGGTCCAAGCATGCAATGTCAGGTTCTTAGCTAGGATGTAGATTTCACTCTGATTGTCAGAATAAATTGTCACTACACCTTGTTTGATTTCAATATATGAACACTGTCTTTTAAGCCAAATGGATTCATTACAAGTAGGAGTATCTACCATATACTCTTCTTTCATAGTGGAAAAAGCAACCAAAGCCTATCACTTACTCATCTAATTGATTGCACCACTAAATAAAGTAAACACATAAGCACTGGTGTATTTTCTTCTATCAATATCACCTGCTTAGTTTGAATCCACATAACCATGAATATCAAGGGAAATGATATCTCCTACCAAATTACCATGATAACACAAATAATACTCTAAGATACCCTTCAAATGTTTGAAGAATCTTTTAACTACATCCCAATAAACTCTACCAGGATTAGACATGTTGGAGATTGTTGGGATAATGTACAAATATGTGTTTGAGTGATGTGTTGTCATTGCTGCCAACATATTCCTCTGTGTGTTCCAGTGTTGCAATTAGATTAAGTTGGTTTGGCCAATATGTTGCAGACGAGTTGTTGCAGATTAAAGGGTTTTGGGATAATTATCTCTAGTTGATTCAACTATAGTTTTAGTGGTTCACATGGTGATTTGATCGATTTATGAGATCCAGTATTGCAGTTGGTTTTTCAGTTGTTCAGTGTTGATAAGTTTTCTGGATTTTGCTCTGCATTGCAATATCTTGGTTTGCAGATTTGACAGAGTGTTTGTGATGTTATAGTGTGTCCTCAATTCAGATGGTTCATGATTTGGAGGTCTACAAGTGAATATTTCAGTTTGTCAGTCAGTTCAATTAGTGTTCTTGAAGTTCAGTATAATGATGATGAATATTCTAGCAAGTGGTGTTGTTGTGGTTGATTCTATGGTAATTCATGATGCTTGTGGATATTTATAGATCATTTCCTATCCTTGTTGGTGATCCTATAATGCATGCCAAAATACCTTAGAGAAAAAAAAAATCTAACCACAAATAGAGATATTTTTTTTTAAACATCTACTAATCAACATGTGCAATTGTGATTAACTATCATATACGTAATAAATGCATCATTTGCTATCCATGAGAATGCATAAAACATCATGAACATAACCATAGAAACATTTGACACAAGCATAAATAATAATAACATAACATCTAATATCTCATTACATATTATCATTCATACATCCATTCCCCAGGGTATCTCAACATCACTACTTATTAGCAACATCTCAACAACATACCATGATAACTCCCATTTAACCTTATTCACTAGGTTCATTTTGTATACACATAAAATTGGATATGAGCAATTAAATAAATATTTAATATTTATTTAATAATTATTCTTCTATTAAATAGTTAATTTGAAAATATTAATTTATTTAATTCATTTCATGTCCTATTAATTAATTTAATTGAAACATTTTATTAATTAATCCATTATATCCCTTTCTTGTATTTAAGTAATTAAATATTTTTATATTTGATTATTCCTCTATCTACTATCCTATAGTCTCATTAATTAAATAATTTCTTAATTATTTAATTCAATTTCCAACTCACCTTTCCATCTCCACCTCATCTCCACTTTTCCAACTCATCCATCATGTGGCTAAATTAAATCAAGCAAATAAAATAAAAAATAAAATCATTTATTAGCCACTTATCTTCAACTTTCAAAATAAATGAATAATGTGTATGTACACATATTTTCCAAACCTTCTTCTATATTCTCTCCAATATCCCTATATCTTAGGAGGACTTGAGTCCACTTGTTCTCTCATTCCTATATCTTCTCCAACATATCCCTAGATTCTCTTAGTCTTCAACCCATTCAAGGTGAGATGAGTGACACTTGTCTTCTCCTTCCCCCTTTCTCTCAATCTTCATCCTCTTTCTCATAGCAATCCAATTTGCAAGATTTGATCATGACCGTTGATCTCTGCCACCTAAGCTCATGCACTAACAAATCTATAAATAGAGGTCTCCTAAGACATTTTTGAAACTAATAGTCTACTAGGAGTCTTTATCTTGCATCTGCGGGTTTGAGTTTTTGAAGCAAATAGCATTTTAGAGTTTTGAGTATAAATAATTTTTATAGCATTTTAGCTTAATATCATTTGTATATCTTAGTATCAGTTAACTAGCAGTCCATTCTTCATATGCCATCTTGAAAGCTACCTGTGCTTGTTTGAGAGCAAAATTATCTACAACCAAGAACAGTGGAGTTTAGACACAATGACATGTAAATCATGGAAGGTATAATCTTGTTTATTTTATTTACTTCATGTTACTTCATTGCTTGAAGCTAAGTTTTTCCTGTATCTTTCTTTTATATCTCATGATGGACTACAAGTTTCAGGACATTTATTTGGAGTTCAACTTTAGCCTCAACACATTTTATAGCACCAAACCAAATGCTCCTAAGTACCATTCTTATATTAATCATCTAGCATATTATGAATCCATATATCCATCTCTATGAATAGGACTAGATCTTTTCCTTAAGAATTATGTTACATATCATCAAGATCACTGATCACATACATGTACATGAATTATAACAACAAGTATTAAATTTTCCAATAACATGATTCCATTTAGGTTTACATATAACAAGGCCACCTCAATCCTATTCTTAATGAATATTTACACAAACATAACATCATCTTATTACACTCCAAGATCATAGTCTCTACATCATCAAATCCTAATACTTACGAATACATGGTACAACACATAGTCCTTTACAAGAACATATTACATGATATTACAAGATACAAGAGTACATGATCTTTTTCCACATTTAACAAGTTAGGATGATACAATATTATCCCTAATACATAGAAATAATCTTCATAACTCAACCATATAATGAAGAACCATTGAGTCCACATAAGTCTATAACTACTCACTCATTTCCATATCTCAATAATAACTAATATTAAGGATTAACATCTTTCAAATCAAGGCATACACAAGACATTGTAGTCATATTAATTAATCATTTAACTCCTTTCTAATCTATAAATTACATACACAGTGAATATCCATTTACAACATTCTTATCAGATATATCTCATTTTGAATTCAATCTTCTACATGTCCCATTACACAAGCTCTCAAGATACTATTTACATAGTCTTCTTTACAATTACATACTTGTCGAGTTACATACCACCTGATAACAATTCTGATTACATAGATTATGTTCCAAGATCCATCCACATGAAGAGACAATATAAATCCATGTCCAAGCACACAACATCCATGAATAACATCCCAATAGAATAAGGCATCAAAATACCCAAACATGTGGAACCGAATAGGAACCACGCTCCATGCTAGGAGATGACATGAGGTTCCAACTCACACTCAAGACCTAGGATGTAACCTATCAACCAAGAGAATCAACATGGCATAACAAAGGTATACAACATATCAATAACCAAATCACTTCACAAGGCTAAAAGAAAACCAATGAACTCTCCCAGAGGTGCAACAACAAATGAAAGCATAAGGACCATGGTCATATGTTGAAGTGGAGTGTCATCACATGCTATCCTCACATAGAAGGGAATATGGCCAACCATGATAGACATGTATCTACGTGCTATCCTCACAAAGAAGGTATATATACACCCATAGTAGTCATGTATGATATCCTCATATAGAAGAGTAATCTATACCCCTAATATAAATACAAGCTACTCTCACATAGAAGGGTAGAAAACAATCCCTGATAGACATGCGAATCCATCTCAACCTATGTGAGAACAAGGGAGATTAGCTTGCCATCTCAATAGCCTCAATCCATTATTATTATTATATTATTAAGTGAATCCCAACCCAATCAATTTATTGTTAATGTTATCATTTGTTTATATTAAGAAAACTTTCAATGCGACCTGTGTTAGGATTCCCAGAGATACTGAGAGGGGGGGGTGAATCAGTATTTGACCGGTTTGATAATTTTCTTAACTTATAACATGAAAAACATATGAAAACTATGTACCGATAAACCATAAATAATACAACAAATAAGAACAACAACCACAACATGAAAATCACACCATAACACAATATTTTAACGAGGAAACCTGATGTGGGAAAAATCTCGATGGGATTTGTGACCCATAATATTTGCTTAGTGGCCAATAAGGGAATATTACTATTCACAATAGGGGCCTACACATGCAGGAAGGCTAAGTGCCTAGAGCTCACTGCTCAGTTACAAAAGAAGTCACACTGACTTACAAAATTGGATTATACAAATCCAATGTCTTGTACTGCTTCAGATCAGCATCTACTATGCTAGATTCAGTACTGGTTTAAGCTCTGCAATATACATAAACCCTTATCTTAATAGTTCACACATTAGGTCTGATATTATCTTTTCATACTTCGCTTCTTCACTTCTCTAAATGATCTACAATGATCTCATACATATGTGAGTTATATTACAATCCGCCATGTCGGCTTACAAAAGATTTTACAATTAATTACAAAATATATTTAAACAAAATTCCTGTCAGCTATGGTGCCAGTAATCTTCTTTTTGGTGTCGGTGATCTATATGTCAGTGTAGAGTCTGTCGGTGCTAGTGCTTGTGTTATCCTGCCGGTATCACATGATTGTAAGGTTGCCATCAATGACAATACCTTCAATCACCTACAATTTCTCATTGGAGTGTGCATTTGCCAACACTCTCCCCCTTTGGCATTGATGGCAACACTCATGAGAAAAATCAAAAGTGTCCAAAATGATGTCCAAAAAGAATCTGCCAAAATTGTCTTACCAAAATTGTGTGCCCAAAAATGTATGCTCCCCCTGAGCTTATGATCATCTATTCTGATCATTTTTCTCATCGTACTACTCCCCCTTTGACATCAATGACAAAGGTTGTCATTCGTTGTCAGTGGAGTGTGGTTCCTGCCTAGATTTTTGTAACCGATGGGTTACAGTCTGGAAAATATCTACCAAAACCAAATTTAAACTATCGCTGAATCTTTTGCTATCCTGTAATGCCTCTTGTGTTCTCTAAACTGTACTGGTGAGTATGTGCATTTTCTCTTCCAGTGTCTTAAGTTCAGGAACCAAAGCCTCAAAAATAAAATTTCTTAAAGAAATAAGGTAATCTAGTTTAGGACCAAGTTTACATTTTAAGCTCTTTGCCTTATCCTTTATTCTCTCTTTATCCTTTTCTAACTTCTCAATTTTCTCTTCAAGATCTGCAATTTTCTTCCTATTTCCAAAAATGAATCTAATGTGCCTATTAGATTTTCAGCAATATTGTTAATCTCAATTTGTATTTTGCTGATCTCTGAATCTTATTCCTATGTCAAGATGTCGATTTTGTAAGTATCCCTGTACAGTTTCTTGAAATCCAAAATTGTTTCTCCTAGTGCCGGTAATAAGGTTTTTGTTTGTTCCTTATTATTCTTCACTATTTCCTCAAAGAATTTCTCTTTCTCCTTATTCAAACTCTCTTTGAATGTGTCTTCATTTATTTGATCAACTATCAAAATGTTGTCGATGATGAATTTAGACAATGTGTCTAGTTGATCTAAAGAATCTTTATTATCCACAATGCACTTGGGTACCGCCAATTTGAGAATAGGAATTGTATCATCGATAGCCTTATATGCTTGTGCATTACACTCTGTGATTTTCTTTATTGAGTCCAATAAGACCTCTGCCACATTTGTAAGCCAGAATTCTACTATTGAAGTACCAAATGTTTGCCCAACTATTTCACAATATCCATGTTGTCGATTGTAGTGATAACCTTTCTTGTTTCGACCTCTGGTAGGTCAGTTTGTGTTTGCATTTCTATTAGCAAAGGTTTAGGCTTTTCAGTTTTAGCGGGTGACACTGTCTCGGTCTGAACCTGTGTCTCAACCTATTTCTATTCTAGTTTCTCCATCTGTGTCTTAGAAGGTTTCTCTGAGCTCTCAACTATCGGTTTCTTAGATGCAGTCTTTGTATGCACTTCTGGTTTCTAAGTTTGTACCTCAGCACTATCCATTTCCGATTCTCCTGATTGTTTTTCAGTTTTATCTATTGGTTCTTCTAATGCTTTACTAGTGGTGTCTTTTGTCGATTGCTCTGTTTGAGTAGGTTTTTATGTGCTTATGTTTACAGTATCATTGACCTCAACCTCAATATCTGCAGTTGGTGGCTCAATAGCCACATCTTTCCTTTTATCCTCAGTGGTTTCTCTATCAACCACAACATTTACTTCTTGTGTGTCTATATTCATAGTGTACAAAATTTTGAACTCAGGATTTGTATCCTCTTGAGGAGTCTCCATACTCTCAGTAGCCGGTTGTGTGTCAATCGTTTCTATAGGTGGAGTATCTGAAGGAGGTGGGGGTAAGTTATCAGTTATCTTTAGGCTTGGAGGTCCACCTACCTTACCTTTCCCCTTATCCTTGTCCTTTTGGTATACCTTGATGGTCTTAGGTCTTAGTAGCTCTTCTTGTTTCTCTTTTTCAACAAAGAATATGTCCCATTGGTCTGTAGTTTCTTCTATTATCTCATTTACTCTCCCTGCCATTAGTGCTACATGTTGGTGAGCAGTTGAAAATACTGTCCAGTTAGCCTCACTGATTAATTTGTCTATCTCATCAAGTTAGTTTACTAGATGCACTGCAAGTAATTTTTCAATTTTTATCTTCTTGTCCAGCTCAACAATGGCTACCCTTCTAGCTTCTAGTCTTCTATACAAATCATTGGGTATTTCATCAACAATTTCCATAGAAAAATTCTTGTATATATTCAAGTGTAAAATTACACTATTTTCTATGCTTTCTTTGTCATCAGTGGAAAGTGTGTTGTATAGTTTGCTAATGTTTTTCAACTTTCCATCTTCTCTTATTTAACTAAGGAGTTTATCCAGTGGAGCAATATCTTGTTTACCTTTCAAACTAGGACCTTTGTTATTTGTCGGTGAAGTCTTGCTTCTACAAAATTTTGCAATATGTCCAATCTTGTTACAAGCATAACAAGTCACAATGTTTTTCTGAATAGCTTTCCCATATCCTATTCTAGTATGTGTTCTGCATTGATTAGATAGGTGTCCAAATCTTCCACAGACGTAACATCTTACATTCATTCTACAATTTTTTGAATTATGACCAACTTTGTTGCATTTAGAACATTGACCGATGGGTGTATTAGTGTTTTGATAATTTTAGATCTACATTGATTTTCTCTATGACCATACTTGTTATAGTTAAAGCATTTCCCATTAAATTTGTAAGCATTAGATTGTCTTACCGGTTTACTCTGATCATGATTGTTTGCAGCACTGGAGCTTTCACCAACTTCAAAGCCAAGGCCATTTGTATCACCATTAGGTTTCTGATTCTTCTGCATGTCAACAAGTTCTTTTGAACTTTTCTTGAATTTCTCCTTGTATTGATTTGCAGTAGTCAGTTTATTCTCCAAGATTCCTTTTTGTCTCATGAGTTCAATTCTGTAATTTTGTGTGTGCATCAAATCTGTCTTCAACATATCATTTTCATGACTGAGTCTTGTGTTTTCATTTCCAACATCATTTACTCTTCTAACCAAATCATCTTCATTCTTATTTCTATCTTCAATTTCTTTACAAAATCTCATAGTCATATCTTGCATCTCATTCTCCATTGTACTGTTCTCTTGTCTCAATTTGTTTACCAGATCATTAAGAGTTTTTTTTCATCTTCACCATTCTACATTTTGTCACAAAGTTATCTTCTTTTATTCCTTGCTATAGTGAAATTTTCTTGAAGTCCTCGAATAATTACTTGTGCAGCCTTCAGATCATCCTCAAGTTTAATATTCTTTACTTTTCCTACATCATAGTTTGAAAGAGTTGTTTCCAATTGCTTTCTCAAATTTTCCATCTCTATCGGTGTCAAGATCTTCCTCAAGTTGTTAGGCTTTCGAAAATAGAGGGCCAGGCTCTGATACCAATTGTTAGGATTCCCAAAGATACTAAGAGGGGGGGGGTGAATCAGTATCTAACCGGTTTGATAATTTTCTTAACTTATAACATGAAAAACATATTAACACTGTGTACCGGTAAACCGGAAATAACACAACAAATAAGAACAACAACCACAACATGAAAAGAACACCATAAAACAATATTTTAACAAGGAAACCCAATGTGGGAAAAACCTCGGTGGGATTTGTGACCCACAATATTCACTTACTTGCCAATAAGGGAATATTACTATTTACAATAGGGGCATGCACATGCAGGAAGGCCAAGTGCCTAGAGCTCACTGCTTAGTTACAAAAGAAGTCACACTAACTTACAAAATTGGATTATACAAATCCAATGTCTTGTATTGCTTCAGATCATCATCTACTATGCTAGATTCATTACTGGTTTAAGCTCTACAATATACATAAACCCTCATCCTAATAGTTCGCACATTAGGTCTACTATTATCTTTTCATACTTCACTTCTTCACTTCTCTAAATGATCTAAAATGATCTCATACATATATGAGTCATATTACAATCCACCATGTCATCTTACAAAATATTTTACAATTAATTACAAAATATATTTATACAAAATTCCTGTTGGCTATGGTGACGGTAATCTTCTTTTTGGTGTCGGTGATCTATATGCCAGTGTAGAGTCTGTCGGTGCCAGTGCCTGTGTTAGCCTACCGGTATCACATAATTGTAAGGTTGCCATCAATGAAAATACCTTCAGTCACCTACAATTTCTCATTGGAGTGTGCATTTGCCAACACCATGATGGTCTAGGTATCAAACAACCTATCTCACTTGACCTCGATCATCATATGAAAGCCCACTCCCTCTACCATATGAAAAGACCTTAGGGTATAAAAAACATAAAATAATCATCATAAATACGTAATAAATGCTCACAAGAGACATAAAAGTTCTCATAACAAAGATAAGGACATTTTGAACATAATCAGAATCCATAGGCCACATATAAGGCAATAGCCTTCACCGAATCCTAACAAACAAAGAGCCAAAGCATGATAATGTGCTGAATATGAATACAAATCCATTTCAAATCCTCAATATTGAGGAAAAAAAATCCCATTAGATCCATGATATCAATCCTCAAAAACAAGGAATTCACCCTCTTGTTGGAGCAATACAATGCGTATATGCAATCTCCTCAATGGTAAGACACAAAACCTCTTACCAGAGCAAGAAACCAACTTATAGAGATCTAAATGACATCAAAAAATTCCAAGAAACTCAATGAATTCATGAAAAATCCTCTAGAGAGTGCCCTCAATCATTCAAAACCATAACAAGGTTAAAACCAGAGCTAACAAATTTCCACAATCCATTTAAATCTTGTATGTAGTTTCTGGATTAGATTATGTGAGCAATTTTTAACCATCAATGTTTTGAATTACACTATGATTCATCATTAGGATGCAAGAGAGTTTAAGGAGTTGAAAGATAGTGATTTGAAGACCAAGGCATCAATAAAAAGAGCTGTGAGCACATGGACTAAGGAGAACAAAAGGCCAAAAAAAAAAAAAAAAAACGAAAAAAATAAAGGACCCGACAAAAAGGAAAAACAAGGAGAGATGACTAAAAAGCACCTATGCATAAATAAAAACAAGAAAGATTATATAAGTATGTATGCATAATTACTTACATACCTACATACAACAATATATATAAGCTACCTGTGCTTGTTTGAGAGAAAAATTATCTACAACCAAGAACAAAGCAGTTAGGACACAATGAGGTGTAAATAATGGAAGGTATAATATTGTTTATTTTATTTACTTCATGTTACTTCATTGGTTGAAACCAAATTTTTCCTGTAGCTTTCTTTTATATCTCATGATGGACTAACAAGTTTTAGGATATTTATTTGGAGTTCAACTTTATCCTCAACATTTTTGGCGCCCACCGTGGGGCTCAGGTCTCACACCTATGCTTCTAATATCTTGTCTTATTCTCATAGAATCAATTTAACACATTTGTAAGTCAGTTTCACACATATATGAAATTTGATAGTACATTTACTAAATAGGTTAGCACTTTTATTGCTTTGGTTAATGCATGCATTAAATAGAACAACACTTTTGATGATGAATTCATGCATTTAAGCAATAGGTTAGTGCACTCATAATGCAGGGTAGTGCTTTTGTTCCTTAGAATAACACTTTTACCTTTTAGGATATCATTTTTGTTCTCTAGAATAGCGCTTTTGCAGTTTTAGCACTTTTGTTTTGTCAGTCTGAATTTTCATAATCTAAGAGCTAACAATTTTGCAGGTCCGAATGTCCAAGACTTAAAAAATTGAAAACTACTGACATTTGTGTGTGCAGGGTTATTTTGAAGCAAATTCCATGCATTTCCACACCTAGTTTAATTAGGAGTTATTTTGGAGAGTAACATATCATATCTTTCTCATCTAGTTTAACGAGGAGGATAATAAACAACATGCAACTTGTATTTGACTTTCTTCTTTAAAGTAGTTGCAAATAGATTTAATAAGGCTTAAAATAAACTTTTGTCTTCCATGCCTATTGAAGTAGTAGGCGAGTATGATCTCACCCTCATATGGTGATCAGAAAACCAAACCTACTTCCTTTATCTGTAACCTTTAGAGGGTCTGCCTTCCTGAGCTTCCTTGAGGGGGCCAATGAGAGGAGAATGACCCAAGTGGAAACAGGCTAATACCGAGTCCTTTCTATCCACTCTAAATAAATCATGTCTACGACGAAAGTCATAGACAACATGTGTTGATTAGTTCATACCAACAATATGTTTCCGTATAAATCCTATGGAGTGCAACCTCTATAGGATAGGAAATTTATGTATTTATAGAGTGTAAAGTGTTGCATGTATGACCACATGACTGGAAGCCCTTACTAAAAACTTATTTGTATTAGCTACCAAAATCCTTCTAATTGTTGGCGCAGGATGTTGGACCTCTGAAGTGGCTTAGACACATACGATTCTTAGTAGAGATATGAAGTTTGCCATGGGGAGTTTTCATGAAAACTGGTGCTTTTCTGTCCCAGAGAAGTGAGTCCCGAGGGTGGAGCCAGTGGAGTCAAGAACCTAAATATATGTTTTAAATAGCGTAGCCTGGGGGGAAACCCCATGTGAGATTAAACAATTATTGTCTTGACCTACCATAGGATTTTTGCTTGCTTGTGCATTTTTATTTCCAAACATTGTGTCTTTTGTGTCAACAAAACATTCTCAAAATAGTCAAAAGCTTGAAAAATCATCATCCCGAAATGAGCAAAAATACGACAACTTGCTGGAAAAATTGAAAAATCTTTTTAACACAGTCAGAATAGTGCCTTTGTTGCACATAGTAGTGCATTTGTTGTGAAAAACATCACTTTTAATCAACAATATAACACTTTCAATCCTTAGAATCATGCATTTGATCATTGAAACAATGCTTTTGAACCTGAAACTGCGCTTTTACACCATAGTTTAGCACATTTATAATGCAAAGTAGCACTTTTACCTCATAGAACATCGCATTTGTGGCCCAAGTTAGTGCTTTTGATCAACATGTTAGCACAAAACATTTTCCCGCATCTGAAATAGAGGGCATTTCCACATATCAGACCAAAATTTCAACATTATTTCTAGATACCCTTTTTTGAGTAGAGTTGTCTTTAACTATCATAGGTCTTCAAACTAATTAGATAATCAAGTTATCAATCAAATAGGCTATTTCCAAAGGTTTTCATAAGCATAAAACATTCAACAAGTTAGTCATTCAACTATCGCAAGTGCAAAAATCAACATCATTATCAGTTTCTCATCAGGATATATCAGATCCTCTATCACGAAACTAGATCTTATCAACCTTTGTTCATTATCTTGGATATAAAATTCCTATTTTGAACCTAGGTTATGTTAAAATTAATATTGCACTCACATTGGAATCAAACAAACTTGTAAACCATCATATGCTTATATAACTTTTAAATTTTGCCTTAAGAAAAGAATACCTAGTTATAAGGCTACTCTGAAGAGGGCAAGGTTCTTGTACATCAATCACAAAATCTTGTTAAAACATAGGACATTCATACACTGTCTTCATCATTATTTACATGGTTATAGAATAGAATTTGATGGAGAACTTTTGCAAAGATATGATTTTCAACAAAAAGATGCTTTATCACAATGCACTAATAAGAATGGTAAAATCAACAAAGCTTATCTTCCTAAACCAATGATCACCTATTGAGTTGCATTTAGAAGATCAAAACTTAGGAAGTTTTTAAATCAATCACATGCCGGTTTGGACTAGAGCTCAACATGAGCAATTTAGAAGATGACAAATAGAAGAAGAAAATCCAATGTTTCATTAATTTGGACACACCGATGTTGGTGAAGAAGAAGTCAATAACACCATTAGAGACCTAGAATAATATTTTAAATTTGAGAAACTAATGGAAAATTTATTGGAGAAACAAAAGGAGAAGTGCATCCTAATGTTGGAAAATTCAGGAGCTAAATTGCCACAAGACTTTAACGTAGAGAGTTTGAAACAAGATGCAGGAAGGAGTAACAATCAAAACACTGATGATCTCAATAATGAGGATGTAAATTAATTAAATCATGAGGAAATGAGACAAGATGGAACAAGAAGAGATCATGATGATGAAAGAAACCAAGGTGAAGCAAGAAGAGAGTGTGGTGAAAGAAGAACTTATGAGGATGCAAGGAGGACCCGTGTTGATAATCCTTTGTTAACTATCACTCAACAAATACAAACCTTGCAACAACAAATACATGATATGAAAAATGGAGCAAGTTCTAAGAAATATTAATTAGAGGACATATTCCCATATCCTTTTGACAATAATTTAAATATGATACCATTCCCACAACATTGTGAAATCCCTAAATATGATAAATATGATGAAAAATCTGATCCTCAAGATCATATTAAGGAATTCTTCACCATGAGTATGGAATTTGCACATGATGAAACTTATTTGATGTGGCTATTCCCTAGAAGCTTAAGTAGACAGTCAATGGAATGGTTCTCAAGACTACCATTTGGGATTAAATCTTTTGAAGAACTTGTGAACAAATTTATCTCACAATACTCTTACAACATAAGAAATGAGATACCAATGCTAGATCTATGTAACGTCAAGCAAAAGAATGGTGAACCTTTCATGGTCTTTTTACAGTGATAGAAATGAATGTTCAATAGGTATCCAAGAGATGTATCTAATCAATAGAAAATGGACATATTCATTGACAACCTTACCAGTGAAATGAGTTACCATCTTAAAATGCAATGTCTTCCTTCTTTTGCTAAAATGATTGAAAATGGTCTAAAGATAGAAGATGCAATGGTAAAGAAAGGAGAGTTAAAACTCTACAATAGTTCCTACAACAACACCAACAATAATCACAACAATAACAACAACAATGGTAACAATAACAATGACAATCATAAAGCGGAAGCCATGGCAGCTCTTCAAGGCATTATCCTAGCCAAAAAATGGAATTGCCCCTATCTTTGGATAGAGGGGGACTCAAATAATATAATAAAGTGCCTCAATGGGACTTCAAAACCCTCATGGTCGATTCACAACATAATCATTTCTGCTATTGACATCATTAGAACCTTTAAAAAATGTCATATATCCCATATCTATCGGGAGGCCAACTGTTTTGCTGATTGGGCTGCAAATGTGGTGGTTAAGAATGAGACAATTACCACGTGGATGGGTGAGAGAAGAATCCCCAAAGATGTCAGACAAATCATAAGTGATGAATGATATCGAAGTACCCCAAAGACTCTTGATTGACAGGGTAATTATGAAAAGTACTCATGTAAGCACTTCAATTTATTTCTATAATGAGAAAATCACTCATTATAACATTAATGCCATCAAAACTTGTTTTATAATCAATCAGATCATTAAGGCCAACAACTCACATGCTATATTTGTTTTAGCTCCGAAAAGCTCTCTATTTTACCAACTCTGCAATTTTCAAAATTTGGCTATGAGAAGCGACACCATGGGCGGAAATAGGAGACGATATGAGCCAAGTAGTTGCAAGGAGTGGAAACAGAAGGATGAGGTGTGGGGTATTTTGCAGAAGGGTGGTCTGTCGAACTTCATAAAGAGACTACACGGCTGTGATGGAATGGTAACTAGACTCTTCTGCAAAAATTGGAAGAAGGGCATGCTAAAAATGGGTGATCAAATGGTGGAAATTGATGAATATTTAATTGCTAAAGCTACGAGTCTCAACAAGGAAGGATGCAACTTCTACAGAGATAGGAAGGTCAACAGGGAAGCCATTGAAAGGTACCCAGTTACTAAGAAAGAGAAAAAAAGACTGGTAAAGTTGAGCAAAACCTATTATCCACCTAGGGCTTTTGCCAAACCCTAGCAGGAAATTCTCTTTGTTTTAATGCGGTATATAACTCTAGATGGTAGGTTTACGAAAGTCTATGGGTATCATTTTGTTCTGTTAAACCATTTTAGGCATAATGATAAGGTGAATTTTCCTTATTTCTTGCTTTTCTCAATGAATGCCTCCCTAAAAGCCTACAAAGAGAATCCTCTGGGCGATACCGCAATGCACCAAGGTCTTATGGTCCTCATTTATGACCATTTAAAGGCCAGTCAAATTAACCGGATGTAGCTCTCTGTGGACTCTGAGGAAGATATGTCTGATTCTACTTTTTTGGAGGAGGAGGAATCCAACAATGACTCCTCATCTGATAACGAGAATAGCTTTGATGACTCAGAGTATGAGAGTAGTAAGAAGAGGAAATCAAGACCCTCATCTTCTAAGGGCAAAAAGTTTCAAAGCAAACCCTTGATCACCATCTCTTCGGAAGAAGAGGATTTAGACTATTCTGAGGAGAAGAAGAACCCTAAGGGGTTGCTGAAGAAGAAAAGTAAAAACCAAGCCCAGACCCAGAAGAAGCATAAGAAAAAAGAGGAGACTGGCAAGGAACTGGAAGTTGACAAGCAAGCTAGGACCCTAGAAGCCGAGCATAGCCTAGATAAGGAGACAATGGAAGAGACTCTCAAGGCTGCCGACACTATCTCTTCCCTCCATATCCCTAAAGATGAATAGGTAACCCCTAGAAAAGTGACTCCCTCTTCTGGCCCTCCTCTCGAGGCCTTGAATGGTTTTATGAAAACTATTGAATGACTCATTGATGGTTACAAGAAAGCTGCAGATGAGTATTAAAAACTATGCAACAGAGTCCTGATTTTGGAGACCATTAATATTGGAGAGGGGAATACAATGGCTGACTATATCGAGGACCTGAAAAAAACTATTGCTAAAGTGGAAGACATCAGAGATGCTTTTAACCCCAGGTTTGAGAAGATTGAAAAGGAGATGCTAGACAGAAAAAGCCTTGCAGAAACTAGTGAAAAAACACTCTCGGATACAGTCACCAAAGTGGAAAAAATTGAGGAGTGCCTTAAGAATATTGTGGAGCATAGCCTTAGTATTCTGAAAATCTCGGCCAATAATACTCATACCCTCATCAGTAAGCTTGATGACGACAAGGAAATCTAGGAAATTGATCTAGACACTGAAGGAACAGGGGAAGCTCAAGGCCCTAAAACCCGCACCAGAGGCAAGAGGAAGGAAAAGAAAATGAATAAGGATTTGGAAGAGCTGAAAGCTGTCAGGGCAACCTATGATGAGTTGGTGATAAAGGCAGAGGATCTACTAAAGAAAATTGCTATGTAGTGTCTCCTCGGTTTCTTTGCTGTGTTTTGTTGTTATTTCTGTTCGTTGGTCTTTTGGCCAGTTGCTATTTATGCAGACTTTAATTCCTTTTGCTGCTCTTTTTCTTCCTATGATGTAATGGTTTCGGGTCCTTAAAACCTATTTTTTAATCAATCAGAACAATGACAAACCTAAATTTTGGTCAAAAGGGATGTTACCAATGGAGGAAATGATGACAACAATGCTACCAAACAATAACCAATCTTCAACTTATCAAGTCAAGTACCGAAAAATAACAATCAAGAGAACAATAGATCTAAGTCTTTCTTTTCCAATCCTCACGGGAAATTCACAAACACTGGGGAACCATTGGAATCACCTTTGAAGACACTTCTTGCAAATAAATTGATTATCTTACCAAAAGCAAGAAACTATGAACCTCAAATCAAACCTAATTGGTGGAATGCCAATCATTTTTGCAATTATCATCAAAACAAAGGACACCAAACCAATGATTGTCAAATATTGAAGAACATTATTCGAGACTTGATTGATAATGAAACTATCGCAGTGGATGGTCATAAAAAAAATGAATCACATTTAGCATTCAAAACTCCACTTCCAAATTATGAAAAAGGTGAACAATCCAAACCAAAAGATGACAAGGGCAAAGATAAAGTAAACTAAACTTACACATATGGTGATGTGGTAAATTCCATCATTGTTAAAGACAAAACACCTTTAGAACCAATTAATGTCATTACAAGAAGTAAAGCGAAGGTTATATTTTTGGGAATAACAAATGAATCAACATCTGCTTCAAGACAATACAATTTAGTGGAACAATTACAAAAGATACCCACTCAAATTTCAATTTGGAGATCCTAAAAGTTTCACCTATGCATAAAGAAATATTAGAGAAAGCTCTAATAGAAACAATAGTTTCAAAAGATTTAGATGTAGATCAATTCCAAAACATGGTGGGACACCTCATAGCCCCTCATTACTTATCCTTTTCTGAAAATGATGATGGATCCTTGCAACACCCTCACAATGCTCCCTTGCATATTGAAGTCACCATTCATACAACTTGTGTCAAATACGTACTCATAGATGGTGGAGATGGCTTAAACATTTGTGCATTAAGTTTAATAAAGGCTTTGGGATATTTTGAAAATGTAGTAGATCCAAAAAAGAAAATAACTATCAAGGCGTATGATGAGGAAGAGTGTTCTTTTAAAGGGACTATGGTGTTACCAATCAAAACAACACTTGTGGAAAGAGATACATTGTGCCAAGTTCTAGACTTGAATTTATCTTATAAAATTCTTCTGGGAAGACCATGGATTCATGACATGTAAGTGGTTCCTTCTACATACCACTAGTGTGTTAAGTTTCCTCATAATGGACAAGAAATCACTATAGTCACAGACTCCAGTCAATATTGCAATAATTTGAAATCAACACAAGATGCAAGAGCTGCACATAACATAGAAGTAGTCTATCCCACCAAAGAAATTCAAAAAAAATTATGGGAAACCTTTGAGAAAAATCTCAAATTAAATGATGAAGGAGTGGGAAAGTATTCTTTGCATAACTTGCCACTTTCACCCAAATCATATGGAAAGCCTACAAATTCTCAACCATGAATCCTAGAGAAATTAGTTGAAATGTTTGATGGAGCATTTGTTAAAGATGGGACACTTGTAGAAGAAACTGAGGACAAGGATATTATTAGCTAGTTGTACAAAGATGAAATGAAACTATAGCAACAACTACAAAAGTTAATATTCCTATAGAACAATATGGCAATGGTTACAAGATCATGTGAAAGATAGGATATGAAGGAAAAGGACCAATTGGCAAGCAACAAGAAGGTATTTCAGAACCCATTTGTCCTCACACACAATCTAAAGAAGATAAACCAAGACTTGGATAGCCTAAATCAAAGCAAAAGCAACATGATTATCAAAATCCAATGTGGTGAAAGAAAACAATCCTTAAGGAAGAACCATGGCAAGACAAGCTACACCAAGCAATAGAAACAATAGCTAATAAACAGAAACAATAAAATATGAGAAACAACAAGAAGAACTTGTTATCAAAAGAGAAGAAGAATCATGCAAACAAGTTCAAGGAATACAAGCAAGTGTGGAACCTGATCAAGATATTCCAGAAGCAGTGAAAGAACAGATGGCCAAAATCAAAGAACTCTTCTCACCATATAACATTCCTGTCAAGTATAGTGGTGTGATTCTAGATAATGAATTAGAGATAGATTCAAATGAATATGAATGGGGTTCAGATCCATCATCTGATGTATCAAGTGAAGAAAAGGATGATGAAGAAGAAGCTATTACAAGTGAAAACCCATCTTTCACACAACAAATATTAGAGTTGGAAAGAAGACAAGAAGAAATCAGAATTCAGAGGAAAGAGGCATATGCAAGACAACATAGTAAAGAGGATGAGAAATATCAAGAAGTGACACAACATGAGACACAAACATTTATTAATCAATCATCAAAAGATCAACAAAATATCAGATCTTTATCAAATGTTGATCAATAACTACCAAGGTATGGAAGAACTATAGAAGAACTAATAGAAAGTCAAGTAGGATTGACTATTAGTCCAGAAGAAGCTAAGTTCAAGAGAAGACAAAAGATAACAAAATAATCCTCTATGTCATGTGCACAAGTATGCAAAGTTCAAGCAACAAATGAATCTATTGAAACTAATCAAGAGGGAACTTGTAGTATCAAGGATGTATGTGTTGATATAATCTATTCGTTTGAGGGACAAACATCAGATGATGAGTCACTTGATAGTGAATCACAAAATACCAATCCTAATTTCGTTATAACTAATTGGATGACACTTGGGATAGACTATCCTCAAGAGAGTTATATCTATGACATTACATATTCTATGCCAAACTATGACTATTACATCATGAACCTTGAAATATCTAATGATGATAACGATGACTATGACCTACCCCTACTTCATCTAGAGCTAATTTATTGGGATAACCTAGAAAACCCTGAATTGGATGTATTTTACAATGATTATGACTTATCCATATATCTTAATGCAGTTGAACTAATAACACATAAGATATGTTTCATTGGTTAATTGAGTAATGCTTCTTATAGTCAGGAGAGTTCCAAACTTTCGAGTCGCAAAATTGAAATAAAAAAAGGAAAAAGACCTAGTGTTGAAAACCATTTCATGGCAACACTAGATCAATCAAGAGGAAAAATAAAGGACGTATTTGACGGTGAAAACCTCCTTGAGGTGCCAAAAGATGGAAAGTTTGACACCCTCCTTGCATATTTTCATGAGAGATCTGTTGTTCTAATTGAGCCAATGCATGCAATGAACATTGGCACATCAAAGGATCTTAAGGTCCTTCATTCTTCTACATCATAATCAGATGAAGAAAAGAAATAATAAATGGAATTCTTCAAGAAAAGATAGATAAATTTTATTTGGTCCTATGCAGACATACCAAGACTTGGTCCAGATCTTATCATACATCATCTAAATGTGGATCCAAAAGCAAAACCAATTAAGAAAATGTTAAGGAAGATGCATCCACACATCACTCTCCTTGTAAAAGCAGAGCTAAATAAATAATTGGATGTGGGTTTCATAAGAGCTGTTACCTATCCAGAATGGGTTTCAAGTATTGTACCAGTGTCAAAGCTAGATAAAAGCATAAGAGTCTACACTAATTTTAGAGATTTGAACAAAGCATGTCCAAAAGATGATTTCCCACTGCCCAACATTGATATAATTGTAGATTTATTAGCAGGACATGAGATGTTTTCATTAATGGATGTATTCTTGAGGTACAATCAAATAATAATCGCTCCTGAAGATCAAGAAAATACAACATTCACCTGTGCATGGGGTACTTATTGCTGGAATGTCATGCCATTTGGGCCTAAAAATACAGGAGCAACTTATCAGAGGGCCATGACAACAATTTTCCATGACATGATGCATACAATAATGGAAGATTATGTAGATGACATACTTGCAAAATCCCATACAAGTAAAGATCATTTGAATATCTTGTCCAAGATCTTTGATAGGTTTGAAAAATATTAGTTAAGATTGAATCCAAAGAAATGTGCATTTGGAGTAACCTCTGGAAAAATCCTTAGGTACATTATATCAACCTGTGGAATTGAATTAGATCTTGAAAAAGTCAAAGCTATCATGAAAATGGAATCACCTAGGAACATAAGTCAATTGCATTCTCTACAAGGGAGATTGCAATCAATTAGGAGATTTGTCTCTCAATTAGAAGATAGATGTCATCTATTAGACAAGAATGTTCCATTCAAATGGGATCAAAAGTGTAAAGAATCTTTTTTGTAGATCAAAGAATATCTGGCAGATCTTCTAGTACTTGTATCACCAATCAAAGGGAAGCCATTATTTCTTTATATTTCAGCAACAAATATATCACTAGGAGCTCTCTTAGCACAACATGATGAAGAAGGAAAAGGAAGAGAAGTGTATTACATTAGCATAACACTTGTAGGCTATGAATTGAACTATACATCAGTTGAGAAGACATGCCTAGTAGTTGTATTTGCAACTTAAAAATTGCGACATTATATGCTAACTCATTCTGTGAAACTGATAGAAAAATAGATCCATTGAAGTATTTGTTAAGCAAGCCAACTTTGATAGACAGACTGGCTAAATGGGTCATGATACTAAGTGAGTTTGATATAGAATATGTTGATTGAAAAGCTATTAAAGGATAGGTCATTGTTGATCAATTGGTTGAAGTACCCCTGCAAGACAACACACCATTACACATCGAATTTCCTAATGTAGACATTATGAAAGTAAGCACAAATTTTTGTGAGTTGTACTTTGATGGATCCTATACACACTATGGATCAAGTGCTAAAATTTTGTTCATCACACCTCAAGGACACACAATTCCAAAATTATATAGACTGTGGTTTTCATGCACAAACAATATTGCAGAATATGAAGCATTAGTTATTGGGGTCAAAATGGCTATTGAATGGAACATTAAGGAATTGCATGTTTATGGTGATTCACAGCTATAAACAACCAGATAAATGATGATTATCAAACTAAGGATGACAATCTCATGCCTTATAAACAAATGGTTGAAGATTTTAAAGAGCACTTTGAAGAAATATCATTCACTCAAATCCCAAGAAATGAGAACAAAGCAATAGATGCAATGACTACAATAGCATCTCTTTTGCAAAATCAAGAGAATTAACAACGTTACAAATTCCTGGTGGAAGATATCTTGAATCCTACTGTTGAGTCCCAGAATACCCACATGATTTTCCATATATCTAGAATTGATCAATCTTTATATAGCCAAACCTATCGATACCTAAAAGAAAATATCATTCCCCCTGACCTATCCCGTAATCAGAGAAGAAATTTTATCCGTTAGTCATCCCACTATACTATCATTGTTGATATCTTATATAGACAAGGTCTAGATAGCACTTTATTGAGATGTCTTGAATGAGAGGAATCTAAGAAAGTTCTTAATGAAGTCCACATAGGTATTTGTGGCATGCACTCAAGTGGTTTAACACTGGCTAAGAAACTTATTCGTGTGGGTTACTATTGGCCTACTATGGAGAGAGATTCATTTACATATGCCAAGAAATGAAAATAATGTCAGATCCATGTGAATCTCATCCATGCATTAGCACAAGAACTGCATCCTATGGCAAGATCATGGGCATTCTCGTAATGGGGTCTTGAATTGGTCGATAAAATAAATCCTTCATCCTCTAATGGACATAAGTTCATTCTGACTACTACTAAGTATTTCAGTAAATGGATTGAATCAGTTCCTTTGAAAAAAGTGATAGGAAAGAAAATATCATCATTCATATTAAATTATATAATCTGTCACTATGGAGTCCCTATGACCATTATCATTCATAATGGGAGGCCATTTAAGAATCAAGACATGAAGGAACTATGTGAGCAATTTCATATTTAGCATAGGTTTTCTACACCATAATATCCATAGGGAAATGATCAAGCTGAGGCATCAAATAAGAAAATCTTGAAGATCCCGAAGAAAGTAGTCAATGAAGCTAGTAAAGACTAGCATATTTAGCTAAGTCCTTCTCTATGGGCATACCGAACCAACATTCACACACCAACAGGGGTAACTCCATAGTTCTTAGTCTATGGATCAGAAGCCATATTACCAATAGAAGTAGAGATACCTTCTCTATGAGTGTCCTTGAAATATATTATACTAGAAGAAGAACAAGTCTCTAGACTTCAAGAATTTGAGCTGATTCAAGAACGTCACCAAAATGCTACAGATCATTTGAAACAATATCAATAGAGAATGACAAGAAGTTACAATTACAGAGTTAAGCCACACATTTTTCAGATTGGAGATCTAGTTCTAAGAGATAATCTAAGGAATCAAAAAGATTGAGAAAAGAAAGGAAATTTTGAACCAAATTGGTTAGGTCCTTTTGTCATAGTTGCAGCATATAGCTCAGGAGCATACAAGTTATCTACATCTGAAAGTGATTGGTTTGATGAGCCCATCAATTCTATCCATCTCAAGAAGTTCTATGCTTGAGATATAAAGTCCTAAAAAAATCCGTAAAAAGCATATAAAGTCCTGAAAAAAATCAGTAAAAAGCATATAAAGTCCTAAAGAAATCACTAAAAATAAAAAAAGCAGAAAATCCTTAAAAAGCATAAAACAATGAAAACAAAAGAAAAAAAATTAAATATGGAAAAAATGCAATAAAATTAGATAGTGAAAACCTAGTAAATAGGCACTATTTAAAAGTGGTTTCTTTCACCTATGAGATTGCCTCGTGCATCTATCCATGCTATCGCATTTATCCATCCTATCACATCTATCCATCCTATTCCATCTATCCTAGCCAATCCTTTTCATCTTTCGCATCCATTGCTCTGAATTATTAGCAGGAAATATGCAACTTATCAATAGTTATCAGTCTTTGACATACTTAGCATAGTCATTGTCTTGGATTTTATCAATCATATATGCATTAGATCCCACCATAGTTTGGATCATTTTTTCGTACATTCATAATAAAGTTTTTTTTCTGTTGGGGGAAAATTCCTAAAATCCTTTTGCTAAGGTGATCTTTTAAATCTTTGAAAATCCCAAAACATTCAAAAAAATTAGAAAAACCAAAAACACCTAGGGTTTTGAAACAGATAACGAGCAACAAGCAACTGAGATCAAGGCATTTGTAACAACTGAATCGTGAAACTCAGAATACAAGGAATCAACCAACAAGTAATTAAGGATTATCAATGATTATTCATCAAGTTGATTATATCAGTTAATGACCATGAGAACATGTGTATGACATACAAGATTCAGTGTTGATATCTCAATTTTTGCTAATCATGTACTCTGTGTGACTCAAGGATGTCCATGACTAGAGTAGCTATGATGGGGAATGATTATTTTTCTTTGTTTGTTGTATGTGGTTTATCTCTTAATAAGGTATGTACTTTTCTAAGGATATGATCAACAAAATATCAAGGCAGACGTTGTGAGTCATGCATGAAAAAGGACAATCCTTTTTGTTCTGCAAGAAATACTCAGGTCAACTTGATTCATTATATCAAGTTGCTTGTATAAACTCTCTATATCAAAATCCATGTAAGAAATAATTAGGTCATCTTGAATCATTATGTCAAGTTGCTTGTATTTTCTTACAACATTTAAAAGCTCAATGATGAAATCAAGCACTATTATAAGACAACATATGAAGAATGGAAGTATCATTTTAGTTAGATCATTTTAGACTAGCTCATTATCATCTGCATTATAAGCATTCATTGTCAGTTTCATTATAAACATTTCATTTCATTTATAAATCAATGGTCAAAATAAATAAAGATTGAGTATACTTGGAAAAACAAAAACAATTTTAATTTGATCATTTTAGATTTATTTAGCTTTAGAATCATTAGGTTTGCATATTAATTTTTATCATTCATTTCATTAGTTTGCATTTGATCATAATCATTTACATTTCCTTAGTTTGCATTAAGTGCATTTAATTGATCATGTTTATTATATCATTACTATTTGCATTAGGTTCATTATGATTCTAGTTCTAGGTGCATTTTGGAGGAATTGATTATGTGTTGCATTGATGTTTGTCATTGATGTCAACACTAGTTGTTTTGGTTGTCTACCGAGTTCCGGTAGAATGGTTGGACTACAATATTGATCTAGATATCATCTCTGATATGCTCCGGTTTGTAGAATTGGTTTGGATTGGTTATTCATTTGTTCCTGATACATATCTCATTCATTTGGTTCAAGACTTGATGATCGAGATGTTATCTTTTCTTCTAGTAAGCCTTTTGGTTATTGGTAAGGGTTTTACCGATAGAGATTTGTTGAAGATATTTTGATGGATCCAATAAGTGGTGTTGGTGTGGCTTCTAGAAGGTTATCAAGATGCTGATGGTTATCATGTTCATGTTCTAGTTATTTGGTGGTGTTGCATTTGGCTTATGATGACTAATTTTAGGTTTGCTTCTATTCTGCTAGGTTATGGACCAGTTTATGTAACGTGTTGGCAGATGCTCCCAATGCGTTACTGGTTGGATTTATTGGTTGGCTTATGTTGTTTCGGTCTTTGGCCAACTTCATTTATCATTGGTTTGCAGGATTATGTAATGGATTTATTGTATTATCTTTTAGGTGTCCAACTTAATTGTTTAGGTCCCAGGTTGGTACAAATATGATGTAAGATCTCTTTGTAGATCGGATGAACTATGGGTTATGAGATTATCTGTGTGCGAATAAAGTTGTAATCATATGCAGAGGTTTTTGTCAATCTTAGGTGATAGAATTGGGTTTGTGTAAGAGTTTTTAGGCCTCTGGTATTGAACATAACTAGAACTATACTCAGGCATAGGAGACTTCATTCTTGTAGTTTATTCATCTTTCTATATTGTAGTCTGGATTTCTTTTGTAGTCAGTGAGGCTCTTTTGTGATGAGAAGTGAACTCTAGGTAGTGTACCTTTCTGCATGTGCAGGCCCATTTTATTGTAATGACATACTTACTATAGAAGTATTATCTGACTATCGGTAGGCTTCCCACAGTGTTTTTTCCCTTTACCGGGTTTTCCACGTACAAATCTTGGAGTTATGTGTTGTGGATGGATGGTGATTGTTTTGTGATTTAGGTTTATGATTAATTGATATATCTTCTATTCTGATAGAAGGTTTTATGTGCTTAAAGTTTCATAATCTGTTGACAACTGATTCACCCCCACCTCTCAATTGTCCATCAGTTATCCTAACAATTGGTATCAAAGCTTGGTCCTCTTTGTAGAAGCTTAACCGCTTGAGGAAGATCCTATGGTGAATAATCATTCAACTTATATTTCTTACCCGAAGGAGAACCCTAGGCTTGAAGGAACAAAGTATAGGGTATGGAAGCTTTAGATGGAGACTCATCTAAGATGTCTTAGCAAGGAGATTTGGGAGATCACTTAGAAAGGCTATACTCCTTATGATTTGGCATTTGGCAATCCTACTCCGACAGAATTGGATAAGAACATTGAAAATGATTGTAGAGCTAGAGAATCCCTTTTGAACACCCTTTCTGATCAGCGAGTTATGGGACTATCAGACAAATCATCTGCAAAAGATATATGGGATAAGTTGGAGAATCTGAATGAAGGTGACCCTACTATTAAAGTTACTAAACTTTATGGTTACCGGGTGAGATATGAGAACCTAAAAATGGATGAAGATGAAAGAATTACTACTTTTATGGAAAGAGTCAATGAAATTGTCATGGGAGTTCAATACTGTGGTGGATCTCTGAGTGAAGATGAGATTAATTCTAAAGAATTGAGTGCTATGCCACCGGCTTACAAGATGAAGGCTACTACAATTAATGAGTTGAGAACAATGTCTAACACTTCTATTAATAGGGATACTTTGGTTGGAAAGTTATCTGATTTTGAGCTAGATGAATTTGGTCCTCTTAGAGATACAAAGACAGAGTCTACCTTTCATGCATATACATCATCAACCATAAATAATGATTGGAAAGTACTATATTCAAAGGAACTGGAAGATGTGAAGAAAGAAGATGAAGAGTTTGAGCAACTTGAAGCCCTATTTGCTAGAAGAGTATCTAAAGGTCTGACTTGAAGTAAGTATGAATGAAAATCACCTTTTAAATGTTTTGCATGTAATAAGATAGGTCATTTTGCATCTAGATGTCCTGAGAGGAATTCAAGATTTGAGGAGAAAGCTAGAAGATCTTTTAGGCCTAACTATGAATATCAGAACAAGCATATGTACAAATGGAAAAAAGACAAATCAAGTTACTATGTTGATGAGGAAGGTATGACTAATGATACAGATGATGAACCGACACAAGATTCAGCTAGTGTATCAGAAAATGGAAAGGAATGGGTAATTTTGGCTATCAAGGAAGATGCTCCAGAATCAGTTATTCAAAATGAGGAGAAGACCCTTGCTGCTAAAGTTGAAGATAAGGATGAATGGGTGATAGATAGTTGATGTTCACATCATATGATTGGAGATAAAGGAAGTTTCTATCTTTGCAAGAATTTGATGGAGGTCTAGTTATATTTGGAGATGATAAAGCATGCATGATTAAAGGAAGAGGAACTATATCATTAAATGATAAGAATAACACTAATATTGTTTATTATATTGAAGGTTTAAGGCATAATCTTTTGAGTGTAGGGCAATTGGTGGATAAGGGATTTCAATTATAGCTCAAGGATGGAAAATACAAAATCATTAATAGATATGGATTGGAGATTGCGACCGATACTTAGACTAAAGGTAACTTCTTTCATTTGAGCTCTAGTGAGAAGACATGTTTGATTACATAAATTGATGAGAGTTGACTATGGAATAAGAGGTCGTGTCATGTAAATTTTGATTGCATTGTAAATATCAATTCAACTAAGGCAGTTAGAGATATACCTCAGATTGTGAAGCCTTATAATCTAGTATGTAAGGAATGTCAAATGGGAAAGAAAGTCAGAAATTATTTTAAGAGTATACAAGACAAATCTAATGATATTCTTGATCTTATTCATACTGATTTGTGTGGTCCTGCTAGAATAAAAAGTTTCCAAGGTGATAGATATTTCATGCTAATCATTGATGACTATTCTAGAATGATGTGGGTTACTTTTCTAAGGGAGAAATCTGAAGCCTTTGAAAAATTTAAGATCTTTAAAGCTAAAGTTGAGATAGAGACAAGGTTGAAGATTAAATGCTTAAGGTCCGATCAGGGTGGTGAATACACATCCGGTGAATTTAACAGTTATTGTGAGAATAATGGGATAAGGAGACAATTATCTGCACCCCGGACACCTTAGCATAAAGGTGTTGTGGAAAGAAAGAAAATAACTATCTTGGATGCAACCAGAACTATGATGATGGAAGATAATTTGCCTCATATCTATTAGAGAGAAGTTGTTAGCATGACAATGTACACATTCAACAGAGTTCATATCAAAGGAGACACCGATAAGACACCTTATAAATTATGGTTTGGTCATACACCCACAGTTAAGTATTTCAAAATCTTTGGTAGTAAATGCTATATCAAAAGAGATTATTCCATTGGAAAGTTTGATCCTAGATGTGATGAAGGGATATTTCTTGGTTATTCTAATGAAAACAAATCATATAGATGTTATAATAAAATATTGCAAAGAATTTTGGAGAGTGCTAATGTCAAGGTGGATGAGAAGTACAGAGGTCAAATCAAAACTTATGAGAGAGAATAGGAAGTGGAAATGATCATAACTGAACCGGTAGCACCTGTACCAGAACAAAATGTTGAACCAGTTACCCTGGTAGTATCAAAAAATTCAATAGTAATGGAAGATCAGGGTAGGGAAATAGAAAGTCAGAAAACTCCTAGGCATGTAAGGTTAAATCATTCAAAAGATCAAAGCATTGGATACAAGAGAAAAGGAGTAAGAAGAAGGTTGGCAACTGAAGAGGTATGTTTAATTTCTCAAGTTGAACCAACATTAGTTGTTGAAGCATGTAAAGATGAATGTTGGATGAAATCTATGGAAGAAGAATTAGATCAGACAGAAAAGATTAACACGTGGACTTTAGTTTCCTAACCTAAAAATAAGAAAGTTATAGGAACTAAATGGGTGTTTAGGAATAAATTAAATGGATATGGACAAGTTGTGAGGAATAAGGCTAGATTGGCATGTAAAGGATATTCTCAGAAGGAAGGAATTTATTATGATGAGACTTTTTCTTCAGTAGCTAGGATTGAAGCTATGAGATTATTTCTTGCTTAAGATGCCCATAAGAAATACAAGGTTTATCAGATGGATGTTAAGTGTGCATTTCTGAATGGAGATCTAGAAGAGGAAGTTTACATTGAAAAACTTGATGGATTTTCACTTTCAAATGACAAAAACATGGTTTGCAAGTTAAGGAAAGCTTTATATGGATTGAAGTAATCTCGTAGAGCTTGGTATGCTATATTGGACAAATATCTTTTGAAGCTTGGTTTCACTAAAGGTAATGTTGATAGTAACTTATATTATAAGATCATTGAGATGATATACTAATTTTTGAGGTTTTTGTTGATGATATCATTTTTGGAGGTGAGGATAAGTTATGTATGGAATTCTCTGATAAAATGAAGAAGGAATTTGAAATGTCTATGATTGGGGAGATGAGATTTTTCTTAGGTTTGTAGATTACTCAGACTAACAAAGGTTTTTTCATCCATCAAACTAAGTATGCTATAGAGTTGTTGAAGAAATTTGGTATGGAAAATTCTAAACTGGTTAGTACTCCTATGGTTACAAGTGAGAAATTAACAAAGAAAGATATAAAAGCTCCAGCAAATCCTAAAAGGTATAAATCTATTATTGGAGGTTTATTATATTTGACTTAGACTAGACCAAACATAATGAATGTAGTTTGTATTATATTAAGATATTAGAGTGATCCTAGAGTGAATCATGAGATTGTGGTGAAAATGATTTTCAGATATTTACAAGGAACAATTGAGTATGGTTTGTGGTATCCTAAAGATGATGACTTTACACTATGTGCATAAACAAATGCAGATTGGGCTGGAGATGTTGATGTCTGGAAGAGCACATCTGGTGGATCTTTCTTTCTTGGAAAGAAACTTGTTTCATGGATCAACAAGAAATAATCATGTACTTCTTTATCTACTGATGAAGCTGAGTATGTTGTTGTTGCTACTAACTGTACACAAGTTCTATGGATGAAGCAAATGTTGAAGGATATAAGGGTAGATTGTAATGAACTGGTAGTTATTCACTTTGATAACTCTGCTACTATTGACATATCAAAGAATCCAGTATTTCATTCTAAAACAAAGCACATTTCAATCAAGTATAATTTTTTGAAGGAGAAGGTGGAAGAAAATGAAGTTAGATTGGTTTATGTGAACACTAAAGAGAAGATTGTAGATATCTTCACTAAACTTTTACCCAAGGAATCATTTGAGTACTTCAGAGACAGATTTGAGGTTTCTGCCCCTCCGGTAGAGACTTGAGTGATGTTGATTGGCATTAGTCCGATATGCATTCTCAGAGCTATTATTCATTCTAGATTGATGTGTTGGTGCTACTACTCAGGGGGAGTAGTTAGTTGTGTGGTTGAGTGGTTCTTTTGATTTTTCTTTGATGTTTATGTTAGATTTCTAGCATTAATGTCAAAGGGGGAGATATATACACGTGAAAAAAAAATCTTAGCAAAAATATCAGTCAAAGGGGAGAGATCAGAGCTTAATAGAGATATCTTTTACAGGGGGAGTTTGGTATATTGGTTCAAACTTCATTGTTATATAAATTTTGGGGAGATTGTTGGTTGTCTTCCTTTTGGGGAGACTTGTTTGGCATTTCTTGGCACTTGGATGTTTTGAACATCTAGTGTTGCCATCAATTCTAAAGGGAGAGATTGTTGGCATTTTGTAGGAATTGATTATGTGTTGCATTGATGTCAACACTAGTTTTTTTGGTTGTCTATCGGGTTTCGGTAGAATGGTTGGATTATGATTTTGATCTAGAGATCATCTCCGGTATGCTATGATTTGTGGAATTGGTTTGGATTGGTTATTCATATGTTCCCGATGTATATCTCATTCAGTTAGTTCGGGACTTGATGAACCTGATGCTATCTTTTGTTCTAGTAAGCCTTTTGGTTACCGGTAAGGGTTTTATCAACATAGCTTTGTTGAAGATCTTTTGATGGATCTGATAAGTGGTGTTAGTGCAGCTTCTAGAAGGTTATGAGGATGCTGATCGTTATCATGTTCGTGTTCCAATTATTTGGTGGTGTTACATTTGGATAATGGCAACCTATTTTAGGTCTGGTTCTATTCTCATAGGTTAAAGACCAATTTATGTAACGTGTTGTTGGATGCTCCTGATGCATTATCGGTTAGATTTATTGATTGGCTTATGTTGTTGCAGTCTTTGGATGACTTGGTTTATCATTGGTTTTGTAGGATTATGTAATGGATTTATTGTATTATCTGTTAGGTGGCCGACCTAATTGTTTAGGTCTTAGGTTGGTATGATTTAAGATCTCTTTGTAGATCAGATGCACTATGGGTTATAGGATTATTTGTGTGTGAATAAAGTGGTAATCATATGCAGAGGTTTTGGTCAATCATAGGAGATCACATTGGGTTTGTGTAAGAGGTTTTAGGCCTCTAGTATTGAGCTTAACCAGAACTGTACTCAGGCATAGGAGATGTTATTCTTGTAGTTCATTCATCTTTCTGGATTGTAGTCTAGATTTCTTTTGTAGTCAGTGAGGCTCTTTTGTGATGAATAGTGTGCTCTACGCAGTGTGCCTTCCTGCATGTGCGGGCCCATTTTATTGTAATGACATACTTACTGCAGAAGTATTATCTGACTGTGGGTAGGCTTCCCATCGTGTTTTTTCCCTTTACTGGGTTTTCCACGTACAAATCTTGGGGTTATGTGTTGTGGATGGATGGTGATTGTTCTGTTATTTATGTTTATGCTTAATTGATATATTTGTTATTCCAGTAGAAGGTTTTATATGCTTAAAGTTTCATAATATGTTGACAACTGATTCACCCCCATATCAGTTGTCCACCAGTTATCCTAACATATAGAGTCATATAGAGTCCATGTCTGCATATCATCATCAAACAATAAAAAGTCCAAGTATATAATGATATCAAATCAATAATCAATAAAATACAGTGTCCCATCAATACAAATTAAGTGTAAAATCAAGGTTGTCCTGTGCCACTACCACCTGACTCTATCTGTCTTTGTGGATGTTGATGAGATGATCCCCCAAATGGTTGTGCACCTCAACCCCTACTCCTCTGAGAAGGTCCAATAACCCCTCCGCTACTGGTATCCATCCTGCCAAAAATAGGAGTAGTCTCATAACTCCCAACTCTCTGGATCTCTGAGACTAGATCCTCATATCATCGACACCAATAAGTTGTCTCCTTCCCAGCCTGATATAGTGCTCTAATAGTATCAGCTAAGAGAGTGCCAGATCCCACCTACTGAATATGATCAAGAAAATCCTGTGTATCTTGTTGTCTCCTCACAACTCTAGATCCCTTAGTAATGAGAGTCTAGACTTGTTCCCTGAGCTACTCTTTCAATGCTCTGAGGTCATCTAAGCTCTCCCCTTGTGGCACATCCTACTGAGGTATATCCTATATGGCCTCATCCTCACCTGTCTCTCCATCTACTGGAGTCTCCACTCGGGTAGCTCTCGTAATCCACCATCTAATGAGAGATACATGATCCTCTAAGTCCTATCCCTCATCCCAACCACCCTTTGCTACAATAAGCCCTGGATTTGGATGAATCTGACCAAAATCAATACCTCTCCTTTAGCCCCCGTCCAATCCTCCACCTCTAACTAGTCCTAGAGAGGGTAATACTCTCGCTATCCTCATCCCTCCTCTGCCTATATCCCGACCAATCTGCCCTGCATCTATGCCTGTTGGAGGAAGTACTCCTCCTACCCTCCCAATCCTACCTACATCTCTCCCTGCCATGGGAAGTGGTCTCCCAATCCTACCAACTAGTCCAAAAGGTCCTCCTCGGACTCTCAATAGACCTCCCTCCATCCATGTCTCCCACCTCCTCCATCTCCACCCTCATCTCCTCTATCTCCTCCATCCTCTCAAGCAACTTTAAACTCTCACCTCTGTATCCATCATCGAACAACAAGATCATCTGAATCATCCTCCTCATCTCCTGAGATGGGAGGAGGGTTTGCAGGATTAGTGATGCATGGAAAAGGGTGTGCAAGCATATACTAAGCGTAATTTTTTATAACCCCGACATTCAAAATGTGTAATCTAAAATCATAAGCAACCATCAGAGTATCCAAACACTCTACATGTTCTATCTCAAAAGATAAGGAAGGGCCCCAATCTCGCCTATCCTGTATCATTATGCATACATGGTGACACTAGAAGGCATATGTTGAATAATCTCGAACTGTCTCAAAATGCGACCAAATAATGTTGCTCAATAATATAAGGAGTGTTAACAATCAAGTACCTACTCTGTAAAATCAATGGTAAAGTCTTTGCATCCTCCATCCAAGGCTCACACTCAATATAAGATCTCCAAATCATAATTTAATGGAGTCTAGAACCCATCGCCAATACTCCATCTTACCCAACTTTGGTTGAGTAAGGGTACCTCCATATAAATATACATATGGTTGTCCATCACTGTGAACTCTATGATGAATAGGTTGGGCAATAGAAATATGCTCCTAGCACCAGACCTATAGAAGTGTACATCTAGGCAATAGACTAGCATTGTCATCATAAACAACCTGATGAAGATCATGATATAAATGAGCGAGCATACAAACACCCCAAATATAGTGAGTCCAATGCTGCATCATGCTCTATAAGATCCCACCCCAAACAACAACAAAACCTTGAGATCTCCTATCAGGACAAATGAATTTTCTAATCAAGCTTGCAAGAATCATTGGTAGAGTCTTGTAGTACATAATTAGCCTCCCATCGAATCTCTCCTCTATACATGCTATCATCACCAAACATGGCTCTGCAAGCCTCTATCCCTCCAAAATCCTAGTAATCATACTGGACTAACTCAACAGTCATGGGGATGTGTAAGATCTAGTAGACATCCTCAAGTGTCACACTAATCTCACCAGTGGGAAGGTGAAATGTGTTATGTGTTGGAACCCTAGTTATTTGCAAAATTTAGGGTCCCTAAATAAGCAAAACCAGCAAAGACCCCTAAAAATGCCCATCCAAATATTGAATTTGATAAGAAATTTGACCTTGCAATTAGGGTTACCAATTCTAAATGAGAATGATTATCCATATTGATCCTTTCCCGGTCAAATTTGATGCCTCTATCAAGTAGCAAAATTTAGGTACACACTAGTCTAGTCACATAGATATTCTGAGGCCACCTTTGGGAATTAATTCCTTTGCATCCGATGATCGTCATACAAAACCATCTTGGGATGACATTGATGTCACATTCATAAATATTCCTACAATATTTTGTAAACATTGGAGCTCGTTTGATATTTTTCTTAAGCTCCAACTTTTTCAAGTTTGCATTGTCCTCAGAACAACATATTGTCAAAAACACTCTAGAGGCCAACTTTGATGGATAATATCTCATAGGTCAAGATTGATTTTATAGAACCATTTTTTTATTGAAATTATTGGCACAGATGTCTGCATTCTTTCCAGCATGGGTGGTCTAAAGAAAATTTTTGACAAGATTTTAAATTGTTTCCTGACTGCCTTGAGCCAAGAAATGCGTCTGAAAAAAGTTTCAAATTTTGATATCCTGAAAGTGACCCACCTATTATTTTGGTCTCAAGTGATTCTGGTTCCGATTTCATAGTCATACAAGATCATATGGTATATTATTTTAATCTTCTCTTGAGTGAGCGATGTAGCCCGTAGGGTCAATTTACAAAAGAGGTACTTGAAATTTGCGAGGTGCTAAAAAATGGATGAGAAACCCATGTTTTATTTTAGATATCATAATGGCTTGCCAATTTTCATGGCTTGAGGATGCATGGTTTGACTATAGTAAAATTTCTCTAAAATGGCAAGAAGACAAATTAAAATATTTGAATATTTTTCTATAGTTTTTGATATGAAATTATGGAATAATTAAATATTTAAATCATTGGAGAGGCAAAAACATGAAAGGGGGTAGTTTGGTCAGGTATTAAAGCAGAGATGCAATGGTAGATATGTGAGCAAGATGAAATCATAAACAAAGAACAATAATTGTTTGCACCACTCTTCCAGAAGGTATCATCACATACAATAGTCCATTTACACAAAATGAGTTTGTTAAATTTTTATAAAGAAAAAATTTCTAGAAAATGCAGTTGGCCGATATTAAGCCAAGTTTGCAGCCTTCAACCAGCATGGTAGCCTTGGAATCAAGCATGGACATGACATGAGTCGATAAAAATTACTCAACAGCATAAACATAATGCCAATATAGAAACATATAAGCAACAACTGTAATTAAAAGATGTAGCGCCAAATTCATAGATCACAGACCATTGCACAAAATGGATTTATGGAAAATGTCTACCAAGGGAGCTTGGGAGTCACATTTTATGACCTTGCCAACATCCTTATTTTCTGCACAGCCATGCAATAATTGTGATTTGCACGAAATGGATTTGTTCATAATACAATATGAAACCTTCAAAGTCTACGCAATTGGCATGCGTAAGAACAAATTCATACACTCAATACAGAAATGGGAGTTTTGAAACAACCATGAAAAGTTTAAAATGACGAGAATATCTATCAAGAGTTAACTGGAGGGCGAAGCTTTGTCAGATCTATGAATATTTCGATGCAAAACTTTCAAGCAAATATAGTTGGTATCTGTAAGATCCAAATTCACAATCATTGCAGCATCTTCCTAGTTCATCATCGTAGCACTGGAATGAAGTATGGGCATTCATCTAAGTATAGGGTAATTTGAAAAGACATGTGAACCATCCAAAGATGTACATGGACAAATAAAAATATAAAGCGAGCAAAATATAAATGTATCGAAATGGCATGTGAAACATACAAGCTGTATTGGCAGACATAGCACAAAATTTTCACCTCAAGGAAATATGGTATCACATAATACAAGGTTGATCTATTTAAAGGTTTTAACATTATACAAGCAAACACAATTCACAGGCATCGAACCAGATTATATGACTTCCTAGTGGGGAGTTTCAAACAATGGCTGAAGAAATTCAAAACAAATGCAACTATAAAGATGGGTACAATTGTTGAAAAAACAATAGAGCTTTTTTAATAGTCCTCAGATTTCGATGAAACTATGATATCTATAAATTTGAAAAGTGTTCCATCGAAAGGAAGAGTTTCATCAATAAACCCTATGAATAAAAAATAGAGGAGTGGGGCAAAGATGAAGTGATAGGAACAGGCAGAAGTGTAAAAGTCAATCACATAAATTTTGCCAGCATCCTCCTTGTCTGTGACAGAGGTATTTTGTTGATTATTGACGTTGCAAATTCCATGGTGGATAAATGAAAAATGGAGGCACTGCAAAGGAATAATGTTTGTGACACTAAAGTAAAAATAATGATGAGTAAGTCATTTTATTGGTGAGGGATATATTTCATTGAAATACCAATGACAAGAAATCATAAAAGGATGAGGGAAATATTTTACCAAAGAGTCTTGTTTCACTTATAAGAGTAAAATGCAAAGTTAATGGGGATTTTATTCTTACTTGTACTATTCCACAAAAGAAATGGATGGTAGAAGGTTTTATTCATAGGTGAGGAATTTTTACATAAATGCCATATGAGTGAATATAAGAATACAAATGTGAAGATGTTGGCCAAAGAGGAGTGATAGTCATTACCAAAGATTAATATATTATGAAATACTTTAGTCATAAAGTATTATTAAAAAAAAATATACAAATTAAAGAGTGATTAAAGAAGTATACAAATCTTGGAGCCAATTTCTGTAAAAATGCAAGCACGAGGATTGCCAGCGCAGGAAGAGTGTTATTATTTTGAATTCTAAAGATTAAAGTGATTAAAATTAAATATTTTAATCTAGTTAATTAAATGTAGAGTTGCACTGAACAAAGTGAAGGGTCATAACCCTAAAAAATGTAATATATATGTGTGAAATCAAGACTGAAGAGAAAAGGATGAGATTATTAGAATATTAGAAACTGAACAGATACTATAGCCTCTGGCATACTATTGTACCATTTTTGAAGTTTTTAATAGAATCAGTCATTTTATTTTGCATATGTGTTGTAGATTATCTCATTTTTTGTAGGCAATTGTTTGTGATATTATCTAAAGGAGATAAGGTTATTCGTATTCTTACAACGAAGTCTATGTTCCTATATTATAAATTTGAATTAAAAAAATGTACTCGTGGATTGTAATTGTTCCTTGTAGTTCTTCCTTGAATGGTCCCTTAAGGTTAGGGTTAAATTCATTCAGGCGGTTTATGATATAAACATTTAGCAGATCTCATAAGAAACAGTAACTGACAGATTTACCAAAGGGGGTAGGTTTAAAAACTATCTCACAAATCATACATTAAGTCCTAGAAAAATATAAGACTCTGTAGCCCAAATAATAGGAAAGACACTAGTCATTCACAAATCACAAACTTTACCATATTAATTACCTTTGCATTAAAACTATAGGATAAGTGAGTAGGATTCATAGAACCAATTAGAAATAGTATACATACATATAAATTTCAAGTACAAAGATCGAATAGCTTCCACAACAACAATCTTGAACTCATATAAAATCACCTATCCTAGGAACCTATGCTATTCTGAAGTAGGGAAGAATTTAGATCAAGATACTCAATTTGCTATAAAAATCATTAGTCATCGAAAGCCACTAGTGAATAGGTATACCCATGTAGGTCTTGTAGAGCCTAAAGTGAGGGAGTTAGTAACCAAATAGGTTCACTCTATAAGTTGGCCAAGTCAAATTGGAGGGTTTGATCATAGGAGTTGGCATTTCCTTAGAACCTATCCAATCTGTTGATTTGAGATCCATCATTATGCTTGCTATGCCATCTCTCAACTAATGCAGTCAATAATCCCCTATTATGCATAATATCAGACATGTATAAAAAATGGCACAATCCACACACATCTATATGTCTAATCTCATCCCGTTTCAGCTCTAGAACTAGATGGCGCATGGCTGGGAATTTCTCCCGACACTGGAGAACATCAAGTTTCTCCTATTTAAAACAAGAGAATTTGATCTCTATCAAACATATATTCAAAAAATCTAAGAGATCACTAATCTATCAATAAATCATTCAAACGAACAATCACATCAACAATCAATCAAATATGTTCTACCAAGCAAATCGGGCTATCAAATTAAATCAAACCATCAATCATGGTTTTGTATCAGTCAATGTGTTCAATCAAATCTATCATGTGTTGGTATTTTGGATATGTTGATATGGTTTTGTCATTGATTTCAATACTTGTCATCGCTTGTCAACAATTATCAGCACTTGGAGATTTTGGTTATGTTCACCGACAAAATAAAGACTTATGCAAGTCACTGGTATTTGGTTCACCAGCATATTATATTATTCACTGGCACTTGGAATGACTTGAAAACTACTTGGTTATGTCGAAGACATTATTCGATCACTTGGTTTTGGCGATTTGATTAACTATTTATTTGGGTTTGCATATTTGTTGTTACCGGCAAATAGGTCTAGGATAAGCACCGACAAACTTATCTATTCTAGACCAGCATGACATGTTATGGAAATGATTTTTTATTATTATAAATGCATTGAGCCAACATCATGCATCAGATATTGATTTTTTTGTAATTGATTTTTATTGTAATATCTTTTAGTGAGCCGACCTATTCAATTGGTCTTAGGTTATGGTATATATGTAAGATCTTATTTGTAAGATCGAAAAGAAGAATGGATTGTGAATGCAAAAAGGATTGCAATAAGGTATATGCAAAAATAAGCAGAGCTATACATGCAAACATCATTTGAAGGTTGAAGGAAGGATTTTGCGAAGGCAATTAGAACTTAACCGGTACTGAACCCAACATATGAAGATGATATCTTGTGCAGTACATTATTATTAGATTTAACCATCCAATTGTAGTCAGTGTGACTCTCATTTTGTGATTGAGCAGTGAGCTCTAGGTAGCTAGCCTTTTTGCATGTGCAGAATCCATATTGTAGACACATACTATCTACTGTAGTATCATTTGATTGTGGGTAAGGCTTCCCACCATGGTTTTTCCCCTTACAGGGTTTCCAAGTACAAACATTTTTGAATGTGTTGTGTATGTTGTTGTCTTTCTGTTTCATGCATTAATCTTTACCGATATTGCAATTAACTATTAAAACTGTCTACCGGCATAAAGTTTGGTTTACTGGTATTGAGCATTAAGTTTTGGTTAAGTTAAATTTGGTTGAATTTATTGGACAACTGATTCACCCCCCCTCTCAGTTGTCTCCAGGACCTAACAATTGGTATCAGAGCCTAGTTCTCTTTTTGCAGAAGTCTAACAGCTTGAGGAGATCCAATGTCTTCTAACTATTTTAGGAAGGACAGTCTGAAACTTGATAGAACTAACTATGGCATATGGAAGATCAGGTTGGAGACACACTTGAATTTCATTGGAAAGGATATATGGGAGGTTACAAAGAATGGTTATATTGCTCCTACTCCCGGTCAACCTAATCCACCAACCTTGGGAAAAGATGAGGAAAATGATTGCAAAGCAAGAGAAGGACTTTTGAGCGCATTGTCAGATCAGCAAGTCATGGGATTGTCAGATAGATCTACTGCTAAAGCTATTTGGGACAAACTAGAAACATTGAATGAAGGAGATTCCATAGTCAAAATTGCAAAACTTGAATGCTTTCGGGTCAGGTATGAAAGTCTGAAAATGGAAGAAGAAGAAGAAAGAATTTATGCTTTTATGGAAAGAGTAAATGAAATTGTTTTGGGTATACAATATTGTGGAGGAACCTTAAGTGAATATGAGATTGTTTCTTAAGTTTTAAGAGCTTTGCCACCGGCATATAAAATGAAAGTTATTGCTATAAATGAATTAAGAAAAATGCCTAATGCATCAATATCTAGAGACACTTTGGTTGGAAAACTTTCATCTTTTAAGGTTGAGGAATTTGGTCCTGTTACTACTATCAAGATAGATCTAGCTTTCAAAGCATCATCATCAACTATAGCATCATCATCATTATCTGATAAATCTGATTGGAAAGCCTTCTATGCAAGAGAACTTGAAGAAAGCAGGAGAGAAAATGAAGAACTTGAAGCACTATTTGCAAGGAAAATGCCTAAAGGTCCTATTGGAAGTAAGTATGAAGGTAAAGCACCCTTTAAATGTTTTAACTGTAATAAGATTGGTCATATGGCATCTAGATGTCTTGACAGGCATGCAAGATTAAGAGAAGAAGCTAAAAGAACATATAAGCCTAATCCTGACTATCAGAAATACAAATTTAAGAAGAATAGAGACAAATCTTGTTATTATGCTGATGAAGGAGTTACTGATGATTCTGATAAGGATCCAACAGATGATGGATGGGATTTTGTTGCGATAATAGAATATCAACCAACACCTACTATTCAACTGGTAGAGAAGGCTTTGACAACTAAAGTTGAAGATAAGGATGAATGGATCATTGATTCAGGATGTTCACATCACATGACTAGTGATAAGAGTAAATTCTTAGCCTTTCAGGAATACAATGGAGGTCTAGTAAGATTTGGAGATGACAAAGCTTATTTAATCAAAGGAAAAGGCACCATATCTTTTGATGGTAAGCACAATACTGATAATGTTTACTATGTTGAAGGTTTGAAGTATAATCTTTTGAGTGTTGGTCAATTAGTTGAGAAAGGATTTCAGTTACAATTCAAGAATGGTAAATGCAAAATCTTAAACATAACTAGTTTGGAAATTGCAACTGGTAATCAGACTAGAGGTAATATCTTTCATTTGAACAATAATGAGAAAGCATGTTTGATTGCACATATTGATGAAAGTTGGTTATGACATAAGAGACTCTATCATTTAAATTTTGATTTCATTATGAAAATCAGTACTACTAAGGTAGTTAAAGATTTACCTAAGATTGTTAAACCTCACAATCCAGTATGTAAGGAATGTCAATTTGGAAAGCAAGCTAGAGCATCTTTCAAGAGTATTTCGGAGAAGTCTAACAATGTTCTTGATTTAATTCATACTGATTTATGTGGTCCAACAAGAAATAGAAGTATACAAGGAGATAGATACTTTATGCTAATCATTGATGACTATTCTAGAATGTGTTGGGTTACTTTTCTCAGAGAAAAATCTGAAGCATTTGGGAAATTCAAACTATTCAAGGTGATGGTAGAAAATGAAACCAGTAAGAAAATCAAATGTTTGAGATCAGATCAAGGAGGTGAATTCACATCTAAGGAATTTAATGCATTCTGTGAAGTGAATGGGATCAAAAGATAGTTATCAACACCCCATACGCCCCAGTAGAATGGAGTTGTGGAAAGGAAAAACATAACTATCTTGGATGCAGCCAGAAGTATGATATCAGAAGAAAATCTACCTCATATATACTGGAGAGAAGTAGTCAATATAGTTGTTTATACATTCAACAGAGTTCACATCAGAGGAGAAACCGGTAAGACCCCACATAAACTATGGTTTGGTAATATTCCTACTCTTAAATATTTTAGAATATTTGCAAGTAAATGCTATATTAGAAGAGATGAGTATATTGGCAAATTTGATCCTAGAAGTGATGAAGGAATATTTCTTGGTTATTCATCTAAGAGCAAGGCATATAGATGTTTTAACAAGAGATTACAGAAAATTGTTGAGAGTGCAAATGTGAAGATTGATGAACAATTTAGAGAAAATTCAAGGTACACAGACTCTGAACCGGCAATACAGATAATCAGAAATGAATCTACTGTGAATACACCAGTACAGAATGGTGATCCAGTTACACCGGCATCATATGGAGATTCAACAATCGCTGAAGAACAACAACAAGTAAAAACACCCCGGTATGTAAGATTGAATCATTTTGAAGATCAAATAATTGGAAACAAATTTCAAGGAGTTATGACTAGAGGAATATTGGCAAATGAGGAGGTATGTCTTATTTCTCAAATTGAACCTACATCAATTAATGAGGAATGTGAAGATAAATATTGGATTAAAGCAATGGAAGATGAATTGGAACAAATTGAAAGGAATAACACTTGGTCATTAGTTCCCCAGCCTAAAGACAAAAATGTAATTGGAACTAAATGGGTTTTCAGAAGTAAACTTAATGAAGATGGCATGGTAATAAGAAATAAAGCAAGATTGGTGTGTAAGGGATATTCTCAGAAAGAAGGAATTGATTACAATGAAACCTTTGCACCAGTAGCTAGAATTGAGGCGGTCAAACTTTTATTGGCTTTTGCAGCGCACAAGAACTATAAAGTATATCAAATGGATGTTAAATGTGCATTTCTGAATGGACATCTTGAAGAAGAAGTTTACATTGAGCAACCTGATGGATTTTCTTTGACAGATAACAAAGACATGGTTTGCAGGTTAAGGAAAGCTTTATATGGATTGAAACAAGCTCCTAGAGCTTGGTATGCTAGATTGGACAAATATCTTTTGAAGCTTGGTTACACAAAAGGTAATGCTGACAAAAATTTATACTACAAAGTGACTAATGATGACATCTTGGTTATTGAAGTTTTTGTTGATGATATAATCTTTGGAGGAGAAGATGGTTTGTGTAAAGACTTTTCTAATAAAATGCAGCAAGAATTTGAAATGTCTATGATTGGAGAGATAAAATTCTTTTTAGGATTGCAGATTTCGCAGACTGATAAAGGTATATTCCTATGTCAATCTAAATACTTGAAGGAATTACTAAAGAAATTTGGCATGGAAAAATATAAACCGGTAAGCACACCTATGACTACAATTGATAAATTATCTTTGAAGGATGAATCTACACCTGTTAATCCGACTAGATACAAATCTATGATAGGAGGTTTATTGTATTTGACATAGACAAGACCTGATATTATGAATGCAATATGTATTGTTTCAAGATTTCAAAGTAATCCTAAAGAAAATCATGAATCAACAGTAAAAAGGATTTTCCGGTACCTACAAAGCACTACAAATCTTGGTTTATGGTATCCTAGAGATGAAAATTTTGACTTATGTACATACACAGATGCTAATTGGGCAGGAGATGTGGATGATAGAAAAAGCACCACCGATGGATCATTTTTTCTTGGCAGCAAACTAATTTCATGGTTGAGCAAGAAATAGAGTTGTACAAGTCTATCAATAGAAGAATCGGAATATGTTGCAGCAGCAACCAACTGTACATAGGTATTATGGATCAAGCAAATGTTGAAGGACATAAAGGTAAAATGCAAAGAACCTATAACTATCTACTATGATAATATGGCAGCAATTGATATATCTAAGAACCTGGTATTTCACTCTAAGACTAAACATGTTTCTATCAAGTTCAATTTTCTAAAGGAGAATGTTGAAGCAAAAGAAGTGAAATTGGTTTATGTGAATACTCAAGAGAAAATTGCAAATATTTTTACAAAGCCTTTGCCTAAGGAAATATTTGAGTATCTCAGAGAGCAACTTGGAGTCCTACCCCCATCGGTAGAGACTTAGATAGTTGATGTTTGTCATCAACCGACAAAATTAACAAAGAAATATTTTATTCCGTCTTTGATGAGGAGAGCTACTTCTCAGGGGGAGTAGTTGGTATATTGAATGAGTTGGTATTTTGTAAAGTTCTTTGAACTAATTGTATTTGGTTTTGTATTTCTTTGGCATTTGATGTCAAAGGGGGAGAGATTGATATGGAAAAATACATGGATAGCACATATGATTCCTAGGGGGAGAGACTTTATCCCTTGGGGAGAGACATTATGTATTTTTTATTTTTGGTTAATGATCTCTTTGGGAGATTGTTGTTTTTGGTTTTTGGCATTTCTGTTTTGGCACTTTGATGGTTTTTCCATCTTGTGTTGCCATCAATGCCAAAGGGGTAGATTGTTGGTATTTTGGATATATTGATATGGTTTTCTCATTGATGTCAACACTTATCATCGCTTGTCAACACTTATTAGCACTTGGAGATTTTGGTTATGTTCACCAGCAAAACATAGACTTATGCAAGTCACTGGTATTTGGTTTATCGACAGATTATATTGTTCATCAGAACTTGGAATGACTTGAAAACTACTTGGTTATGTCGAAGACATTAATCAATCACTTGTTTTTAGCGATTTGATTAACTGTTTATTCGGGTTTGCATATTTCGTGTTATCGGCAAATAGGTCTAGGATAAGCACCAACAGACTTATCTATTCCAGATCAACACAACATGTTATGGAAATGATTTATTATTATTGTAAATGCATTGAGCCGACATCATGCATCGGATATTGATTTGTTTGTAATTGATTTTATTGTAATATCTTTTAGTGAGTCGACCTATTCAATTGGTCTTAGGTTATGGTATATATGTAAGATCTTATTTGTAAGATCAAAAAGAAGAAGGGATTGTGAATGCAAGAAGGATTGCAATAAGGTATATGCAAAAATAAGCAGAGCTATACACACAGACATCATTTGAAGGTTGAAGGAAGGATTTTGTGAAGGCAATCATAACTTAACTGGTACTGAATCCAGCATATGAAGATGCTATCTTGTGCAGTACATTATTATTGGATTTAACCATCCAATTGTAGTCAGTGTGACTCTCATTTTGTGATTGAGTAGTGAGCTCTAGGTAGTTGGCCTTTCTGCATGTGCAGAATCCATATTGTACACACATACTATCTGCAGTAGTATCATTTGATTGTGGGCAAGGCTTCCCACCGTGGCTATTCCCCTTAGAGGGTTTCCACGTACAAACATTTGTGTTATGTGTTGTGGATGTTATTGTCTTTCTGTTTCATGCATTAATCTTTACCGATATTGTAATTAACTATTAAAATGGTCTACCGACATAAAGTTTGGTTTACCAGTATGAAGCATTAAGTTTTGGTTAAGTTAAATTTGGTTGAATTTATTGGACAGCTGATTCACCCCCTTCCTCTTAGTTGTCTCTGGGACCTAACAACACGCTTTTCATCAGAGATTGAATCGACTTTCCATCAATCAAATCAACCAATAATCTATCTTATCGATCAAATTTATCAAATCCTCAATCAATCAGACATCAATCATCTATCAATCTATTCAATTACACATCAATTGTCAAATCAAATTTCATTAAATTGAATTATAATATAATTAAAATCAAACAATTTCAATTTTAACCAAATGCATTGTGCATCCAAACAAAAGCGCTATTCTAATCAACACAGGCACTGACACGAGTGAAAGCGCTAACATATTAATCATTTGCACGAACAAATTGCACAAAAGCGAGAAAACTATCAAAAGTGCTACCATAATGATCAAAAGTGCAAACTTAATGGGTAGAAGTGCTAAACAATCATATGCACAAACATTCCTAACAAAGGCAAGAACATACATAACAAAAGCACTAAATTTTCAAAAGCGTTAACATAACTAATGGATGCACTAAACTACGATGCATATGTACTAAATCTAAACGGAAAAATTGGAAAACTTTAAAAACTAGCCCTATCACGTGTGGAAAACATGAAAATTTGTATGCAAAACTACAAACAAGTTTGGGATAGGTCACTCACCGGTGGGCCATACTTAGGAGGTCTCTAGTAACGTCACATGCACTCCAATCGATGGTTATCGAATGGGATCACTATTTTTCCAGCTCACCACAACAATTTCTTTTCTCTCCAAAAAGCTGACAAGAATGTAAATGAGGATAAAACTAACTTAGGTTAATTTTATTAATACTCTTTTTTTTTTATTTTGAAGGGGTAATTAATGTTTCAAGTGGGGCAATTTTATTTATTTTTTTAAAATGAATTTAATTGAGAGGCCTATTTTCAAATATTTTCAAATCAATTATCGTGATATTAATCGCTCATCTAAATTTTTCAACAATTTCACGATCAATCTCCCGAGGGGGCATATAATCAAGATTTTTATTTTCATTAAGCACACTATCAAGACTTGATCTAATCTTTGAAACAATGTTGTATCAACATCATTTCAAAGAAGGACGAAATGCATACACATAAAATTGGCTATGAGAAATAAAATAAATATTTTATATTTATTTAATAATTCTTCTTCTATTAAATAGTTAATTTGAAAAGATAAATTTATTTAATTCATTTCATATCCTTCTATTAATTAATTTAATTGAAACATTTTATTAATTAATTCATTATATCCATTTCTTCTATTTGAGTAATTAAATATTTTTATATTTGATTATTCCTCTATCCATTATCCTATAGTCTCAATAATTAAATAATTTCTTAATTATTTAATCCAATTTCCAACTCACCTTTCCATCTCCACCTCATTTCCACTTTGCCAACTCATCCATCATGTGGCTAAATTAATTGAAGCAAATAAAATAAAATAAAAATAATTTATTAGCCACTTATCTTCAACTTCCAAAATGAATGAATAATGTGTATGTACCCATATTTTCCCAACCTTCTTCTATATTCTCTCCAAAATCCCTATATCTTAGGAGGACTTGAGTCCAATTGTTCTCTCATTCCTATATCTTCTCCAACTTATCCCTAGATTCTCTCAATCTTCAACCCAGTCAAGGTGAGATGAGTAACACTTGTCTTCTCCTTTCCCCTTTCTTTTAACCTTCAACATCTTGCTCATAGCTATCCAATTTACAAAATTTGATCACAAACGTTGATCTCTTCCACCTAAGATCATGCACTCAAAAATCTATAAATAGAGGTCTCCTAAGACATTTTTAAACTAATAGTCTACTAGGAGTCTTTATCTTGCATCTATGGGTTTGAGTTTTTGACGCAATTAGCATTTTATAGTTTTGAGCATAAATCATTTTCATATCATTTTAGCTTAATATCATTTCCATATCATAGTATCAGTTAACTAGCAGTCCATTGTTCATATGCCATCTTGGAAGCTACTTGTGCTTATCTGAGAGAAAAATTATCTGCAACCAAGAACAATGGAGTTAGGAAACAATGAGGTGTAAATCATGGAAGGTATAATCTTGTTTATTTTATTTACTTCATGTTACTTCATTTCTTGAAGCTAAGTTTTTCCTGTAGCTTTCTTTTATATCTCATGATGGACTTACAAGTTTCAAGACATTTATTTGGAGTTCAACTTTAGCCTCAACATATTTTATAGCACCAAACCAAATTTTCCTAAGTACCATTCTTAGATTAATCATCTAGCATATTATGAATCCATATATCCATCTCTATGAATAGGACTAGATCTTTTCCTTAATAATTATGTTACATATCATCAAGATCATTGATCACATACATGTACATGAATTATAACAAGTATTAGATTTTTTAATAACATGATTTGACTTAAGTTTACATATAACAAGACCACCTCAATCCTATTCTTAATGAATATTTCCATAAACATAACATCATCTTATTACACTCCAAGATCATAGTCTCTACATCATCAAATCCTAATACTTACGAATATGTGGTACAACACATAGTCTCTTTACAACAACATATTACATGGTATTACAAGATACAAGAGTACAGGATGTTTTTCGATATTTAACAAGTCAACATGATACAATATTATCCCTAATACATACAAATCAGCTTCATAACTCAACCATATAATGAAGAACCATTGATTCCACATAAATCTACAACTACTAACTCATTTCCATATCTCAAGAATAACTAACATTAAGGATTAACATATTTCAAATAAAGACATACACAAGACATTGCATTCCTATCACTTAATCATTTAACTCCTTTCTAATCTAGAAATTGCATACATAGTGAATATCTATTTACAACATTCTTAACAGATATATCTCATTCTGAATTCAATCTGTTGGTGTAAATAATTATTCATCTTAGATATTATTACACCTTACTTAAGTTTACTTAGGTACATGAATTTCATAGTAGTTTGGTTATGAGACACTTGGGTGTTTGTGCCACATTGGGATAGTGTGTGTAGGAGAATTTCCACCTTTTATGGTGTGATCTTGTTGTTACACTCCACATTCAGTAGGTGATCCACCTCATGTGGAATATTATATTGTTTCTCCTACCTACCCACACCTATTTCCTACATACCCTTGTTTCTTATTGAGCCACATGTCATGTTTGTGTGCACACATATCCATATAGCCTTGCCTATATAAGCAGGCTCATATTCATTGTATGTAACGATCGATTGATGATCCAGTTGATCAGTATTTCCATCTTGATAGAATACAGTTTATTTCTATCATCTATTTTGTTTTCTCTTATTTGTGCTTTCCATTGCCTCTAGATCTTGGCAAAATATCACATGGTATCAGAGCTGGTCCATGTCTCACATGGTATCAGAGCCATTAGAGTGTCACTGGTTTGCTAATTGAGAGAAATTTGATGCTATTTGCTATTTGGGGTTTGCATTTTGGATCTTTCTATTACAGGTTTTTATTGGAGCTTGTTAGGTCAAATCCAAGGTTACCATTGGATTGATGAGGTCCAATAAAGTCAGTTTTGCCTTTTGTTTCATCCAAATCGGACTTCGGAGGCCAAATCTAGAGGGATTTGAAGTTTGACACTCCGACGGAAATTTTCCAGAAATTATAATTTTGTAGGCAATTTTCAAATAGTGATATCTCACTCATCCGGACTCGTTTTTTCGAGCAATTTTTTTTGTTTTGGGGTATAATTTCATGATCTATACAACGGTGGAGGATTTTTCTGATTTTTGAATATAGGTTTTTTGGAAATCGTGAAATCCTGATTTTTACAACTTTGGAGGCTTCGTTTGGGCTCATATGTACTCCTTTTCAGGTGTCATTTTTTTTGAAAGTGCATATTTTTTCATCTACTTTCATAATCTACCATCATTTTGTAGTGATTTTAAGTAGAAATTATAAATTCAGTATTTGGCCATTTTTGGCATATTTGGTACTTGCATTTTGCTTGGATCTCAGTTTAGATCACTAGTAGTATTTGTTGAAGTCTCTTAGATCTCATTTTGATAATTTGTAAATTGAAATCAGAAGTCCACTTTGCCATTATTTGCAAGTGTCAACATGATATTTTTATGGGGGGTTAGTTGTTCATTTATATCTCTTGGTGAAATTCCATTCGGAGGCATCTTCATCTACAATATTCTACAAGGCTTCTTTATTGGTGGTATCATTTTCATGTTTCCACATTTGAATATTTTATCATGATGTATGATCTTGCATGATCAATGTTGTACTTGCACTATCATAAAGTGCCACACCTCTTTGTATCTTGTCATTGTTGACTATTTGATGTAATCCTCTTGTACACTTAGATTAGGAATATCTTGTGAGACTTGGTGCATGGCTCTAGTTGAGACTTAGATTGTACACATTTGTGCATGGCTCCCATGAGACTTGGATTGTACCAGTATTTCTTCTATTTCTGAGTATCTAGATGATGCTCACAACAGGTTGTCTCTATGCCTTATCTTCTCTTTGTTGCAGCGAGCGATTCATCGTCATCGACTTGGTACCTAGTTTTGTCACACTTTGACATTATTGGTGTAGCATTGGCTCTCTTTCTTCCTTATGGGGAGGTATTTTGGTTAACATCATTGGACCATCTTTGTAGGAGATTTGACATTGAGGGGGGGCTTCAGGGTCTCTTCTTCATCATTGAGAACATTGTGTGCTTTCATCATCTTTCTTTTGGAGGAGGGTTTTTTTCCCATTGGATTTTTCTCTCTTTCTCCACTTTATGGGAGATTTCATTTGAATTTGTACATGGATACCTAACATGGCCTCATAGTCAGGACCCATCTTGCATTGCTTAGTTGCATTGTAGACTTTAGTGCATTCCCCTAAGTTGCACTTAAGGGGGGGTGTTGGTGTAAATAATTATTCATCTTGGATATTATTACACCTTACTTAAGTTTACTTAGGTACATGCATTTCATAGTAGTTTGGTTATGAGACACTTGGGTGTTTGTGCCACATTGGGATAGTGTGTGTAGGAGAATTTCCACCTTTTATGGTGTGATCTTGTTGTTACACTCCACATTCAGTAGGTGATCCACCTCATGTGGAATATTATATTGTTTCTCCTACCTACCCACACCTATTTCCTACCTACCCTTGTTTCTTATTGAGCCACATGTCATGTTTGTGTGCTCACATATCCATATAGCCTTGCCTATATAAGTAGGCTCATATTCATTGTATGTAACGATCGATTAATGATCCAGTTGATCAGTATTTTCATCTTGATAGAATACAGTTTATTTCTATCATCTATTTTGTTTTCTTTTATTTGTGCTTTCCATTGCCTCTAGATCTTGGCAAAATCTCACACAATCTGCTACATGTCCTATTACACATGCTCTCAAGATACTGTTTACATAGTCTTCTTTACAATTACTTCTCAAGTTACATACCACATGATAACAATTTCGATTACATAGATTATGTTCCAAGATCCAACCACATGAAGAGACAATATAAATCAATGTCCAAGCACACAACATCCAATGAAGAACTATTAAACAACTCAAATAACTAGAGGATAATTGAGAGTGGGGGGGGGGGTTAATTAGTTGTCAACAAATTACATAACTTTAAGCATTCAAATCCTTACTACCAGAACACATAAACTCAATACCAGAATGCATAAACCAAATATTGAAATAAGTGATATAGCAATTAAACATAAACATAAAGCACATAACAATTACCATCCATCTAGGTCACATGACACCAAGATTTGTACGTGGAAAACCTGGTAAAGGGAAAAACCATGGTGGAAATCCTACCCACAGTCAAATAATACTTCTATAGTAAGTATGTGATTACAAAATGAGGGGCCTGCACATGTAGGAAGGCCAACAACCTAGAGTGCACTACTCATCACAAAAGTAGCCTCACTGACTACAAAATAAATCCAGACTACAATCTGGAAAGAAGAGTGAACTGCAAAGATAACATCTCCTATGCCTAATTACAATTCCAGTTAAAATCAATATCGGAGGTCTTAAACCTCTCTTACCAACCTATTTCGATCACCTATGATTGACCAAAACTCTTGTATATGATTATAACATTTTTCACACACAGGTCATCACATAACCATCCCATAACCATAATCCCATATGCCCATAATCTACAAAGAGATCTTACATCATATATATGCCAACCCAATACCTAAACAATTAGGTCGGCCACCTAAAAGATAATACAATAAATTCATAACATAAACCTGCAATCCAATGATCAACCAAGCTGCCTTAGGCTGAAAATAATATAAACCAATCATTAAATCCTACGGTAATGTATCGGGATCATCCTCCAACATGTTACATAAACTAGTCCATAACCTAGATAATACCAGACCCAAAATAGAACACCATAAACCAAATCCAACACCACTGATCAATAGGAACATGAAAAAGATAACCATCAATGTCCTGAGAACCATCTAGAAGCCACACCAACACCACTTATCACGTGCATCAAAAGATCTTCAACAAAGCTCTACTGGTAAAACCCTTACCGATGACCAGAAGGCTTACTAGAACAAATGATAGTATCTGAGTCATCAAATCCTGATCCAACTGATCATGATACACATCTGAATAGCATGAATGACAGATCCAAAACAATTCCACAAACCAAAGCATACTAGAGCATATCGGATCAATATCATAATCCAACCACTCTACAAAAACCAACTGAAAATTGGTAAACAACCAAAATAGTCGGTGTTGCCATCAATGAGAAAACATCAATGCAACACGTAATCAATTCCACCAAATTGCCAATAATCTCCCCGTTTGGCATTGATGGATACACTAGATGTGAAAAACATCCAAGTGCCAAAAAATGTCAAACAAGTCTCCCCCTGTGGAAGACAGCCAACAATCCCCCACAAAATGATATAGCAATAAAGCTCTAAACCAAACTCCCCTAATGAATATATATCTCCCTTATGTTTCTTAAAAGAATAACTCTCTCCCTTTGACATCAATACCAAAGATCTGACATAAATATCAAAGAAAAACCATAAATCCTCTGATTCTTACAACTGATTACTCCCCCTAAGTAGTAGCACCACCACATCAATCCAGAATGAGTAATAGCTCTGATAATACATGTTAGATTCAATGACAGTCCCAAAGACACTGAGAGGGGGGGGTGAATTAGTGTCTAACTGGTTGATTATATATTTAAACTTATTTATATCTTTGCAACCCAAAACTATGTACCGGTAAACAATAATTAATGCAGTAAATACAAATAACAGAGACAACATAGAAACACACCATAACACAAGATATTTTAATGAGGAAACTTGATGTGGGAAAAATCTCGGTGGGATTTGTGACCCACAATATTTACTCACTAGCCAATGAATAAATACTACTTACAATAAGGGCTTGCACATGCAGGAAGGCCAACTGCCCGGAGCACACTGCTCAAAAGAGTCTCACTGACTACAATATGGATAATTAAATCCAATACAATGTACTACTCAAAATAGCATCTCAAATGCCTGGTTCAGTACCAGTTTAATCTCAGTTAGATACCTTAACAAAAACCTTCGTTGTCCACTATATCACCTCATATAATAATTTCCTATTCATTACATTCTTTTCCTTATTACTTTCTTCAAAATGACTTATGAGATCTCATACTTATATGAGTCTATACAATATACCAAGTCAACTTACATTTACAAAACAATTCATGTAAACAAAAAATTATCCCATGTCGGCCTAAGTGTCGGTATACTTCATTTCTAGTGTAATCTGGTTGCTGGTGGAAGTGCCTGTCGGTGTCGATGCCTGCCAGTGTATGATATTTGTGGTGTCGATGCATGTGTAAAAACTGTTGCCGGTTGGATACCACTTGGTTACCATCAATGACAACATCAACTATTCTCATTAGAGTGTAGAATGCCAACAATCCCCCCCTTTGGCATTGATGGCAACACTCATGAGAAAAATCCAAAACTGCTATAAAAAAAGAAATCCAAAATCCAAAAATATGTGTGCTCCCCCTGAGCAAGTGATCTCCTCTGTACATTTATTTTCTCCATACTATTCCTTATTTTTCTCTATACTACTACTCTCCCTTTGACATCAATAACAAAGGATGTCAAAAAGAATCAAAGAATACAAAAATGCTACCTCATCGCCTGTAACCAATTGGTTACAATCTGAAAGATGTCTGCCAAAACTAGATTTAGGCTCTGCATGAATTTGTTGTTGCCAAAGAGAATGGTCTCAATTTGTTGGATCATGTCGGTTAGATAGTGCATTTGTTGCTTTGGTGATCACTCTCCTTAAATTGTTGCCTTAGATAATTCAACCCGTTGAGTAATGAGACTGTCCAATTTTGGACCAAGTTTACTTTTGAGTTCTCAGGCTTTAGACCTTATTCTTGCCTTTTATTTCTCAAGTTTCTCTAACTTCTCTTCAAAAACTACCATTTCCTATTCAAAAATTGAGATAAGTCCCAAAAAACCTATCAAATTATTTGCAATATCATCGATCTCTTTCTATTGTTAGTTTAATGAGAGGGGGAGGGGTGAATCAAATAAACTCACAATACATCACCTTACTTGGATTCAACCTTGGTAGAACTTACTTGATATGGAACTATGACTAAAAATAATTCAAATTCATAAACTGATAAACTTGAAACATCAAAACACATTTAACACCAGATTTAACATGGAAACCCAAATAGGGAAAAACCATTGTGGGATTTTGGACCCACAAAGAAAATATACTCTTCTAGAGTATGCTCGATTAAAAGCCAATCCTATTAAAGATTACATAAACACATTGCTATATGTGACCCGGTCAAGGGATTTCCCTCAGATCTATCAGAATCTTGCACTTTGTTAGAAGTGACCTTGTCAAAGGATTTCAAACACTCAATTAGAATGTTACCTTGCTAGAGGATTTACAAATAAGACTGTTAGGTCCACTCGGTTAAGAGATTTCTTGTCACTTACAAAAATAAATAATAGTAATAAAATATATCTGCAACTTCACATCTGAAATGTTATGGTAGACTCTATGTGCTCAAAATAATCTTGTCATAAGACTTATCTTCCTCCTTGCTGGGCTTCTCACTCTATTCTTCAATCATATTTTCAATCTTCTGTACTCTGTAATCACTTCAGCAGCATTACTGTTCTTCTATTTGCCCGCATACATTGTTTATCAACTTTTCCTTATTTATAAGAAATTCTTAACCGCTTAATCTCCTTAGTCACATTTCCCATGATTAATCTTAGCCATCAGATCTTCAAACTTGACTAGGTTCATTGAATCCTTTGAACAAAAATGTTCTATCTTGCCTTGAAACTTGTATTCCTTCCTTGGTACTTGTGCTCGATTATGACCGTTCAATCTGTGTTGTAGATCTAACTCTTGAATTTTTATTGCCATTGATCCTTAACAAACTTCTTGCATGACATTCCAATCTTCTATAAATCTCCAGCTCATTGGCATCCTTCATTTAATAATGTATTTATTCATCCAATGCATTTTGTTACTGCTCGGTTGACGCTTGGTAAATTTTGAACTTTACTCGGTAGACATTCTTTATTCATCTTGGTTACTATCTCGGTAGCTTTTCTTGCTAACAACACTCGGTGACTTCTTTCTTCTTTAACCGACATCGATAACCTTAGAATTTACCGACTGGCTCCTTGGTCGGTAAAATAGAATAGTATCAAACCTTTACTCATTTTATTACATGAAATCTTTTCTCCTTCTTATTCAGTCTTCGAATACACATATATAGGTATCAAAACAATCAAAATAACATAATCTCATCACTATCTAACTCAATAATAGTTGCTCATTGAATAAATTATTACTCTACTTCATTTTCACAATCTTTCTGTGTCACTACCGACATCTTTATACTCATCAAAACATACTCTTTAAGATATGGCAACATCATACTAAACCAGAAAATCAATTGCTTGACATCAAAGACAAAATAATATTATTAAGAAAGTAATCATTCTTTATTAATTATATCATCAATCTCCAACAAACTTATTGTAATGCCAACAGTCTCCCCCTTTGGCATTGATGGCAATACCAACTTGATTTAATCCAATTGATTCGAACTGTTGTTAATATTCTCCTGTTATCTTCTCCCCCTTTGACAACAATGCCAAAAGTAAAACTGATCCATGATTACTTCCCTTGTGAAGTAATTTCCTTGTTTGTTAAAACATATACAAATGTATCATCTCAGTCTTGGTCAGTGCATCTTGTCTTCATTCACTATTCCCTGCACAACTTTAGGCAACCTCCTAAAGTGTGTAAATCAACATGAACTCATAAATAGTTGTTCTGTAGAGTCATAGAATTGATGCTTTCACCAAACTCTATCAGTGAGTACTAGATAGGGGTAGGACCCCTAACTTACTTCTGAGATACTCAAAAGTGTCCCTTGGCAGTGACTTTGTGAAGATGTCTGCTATTTGTTCCTTTGTGCTAACATATTCCAGCACAACTTTCTTTTCTTAAACTTCTTCTCTTAGATAATGATACTTTATAAAAATATGCTTTATCTTAGAGTGCATTACTAGATTCTTTGAAATGTTAATAGCACTTGTATTATCACAAAATATAGTTATTGGCTCGGTAACTATCTCATTCATACCTTCCAACAGTTGTTTGATCCATGCTATATTGGTACAATTCAATGTTGCAACGACATATTCAGCTTCAACTGTTGACTGTGAAATGCATCCTTGTTTCTTGCTAAGACAACTCACTAGTCTTTCTCCCAAAAAGAAAGCTCCACCACTTGTTCTTTTCCTATCATCAATATTTCTTGCCTAATCAGCATCAGTATAGACTTTTAAGTCAAAATCATTCCTCTTTTTATATAGTAAACCATAATCTTCAATGCCTCTCAAGTATCTGAAAATTCTCTTGATTGTTGTCATATGGGTTTCTTTGGGATCTGCATAAAATCTTGCAGCTATACCTACTGCATGTGCTATATCAGGCATGCTGTGAACTACATATTGCAACTTTCCAATCATAGATCGGTAAAGTGTCTCATCAATAGATGCATATTCATCATTCTTCATATACATGTTGTTGTTTTCACTAGTCCTTATAAATCCAATCTTTATTAAGTAAGAGTGCAACCTTTCATACCATGCTCTAGGTGCTTGTTTTAGGCCATATAAAACTTTGTTCAACTTACATACCTGATCTTTATTCTTCTCTTCAATAAATCCTTTAGGCTATTCAATATAGACTTCTTCTTCTAGTATACCATTCAAAAATGCAGATTTAACATCCATTTGATATACCTTGAAATTTTTGTAAGCAGCATATGCCAACAATATTCTCACTCCCTCAAGTCTTGCCACAGGTGCAAAAGTCTCACCATAGTATATTCCTTCTTCTTGAGCATAACCTTTGCAAACTAGCCTTTCTTTATTCCGAATGACCTCACCTTTTTCATTTAGCTTATTTCTAAAAATCCACTTTGTACTGATTGCATTTTTCTCTTTTGGTATTGGGACCAGTGTCCATGTTTCATTTTTCTTGATTTGTTCAATCTCTTCTATCATAGCATTCACCCAATCTTCATTTCTTAATGCCTCTTTTACTATCCTTGGTTCAAAATCGGATATCAGACATGTGTTCTATCTCAATTTGTTTCTTGTCATTACTGGAGCATCCTTATCTCCTATAATCTGACTTGATGCATGATTTCTTCTGACATATTTTGCTAATATAGGCTCGGCAGGCTCTGTATGATCTTCTTCATCACTTGGTAATTGAGTATTTTCTTCATCGGCTTTCTCGGTAGGACTTGTCGGTTGTACATATACAAACTCTTCATAATCTTCTAGTTCTCTGGAATTTCCATCATCATTCCTTTCTACAAATTCATTAGTTTTCACATTTGCACTTTCCACTATTTTGGTAGATGATTTGATCAGACATTTAAATGCTTTACTTCTAGAAGAATAACCAAGAAATGTTCCTTCCTCACTTTTCTGATCAAATTTTCCATTTCTGTCATCTTTGTGAACATAACATCTACTTCCAAATATTTTAAAATAACTTACATTTGGTTTCTTGTCATACCAGATTTCATACGATGTCTTCATAGTTCTTTTCTTCAGTTGCACTCGGTTCAGGGTGTAAACTACAGTTCTTATTGCTTCTCTCCAAAATATTTGAGGTACTCTCTTTTCTATCATCAAGGTTCTGGCACAATCTACAATTGATCTATTTCTTCTTCCAGCTATCCCATTTTGTTGTGGTGTTCTCAGTGCATACACTTGTCTCTTTATACCATGATCATTGTAAAATAAGTTAAATTCATTTGAAATGAACTCTCCTCCTCTATCATATCTTAGACATTTCAACTGTCTTCCTATTTCATTTTCAACTCTTGCCTTATACCATTTGAACATTTGAAAGGCTTCTGATTTCTCTTTTAAAAACATGACTGACATCATCCTTGAGTAATAATCCACAAATAATATGAAGTATTTATCACCATTATAACTTTGAACTTTCATAGGACAACAACGATCAGTGTGCACAAGATCTAAAATTCCTTTAGAAGTGTAAGACTTACTTGTAAAGCTTAATTTTGTCATCTTACCCATCTGGCATCCTCGACATATTGCATTCACAAGTTTTTCCAAGCTCGGTAGACCTCTTACTCAGTGCTTCTTACTTATTTTGATCATGTTATCAAAATTTACATGACAAAACCTTTTATGCCATAACCAGGTATCTTCTATTTTTTCATATAGACAATCGTTCCGAGTTGAGTCAAGATAAAATGTATTACCTCTTGTTTGAGTCCCGGTAGCAGCCAACTTTCCATGTTTGTCATGAACTTTGACAATTCCTTTCTGAAATTATATTCGGTATCCTGTATTGTGTTGGCAAATGCACACTCCAATGAGACATTGTAGGTGATTGAAGGTTTTGTCATTCATGGCAACCTTGCAATCATATGATATTGATAAGACAATATACCGGTACCTACAATGAAAAACTCTACACCAACACATAGAACACCGGCAGTAAAAGGAATTATACTAGCACCCAGGTCGACAGAAATTTTGTTTATAATATATTTTGTAATTAATTGTAAAATAATTATAAGATGCCTTGGCAAGTTGTAAAATGACTCATATATGTATGAGATCATTATAGAACATTTTGTAAGTAAGAAGATAGGTGAAATAAGGCAGACCTATTATGCGAATTATAGGTTAAGGGTTTATGTATGAAGTAGAGCTAAAACCGGTACTGGATTTGGCATAGTAGATGCTATTTTGAAGCAGTACAAGACATTGGATTTGCATAATCCATTTTGTAAGTCAGTGAAGCTTCCCATTTTGTAATTGAGCAGTGAGTTCTAGGAACTTGGCCTTCTTGCATGTGCAGGCCCCTATTGTAACAGTAATATTTTCTTATTGGTTAGTAAGTGAATATTGTGGGTCACAAATTCCACCGAGGTTTTTCCCACACCGGGTTTCCTTGTTAAACTACCATGTTATGGTGTTCTTTTCATGTGGTTGTTGTTATCTCTGTTTATTTTATTACTTTTTGTTTTCCGGTATACAGTATTGATATGCTTTACATGTTTTAAGTTAAGAAAATTCTATAACCGGTTAGATACTGATTCACCCCCCCCTCTCAGTATCTTTGGGAATCCTAAGAATTGGTATCAGAGCTTGGTCCTCTATTTTCAGAAGCCTAACAACTTGAGGAAGATCTTGACACCAGTAGAGATGGAAAACTTGACTAAGCAATTAGAAGCAGCTCTCTCAAACTATGATACAGAAAAGTTGAAAAATATCAAACTTGAAGATGATCTAAAGGCTGCACAGGATATTATTCAAGCACTTCAAGAAAATCTTACCATTGCAAGAAACAAGAGAAGAGAACTTTGTGAAAAGATGCAAAATAAGAATGATGAAAAGGAAACTCTTAGTGATTTGATGAATAAGCTGAAACAAAAAAACATGACAACAAAGAATGAGATACAGGATATGACTATAAGATTTTGTAAAGAAATTGAAAATAGAAAGACGAATGAAGAAGACTTGACTAGAAGACTAAATGATGCTGCAAATGAAAACACAAGACTTAGTTATGAAAATGATATGTTGAAGACAGATCTGATGCATGCACAAAATGACTCAAATGAACTCATGAGACAAAAAGGTATCTTGGAAAGAGAACCAGCTACTCCAAATTAACACAAAGAAAAATTCAAGAAAAGCTCAGAAGAACTTGGTGAATTGCTGAAAAATCAGAAACCAAATGGTGACACTAATGGCCTTGGCTTTGAAGTTGTTGAAAGCTCTGGTACTACAAACACACATGATCATACCAAACCGGTAAGACAACCAAATGCTTATAAATTTAATGGAAAATGCTTTAACAGTAACACATATGGTCATAGAGAAAATCAGTGTAGATCTAGAAATTATCAGAGCACTAATACACCCACCGGTCAATGCTCCAAATGCAACAAAATTGGTCATAATTTAGAAAATTGTAGAATGAATGTAAGATGTTATGTTTGTGGAAGATTTGGACACTTATCTAACCAGTGTAGAACACAAACTAGCATAGGATATGGGAAAGCTATTTAGAAAAATAATGTGACCTATTATGCTTGTAACAAGATTGGACATATTGCAAAATTTTACAGAAGTAAGGCATCACCGACAAGTAATAATGTTGCTAGTTTGAAAGGTAAAGAAAAGGCTGAAGAGGTAAAGCAAGAATTCTCAAAACAATGGATTAGAAAGTCAAATCTAAATGTTGATAGGAATACTCCTCCACCGGCAGAACAGAGTAACACTCCACTGGCAGAACATAGTAACACTCCACCGGCAGGAGACTCTTCATGTAACTGAAGAAAATTTCTTTGAGGGTTTAGAAACCAAATGTGAAACAGTCTATTATTCCCTTGGTTGATGATGAGAAGTTCAAATTACTTCTATACCGGTAGATAAGCTAAGTCATTACTTAACCGACAAGCATTAAATGTGGTGGTTGACAAAATTAACATTATAAAACAAGTGCTTTGGCTCCATTTTCATTTCACCAAGCATTCAAATCTTCAAGAGCATGAAAATTCTTGAGCGAAGGCATTCCAAGCAAAGAAGTGAAGCAATTCATCAAGCAATCATTCCTTAAGGTAGATAAAGGTATTTATAACCATAGCTTCCTCATCTGCTCCTGAATTCATTCCAAACCCTACTATTGTCAAAGTTATTGAATGCCCTAGACCCGTATTCTAGTTAGTTCCTGAAATTGCCAAGAAAGATGATAACATTGGTGCATTTTCTAAAATTCCTAAGGGAGTAGTTTTTGCTGAAGACCCTAGAATGTATATACATTGTCATATAGAAGAATTAGGTGATGAGGAAATTAAGAATATGTATAAATCTGTAATTTGTGATGAATTTGGAAATATCAAACCTGAACACAAGATAGTTGAAACCCTAGGTTTCACTAAAATTCTCAGTATCCTAGATTTTCCTAAGGATGTTATAAGGATAGTACTAAGCAGGGTACATGGTGCAATCTTCTGGTTGGACTCAGTTCACAAAATCACAAAAGAAGTAGTAAAGGCTGTGACAGGGTTACCTTCCACCGGTAACAGACCTGACAAAACAAACAAGGTCTCAAATGACCTAGTGATAAACCTAACCAGTGCAACATCTGATAAGAGATCTTTAAGGGTAAATTATGTAATGGATATCAATGTGAAATTCATCAGTATGATCTTAGGCTACAAAACTACACATGCAAATAGGTTTAAACTCAGTCTCTAGGCTATGCATTAAAATTGCCTATGATATGATTAATGATAATGCAAGAATAGATGTGTGCGAATAGCTTAAAGATGAACTAATTGACAGTTTGGGAAAGATAAAGAAAGACAAAAAGGGAACATTCAGATTTGGAAACCTACTTGTTTGTCTAATGTTGCACATAAACAAACAAGTACCCGATATTGGTATTAGAAACTTTGGTTTTGATATATCGGTAGGCAAAAAGTTGTTAGATTTATTGAACAACATGGGAGAGAACAAAGAAAAGAACATAAATGAGTATTTTCAGGCATTGAAGGCTCAAATGAAGACCAGAGTTAGATTGTCACAAGCAATCATGGACAAGTATAAAGATGAAATCTATTTTGCAATAAAGAAGGATGAAATTTGGATGGAGGAAGTTATCCCAAGAACCATCTGGGTTACTAAAATGGGGTATGAAACTGATGACACATAATAGAAACATATGCAAAAGCCCTCCTAGAAGCACCTAAGGAACTTAAAGAAGAGGTATTTGGCAGTGCTGAGACTATTGAAAAACAAATTCAATCCAAGAAAAATGTTAAAAAGGTTGAGGCAACAGTTAGAAAAGGATCTAGGCAAGCAAAATCTATTAAGGAAGATGTACTTAAATGAACTGGTATTACTGAAGATGAGTTAGAAGCACTTCAACTGGAAACTCACCTTTCACCAGTTGGAAATTCTTCAGAAAGTGACATACCAGCTGCATTCAAAAGAGTTGTGAGAAAAAGGAAATCTTCACCGGTATCTTCACCTTCTCCTAGAAGAACAAGATAGAAACAATAGGCAGTAAGGCCCCCAGCAAAGAAATTAACTCCGAAGAAGAAAAAGGTGACTCCTAAGAAGAAGTCTATAGCTCCTATTTATAAATCACTAGATGAAATTACCAAGGATGGTAAATTAAAAAATATCAGAAAAATGTATAACACATTATCAGATGATGACAAAGATAAAGTAGAGAATAGTGTAATATTGCACTTAGATATTTTAAAGAAATTTTTGATGCAAGTTGTTGATGAAATACCGACATATCTCTACAACAGACTTGAAGCTAGGAGAGTAGGTATTATTGAACTTGATAAGAAAATAAAAATTGAAAAACTACTTGATGTACATCTTGTTAACTCACCTAAAGAGATAGATGAACTGATCTCAGAGGCTAATCGGTCAGTATTTTCAACTACTCACCAACATGTAGCACTAATGGCAGGGAGAGTGAATGAGGTAATAGAGGAAACAACTAATGCATGGGACATATTCCTTGTAGAGAAGGAAAAGTATGAAGAGTATCGAAGCCCTAAACCCATCAAGGTATATCAAAAGGATAAGGGAAAAGGAAAAGTTGGTGGACCACCCAACATAAAAATAATAGACAACTTATCCCCACCACCTCTAGATACTCCACTGTTAGTTACTACTGACAATCAACCTGCTAGTGAGAGTATTGACATACCACATGAGGACACAAATCTTGATTCTGAGGTGTTATATACAATGAACATTGACACTCAAAAAGTCAATATTGTGGTAGATAAGGAATCAAAAGGGAAAACAGATGTGGCAACTAGGCCACCGGCAATAGGTAGCACAAAAGAAAAAGTGGCAATGGACAACACTGAGAAATAGGCAGAGCAACAGGCTCCCTCACAAGAACATGTTCATGTAGAGACAGTGCCACCGGCAACAACTGAGCAACTCAAACCTTTGCTTAGAGAAATGCAAACACAAACTGACCTACCAGAGGTTACTCTAAGCAAAGAAATTACTCACACTAGCGGAATACAAATTGTTTCAGTTCTTTTGGATTCTATCAAGAAAATAACAAAGTGTAGCTCACAAGCATACACAACTATTGATGATACAATCCCAATTTTGAAAATGATAGCACCGAAATGTAATGTGGATAATAAAGATTCTTTGAATCAACTTGACACATTGTCTAAGTATATTACTGACAACATTGTGACAGTTGAACAAATAAATGAGGAAGCATTCAAAGAGAAACTAGAGAAGAAAAAACACAAATTATTTGAAGAGGAAATAAAGAAGTGCATGAGACAATTTGACACTCTTTTACCGACAGTATGTAATACACTAAAAGAGTTTAAAACTTTGTACAGATATACATGCAAAACAAACTTTTTGACAGTAGATATAGACAAGAAGATCAACAAGGTACATGAAGAAATAAATAAATTAGTTGACAACTTCATTAATTCATTTGAACCATTATCAGTTTTTGAGCAGAAAACAACAGGCTTTGAGGAGGAACTTCTAAACTTGGAAAGAGAGAAGGAGAGTTTAAAAGGAAAGGAAAAAGATCTAAAATGGAAACTTAGTCCAAGATTGGACTACCTCACCTACCTGAGAAAAGAGATATCTGAGGCTCTAGTTCAAGGATAGAAAAGACCAGAACAACAAATGCAACACCTCACTGGTACAATTCAGAGGATAGAGGCCACATTAAAGGATAGTGAACAGTTCACTGAGAGCCTGAATCTGGTATTGGTAGACCTTTTTTAGATTGTAACCAACCAGTTACAAGGATAAAGCTGGAAACCACACTCAATTGACACTTTGACAACCTTTGTCATTGATGCCAAAGGGGGAGTAGTGGTAATGAGAAAAATAATCAGCAAATGGCTCATCAGCTCAGGGGGAGCACATATTTTTTTTGGTACACAATTTTGGGTAAGACAATTTTGGGAGATTCTTTTTGGATGACACTTTTTGGATTTTTCTCATGAGTGTTGCCATCAATGCCAAAGGGGGAGATTGCTGGCAAATGCACACTCCAATGAGACATTGTAGGTGATTGAAGGTTTTTTCATTAATGGCAACCTTGCAATCATATGATACCGACAAGATAATATACTAGCACCAGCAACGATAGACTCTACACCGACACATAGAACACCGACAGTAAAAGGAAGTATACCGGCATCCAGGCCAACAAGAATTTTGTTTATAATATATTTTGTAATTAATTGTAAAATCATTATAAGCCGACTTGGCAAGTTGTAAAATGACTCATATATGTATGAGATCATTATATAACATTTTGTAAGTAAGAAGATAGGCGAAATAAGGCAGACCTATTACGCGAATTATAGGTTAAGGGTTTATGTATGAAGCAGAGCTAAAACCAGTACTGGATCTGGCATAGTAGATGCTATTTTGAAGCAGTACAAGACATTGGATTTGCATAATCCATTTTGTAAGTCAGTGAGACTTCCCATTTTGTAATTGAGTGGTGAGCTCTAGGCACTTGGCCTTCCTACATGTGCAGGCCCCTATTGTAGCAATAATATTCTCTTATTGGCCAGTAAGTGAATATTGTGGGTCACAAATCCTACCGAGGTTTTTTCCACACCAGGTTTCCTCATTAAACTACTATGTTATGGTGTGTTTTTCATGTGGTTCTTGTTATCTCTGTTTATTGCATTACTTTTTGTTTACCGGTATATAGTATTGATATGCTTTACATGTTTTAAGTTAAGAAAATTCTATAACCGGTTAGATACTGATTCACCCCCCCCTCTCGGTATCTTTGGGAGTCCTAACATATTGTTTAGCTATGCTACACTCAGCAATTTGTATTTCAGACCTTCAACCCAATATACATCATCACATCTAGCATTCTCAAGAAGTGTGATAGAACCATTACCTTTCACAGGACATGGTGCATCATTACCAAATCTTACATAACCTCCATCATAATCTTCTAATTTAATAAAATTGTGTTTATCACCTGTCATGTGATGTGAGCATCCACTATCTATGATCCAAGAATTATTATTATTTATGTGTGATATTAAGGCTTTTTCTTCATACCTTTCTTCATCTAATCCATCTTTGATAGCTACATAAACAAATTCCTTTGTCTCAGTCCCATCGGATTTATCATCATTGGATTCCTCATCGGCTACTAGGCATGTCTTTCTATCTCTCCTTTTGAAGTCTCGGTGCCCTTTGTATTGGTTGTCTTTCTGTCTATCATCTCGGTATTCTCTCTTTTCACTAGATTCTTTGTCAGGACAGTTAGAAGCCATATGTCCAATTTTATTATAGTTAAAACAATTTAAAGGTAACTTTCCTTTATACTTACCTTTTCCTCTCAGTAACCTTCTGGCCAACAATGCTTCAAATTCTTCTTGCTTTTTGAAATCTCTCACTTGCTCCACTATGATTTTCTTCAACATACTTATACATTCTATCATTGTAATCATTAGATTCACCAAGATGAAAAGAACTGAATGCAGATTCAACTTTGTTTACCAAAGACCCACTGTTATCAAAATTATTTAACTCAAAAGCATGTAGCTTACCGATAGTAGCATCCAAAGAGACTGGCATGTTTGGTGTTATCACTGATTAAAAATGGGTTTTTCTTTTCCCATAATTGGCTATGGTTTTTTGAAATTTTGAATAGGGCACTTTTTCAATTGCTTCACCTCTGTGTAGGGTCTTGAGGGTTTAGGGTTTTTTATTTTAAATCGCATAATGTCTATTTAAAACCCTCTAGTTTCTATTCTTTCATTACTTTATCCACTTAAGTAATGGGTCATGGGATCATAGGAAGTGTCCCCCCTTGTCGTTTTCCTAGGCGGTCATGTTAATTAATCGCAAAAAATTTATGCCTTATGTGTATTCCTCCTAAAGTTGTCAGGTCCAGTAACTAGTGTGCATCTCGCGGATGGATCTATGGCTTTCGCTATTTTGCTAGGCGAAGTTGCGCGTAGTTTAAAACCAGCGAATTTGCAAAAATGACGTGGCATGCCAACTAGGTGGTTTAGCTGGTTGATGAGAGCAAGTAAAATGGTGGCATGTGGCATAAGCCACAACAGTCAGCAGGTCAGGATTAAAGGTTAAAAGGTGGGCCCCAGAGGTGAGTCAGGTCGCAAGTTAGGAGATGACCTGGTGGATATAGGTGTCAAGAATTAATTGGAGCCCAGTGCTTTCTCTCAGTGAGTAAAAAAGTGACATGTTAGCTCTGAAGATGACTGGACGCTAGGTGTTCAAAGTGAGTCAGAGGGCCCACCCTTTCCAGAGCCTATTCAGATGGTTAAAAGCCGAGCAACTAAAAAAGATCTGACGGCCTGTGCTATTTCGCAAGGGTAAGATGCTCATGCTTTATACCCTGTGAAATAGCGAAAGTGAATGAGAACCATCCATGTGTCGTGATGGATGGCAACGTGTCCGGTGACACGTGGTCTTAGAAGAAAGCTGTGGGCCCGCCAAGGTGGAACCGACAGTATAAGAGAAAGACACGCGGCTAGCGTTAAGTCAAATGCGAAAGGCATTTCAAGGCTATTGGTTGAGTGCCACGTGGTAGCACATAGCCAATAGAGAAGTGGGACCCAGCGTGGAGCCAAAGCTATTAGTTAGTATAACACTCGATCAAGTTTATTTTGATTGGACGGTCGGCACTATTTCGCAGGACCAAACTGCTCGATAGTTATGCTTCGCAAAGTTGCAAAAGAGTGAAATGAAAGACTTGCAGGAATGTTGTGACCCATTGGAGCAAAAATACAAATTCTCCTATGAATTCAATTTTGAAGGGACGGCTGAAGCATGCGGAATCAATGTTGTAGTTAAGACCCTGGGTACAATATATGATTTCCCATCAACCGAGTGAAGATATCTTTTAAAGAATTTTTGCAGAGGAGCAGATGCAGAGCTATCTTCTTCAGGTATAGAGCAAGTCAGTTTAGTTGTAGAGCAAATTCCTTCAAGTTAAGAACAGGTTTTCTCGTACTCTTGTGTAGCAATTCTTGTGTGGTGTGTTTCAGAGAAGATATTGATTCATCACAGAAGTATTTAGGAGTGGTATTCATTTCTTATGTTTTTTTTAAAAAATGGCTCCTAAAAGAGAATTTTCTAGCAAATTCAATTATTCAGAAAGAAGTGTTTGTGATGATTTTCTGGAGCAGTTGATGTTGTCAACTAATTAGGCATCGAAGCCAAAGGAATTAGTGCCTAAAGCTCCCTGTTTAAAGATACGAGAAGGATTGTATGACAACGTTAATTGGTTGAGAGCCCCATAGGTTGGATTGTCTGGGTTCGAGTTATTTAAGATTGGATTTGAAATGAGAAATTCTCTGGCCCCGCAAAATAGCATTTGGGAATTAGATGTTGGGAAATTGGTAGTCCCAGGAGTATTTATGGACATAGATTTGTTGACCCAAATTGCACTCAACTATGATCTAGTCACAAGAAGCATTTAGGATATAAATGGAAAAACCCTTATTGAGATTAATGCTGAAGAATTCAAGAATGCTTTTGGGCTTAATGAGTTCACCAAATTTCTAGAGCCCATAAATTTCAAGTCATTAGCTCAAATTTATAGTGCACAGAGGAGTCATCTCAGGAACGGGCCTCTCAAGGAGTTTTTTGTGAAGATAGGTGGGTTGATAGTTGTAGGACCCAACACAGAAGAGCCCTTTTCATTGAGTATGTTCACCCTTAGGGCTAATGGAATGTATTGGGCACTTTGCCAAGTTTTGGGAGAAGATGCTGAAGCAAATATGCCAAATCACTACCTGTTTATGATTGCTCAAATTTTGAATCCTCCTCTTGTAATTACCTTTGATTATGCTTCCTTCACTGCTAATGCTATCCATGGAGGGTTAATAGGAATAAAGAATGGAAAGGTGGATAGGCCTTTTGGATGGTACTCACTCCTGATGCATCTATTTCTTTTCAAAGGTGGTGATTACTTTGCCAGTGGATTGGACCTTGTCAAGGAGAATGAAGGAGAAAAGATGCCAGTACAACTATGGAGTATTGTGTTGTCATGGGATAGGGAGGATGCCAGTTTCTTGAAGTTTGACAAATACTTTGCATCCAAGATCAGGAATCTCCTCTGCTCAGAAAACCCAAGAATCCCCAAGGTTCTTTTGGAATTCATAAGACCAAAAGAATTCGCAGAGAACATAAAAATTGTTCACAATTGGGGTGAGATTTATTTGTATCCAGTCTCGACAGTTTTCAGAGTGTTTGGTTTTAGAGGCACCTCAGTCTTGCTACCTTACCAGGTCCCTCTCAAAGTGGGAATTGCAAAGATCCTTAGACAAATTGGTGGTGTACAAGAGGCAGAGCTGATGGGTAGGGGTAAAGGGACTATTTTTCCTACAGCTACCATAGCCCACCAATTTGTAATAACAAAAGGAGGTTGGAATTTCTTTGAGGACTTTCTCAAGCCTTATCATTTGTCTACTGCAGTATCTAGGTGTCCTGATCTAGAAGACTTCTTCAACGACATGTTTAGAAAGAAAGCAGCATGCAGAGGTAAGCCTCATCAATTTCAATTTCCTAAAGATCTCATCAGAAATGAGTTTGATCTAGATGAGCAGGAGTTGAGGAAAGAGAAATGGGTGGCTTATAAGAAAGCCTTGGATTTTGTGCATTAGTTTGATGCCAGCTATGACCCATTGTCTAGTTTCTTCCCTCTCGAGGAGAAAATAAAGTTTTTAATTGTTTTCTTTGAGGATGTGATGCAGACCCTGAAGGAGAAGAGGGAAGCTATAATCAAAAGCAACCCTGAAAAGGTGAGAGTGATCCTAAGTAGGTCAGCTTCAGCAAACCAATCCCTCTTGGTGATTATACACTGCACAAGAAATTTAGTTATAGTGTGCTAATGCCTACAACAGGGGAGCCCTCTACCTCTAAAGGAAAGAGGAAGATACAAGATATCATTGACATCCAAGAGAGCCCAAAGAAGAAAAGGGTAGGGAAAGAAGTACAATCAGATGCACCTTTGTATTCCCCATTCCAATCACCTATCCATATAGGAGATGAGAAAGCAGCAGCTGAGCAACTCCTACAGTTAGGCAGCCTAGGGGAAATTGCCTACACTTATGATGAAGTGGAGTAAGGGATGCTAGAAGAACCTGTTGCTGCTGAAATGGACATTACCACCACTGAACTCAAAGGCCAGGAGTGGGATCCTAAGATAAAGCAGGCAAGTAATGCCTTCTTGGCTGACAACAATTTTGTCACATCAGAAGCATTTATGCAGTTTATATGGAAACAGAACATAGATAAATATAATGCTAGATGTGAAAAGAGAAAAAGTGAGCAGCCTAATAAAGATCCAGCCTTAGTAGAAGAGGAAATAAAGCAAGAGATGATGAAAGAGTTCAAAACCATCACCCCTGAGCAAGGGAGAGATATGGTGGCATAAGTTGGAGTGCTTATTTTACCCTAGTAGGATATAGCAGATGTCCTGGTACTAGACGCAGTGAGGAAGGAGACCAAACCCATGGAGGGAATTACTTTCAGTAAGGATAATGTTGCACTCATCATGTGGTCTCTCAAGAGAAATGAGAGTAAGAAGAGAAAAGATACCCCAGGGTCAAGTTACCTTTGTGGGATGATGGTGAAAAGAGTGCAGAGTACAGGGGTAGTGGAAGCTGCTAGCACTAAGCTAGAGACTACAAAATTATTGTTGCATTAGCAGAAAAGGAAGCCAAAGAGAAAGAGATCCTCCAAGTCAAGTTGGAAACAATTTTGAAGGCCTATAACAGTGCTAAGGAGGAGGTAAGAGGTAAGGATAGCATCATTGCTAAGCTGTAGAGCCAGTTGACTGGACAATACCATCAAGGTGAGTCTTCAACACTGATGATCTTCTCTTCTCCTGCAAGACCTCCACCTACTAGCCCTATCATTGAGTTTCCACCATCTCGAGCACCCTCCAGCTCTCAAATGGTTGAAATTACTCCTCAAGAATTAGAAAACTTAAAACAAGCTCAGGCCTTATATGCAAAGAAGTATGAGGAGAGAGTAAGGGCTACAATTTCCAGTTTTGCGGATACAATGAATGCCTCATTGCTCTACAACAATGTAGGTAAATTTCTGGATATATGGAATGAGCTCAGGGGAGACAAGGCCATTTTGACACCTATTTTTGACAAATGGAGGCCTAGGGAGCAAGATTTAGAGTTTATGTGTGTATCTTCTGATGAAGCAAGGGCCAATCCTATCATTAGATCCACTTCTGACATCACTAAAGATTTAGTACAATTAGCAGCAGGGGTGGATAATGTTGATAGGAAAGTTAATTTGTGCAAAAAGGAATATGCTGATCAAGTTTTTGAGTTGCTCCCAGGAGTTTTTGCTAGCCCAGATCAGCTGAAAGAGAAACAAATGTGGCTTAAGGAGGTAGAAGCCAAGCTGTCAGCAAGAATTAAGGGAATTATTGATCTAGATGATGCTTCTTTCTTTGTTTTGACAATACAAGAGATAGATAAAATTAAGTCACGTTATGGTTTTATCAATTCAGAAGTCAACAAAATGAGAAACTCTTGGAAAAGGTTGACCAAGGCTAAGGACAAAGTGGTTAATTTCTCATGGCCAACAGAAGATGTGTATGATGAGTGGGCAACAAAATATGCCACCCATGATCCGGAACAGTTGGAGAGCGCCCCTGAAAAGGTAGAAGAGGTTGCAACCGAACAACCTATTGAAGAAACTGTAGAGGCCGAAAGGAGCTTGTAACTGTTTTTGTGAAAAGCTTGTAACCTCTTTGTTTTGAAAGAAATGATTGTAACAAACTCTCCTCGAGAAGTCTGAAGCTTTGTGCATCCATGTTGTTATAAATAGATACCTAGACTAGAGGAAAAGGGATCGCAAAAGAATTGTAAGAAAATGCTGCAAAAATTTATCTGAGCTTTTCTAAGTCTAATGGAGAATTTTCAAAAACTTCTTGTAATATTTCTTGAACTTAATATCAATATACAGACCATCGGTTTTGAGTGAAGCTTTGTGTCATCTTCAAGTGTGTTTACAATTTGTTTACTGTTTTCATTATGAATAATCCAGGGTTATTTTGTTTGAATGGGATTGCAAGGCAATTTTTAGTAGAAGTGTTCGCTAGCTTTTCTCTTTAGGAGGGAAATTAAAGATGCAGGGATCACTCATACCAGTAAACTCTTTGGAAGAGACTTTGATTCTTGATGATCATAGTTTAATTTGGAATGCATAAATTCTTATAGGTGTCAGGCATATACAAGGATAAATAGAAACCAAGCCAATGGGATGCATAAAGATATTTTGTTTGAGGAGTATTATCTGAGTTTAGATGACTCTGTGACCTTGGATAAGGCACTAGTATTGATTGAGGTTGTTTATTGCATGTTTTGTTGATCAAAATGCTGAATTTAAGTATAATTTCCATTCTTTTGTTTTTAGTTAATTTCAAGGTGAATAGATCCACTGGTTTCCTCGACTAGTTTGCTATGGGTTTATGTTTGAAAGTGTGAATTTAGTTCACAAAGGTATACCCACCTGGGCTCTGAGTAAGTCCGAAGTGTAGAAGGTTTAATCAAACCTTGTCATATGTTGTCTTGAGAATTTTCTTATCTTTGATGTCTCTTCTGCACTGAGTTCAATCATATTATTTTAAGGATGTTAAGGAGAATCAAATTTTGAGGATAACAAAAGTGGCAACTCCGCTGGGGAGAGTCACAATAAAGATATAAACACAGATCTGTGTTGAGGCTTATAAAGAAAATTGTTGTGTGTTTGTGGATTAGACTGCTTGTTTTCATAATTCCCATAGTTTTTTGGGTAGCGACTTTGGTACTTTTGAACCAGTCCTTGTGAGATACAAATATTTCTAAAAGGAAGACAAGTGAGATGCAAGGAGCAAAAAACATGAGATCATTCATGAAGAAACATCCTCATGAAACCTTGCAAGAAGGTCTGCCAGAACAGTCATGGAGAGGCCAGAAGAGATCTGTGTTGCATGAGCCATCAAATGCTGCTTGGGTGCAGAAAAACAATAATACTGGTAAGATGCCTGATCGCCCTATTTATGCAAAGTCTAATTCATCTTCCAGAGATTCAGAACATGATATATTAGGTTTCCATTCGAGATTGTTTGGAAATATTGATAATGCACCCATTTTAAATCAAGATTTATCTCATGTTAGTGTTTCTACGAGAGATAGAACTAGCTCAAATGCAATTAGGCACTCCGTTCCTAGGACAATTGATGGGAACATTAGTTTGATTGACATAGATCAAGTGAATGCATCAGACTCTGAAGAAAACTTCCCTGATGAAGATAAAGTGTCTCAAGAGATTGAAGACTTAAATAGAAGAGTCCATCACTTAATCTCCCTAAGAGCCCAAAAGGAAGAAAATAAGGAGAGGGAAGTTAAAGCCAAATTAATGGAAAGAGATAGGCTCCTTAGACAGGTAGCTGATCTTGAAATACTTGCTAAGGAGAAAGAAAAAAGTGATGAGGAAGGCCCTGTGATTAGAGAAATTCTAATCCCCAAAACTAAACAAGCTTGTAAGTTAGTAGCCCAGCCAACTAGGGAAGTATTTAATGACTCCCAACTTCCTAAAGCTAATATGGATAAAGGAAAACAAAAATGGGTAGATGATGGAATAGAATCTAAAACTACAGAAGAGATCTCTCATAAGCTTTTAGCACATGAGAGAGAAATGGAAAGGATGAGGAAAGAAAAGGAAGATCTCCAAATGGAATTAGAAAAGGCTGAGTTAGAAGCAGTGAATCAGGAAGTAAAAAGAAAAATTATTTACTTAAAGGCTCCCCCTATTACATTCCCATCAGAAGATCTTAGGAAGCCTAATCCCCAACACATTTCCTTTCCTCAGGCCAATACTCAACCTGCAGTACAAGCTAATATTGCCTCAGTAAGTCAAATCCCTATGAATAAACAGTGCACTCAATACCACAATCTCCAATCCCAAAAGCTAAAATGACCATGGGAAATAACAATGCTATTACCCCTTTTCAAAAAAGACCAATCAATTTAGAACAATATAGACAATTGTTCTTTGATGGGATTCTGGGATATCCCAATCATGTTCCCACTGAGTTAAGAGACAGACTCCATAAATTTGCTGGGAACAATGCAATTAGTGCTGAGGAGCACCTGAAATCCTTTGGGGATCTAATAAATGATTATGAGATAGTAGATGAAGATGTTATTATGAAACTATTTGTTCAATCCCTGGTTGATGATGTAAGATATTGGTACAGAGGTCTCCCGGTTAATAGCATAGGGTCATGGGAAGATTTTAAAAATTGTTTTCAAGAGCAGTATGGTGACAAGACTAATGTGAGTTTCATGCTAAATGAATTCAACAATATCATAAAATCTGAAAATGAAATGGTCACTGATTTTAATGCCAGATTTCAGAAGGCCATGTACAGATTGTATCAAGTGATGAGGCTAGATGATAACATGTGTCTTAATACATATTACAATGCATTTCATTCCAAGATGGCCTATATTTTGAGGGATAAGAACCCACATAATTTGAGAGATGCTTTTAGAATTGCCATAAATGTAGAAAGTAACAGAAAAGCATCTGGGAAGTTAGGAAGAAGGATGGATGGTAGATTATGGCAAGAAACCAAACATCAACCTAATAAAGTTGCTAAGGAGGATGATAAGATAGAGAAATTGGCTACGGCTATGAAAGATCTAACTGCCAGGGTTAGCAAAAATGATAAACCTCATTATAATTGGCAAGATAGACCCCCTAGATTGCATGATATGCCATATAATACCAATTGGAAGGATGGTAAACCCCAAATTGAGAAGCCCAAAATTACCCAAAGTCAAGACACTCCAGATCCCTTGAAAGGAAAAAATGTTCACAATATAGAAAATACTGCCTGGTGTATTGCTTGTGATGAACCACATTCTCCTCATCAGTGTGCAGTGGCTCAAGCTCTTGAAGAATCTATGAGACCAGAAGAAGAGCTTGACATTAATATGTTTGAAACTATCATAGAAAGTGATGAGGAATTCGTGAAAAGTGGATATAGTGATGTGTTGGATAATGAAAGGTTAGTGCAAGGACAACTAACCTTAGATTGGAATCCTACATTGAATGTGGTGACAATTGAGGATGAAGAGGTTCATCTTAGGAGGCCTAGTGAGGAAGAAGTTAGAAATCTCACTAAAGCTGCAATTGCTAAAGCAAAACACAGTTATAACTTGAGAAGCACCAAGAGAGACATTGATCAGGGTGAGTCGAGTTCTATGTTTGTAAAGGAAGTTACAAAAAAGGGGGCATCAAGTAGTGCTATTACTGTTCCTAAGGTTGGTCAAGAAAAAGGGGAACAAGTTAAAGATGTACCCAAAGGAAAAGATGATAAAAATGTTAGTGATGTACAAGGAGCAGAGACAGTGAAAAAGGCAAGTCAATTCAAAACAGAAAGAGTTATGGCTAATACTAAGGAGCAGAGACAGTAAAAAAGGCAAGTCAATTCAAAACAGAAAGAGTTATGGCTAATACTAAAACATGCAATAGTTCTACATTTGACATGGCCCAAGCTCTTACTCAAATGAAGGTCACTATTCCATTAGTAGAATTACTAAAGATTAAAGAACATAAGGATGCAGCTTTGTCTTTATTCCCTAGTATATCTGATACTGACACAGTCTTACCCACTGGTTCAGCTAAAGTTGGAAAGAATCAAGAGTTCCAAACCCTAGAGGTTTATGTTGGAACCACTATCACTCAAGAGCCTTCTCAGGTAGATCCCTTCTATGTTACCTTGTTAGTCAATAACCGGTTGATTAAAAACTACATGATAAATTCAGGAGTTGTTGCTAATGTAATGCCCTATGGTGTTATGAAATAATTAGGGTTATCAGTAACCACTGTGTATGGGAAGTGCTATGCCATGGATAACAGAGAAGTGCCTGTGATAGATACAATGAAAGATGTAGAAGTAAAAATAGCAGCCTTCCCTGAAGCCACTTACAAAATGGATGTTATTGTTACTGACACTAAACCCCACTATGGTATGCTACTTTCCAGACAGTGGGCAGTAGCAGTAGGGGGAAATGTCCAACTGGACTTATCTTATGCCACCATTCCTATTAATGGTAATCAGGTCAAATTGTACAGAGAGCCATGAGCTCCTAGGGTGATAGAAAATGTAGACCCTAGTATGCTTAATTGTATGATTAATGTAGACCTAGATAACTTCAGACTTCAACCAGTTTTACCTCAATTGAAGAATACTGACCCTATTGTGATCAAGTTACAAGCACAATAGTATGGATTGTGGTAGATGTATTTTGATGGAGCTTGCTCCAAGGAAGGATCAGGGGTAGGGGTTCTTTTTGCATCCCCATCAGGTATAACTTTTAAGTATTCATTTTTATTGGCATTCTAGTGCACAAATAATACTGCAGAATATGAAGCCCTGTTATTAGGAATTGAGGTTGCAAAAAGGCATGGAATCCAATTGTTGAAAGTAATGGGGGACTCAAAATTAGTTGTCTCTCAGGTCAGATCTAAATATGTATCTAAGAATGATAGATTAAAGCAGTATAAGCATGCTGTTTGGGATATTATTGAACATTTTGATGCATTTTCTATCAATTGGATAGAGCGAGCAAAGAATATTATGGCAGACTTCCTAGCTAATGTCGCATTGAAAAATAATGATGCAACCCTAATCGGTATCTCCACTGTGGAAATAAAATTTAGGCCTGCCATTCCTGACAATGTGTACAATTGGCAAGTTTTTGCTGATGATGAAGACATTCTTAGGTTTATTCAATGTGTTGATGATTATGATGGACAAAAGATTGATTGTAATGCATTGGTGGAAGTGGTAGACAATAGAGAGATAGTGTTTGGAAATGATGTGGTCCAGTTGGAAACTAATGAAATACCTAAAGGGTCGGTAGAGCTGGAGAGCATGTTTAGTTATAATGATAGTCACTTACATCAGTAGTCTACCACCAAGTTGGAAGAATTAGAGGAGGTGAACCTGGGGATAGAATCATCCCCTAAGTTGGTATATATTGGAAAGAAGCTACCCCCTCATGTCAGGACTAACCTTATTAACTTATTGAAAAGGTATAAACATGTCTTTTCTTGGTCTTATGAAGACCTAAAGGCGTATAGACAAGATCTTTTTCAGCATGAAGTTCCTTTACTTCCAGATGCTAAGCCTTTCAGACAGAAACAAAGGCCTATCAATCCCTTGTTAGAAACTAAAATTCAACAAGAGTTGACCAAATTGAGAGAAGGGGGGATTATCAAACCAATAAGGAATTCTTCATGGGTCTCCAATCTAGTCCCAGTAAGGAAGAAGAATGGAGACATCAGATTGTGTGTAGATTTTGGGAATTTAAATGTTGCTTCCTTGAAGGATAATTACTCATCCCCAAACATGGAAGCCATGCTACAGAGAGTGATAGGATGCGACCTTTTACCCATGATGGATGGTTTCTCAGGATACAATCAAGTGTTAGTAAAGGAATCTGAACAATTCAAAACTGCCTTTACTACTCCATGGGGAACATACGTTTATGTGAGAATGCCATTCGGGTTGAAAAATGTTGGAGCTACGTTTCAGAGAGCCATGGATGTAGCTTTCAAAGAATTCATTAACATCATCATGGTGGTTTATCAAGATGATCTAACTTGTTTCTCTAAGAAGGCTGATGATCATTGTGGACATCTGAAGAAGGTATTTAATAAAGCCTTGGAATTTGGTGTATCATTAAATCCCAAGAAATGTCATTTTGGAGTCACTGAGGGAAAGCTACTGGGACACATAGTTTCCAAGGAGGGGGTAAGGATAGACCCTAAAAGAATTGAAGCAATCAATAAGGTGTCTGAACCTAAAAATGTGAAAGGTATTCAATCTTTTTTAGGCAAAGTAAATTTTGTTAGGAGATTCATTGCAAACTTCACAGAGATAGTGAAGCCTATTGTCAAGCTCCTCAAGAAGGATACCAAGTTTTATTGGGATCAAGAAGCCTCAAAAGCTTTTGCTGAGATTAAGAAAGCAATCCAGGAGGCACCAGTCTTGAAATCTCCTGATTACAGTAAGCCTTTTTCTCTATTTTCTTTTGCTTCATATCATACGGTGGCTACAGTATTACTACAAAAGGACAATGAAGGATATGAACATCCAATAGCCTTCTATAGTAAGTCTTTGTAGGTGGCAGAACTAAAATATGAGACTATGGAGAAACAAGCTTATGCTCTAGTTAAAGCTATTAAAGCTTTTAGGCCGTACTTAGTGAATGCAAATATCATTGCCTATGTCCCACATGCTGCAATTAAGGATATTTTGTCTCAGTCTGAAGTTACTGGGAAGAGATGCAGATGGATCAACAGAATTCAAGAATTCAACTTGGAGATAAAGATCACCAAATTGGTGAGAGGTTTAGGTTTGGCTAAGCTCATGACTGAATCTAGTCTCATGAGTGTAGAAATACATAATGTTGAAGTTGGAGATGCTTTAGTCACTAGTATTGAGAGGCAACCTTGGTACTCAGAGATAGTCCAATTTTTAAAAGGTGCCACATTTTCAGAAGAGATGACACACAATCAGAAAAGAACTCTGAAACTCAAGTCCCAAAAGTATGTGCTCATTCAGGGTGATCTTTTCTGGAGGAAAAGAGATGGAGAGCTACTAATGTGTTTGGATGAATTTCAGGCTAAACACGTGTTGACTGAAATGATTGATGGAGTATGTGGAGGTCACTACTCTACTAAGACTACTACTGGTAAGATAATCCGGGCTGGATACTATTGGCCCACTTTATTTAAAGATACTCATGCATATGTTCGGAAATGTGACCCATGTCAGAAATTCTCATCCAAGCTGAAATATGAAAGAGCCTTACCCCTAAATCCAGTCTCTGTAGAAGCTCCTTTTGTCCAATGGGACATTGATTTTATTGGAGAGATTGTTGAGAGGTCAGGGAGAGGTCACAGATGGATCATAGTGGCCACTGATTATTTCACCAAATGGATAGAAGCCATCCCTACACAAAGAGCTACTAGTAAAGTTGTCATTGATTTCCTAATGGATAATGTTGTAACTAGATTTGGAACACCTGCAAAATTGGTGATGGATAATGCCATGTGTTTTAGATCAGAAGAGTTTGTAGGCTTTTGTACTAGTCATGGTATACTCATGTCATACTCTTCACCTTATCACCCTCAGGGGAATGGACAAGCAGAATCCAACAATAAAAGCCTGTTGAATATCATCAAGAAAATCCTGGAAGAGAATAAAAGATCTTGGGATAAAAAATTGAAGTTAGCTCTGTGGGCAGATAGAATAACAGTTAAGAAATCCATCGGAATGTCACCTTTTGAACTAGTCTATGGTGCCCAAGCCAGATTGCCAGTGAACAATCTTCTTCCAGTTTATAAGTTTTTGCAAAATGAGGACATGGAGATATCTGAACCAATGGAAAATAGAATGATCCAAATTGTAGAAATGGAGGATCTTAGGAATTTTGCCCATAAAAAAAATTAGAAGATCCAGTTGCAGTCAAAATATCTTTTTGATAAAAGGACATCATTAAGGAAGTTTCAAATTGATGACATGGTTCTTCAGTGGAATGCAAAAGGACAGGATAAGGGAAAGCACAAGAAATTTGAATCACTGTGGATTGGCCCTTTTGTGCTTTAAGACTTAAATGGTAAGGATTCATATTTCTTGAAGATTATGAATGATGAAATGCAAGAATTTCCAGTGCATGGAAAATTCTTGAAACATTATTTCTCTTAATGTCCATGCACGGTAGGAACTTTGTTTGTACATATTTTGTTCCTTTCCTGCTTTTCTATTTTGGTCTGTTTCTCCAGAGTTTCTAAGTTTTCTTGTGTTGACCTTGCGATCAACCATCCCCAGTCAGAGCCACTGTTATCACTGATTAAAAATTGGTTTTTCTTTTCCCATAATTGGCTATGGTTTTTTGAAATTTTGAGAAGGGCGCTTTTTCAATTGCTTCAGCTTTGTGTAGGGTGTTGAGGGTTTAGGGTTTTTTATTTTAAATCGCATAATGTCTATTTAAAACCCTCTGGTTTCTATTCTTTTGTTACTTTATCCACTTAAGTAATGGGTCATGGGATCGTAGGAAGTGTCCCCCCTTGTCATTTGCCTAGGTGGTCATGTTAATGAATCGCAAAAAAATTATGCCTTATGTGTATTCCTCCTAAAGTTGTCGGGTCCAGTAACTAGTGTGCATTTCGTGGATGGATCTATGGCTTTCGCTATTTTGCTAGGCGAAGTTGCACGTAGTTTAAAACCAGCGAAGTTGCGAAAATGACGTGGCATGCCAACTAGGCGGTTTAGCTGGTTGATGAGAGCAAGTAAAATGGTGGCATGTGGCATAAGCCACAACAGTTAGCAGGTCGGGATTAAAGGTTAAAAGGTGGGCCCTAGAGGTGAGTCAGGTCACAAGTTAGGAGATAACCTGGCGGATACAGGTGTCAAGAATTAATTGGAGCCCAGTGCTTTCTCTCGCTGAGTAAAAAAGTGACATGTCAGCTCTGAAGATGACTGGACGCTAGGTGTTCAAAGTGAGTCAGAGGGCCCACCCTTTCCGGAGCCTATTCAGATGGTTAAAAGCTGATCAACTAAAAAATGATCTGACGACCTGCACTATTTTGCAAGGGTAAGATGCTCGTGCTTTATACCCTACGAAATAGCAAAAGTGAACGAGAACCGTCCATGTGTCATGATGGATGGCAACGTGTCCGACGACACGTGGTCTTAGAAGAAAGCTGTGGTCTCGCCAAGGTGGAACTGGCGGTATAAGAGAAAGACACGTGGCCAGCATTAAGTCAAATGCGAAAGGCATTTCAAGGCCAGTGGTTGAGCACAACGTGGTAGCACATAGCCAATAGAGAAGCGGGACCCAATGCAGAGCCAAAGTTGTTAGTTAGTATAACACTTGATCAAGTTTCTTTTGATCGGACGGTCGGCGCTATTTCACAAGACCAAGCTGCCTGATAGTTATGCTTCGCAAAGTTGTGAAAGAGTGAAATGAAAGACTTGTAAGAACATTGTGACCCGTTGGAGCAAAAAATATGAATTCTCCTATGAATTCAATTTTGAAGGGACGGCCGAAGCATGCAGAATCAATGTTGTAGTTAAAACCCTGGGTACAATATATGATTTCCCATCAACCGGGTGAAGATATCTTTTAAAGAATTTTTTCAGAGGAGCGGATGCAGAGCTATCTTCTTTAGGTATAGAGAAAGTCAATTCAGTTGCAAAGCAAATTCCTTCAAGTTAAGAACAGTTTTTCTCATACTTTTGTGTAGCAATTCCTGTGTGCTGTGTTTTAGAGAAGATATTGATTCGTCACAGAAGTATTTAGGAGCGGTATTCATTTCTTACATTTTTTTTATAAAATGGCTCCTAAAAGAGAACTTTCTGGCAAAGTCAATCATTCAGAAAGAAGTTTCTATGATGATTTTCTGGAACAATTGACGTTGTCAGCTAATCAGGCATCAAAGGCAAAGGAATTAGTGCCTAGAGCTCCCTGTTTAAAGATAGGATAAAGACTGTATGACAAGGGTAACTGGTTGAGAGACCCATAGGTTGGATTGTCTGGGTTGGGGTTATTTAAGATTGGATTTGGAATGAGAAATATTCTGGCCCCACAAAACAGCATTTGGGAATTAGATGTTGGGAAATTGGTAGTCCCAAGAGTATTTATGGACATAGATTTGTTGACTAAAATTGCACTCAACTATGATCCAGTCACAAGAAGCATTTAGGATATAAATGGAAAAACCCTTATTGAGATTAATGCTGAAGAATTAAGGAATGCTTTTGGGCTTAATGAGTTCACCAATTTTCTAGAGCCCATAAATTTCAAGTCATTAGCTCAAATTTATAGTGCATAGAGGAGTCATCACAGGAACGGGCCTCTCAAGGAGTTTTTTGTGAAGATAGGTGGGTTGACAGTTGTAGGACCCAACACAGAAGAGCCCTGTTCATTGAGTATGTTCACCCTTAGGGCTAAAGGAATGTATTGGGCACTTTGCCAAGTTTTGGGAGAAGATGCTGAAGCAAATATGCCTAATCACTACCTGTTAATGATTGCTTAGATTTTGAATCCTTCTCTTGCAATTACCTTTGATTATGCTTCCTTCATTGCTGATGTTATCCATGGAGGGTTAATAGGAATAAAGAATGGAAAGGTTGATAGGCCTTTCAGATGCTACTCACTCCTGATGCATCTATTTCTTTGCAAAGGTGGTGATTACTTTGCTAGTAGATTGGACCTTGTCAAGGAGAAAGAAGGAGAAAAGATGCCAGTACAACTATGGACTACTGTGTTGTCATGGGATAGGGAGGATGCTAGTTTCTTGAAGTTTGACAAATACTTTGCATCCAAGATCAGGACTCTCCTCTGCTCAGAAAACCCAAGAATCCCCAAGGTTCTTTTGGAATTCATAAGACCAAAAGAATTCACAGAGAACATAAAAATTGCTCACAATTGGGGTGACATTTATTTGTATCCAGTCTCGACAGTTTTTAGAGTGTTTAGTTTTAGAGGCACCCCATTCTTGCAACCTTACCAGGTCCCTCTCAAAGTGGGAATTGCAAAGATCCTTAGACAAATTGGTGGTGTACAAGAGGCAGAGCTGATAGGCAGGGGTAAAGGGACTATTTTCCCTACAGCTACCATAGCCCACCAATTTGTAATAACAAAAGGAGGTTGGAGTTGCTTTGAGGACTTTCTCAAGCCTTATCATTTGTCTACTACAGTATCCAGGTGTGCTGATCTAGAAGACTTCTTCAACGACATGTTTAGAAAGAAAGCAGCATGCAGAGGTAGGCCTCATCAATTTTAGTTTCCTGAAGAGCTCATCAGAAATGAGTTTGATCTAGACGAGTAGGAGCCAAGGAAAGAGAAATGGGTCACTTATAAGAAAGCCTTGGATTTTGTGCATTAGTTTGATGCCAGCTATGACCCATTGTCTAGTTTCTTCCCTCTCGAGGAGAAAATAAAGTTTTTAATTGTTTTCTTTGAGGATGTGATGCAGACCCTGAAGGAGAAGAGGGAAGCTATAATCAAAAGCAACCCTGAAAAGGTGAGAGTGATCCTAAGTAGGTCAGCTTCAGCAAACCAATCCCTCTTGGTGATTATACACTGCACAAGAAATTTAGTTATAGTGTGCTAATGCCTACAACAGGGGAGCCCTCTACCTCTAAAGGAAAGAGGAAGATACAAGATATCATTGACATCCAAGAGAGCCCAAAGAAGAAAAGGGTAGGGAAAGAAGTACAATCAGATGCACCTTTGTATTCCCCATTCCAATCACCTATCCATATAGGAGATGAGAAAGCAGCAGCTGAGCAACTCCTACAGTTAGGCAGCCTAGGGGAAATTGCCTACACTTATGATGAAGTGGAGTAAGGGATGCTAGAAGAACCTGTTGCTGCTGAAATGGACATTACCACCACTGAACTCAAAGGCCAGGAGTGGGATCCTAAGATAAAGTAGGCAAGTAATGCCTTCTTGGCTGACAACAATTTTGTCACATCAGAAGCATTTATGCAGTTTATATGGAAACAGAACATAGATAAATATAATGCTAGATGTGAAAAGAGAAAAAGTGAGCAGCCTAATAAAGATCCAGCCTTAGTAGAAGAGGAAATAAAGCAAGAGATGATGAAAGAGTTCAAAACCATCACCCCTGAGCAAGGGAGAGATATGGTGGCATAAGTTGGAGTGCTTATTTTACCCTAGTAGGATATAGCAGATGTCCTGGTACTAGACGCAGTGAGGAAGGAGACCAAACCCATGGAGGGAATTACTTTCAGTAAGGATAATGCTGCACTCATCATGTGGTCTCTCAAGAGAAATGAGAGTAAGAAGAGAAAAGATACCCCAGGGTCAAGTTACCTTTGTGGGATGATGGTGAAAAGAGTGCAGAGTACAGGGGTAGTGGAAGCTGCTAGCACTAAGCTAGAGACTACAAAATTATTGTTGCATTAGCAGAAAAGGAAGCCAAAGAGAAAGAGATCCTCCAAGTCAAGTTGGAAACAATTTTGAAGGCCTATAACAGTGCTAAGGAGGAGGTAAGAGGTAAGGATAGCATCATTGCTAAGCTGTAGAGCCAGTTGACTGGACAATACCATCAAGGTGAGTCTTCAACACTGATGATCTTCTCTTCTCCTGCAAGACCTCCACCTACTAGCCCTATCGTTGAGTTTCCACCATCTCCAGCACCCTCCAGCTCTCAAATGGTTGAAATTACTCCTCAAGAATTAGAAAACTTAAAACAAGCTCAGGCCTTATATGCAAAGAAGTATGAGGAGAGAGTAAGGGCTACAATTTCCAGTTTTGCGGATACAATGAATGCCTCATTGCTCTACAACAATGTAGGTAAATTTCTGGATATATGGAATGAGCTCAGGGGAGACAAGGCCATTTTGACACCTATTTTTGACAAATGGAGGCCTAGGGAGCAAGATTTAGAGTTTATGTGTGTATCTTCTGATGAAGCAAGGGCCAATCCTATCATTAGATCCACTTCTGACATCACTAAAGATTTAGTACAATTAGCAGCAGGGGTGGATAATGTTGATAGGAAAGTTAATTTGTGTAAAAAGGAATATGCTGATCAAGTTTTTGAGTTGCTCCCAGGAGTTTTTGCTAGCCCAGATCAGCTGAAAGAGAAACAAATGTGGCTTAAGGAGGTAGAAGCCAAGCTGTCAGCAAGAATTAAGGGAATTATTGATCTAGATGATGCTTCTTTCTTTGTTTTGACAATACAAGAGATAGATAAAATTAAGTCACGTTATGGTTTTATCAATTCAGAAGTCAACAAAATGAGAAACTCTTGGAAAAGGTTGACCAAGGCTAAGGACAAAGTGGTTAATTTCTCATGGCCAACAGAAGATGTGTATGATGAGTGGGCAACAAAATATGCCACCCATGATCTAGAATAGTTGGAGAGCACCCCTGAAAAGGTAGAAGAGGTTGCAACCGAACAACCTATTGAAGAAACTGTAGAGGCCGAAAGGAGCTTGTAACCTCTTTGTTTTGAAAGAAATGATTGTAACAAACTCTCCTCGAGAAGTCCAAAGCTTTATGCATCCATGTTGTTATAAATGGATACCAGGACTAGAGGAAAAGGGATCGCAAAAGAATTGTAAGAAAACGCTGTAGAAATTTATCTGAGCTTTTCTAAGTCTAATGGAGAATATTCAAAAACTTCTTGTAATATTTCTTGAACTTAATATCAATATATAGACCATCGGTTTTGAGTGAAGCTTTGTGTCGTCTTCAAGTGTGTTTACAATTTGTTTACTATTTTCATTATGAATAATCCAGGGTTATTTTGTTTGAATGGGATTGCAAGGTGATTTTCAGTAGAAGTGTTCGCTAGCTTTTCTCTTTAGGAGGGAAATTAAAGATGCGGGGATCACTCATACCAGTAAACTCTTTGGAAGAGACTTTGAATCTTGATGATCATAGTTTAATTTGGAATGCATAAATTCTTATAGGTGTCAGGCATATACAAGGATAAATAGAAACCAAGCCAATGTGATACGTAGAGATATTTTGTTTGAGGAGTATTATCTGAGTTTAGATGACTCTATGACCTTGGATAAGGCACTAGTATTGATTGAGGTTGTTTATTGCATGTTTTGTTGATCGAAATGCTGAATTTAAGTATAATTTCCATTCTTTTGTTTTTAGTTAATTTCAAGGTGAATAGATCCACTGGTTTCCTCAACTAGTTTGTTGTGGGTTTATGTTTGAAAGTGTGAATTTAATTCACAAAGGTATACACACCTAGGCTCTGAGTAAGTCCGAAGTGTAGAAGGTTCAATCAAACCTTGTCATATGTTGTCTTGAGAATTTCCTTATCTTTGATGTCTCTTCTGCACCGAGTTCAATCATATTATTTTAAGGATGTTAAGGAGAATCAGATTTTAAGGACAACATTTGGTACAGACCTTAATTCATTAACTGGAGAGACTCGAATGGCATAAGTAGGTAGAAGTTTTCTTAGCGACTTACTTGTTACATCCTTTTCTTCAATAGTTCCTCTTGCTCCTTTGATTTGATTGACAGTTTCCTTTAACCTTGTACTGTATTGGATTATGTTCACACCTTCATTCATTCTCATGGATTCAAGTTGATCTCTTAGACTCTCTACTTTTTCTCTTTGAACATGTTCATCACAACCATACACAGATGTAAGCTTATCCCACATAGCTTTGGCATCATTACAACCTTCTAGATCATTAAACTTTGAGTCGGTCAATGCTGATGTTATTTTAATCTTGAATATGTTCTTGTTTTGTCTTTATTTCTTCCATTATCATAGGGTAGGTGCTAGGTGTAGTGTAAACATTCTCCAGATAATATGTTGCATATTCTCCAATTCTTGATAAGTGTAGCTTCATCATTTTTTGCCATGTGGAGAAACTTGACTTGTTCAACTTTGGTGCATCCCTTTTATACATCTTCAGATCTTGCCTCAAGTTCCTTTAAAATTTTCTTCCAGAGTTCTAATTTTGATACCAAATGTTAGTTTAATGAGAGGGGGTGGGGGGTGAATCAGATAAACTCACAATACATCACCTTACTTGGATTCAACCTCGGTAGAACTTACTTGATATGGAACTGTGATTGAAAATCATTCAAACTCGTAAACTGATAAAGTTGAAACATCAAAACACAATTAACACCAGATTTAACGTGGAAACCCAAATAGGGAAAAACCACTATGGGATTTCAGACCCACAAAGAAAATTTACTCTTCTAGAGTATGCTCGGTTAAAAGCCAATCCTGTTAAAGATTACATAAACACATTGCTATATGTGACCCGGTCAAGGGATTTCCCTCAGATCTATCAGAATCTTGCACTTTGTTAGAAGTGACCTTGTTAAAGGATTTAAAACACTCAATTAGAATGTTACCTTGCTAGAGGATTTACAAATAAGACTGTTAGGTCCACTCGGTTAAGAGATTTCCTGTCACTTACAAAAATAAATAACAGTAATAAAATATATCTGCAACTTCACATCTGAAATGTTATGGCAAATTCTATATGCTCAAAAAAATCTTTTCATAAGACTTATCTTCCTCCTTGTTTGGCTTCTCACTCTATTCTTCAATCGGATCTTCAATCTTCTGTACTCTGTAATTACTTCAACAACATTATCATTCTTCTATTCACCCGCAGACATTGTTTATCAATGTTTCCTTATTTATAAGTAATTCCTAACCGCTTAGTCTCCTTAATCACATTTCCCATGATTAATATTAGCCATCAGATCTTCAAACTTGACTAGGTTCATTGAATCCTTTGAATTGGAAAACGTTTTATCTTGCCTTGAAACTTGTATTCCTTCCTTGGTACTTGTGCTCGGTTATGACCATTCAATCTGTGTTGTAGATCTAACTCTTGAATTTTAATTACCATTGATCCTTAACAAACTTCTTGCATGACATTCCAATCTTCTATAAATCTCCAGCTCATTGGCATCCTTCATTTAATAATGTATTTATTCATCCAATGCATTTTGTTACTGCTCGGTTGATGCTTGGTAAATTTTGAACTTTACTCGGTAGACATTCTTTATTCATCTTGGTTACTATCTCGGTAGCTTTTCTTGCTAACAACACTCGGTGACTTCTTTCTTCTTTAACCGACATCGATAACCTTAGAATTTACCGACTGGCTCCTTGGTCGGTAAAATAGAATAGTATCAAACCTTTACTCATTTTATTACATGAAATCTTTTCTCCTTCTTATTCAGTCTTCGAATACACATATATAGGTATCAAAACAATCAAAATAACATAATCTCATCACTGTCTAACTCGGTAATAGTTGCCCATTCAATAACTTATTACTCCCCTTCATTTTCACATTCTTTTTGTGTCACTTACCGACATCTTTATACTCATCAAAACATACTCTTTAAGATATGGCAACATCATACTGAATCAGAAAATCAATTGCTTGACATCAATGACAAAATAATATTATTAAAATAGTAATCATCCTTAATTAATTATATCATCAATCTGCAACAACCTTCTCAATATCCTCATACCAATAAACTTATTGTAATGCCAACATCTATGTCTTCTTGATTTCCTCATCTATATCCTTTATCAAACAGTGAGGTTTACATGCTTTTCTATATATCTCCTTATACTCCAAAATTGTAGAATCAAGTACCGATAAAAGTTTATTAAAGTGATCAGTACAATTCTTTATAGTTTTCTCAAAGAATGCATTTTTCTCTTTGTCAACTCTCTGCTTAATGGTATCCTCATTCACCTTTTCCAGAGTTAGAACATTTTCAGCAAGATATTTGGACAATGTGTCCAATTTACCTAAAGAATCATTAATGTGATCTATCTTATAGGTAGGTGCAATCATTTTTAAGATAGGTAATGTGTTGTCAATAACCTTAAATGCTAAGGCATTGCAATCTGTTATCCTCTTGATAGAATCCAAAAGAACATTTGTGATGTTAGTCGGTTTGAATTGTCTTGCTGTTGTGCTAGATTCTCCAACTACCTTTATTATTTGTTCCTTATTGCCAAAAATTTGTTGTTCTTTACTTACATTTTCTTTCGGTGGATCTGTATATGTATGTACCTCTGCCTTTGATGGTTTCTCAGTCTCTACAAGTACTTCTTCAACTGTCGGTTTCTCTGATTCATGTTGCTCTATGTTAGTTGTCTCATCCTTTGTAGGTTTCTCAGTTTCCGGTTGCTCTGCTTGAGCCGGTATCTCAATCTTCTGAGAGTCTACAGTGTGTGTCAGTTTCTCAGAGATCTTTATATTTTCACTATCAGTTGCCTATTCCTTATCTACAATAATGTTTATATCTTGTGTATCTACATTCATTGTGAAAAGTATTTCAAACTCTGGGTTAGTATTATTATGAGTTACACCTTCAGTATCCATATCTGGTGGATTAGCTATGTGTACCTAAGGGGTATGCTGAGGTGGCAATGGAAGATTATCTATAATCTTTATAGTAGGAACACCACCAACTTTACCTTTTCCCTTGTCTTTTTGATATACCTTGAATGTCTTGTCCATTTTTGATCTGTTTCTTTCCTCTTGCTTTTCCTTCTCAACAAAAAATATGTCCCATTTATCTGCAGTCTCATTTGCAATTTCATTAACCCTTCCAGCCATTAGGCTTACTTGTCGGTGTCCACTGAAAAATACTGACTAATTAGCTTCAGATATAAGCTCATCTATATCTTCCTTAGAGTTTACCAGATGTACATCCAAAAGTGCTTCAACTTCAATTTCTTTTCAAGTTCCATTATTGATAGTTGTTTTGCGTCAAGTCTTAGATACAGATCATTAGGTAAAACATCCACAACCTCAATCAAAACTTTCTTTTAAATATCCAAATGTAAAATAATGCTTTCTTCAATAGTTTCTTTGTTAGAAACTTTAAAAGAATGATACCATTTATTTACATTTACTAGATTACCTTCTTGTGTTATTTCATTTAGTAGATCATCCAGTGTAGGGGTAACCGGTGTCTGTTTCTTCTTTGGTGTAAGCTTCTTTTGTGGTAACCTAACTGCCTGTTGTTTCTTTCTCTGTGTCGTAGTTTTCTTAGGAGAGGAGAAGGTACCAGTGGGGTTTTCCTTTTCCTTTGCACTCTCCTAAACTCAACAGCCTTGCCACTGTCAATATTAGAAGATGTCACAACCGGTGAAACATGTGCTTTCGGTTGTAGTCCTTTAAGCTTACTAGCTGATATACCACTGATGTTCATGACATTTTCCTTAATTTCACTGGCCTTCTTAGAGGCATCTCTAATAAACTTGTCTCTTTTCTTCCTTTCTTTCTGCATAGATATATTACTTGCAATGGTTTTAGCATTACCAAATATTTGTTTAGATGGCTCCCTAGGTGCATCAAGTAGAGCTTTTGCATATGTTTCCAGAATAGGTAGGTCTACCTCATAACCCATCTTAGTAACCTAAATAGTTCTAGGGCTTACTGCTTCTATCCAAGTCTCATCTCTTTTAATAACAAAGTAGATTTGCTTTTCATACTTATCAACTATGCTCTATGGTAACCTCTCTCTTGCCTTCATTTTGGTTTGAAATGTTTTGAAATAATCAGTTATGATCTTGTTACAGTCAGTGCCCATACCGGTGAAAGCTTCCTGCATTTTCTTTCCTACCAGGATGTCATAACCAAAATATTTGTGAGCTATGTCGGGTATCTCTTTGGTAAAGTATAGCATTAATCATACTAGTAGGTTCCCAAAATAGAAAGTACCTTTCTTATCTCCCTTAATCTTCTTCAAATTGTCAATCAGTTCATCTTTAAGCCATTCACAAACATCAATCTTAGCATTATTGTTCACCATCTCATATTAACTATAAATACAAAGGCTAGAAACTGGATTCAGTCTATTTGCATGTGTTGCTTTATATCCAAGTATCATACTTATATATCTCACATTTATATGCTTAACATCATTGACTCTAAGTGATTTTCTATCAGATGTGGCTCCGGTTAAGCTTGTCACACTCTTGTTAGGTATTTTCTTGGTTTTATCAGGTCTACTACCGGTTGAGGGTAAACCAGTACCTGCCTTAATTGCTTCCTTGGTTATCTTGCAAACAAATTCTAACCACATGAACTCTCCATAGACTCTGCTCAATACAATTCGTATGACTTCCTTTGGAAATTCAGGAATGTTCAGTATTTCTACAAAACCTAAGTCTTCCACAATCTTATGTTTAGGTTTAATCAGACCTTGTTTATCAGTAATAAACTCATTGAACATTTTCTTCAAATCCTCAGTCCCTAGGTCTTCTATGTTGCAATGGATGTAGATTCTAGGGTCTTCAAAAAATGCGACACACTTTGTAATTTTTAAAAAAGCTCCAACAAAATTATCCTGCTTTGCAATCTCGGGAATAATCTTAAACACGGATCTAGGGCATTTTATGTTTTCAACAATGATAGGTTTTTCAATAAACTTAGGAATAGAAGATGAAGTTACCATTTTGATAAATACCTCTTAACTTGAAATTCTCTGAATGTATGAAAATCACTTCGCTACTTTGCCTTAGAATGCCCTTGCTTAATTTCACGCTCTTAGAATGCTTTAATGCTTGGTGAGTTTAAATGAGGGTTTTTCGGTGCTTTATAGCCAAAAAGGTTCTTTAAAACCGCATTAACTATTAGGATTAATGATAGTCCCAAAGATACTGAGAGGGGGGGTGAATCGGTATCTAAATGGTGTACTGAATAGTTAACCTTATTAAGTATTTTGCATTCCAAAATAGTGTACCAGTAAATAAGAATTAATGCAGTAAATAGGAACAATAAAGACAACATAGAAAACACGCCATAACACAAGATGTTTAACGAGGAAACCCGGTGTGGGAAAAACCTCGGTGGGATTTGTGACGCACAATATTCACTCACTGGCCAATGAATAAATATTACTTACAATGAGGGGCCTGCACATGCAAGAAGGCCAACTACCTAGAGCTCACTGCTCAATCTACAAAATAGAAGTCTCATTGACTTACAAAATGGATTATGAAAATCCAATACAATGTACTGCTTCAAATCAACATAAACTATGTCAGGTTCAGTACCAGTTTAAGCTCATACTATAACCATAAACCTTATACAAAATCTGCCTTATACATTCGCATATATCTTCCTTATTATTTGCTCATTCCTATTCCATCTCATCATATATCAAAATGATTTATAAGATCTCATACATATATGAGTCTATTATAATATGCCATGTTGACTTTTACAAAAGATAATTACAATTAAATACAATGAACAAAAGTTTATTCCCGTCGGTTGGGGTGCCAGTATGAATTGTTGTCGTTGTCGGTGAAGTGGCTTCCAGTGTCGGTGCCTACCCGTGGTTTACCAGATGAATGCCACAAGGTTGCCTAAAGGTTGCCAGTAGCTTTCCATCAATGACAACACCATCATTTCTCACTAGAGTGTAGAATGCCAACAATATCCCACTTTGGCATTGATGGCAACACTCATGAGAAAAATCCAAAAACTGTTTCCAAAAAGTGAAGTCCAAAAATTTACCAAAAATACGTGCTCCCCCTGAGCAGATGTTCTCCTCTGAATGATCATTTTTCTTTATCTACTACTCCCCCTTTGACATAATGACAAAGGTTGTCAAAAATTGTCAAATGAGTGTAAAATTTCACCTTAAGGTTTGTAACCGGTTGGTTACAATCTGAAATATATAAGCCAAAACCAAATTTAAACTCTACATAAATCTATTGCTATCATTCATGGTTGCCTCGGTTTGTTGGATTGTGCCAGTTAGATGATGCATATGCTCTTCCAGTGATCTTTCCCCTTGAATTAATGCCTTAGATATCTCATTTCTCAGAGAGATAAGGTTATCCAATTTAGGACTAAGTTTATACTTAAGCTCTCTGGCGTTTCCCTTGATCCTTGCTTTTTCCTTCTCAAATTTCTCCAACTTTTCCTCAAATCCTTCTATTTCTTTCTCAATAACTGATATAGGTTTGGATGAAGCAATAATGTTATCAACTATATCATCAATTTCCTTTTGTACTCTACTTATTTCTTTTTCAATGTCCCGAGTCAACAAATGTGGCTTGCATGTTTCTCTGTATAGTTCCTTATACTCCAAAATTGTTGTATTCAGTGCTAGTAAAAGTGTGTTAATATGTTTAGTGCACTTATTTATTGTCTCCTCAAAGATTTTTTCTTATTCTTTTTCCATTTTCTCTTTGAATGTATCCTCATTTGCTTTATCAACTGTTATTACATTTCCAGCAATAAATTTAGACAATGTGTCTAACTGACCTCAAGAATCCTTTACATGATCTACATTATATTTTGGTGCAATCATCTTAAGAATAGGTATTGTATCATCAATTGCCTTGTAGGCCAATGCATTATAGTCAGTTATCTTCTTAATAGAGTCCAGAAGTACCCCTGTCACATTAGTAGGTCTGAATTCAGATGTCTGACCAACTGCCTTTATTATTTTAGTGCTTCCAATATTAGTAACCAATTTGCTTATATCAACCTCTAGTGGATCAGTTTGAGTTTCCATTTCAGCTAGTAATGGTTTGGGTTTCTTAGTGATTACTGGTTTCACTGTCTCAGTATGTACCTGTGCCTTTGCCAGTTTCTCTGTTGGTTTCTCTGTGTTATCAACTACTGATATCTCTGTTGGTTTCTCTGTCTCTGTAAGTTTCTCAGTGCCAACATCTATACTACTAGTATTCATTCCACTGACCAAAGGTTGCTTTGTATGCTCTATTTGTATTTCAACCTCAACATTTTATGTCAATTGCTCAACAATGTTTCCACTGCCAGCAATATCATTCTGTACCTCTGTGCTATCCTTGTCCACAATAATGTTCACTTCCTGAGTATCAACATTCATAGTGAATAGAATTTCTGATTCAGGGTTAGTGCCATCATGTGTTATGTCCACATTTTTTAGTAGCTGTTGTATCATCAGTATGTAATGGTGTACTATCCAAGGGTGGTGGTAAGTTGTCAATTATTTTGATATTTGGTATTCCACCAACTTTACCTTTCCCTTTGTCCTTGTCTTTCTGATATACTTTGAATGTTTTCTTAGGTCAGTTTAATTCTTCCTGTTTTTCCTTTTCTACAAAAAAGATATCCCATTTATTAGTTGTTTCCTCTGCAATTTCATTAATTCTACTAGCTATTAAGCTTACTTTTTGGTGACCACTAGCAAAAACTGATTTGTTAGCTTCACAAATTAATTCATCAATCTCCTCTTTAGAGTTAACTGGATGTATAGCTAGAAGTTTTTCAACCTTAAGTTTCTTGTCCAACTCCATTACTGCAATCCTCTTTGCATCTAACCTTCTATATAGATCATTTGGTAAGTCATCTACCACTTTAATTAACACTTTCTTGTATATGTCCAGATGTAGAATAATATTGTTTTCAATGCTTTCCTTTTTTGAATCAGTGAATGTGTTATACAACTTGCTCACATTTGCCAGGTTACCATCATCAGTGATTTTATTCAGTAAATTATCCAAAGGTGGTATAACCTATTTCTATTTATTCTTGGGTGTTAACTTGTTTTCCGATTGTCTTACCGCTTGTTGCTTCTTTCTCAGAGTTCTTATTTTCTTGGGTGGAGGAGAGGGTACCAGTGAGGGTTTTCTCTTCCTATAAACTCTCTTAAATTCAACAAGTATCTCACTATCAGATGATGTACCAACCGGTGAAATATGTGCCTCCAGTTGCAATCCTTCCAATTCACTTTCCTTTATTCCAGTAAGGTTCATAACATTTTCTTTTATTTGCTTCACCTATTTTGATGCACTCCTTATGTACTTTTCTCTTTTCTTTCTTTGTTTCATTGTTTTTACATCACTCTCAATTGTTTCTGTACTACCAAAAAAAAATTCTGTTGGTTTTGTAGGTGCTTCTAATAGGGCTTTATCATAAGTCTCAATAATGTTCATATCAGCCTCATACCCCATTTCAGTTACCCATACAGTTCTAGGAAGAACTGCTTCCATCCATATTTCATCTTTCTTAATCACAAAACAAATTTCCTTATCATATTTATCTACTATACTCTATGGTAGTCTCTCTCTAGTTTTCATTTTGGCTTGGAAAGCTTTGAAATATTCAGTTATATTGTTTTCCCTAGCAGTACCCATGCCAGTGAAAGCTTCTTGCAATTGTTTGCCTACCGGTATGTCATATCCAAAATATTTCTGTCCAATATCGGGAATTTGTTTTGAGAAATACAACATAAGGCATACCAAAAGATTACCAAAATGAAATGTCCCTTTCTTTCCACCTTTAATCTTTTCTAGGTTATCTACTAGTTCATCCTTTAGCCATTCACACACATCTATTTTTGCATTATTATTTACCATATCATAAGAACTTTTAATGCAAAGACTAGAAACAAAATTAAGTCAGTTTGCATGTGTAGTCTTGTAACCTAAAATCATACTTATGAATCTCACATTGATATCCTTGATGTCATTTACTCTCATAGATCTACTATCAAATGTTGCTCTGGTTAAGGTCATTACTGTGTTGTTAGGTACCTTCTTTATCTTGTCTGGTCTGCTGCCGGTTGAGGGTAAAACTATCACTACCCTAATTGCTTGCCGGGTGAATTTGCAGACTAAATCTAACCAAATAAATTCTCCATGTGCCCTACTTAGGAAAATTTGTTAGGTCTTGGAGACAACTAAGAGGGGGGGAGGTGAATCAGTTGTCTAATAAATTCAAACCAAAAAATTATTAACCAACTTAATGCTTAATACTAGTAAACTAGTTAAGTATGCTGGTAGACAGTGTTAATAGTAAATTGCTATACCGGTAAGGATTAATGCATGAAACATAAACATAAAGTCATCCACAACACATGACACCAATATTTGTACGTGGAAACCCTATAAGGGGAAAAACCAAGGTGGGAAACCTTAACCACAATCAGATGATACTACTGTAGCATCCTAAAATTGCGACACTTGCAATTTCGACTGCATTTCGGTCTTCACGATGGCGATGCAAAACACAACCTGAATGGAGACCCCAAAACTTGCTCACGACACTCAAAACTGCATTTTTCATGCACCCTGGCCTGAACCTCCTTTGCACCCCGCTATCCCGGAGGTGGGACCAGAGCGCCCAGCGCCCTGGTCCCTCAGGACCAGGGTGCCCAGCGCCCTGGTCCCCCAGGACCAAGGTGCCCAGCGCCCTGGTCCTCCAGGACCATGGCGCCCAGCGCCCTGGTCCCTGGGTCCTATTTTGGGCCCGGTCTCCTAAGTGGTATCGGGTCTTTTTGATTGCAATTTGGAAATATACTTCCCTGGTCGGCCTAAGGTCGGGAAAATCAGTCTATCAGCCCTAATTGACAAGTATATAAACTACATTTTCCTCTCTCATTTGATATGATGGAAAAGGCGTGGAAACTATACTCAAGCATTCAAGCATTCAAGCAATTGATCATTTCAAGTCTCCATTCAAGGCTAAGTGTTGCATTCAAGTCAAGGATTCAACCATTGAAGAGGAGATCACTTATTACATGCTACATACTACAACATACAACATCTAAACCTTCGCACATAAGGATACAAACATCCTTAGAACAAGGTATTAGTACTTGTTTTACATTACAGTCATTTACATTTACAGCTCTTGCTCATTTCTTGGTTAATTCCAAAACCGGGGTTTGACCTAAAGGCAAACCCCTAATCCATAACCCCCCATCGTCTTCGCTTTTCTGTGTGTAGGTTGCAGGTACGCGGCTGAGATTGAAGATCTAGAATCCTTGTGCAAAGACGAACCGATCCCCCTTCGTTTTGCGGATTTTTCGGAGGACCGTGGCGCCGGGCGCCATCGTCCCGACAACTTTTTCTCAAATTTGCAGGACAGCGCCGTATCGACATTTTACTGCTAATTCCAGGTCTGCAGCTTCATCCTATAACCTAAACTCAGTTTATAAGCGAATCTTTATGACTTTCTATGCATTCTTAGCTTAATTTCCTTAATCAACATTCTTTACAAAAGAGGGTAGATTTTCTTTCCAAACCCTTGAAATTCATCTAGCATCCAATCTTACCTTGTGTGGGATTGGATCTTATGAGTTTCAACCCCTCTTTTGAATGTAAAGTCTTCCCCCTAAGTGAAAACCCATCGAATCCTAGCGAACCTCCCTTCTCTCTCCTCGGAGTTGGAAGAGGAGAGACCAACTGGGGTTCGACAGCGATTTTCTGCTTTACATTTTGGTGAACCTGACGTGAACATCCTTTCTGATTTTTCATGCCTAGATCTGAAATTTGATTCCTTGATTACATTTCCATGTTTGATCTTTTGCAAAATTTTAGAGGTGATTGCATAAAAACCCTAAATTTTCTTTTTGAACATTGGACTTGCGAAATGTTTAATTATTAATGCTTGCTTCAGATCTGCTTTTCTATTATAAATTATCAATTCATATCTGTACTTTAATTTTGAAAATTAAGTGGTTAAATGTCAAAACCCTAATTTTTGAAACCCTCTTGATTCAACCTTTGTCCGACAATTTGACCAATCAAAACATCTCCAAATCAGCTGTAACTTTGGATTCTGCAATAAAATCACAATATCTTTCGTCCCTGAAAATTTGGAAAAAAGTTGCGAGGACCGTGTTGCACTCCGAGCGCCATCGTCCCCGACATTTTTTCCAAAATTTCGGGAGCGAGATCTTGCTGCATTTTCCTGCTAAAATCCAGAATTTTGGCTGATTTTGTCAATTATAACACTTTCAAAATTACAGTCAAAGTTGGTCTTGTGATTGCTTGGTTTAAGGCTCCTAATCATTCAAAAATTATCGAAACTGAAATTTTGTGTCAAAATTGTGTTCTTACTGTCCTAAATCTGAAAAGTGTGTTTTTATTCATTCGAAATTTCAGTGCTTTATTCAAATTCTTGCATTTTGTGGCTTTTGAAATTAAGTGCTTAATTACAACAACCTTGATTTCCGCTTTCAAAATTGAATTTTGCGTGAAATTGAGTCAATTTTCAAAATTCAAAATTTGCATTGCTCTTGACATTCCCTCTAAAATCATAAAATTCAAAATTTCAGTTTCCCTCTCTTTTTCAAAATTCAAAATTTTGCATTTTTCGACAATCTTGATAGGGTTCAATTTTGAGATTGCAACTTTAATTTGGCCTATCTACAGATCGTAAAATCACTCAATTTTTTTCAGATTAGCTCTAAAATCATCATACCTTTCATCCCTGCAAATTTCGAAAAAAGTTGCAAGGACCGTGTTGCACTCCGAGCGCCACGGTCCCGAACATTTTTTCCGAAATTTCGGGAGACTGTTGTGATTGCATTTAACAGCTTAAATCTGGAAGATTGGCTGTTTTTACTGAAAATTGCTACCTCTAAATTCAAAATCTTTTCTCTCTCTCTAGTGCATGAGTTTTACAACAATAAGCCCTACTTATACTGTTCCCGTTAGATGAAGCCGTAGAATTAAGTCTTTCCGAGGTTTAACTACCGAGGAGATGGAACCTAATTTGAATAGTCTTTTTAACGAGGACATGGGTAATTCCTCTAATCCTCCGAATGATGAAGAAGCTCTCCATGAAGTTTCCGTTGAACAACTTTCCAAATTGGATAACCAATTTGACGATTTTCACCAATGGATGTCTCATGAGTATCCCGATAGTCAAGCTCTTCCTTTAATTGAGGGTCTAAAACGCATGCTTCAAAGTGATAAGAATGGAATTGATGTTTTGCGTGGTATTGCACATATTGTGGATTCGAATGTGATGCCTATGAAGAGTTGTGCTGAATCTTTAGGTTATACACAACCTCCTACACAAGTCAATCATTCTATTCCTTTGACAACTCCTATTGCTAGTATACCTACCTTTACATCAAACATAATGGCTACCTCTATACAAGACATTCCTCCTGTGATTACCAGTCATGGGGGCAATCCCTCTTCTTCAATTAATCCCCTTCCTTCATACAATCCAACTTCTTCGTACATTCCTTCAATGAGTGTTCCTATTACATCTTCACAAATGAACATGATGCAAGGGGGCAATTCATTTAACCATTCCATTCCTCCTTGTAGTGTTCCTCCTATCCAATCATCCCCTATGGTTGACTATCATAGGGTCCCACCACCTTACTCTTTACCCTCTTTCAATAACATCACACCTCCATCTCAATCTAACACATCCAATATGAATTCTTTGACTGAAGCTACCATTAATAATCTTGCACAAACTGTCTCTTCTTTACAGCAACAAATTGCCTCTATGAATCAATCTAAGTTTAGTGTGCCCACATTTGATGTTGCGAGCCCACTTTCTCTTGACATTGTTCGAGCTATCCCTCCTAAACATGTTGAAATCCCGCATCTGGAGCTTTATAATGGTAAAGGAGATCCTCTAACACATGTTAAGACTTTTCAAACAATTTGTACTGATTTTGCTTACGACCCAAGGTTGCTTGCAAAACTATTCACCAGAACATTAAGAGACAAAGCCCTACAATGGTATTGCTCGTTGCCTTCTTATTCTATTACTTCTTTCGAACAACTTGCAAATGCTTTCATTCAACAATTTCAAAACAATATAAGTCCTAAAGTTACTTTGATTGATTTAATGCATTGTAAACAAGGTGTTAAAGAAAAAGTGACTGATTTCATTGGTAGATATAAGCATTTGTATGCTCAAATTTCTTTTCCAGTGCCTGATAATGATATTCAAAGAATCTTTATTTCTAATTTGCAAAAAGACATTCGAGACAAACTTCTGTTTTCTGAGTTTACTTCTTTCCAACAGTTGTGTGCCACTCTTCACAATTATCAACTGACTGTGAGTCAAATGGAACAATCACATCCTATGGCTCCGAGTGATAAGGGTGATAGCAGTCAACAACCATTTGGGAAGTTTAAACCGAACAGAGATTCCATCAAATTCAATGAAAACATCATCAACAACAATGTGAATGCAGCATCAGGTGTGCCTCCTATTTCTAAATTTTTCAGGAAAGAAAGAAAGTATACTCCTTTGAATGAATCATTGCATGATATTATGAATAAGTTATTGGGACAAAATGTTCTTACTCTTCCTCCTGTGCAACAAATTGATCCTGCAAAGATTACTTCACCTTATTTTGATCACAAAGCTTTTTGTCATTTTCATCGTCAGCCTGGTCATGATACTGAAAAATGTTTTTCTTTAAAGGGTAAAATTCAAGATTTGATTGATAATAATACTATTTCTGTTTCTAGAGTGAATGATAAAGGCAACACATCTGTAGCTCCTCCTAACCAAAATCTTCAGATTTTTACTGATCCATTACCTTCTCATACCTCTCATACCTCTAATGCGATTGAGGCTAATGATTCCTCTTTCTCATCTGACGGTCTTGTGTCTATGACTCCGAATGTGATTAACTTTGTAGAGCAGCACGAAATCCCTAAAGAACCTTCCATCACATTTGATTCTAGTGAAACCATTAGAGCATTTGATGGTCCTTTATACATAGTTGCAAAAGTCAAAAATACACCTTGCCGTGGAGTGCTTATTGATCCTTCGTGCATGGTTAATGTTATTACTGAAGAATTTCTTTTTACTTTGCAATTGAATCAAGTGATCTATGACAAAACAGATGTGATTGTGAAACTATTTGATGCATTTTCTTCTCCTGCAATTGGTTCTATTACATTGCCTATTGAGGTCCATAATAAATCCCTTGATGTGAACTTTTCTATTATTCCATCTTCCGAACAATTTCGTGTGAAGCTTGGCTATCCTTGGCTATCTTCCATGAAAGCTATTGCTTCTCCTATTCATAAGTGTTTGAAATTTCCCCATAATGGTGAAGTTGTTACTGTCAATCATAGTCTCTTTAAACCAGCTGAAAGAACCTCTAGTGTTCCTATTGATTACTTTTGGCCTAAACAATTCCAATCTCTTCCTCCGCGAAGTGATCATCTTTTTAAATCTTATCAAAAGTGGAAAACAGATATGATCCTATCTCTAAGTGAACCTAGAACACCTAAACTTGACATTCCTATCATTCTTGAGAAGGAAATTCTTCCTTTGAAAGACAAAACTAATGTCTTTCCCCAAGAAGATGCCCAACCCGTCCCCATGGATATAACTATGTCTATGCCTAATAAATCTTCTAAGAGTAGATCTATACCTCCTCGTCATGATGGAATTGGTCTTCTCCCTAAACCAAAAATTCCTCCTTTATATGGAGCGGTTCCTCCTCCTTCCTTTTATAGAGAGAAGAGACCTTCTTCTTCTCCTATTATCTAGCCTAAGAGACCACAACCTAAACATCCAAGTGATAAGGATGAGAACATTCCTCCTCCTCTATCTTCTCCACTTCCTACTAAGACTAGACATAATCGTTCTGCACGGGAACATCGACGAAAGCGTCGTCTTAGGGCTCAAGCAGCTGCTTCTCAAACTTTGCAATCTCCAAAAACACCTTCAACAAGCATTATTCCATTTTCTCCTCAGCCGGATATTGAGCCTAAATCTCCTAAACATAAGATGCATGATGGTCTTGATCCTGTGTGAGTTAAAGATCCTATTTTTATAAATCTTGATGATGATATAGATGAAAATGTTATGCATGATGAAAATGTTACTCCTCTTGCTTCTGATAGTGAATATGAACTTGTTGATGTTGATAACCATTTATCTAATGAATTTTCTAAAGCACTTATCCTAGCTCCTAGACAAGAACAACGTGGCTTGGAACATGAACATAGCCCTTGTTTGGATCTTGTGATAGCTCCATCTGCTGTGTTGGATGTTCCTCCTCTAGCGTGTTCCCTGCCTTCCCGAAACATTGATCAGCAAGATCGGGGGGTAGATGACGTGCTAGACTAGTTACATTAGCATGGCAGATTCTCTCCCCCTCTCTTTTGTTACTTCTTCTATATGTGATTCTCATTCTTCTATTTGTCGTCCTTAGTGTTGTCTACTTGAGGACGATGCAAAGCATTGAGATCTCTTTGGTCTCTCTCATGTTGACTCAAAAGACACATGTGTTCCCTTCTTCTAGGTGACCTTCCTTGATTGGGGAATGAAGAACAATTATGCATACATACATATGATATATACATGACTTATCATACAGCATACTGACCCCGAGGAAAGCGAAGTCACCTCATGCTTTGTGTTTGTGTTCATTATCCTTGGGTTTATCTCACACTTGGGGGCTAAATCCTTGTGGTAACATGCTCCTTTCCTTTCTCGTTTCCTATGTGTATCACTACGTTAAAACAATCACCCCCGTTGAGGTGTGTGCGATCTCTTTAACGTAGGGGGGCATACACCCTGTCTATCCTTTCAAAGATACTTGAAAATTTCTTGGCAAACTTAGCATTGTCTTGAAAATTTTTGGTATTTCTTTTTGCATGACTCATAGTGAGGGAACCTTACTACTGACAGTCATGGTTCTCCCTCGTGATCTTCCCTTTTACTTTGTCAATCGAAGTCGTAAGATCCTTAGTCCACTGGGGGCTTGGTGTGTCTTGCCTCCTTGACGTGGTGAAAGTCTTTCAATGTTGTTTCCTTGTACTTTACCGGAAGTATGAGCATACATACTCCCGCTAAAGTGGGGGCTAAATGTAGCGTCCTAAAATTGTGACACTTGCAATTTCGATTGCATTTCGGTCTTCACTATGGCGACGCAACACGCAACCTGAATGGAGACCCCAAAACTTGCTCACGACACTGAAAACTGCATTTTTCATGCACCCTGGCCTGAACCTCCTTTGCACCCCGCTGTCCGGAGGTGGGACCAGAGCGCCTAGCGCCCTGGTCCCTTAGGACCAGGGTGCCCAGTGCCCTGGTCCCTCAGGACCAAGTCGCCCAGTGCCCTGGTCCTCCAGGACCATGGCGCCCAACGCCCTAGTCCCTGGGTCCTATTTTGGGCCCGGTCTCCTAAGTGGTATCGGGTCTTTTTGATCGCAATTTGGAAATATACTTCCCTGGTCGGCCTAAGGTCGGGAAAATCAGTCTATCAGCCCTAATTGACAAGTATATAAACTACATTTTCCTCTCTCATTCGATATGATGGAAAAGGCGTGGAAACTATACTCAAGCATTCAAGCATTCAAGCAATTGATCATTTCAAGTCTCCATTCAAGGCTAAGTGTTGCATTCAAGTCAAGGATTCAACCATTGAAGAGGAGATCACTTATTACATGCTACATACTACAACATACAACATCTAAACCTTCGCACATAAGGATACAAACATCCTTAGAACAAGGTATTAGTACTTGTTTTACATTACAGTCATTTACATTTACAGCTCTTGCTCATTTCTTGGTTAATTCCAAAACCGGGGTTTGACCTAAAGGCAAACCCCTAATCCATAACCCCCCATCGTCTTCGCTTTTCTATGTGTAGGTTGCAGGTACGCGGCTGAGATTGAAGATCTGGAATCCTTGTGCAGAGACGAACCGATCCCCCTTCGTTTCGCGAATTTTTCGGAGGACCGTGGCGCCGGGCGCCATCGTCCCGACAACTTTTGCTCAAATTTGCAGGACAGCGCCGTATCGACATTTTACTGCTAATTCCAGGTCCGCAGCTTCATCCTATAACCTAAACTCAGTTTATAAGCGAATCTTTATGACTTTCTATGCATTCTTAGCTTAATTTCCTTAATCAACATTCTTTACAAAAGAGGGTAGCTTTGCTTTCCAAACCCTTGAAATTCATCTAGCATCCAATCTTACCTTGTGTGGGATTGGATCTTATGAGTTTCAACCCCTCTTTTGAATGTAAAGTCTTCCCCCTAAGTGAAAACCCATCGAATCCTAGCGAACCTCCCTTCTCTCTCCTCGGAGTTGGAAGAGGGGAGACCAACTGGTGTTCGACAGCGATTTTCCGCTTTACAACTACTGCATATAGTAAGTGTACATAAATGGGGTCTGCACATGCAGAAAGGCCAACAGCCTAGAGCTCACTGCTCAATCACAAAATGGGAGTCACACTGACTACAGTTGGATGGTTAAATCCAATAAGAATGTATTGCACAAAATAGCATCTTCATATGTTGGATTTAGTACCGGTGTAATGCTGACATGCTTCTACAAAAACCTAACTTCACCTTCAAATGATGTCTTTGTGTATATCCCTACTTGATCTTGCATAAACCTTCACTTAATTATTTTTTGTATTCCACACTTGATCTTACAAATAAGATCTTACATTTATACCATACCCTAAGACCAATTTTAGTAGGTTAGCTCTACAAGATATTACAATAAAAACATTTTACATACAATATAATATCCGATGCAATAATCGATTGAACATGTCAACTTAATGCATTTACAACAATAATAAATCATCTCCATAGCGTGCCATGCTGATCTGGAAAAGATAAACCTGCAGGTGTAACCCTAGATAACTTGGACCTATTTGCTGGTAAAAGAAAATATGCAAATATGAATATACCAATGATTATTTCTTCAAAATAAAGTGTCCACATGATGTCTTCGACATTACCAAGTGTCTTCCATACCATTCCAGGTACCGGTGAACAATATATCCTGCCGGTGAACCATATACCAGTAAATGTTGCACAATTTACTGCTTGCCGGTGAATGTTTCTGGATCTCCAAAGTAGGTGTATTAGTAGGTGTTGACATCAATGACAAAACCATACCAAAATACCAACAATCTCCCCCTTTGGAATTGATGGCAACACAAGATGGAAAAATCATCAAAGTGCCAAAATAGAAATTCCAAATACAAAAACCAACAATTTCCATTTCTCCCCCTGGGAGTAACAATACCAATCTCTCATACCAATTTCTCCTTAAATGTGTTTTTCAAAATCTCTCCCCAAAAAGGATAATAATCTCTCCCCAAAAAGGATAATGTGTTTTTCCATAGATATCTCTCCCCCTTTGACATCAAATGCCAAAGTCACAAAAGGTCAAGTTCATACAAAATACCAACCAATTCAATATACCAACTACTCCCCCTAAGAAGTAGCTTCCTCATCAAATACCGGAATAAAAGATTTGTTCATTTAATTCTGCCGGTTGATGACAATCATCAACTGTCTAAGTCTCTACCAGTGGTGGTATGACTCCAAGCTGATCTCTAAGATACTCAAAAGTCTCCTTAGGCAAAGGTTTTGTGAAAATATCTGAAAGCTGTTATTTAGTATTCACATAAGCCAGTTTTATCTCCTTTTCTTCAACTTTTTCCCTTAGAAAATTTAGTTTGATAGAAACATGTTTTGTTTTAGAATGTAATACCGGATTCTTAGATCTATCAATTGCTGCAGTGTTATCACAATATATAGTAATAGGTTCCTTGCATTTTACCTTTATGTCCTTCAACATTTGCTTAAGCCATAATACCTGTGTACAGTTAGTTGCTGCTGCAACATATTCGGATTCTGCTGTTGATAAAGATGTACAACTCTTTTTCTTACTCAACCAAGAAACTAATCTCTTTCCAAGAAAGAATGCTCCTCCAGTGGTGTTTTTTCTATCATCTATATCTCCTGCCCAATTTGCATCTGTGTATGCACATAGATCAAAGTTTTCATCTTTAGGATACCATAATCCAAGATTTGTTGTACCTTGTAAGTGCTGGAAAATCCTTTTTACTGCTGATTCATGATTTTCCCTAGGATTACTCTGAAATCTAGAAACAATACATACTACATTCATAATATCAGGCCTGGTTTGTGTCAAAAATAGTAAACCTCCTATCATAGATTTGTAAATAGTTGGATTAATAGGTCTAGATTCATCCCTTTGAGATAATTTGTCATTTGTAGTCATAGGTGTGCTTACCGGTTTAGAGTTCTCCATCTCAAATTTCTTTAGTAATTCTTTCAAGTACTTGGATTGACTATAAAATATACCTTTATCAGTCTGAGAAATTTGCAAACCTAAAAAGAATTTTTTTTCTCCAATCATAGACATTTCAAATTCTTGCTGTATTTCAAGAGAAAATTCCTTACATAATCCATCTTCTCCTCCAAAGATTATATCATCAACAAATACTTCAATAATCAAGATGTCATCATTAGTTACTTTGTAGTATAAGTTGCTATCTGCATTTCCTTTAGTAAAACCAATCTTTAAAAGATACTTATCCAACCTTGCATACCAAGCTCTTGGGGCTTGTTTCAATCCATACAGAGCTTTTCTTAACCTGCAAACCATATCATTGTCATCTGTCAAAGAAAATCCATCACGTTGTTCAATATATACTTCTTCTTCAAGATCTCCATTCAAAAATGCACATTTAATATCCATTTGATAAACTTTGTAATCCTTGTGAGCTGCAAAAGCCAAGAATAATCTAACTGCCTCAATTTTGGCTACCGGTGCAAAGGTTTCATTATAATCAACTCCTTCTTTTTGAGAATATCCCTTACACACTACTCTTACTTTGTTTCTAACAACCTTACCATATTCATTAAGTTTGTTTCTAAATACCCATTTAGTTCCAATTACATTTTTATCTTTAGGTCGGGGAACTAATGTCCAAGTATTATTCTTCTCAATTTGTCCTAATTCTTCTTCCATAGCTTTAATCCAATATTTATCTTCACATGCCTCATTAATAGATGATGGTTCAATTTGAGAAATAAGACATACTTCTTCATTTACCAATCTTCCTCTTGTCATAACTCCTTTAAATTTGTTTCCAATTATCTGATCTTCAGAATGATTCAATCTTACATACCGGGGTAACTGGATCTTCATTCTATACTGGTGGATTCAATATAGGTTCATTTGTCACAATTTCTGTTGCCGGTTCAGAGTCTATATACCTTGAAGTTCCTCTGAATTGTTCATCAATCTTTACATTTGTAGTTTCAACAATTTTCTGCAATCTTTTATTAAAACATCTATATGCCTTGCTCTTAGAAGAATAACCAAGAAATATTCCTTCATCACTTTTAGGATCAAATTTGCCAATATACTCATCTCTTCTAATATAACATTTAATTCCAAAAATTCTGAAATACTTAAGAGTAGGAGTATTACCAAACCATAGTTCATGAGGGGTCTTACCGGTTTCACCTTTGATGTGAACTTTGTTGAATGTATAGACAACAGTGCTAACTGCCTCTCTCCAATACACATGTGGTAGATTTTCTTCTGATAACATACTTCTATCTACATCCAAGATAGTTCTATTTTTCCTTTCAACAAATCCATTCTGTTGTGGTGTTCGAGGTGCTGATAACTATCTTTTGATTCCATTCACTTCATAGAATGTATTAAAGTCCTTAGATGTGAATTCTCCTCCTTGATTTGATCTTAAACATTTGATTTTCTTACTAGTTTCATTTTCAACCATTGCTTTGAATAGTTTGAACTTACCAAGTGCTTCTGATTTCTCTTTGAGAAAAGTAACCCAACACATTCTAGAATAATCATAAATAATTAGCATGAAATATCTATCACCTTGTAAGCTTCTAGTTCTAGCTAGACCACATAAATCAGTGTGAATTAAATCAAGAGCATTATTGGATTTTTCTGGAATACTTTTGAAACTAGCTCTAACTTGTTTTCCAAATTGACATTCCTTACAAACTATATTATGAGGTTTCACTATTTTAGGTAGATCTCTAACTGCCTTAGAAGTACTGATTTTTACCATGCAATCAAAATTTACATGACATAGTCTCTTATGCCATAACCAACTTTCATCTATATGTGCAATTAAGCATGCCTTTTCACTATTATTCAAATGAAAGATATTGCCTCTAGTTTGATTATCAGTTGCAATTTCCAAACCAATTCTATTCATGATTTTACATTTTCCATTTTTAAATTGTAACCCTTACCTTTGATTGAACAGGCTTTGTCATCTCCAAATCTTACCAAACCTCCATTGTATTCTTGAAAGTTCAAGAATTTACCTTTGTCTCCAGTCATATGATGTGAGCATCCTAAGTTAATGATCCATTCATCTTTGCTTCAACTTTAGCTGCTAGGGCTTGTTCTATCGGTTGAGCAGTAGGTGTCGGTTGATCTTCTGTTATAGCAACAAAAACCCATCCATTGTCTGTTGGATCCTCATCAGAATCATCAGTCACACCTTCATCAGCAATGTAACAAGATTTGTCTTTGTTCTTTTTAAATCTGTATCGTTGATATTCAGGATTAGGCTTGTATGTTCTTCTAGCTTCTTCTCTTAGTCTAGCATGTCTATCAGGGCATCTTGAAGCCATATGACCAATCTTATTGCAGTTAAAACATTTAAAGGGTGCTTTACCTTCATACTTACTCCCAATAGGACCTTTTGGCATTTTCCTTGCAAATAGTGCTTCAAGCTCTTCAAGCTCTTCAAGCTCTTCATTCTCCCTTCTGGATTCTTCAAGTTCTCTTGCATAAAAGGCTCTCTAGTCTAATTTGTCAAATGATGGAGTAGATGATGTTGATGCTTTAAAGGCCAAATCCATCTTTATAGCAACAGGACCAAATTCCTCAATTTCAAGGGCTGAAAGTTTTCCAATCAATGTATCCCTAGCTACTGATGTATTAGGCATTGTTCTTAATTCATTTATAGTAGTAACCTTCATTTTATATGCCGGTGGAAAACCTCTTAAGATTTTTGAAACAATTTCATCCTCACTCAAGGTTCCTCCACAACATTTAATACCCAAAACAATTTCATTTACTCTTTCCATAAAAATAGAAATCCTTTCATCTTCTTCCATTTTCAGATGTTCATACCTGACTCGGAAGCTTTCAAGCTTTGCAATTTTGACTATGGAATCTCCTTCATTCAGTGTTTCTAAAGGATGCCAAATAGATTTAGCAGTAGACCTATCTGATAATCCCATGATTTGTTGATCTGATAATGCGCTCAAAAGTGCTTCTCTTGCTTTGCAATCATTCTCTTCATCTTTGGCTAAGGTAGTTGGAGCAGTCTGACTAGCTACAATAGCAGTATAACCATTCTTAGTAACTTCCCAGATGTCTTTACCAATGCAATTCAGATGTGTCTCCATTATGATCTTCCATATCCCATAGTTGGTTCCATCAAGTTTAGGACTCTCCTTCCTAAAATAATTAGTAGACATTGGATCTCAAATTGTTAAACTTCTGCAAAAGAGGACTAGGCTCTGATACCAATTGTTAGGTCCCAGAGGCAACTGAGAGGGGGGGGTGAATCAGTTGTCTAATAAATTCAAACCAAAAACTTATTAACCAACTTAATGATTAATACCAATAAACCAGTTAAGTATGCCAGTAGACAGTGTTAATAGTAAATTGCTATACCGGTAAGGATTAATGCATGAAACATAAACATAAAGTCATCCACAACACATGACACCAATATTTGTACGTGGAAACCCTATAAGGGGAAAAACCACGGTGGGAAACCTTACCCACAATCAGATGATACTACTACAAATAGTAAGTATACATAAATCGGGTCTACACATGCAGAAAGGCCAACAACCTAGAGCTCACTGCTCAATCACAAAATGGGAGTCACACTGACTATAGTTGGATGGTTAAATCCAATAAGAATGTACTGCACAAAATAGCATCTTCATATGTTGGATTCAATACTGGTGTAATGCTGATATGCTTCTACAAAAACCTAACTTCACCTTCAAATGATGTCTTCATGTATATCCCTACTTGATCTTGCATAAACCTTCACTTAATTCTTTTTCGCATTCCACACTTGATCTTACAAATAAGATCTTACATTTATACCATACCCTAAGACCAATTTTAGTAGGTCGGCTCTACAAGATATTACAATAAAAACATTTTACATACAATATAATATCCAATGCAATAACCGATTGAACATGTCGGCTTAATGCATTTACAACAATAATAAATCATCTCCATAGCATGCCATGCTGATCTGGAAAAGATAAACCTATTAGTGTAACCCTAGATAACCTAGACCTATTTGTTGGTAAAAGCAAATATGCAAATATGAATATACCAATTATTATTTCTTCAAAATAAAGTGTCCACGTGATGTCTTCGACATTACCAAGTGTCTTCCATACCATTCTAGGTACCGGTGAATAATATATCCTGCCGGTGAACCATATACCAGTAACTGTTGCATAGTTTACTACTTGCCGGTGAATGTTTCTGGATCTCCAAAGTAGGTGTATTAGTAGGTGTTGACATCCATGAAAAAACCATACCAAAATACCAACAAAATTCTCACTACTTCCTTCAAAAATTCAGGGATGTTCAAGATTTCCACAAAACCTAAAGTCTCGATAATCTTGTGTTTGGGTTTGACATTTCCATTTTCATCACAAATTACGATCTTAAACATCTTTAACACTTCCTCAAAACCTAATTCTTCAATATTGTAGTGAGTATATATCCTAGGGTCTTCAGCATAAGCTACACCTTTAGGATTTTTTGAAAATGTGCCTATGGAATCATCTTGCTTGGCTATCTTGGGAATAATTTTGAAAATGGGCCTAGGGTGTTTTACAATTTCCACAACAGTAGGGTTTGCAATAAATTCGCGAGCAGAAGAGGAAGCCATTTGAAAAATACCTTAAGTTGCCTAATAATGTTTGATTACTTGAAATAAATCGCTCGTCGGTTAAGTGAAAACTTAACACATCTGTCGGTAAAGAAGAAATCTATCTTCTCACCATCTACCGAGGGTAATCAACATGATATTCAACCTACTGCAATACCCCCAAAGGGTTACTTCTTAGTTGGATGAAGAATTTCCCACCGGTGGAGTAATACTCTATTCTACCGGTGAAGAAATAGTCTCATCAACATTCTGATATGTCTTTCTAATCCATTGTCTTGAAAATTATTGCTTTACCTCATCAACTGTTTCTTTGCCTTTCAAACTGGGTCCTTTATTGTTTGCCGGTGAAGTCTTACTTCTACAAAATTTTGCAATATGTCCAATTTTGTTACAAGCATAACAAGTCACATTATTCTTCTGAATATCCTTTCCATATCCTATGTTGGTTTGTGTTATGCATTGATTAGATAAGTGCCCAAATCTTCCACAAACATAACATCTCACATTCATTCTGTAGTTTTCTGAATTATGACCAACTTTGTTGCATTTGGAACATTGATTGGTGGGTGCATTAATGTTCTGATTGTTTCTAGATCTACACTGAATTGCTCTATGACCAAACTTGTTATAGTTAAAACATTTTCCATTAAATTTGTAAGCATTAGGTTGTCTTACCTATTTACTATGATCATGATTGTTTGCAATACCGAAACTTTCACCAACTTCAAATCCAAGTCCATTAGTATCTCCATTAGGTTTCTAACTTTTCAGCATATCATCAAGTTCTTCTGAACTTTTTGTGAATTTCTCTTTATGTTGATTTGTAGTAGCAACCTCATTTTCTAGAATTCCCATTTGTCTCACAAGTTCAGTTTTATCATGTTGCATGTGAATCAGATCTGTCTTTAACATATCATTTTCATGACTGAGTCCTAGATTTTCATTTCCAACATCATTGAGTCTCTTAGTCAAGTCATCTTCATTTTTCTTCCTATCTTCAATGTCTTTACAAAATCTCATTGTCATATCTTTACAAAAGATAATTACAATTAAATACAATAAACAAAAGTTTATTCCTGTCGGCTGGGCTGCCGATATGCATTGTTGCCGCTACTGGTGAAGTGTCTTCCGGTGTTAAGGCATGCCGGTGGTTTACCAGATGAATGCCACAAGGTTTCCTGAAGGTTGCCAGTAGGTTGTCATCAATGACAACACCATCATTTCTCACTAGAGTGTAGAATGCCAACATTAAATACTCATTGGTTAAGTGAAAACTTAACATATCTGCCGATAAAGAAGAAATGTGTCTTCTTCCCATCAACCGAGGGTAAAATGCATAATTTTCAATTTTCTACAATACCCCCTAAGGATTGTTCCTTAGTTAGATGAAGAATATCCTACCAGTGGAGGGTTACTGTGTTCTACGGGTGCAGAGATAGATTCATCAAATTTCTGATCTCCTTGCTTAATCCATTGTTTTGAAAATTCTTGCTTTATTTCATTTACCTTTTCTTTTCCCTTCATGCTAGATCCTTTATTCTTCACCAGTATAGTCTTCCTTCTACAAAATTTTGCAATATGACCAATCTTGTTACCTGCATAACAAGTTACATTATTCCTCTGAATAGCTTTTCCATATCCTTGACTAGTTTGTGTTCTGTATTGATTAGATAAATGCCCAAATCTACCACAAACATAGCATTTCACATTCATTTTGCAATTTTCTGAATTGTGACCAACTTTATTGCATTTGGAACATTGACCGGTGGGTAAGTTTGTATTCTAATTATTTCTAAATCTGCACTGATTTTCTCTATGACCAAATTTATTGCAATTGAAACATTTCCCATTGAATTTATAAGCATTAAGTTGTCCTACCAGTTTACTATGATCTTGATTGTTTGCAGTCCTAAAACTTTCTCCATGTTCAAATCCAATTCCAATTGTATCTCCATCAGATTTTTGTCTTTTCATCATGTCATCAAGTCTTTCTGAACTTTTCTTGAATTTGTCTTTGTGTTTATTTGCACTGATCAACTCATTTTCAAGAATTCCAACTTGTCTCACAAGCTCATCTTTATCATGTTGTATGTGAATCATATTTGTCTTTAGCATATCAATTTTATGACAGAGTCTTAGATTTTCATTACCTTCATCATTAGGTCTCCTAGTTATATTTTCTTCATTCTTCTTCCTGTCTTCAAGATCCTTACATAGCCTCATGGTTAAGTCTTGTATTTCATTTCTCATATTGGTGTTCTCTTTCCTCAACTTGTCTGCAATATCACTAAGAGTTTCCTTTTCATCATCATGTTTCTGCATTTGCTCATGAAGTTCTTTTCTCCTATTTTGTGCTATAACCAAGTTCTCCTGAAGTCCTTTAATGAATTTCTTAGCAGTCCTCAGATCATCTTCAAGTTTGATATTCTTCAATTTTTCTGCATCAAAATATTCAAGAGGTCCTTCCAACCATTTTATTTAGTTCTCCATTTGTACCAGTTTCAAAATCTTCCTCAAGTTGTTAGGCTTTTGCAAATAGAGTAGCAGGCTATGATACCAATTGTTAGATTCAATGATAGTCACAGAGACATTGAGAGGGGGGGTGTTGCTATTTACTAAGTTGTCATTAGTTTTATGCCCAAAGTCATCCTATATACTCCAGTCAGTAAATACCAAGGCTACTAGTGTCGGTTATAGAAGAGAGACAAGTCACTGAGATGATATACACCGAGCTATGAACCGAGTTAATTTGAACCAAGTGGAAATGTGTTACCAGATTCAATGAACCTGGACACACATGTGAAACATGTTACAAGATTCGAGAAGATGAAACCGTTATTACATAGGAAATTGCATTTAAATATTTTGTATGATTTTGAGAAAGAATATCCAATGAAATAATTTCTATGTTTATTCATTCAATAAAACATGTTTGTATGATCGAAGCATGATCAGATCACTGTCTCAGAGATCTATATAAGCATAATGATTTGAGCATTTGAAAAATGACATGGACAATCAAGAGATAAGATACAAAGTGATCATATAGTGAAGAAAGAAGATTGGCAAAGATATTCAGAGGTTACCAAGAAGGTTTCAGAGAACAGTTTAAGGGACAGAGTATACAGAAGTGGTTACCGAGTTTATTTATCAATTACTGAGGAATGCTATGAGTAAGGTAATTTTATATTGAGAACATAGAGTATGCTATAACATTTCAGATGTGAAGTTACAAATATTTTGTAAATATTTTGATTGAATTATTAAGTTGTGTTAGAAACCTTTAACAAGGTAAAAGACTCTAATAAAGTCTATAAATTGTAAAGCCTTTAACTAGGTACAACATTTTGTAGAAGTGTTTGTTAAATCCTTTAGCAAGGTAGATCAAAAGTTCTTTATACTCCTAATAGGGTAAGCTATTAGAAATAGCTAAACATGTAGCTCTAACCAAGCAATCTTGATTACTGTAGTAGTGAAGTTGTGGGTACCATCCCTACTGTAGTTTTTCTCTCTAACCAAGAGTTTCTGCATGACCAAAATCTTTGTGTTATGGAGTGAAATTTTTATGGATGTTATTTCTATTATTATGTTTTAGTATTATATATTTATGAGATCAATAATACTTAGTTTGTGTTTATCAGTAAAATTGTTTTTCAAGAAAAGTTTTGAAGTACTGATTCACCCCTCCCCTCTCAGTACATTAGCTTTCCAAGTCAGACCTAACAATTGGTATCAAAGCTTAATTATTGGTAAAGGGACTAAAAGCCTAAAAAGAAAGATCCTATCAATGGAAGGCTATAAACAATCATGCAGGATTGTGAATCTTCAAGAAGAATTGGATCATGCTAATCAAATGATTGCAGATATGCAGAGGCAAATGCAAAGATCACTGAAAGTAAGAAGAATGTTGTCTGATGATTTAGAAGACTCACAAGAGTTGGTGGAACAAATTGAGACATCATCTGAGAACAACATATTAGAAGAATTTGAAGAAATGATTGCAGAATTGAAAGATAAGAACAAAGCACTTAATGAACAACTAAAAGCAATGAGAAGGGAACATGAGTATTTCAGCACACAAATGACTGAAAATCTTGATGCATTGAGAACAGCTGAAGATAATAAGCGAAATATAGAAGGAGAAAAACAACAACTAGAAGCAATGGTGTCTACAAAGAATGAGGAAATATCAAGGATGACTGAAGTTCAACATAATAGTCTGATCAATTGGATTATGCACATCATGAAGCTACTGTAAAGGAAAATGAGATCCAAGCATTGAAACTTGAATTATCAAGATTGAACGATGAACTAGAAGCACAAAAGAAGTCAAAAGAAACACTGAGGAAAAGCCATGAATCATCAAGAGTGTTGGATGAGCAACTAAATATGAGAGCACTCAACAAAGCTACAGGACTCGGTTACAAAGGAAACAACTCTACCAAGAAAGGGATCAACAACACCGAGAAAGGAGAATCATCAAAGAAAGTTGGAAACAAAGATAACATAAAGGACAAGAAGCCTATTTGCAACTACTATGGAAAACAAGGACATACTGCCAACGTTTGTTGGATCAGAAAAGGTAAGCAACTGAATGTTACTAGGTTTGATGGTTATTGTTATAATTGCAACAAGTATGGTCACACATCTAAGGAATGTAGGACAAAGTCTGTTAACAATTATCAGAAGGCAAAATTCAAGGGGTTTTGCAAAAATTGCAATAGATATGGACACAATACCGAGAAATGTTGGTTTAAGCAGAAAAACTATATGTGGACTCCACACCGAGCAAACAATAGAAGCTACCGAACTCATGCAGATCTCAATTGGCAATATACTTCAGTACCATGGGATTACAATACTAGAATATGGTGTGAATGATGTGGAAGATACAGACATATAAGTGCAAACTATATGATAAGGTTTGGAATGAACAATAGGAGATCATGGAGAAATCCCAGAATGGCATGTTTTCATTGTCACAAAGCTGGACACTTGGCTAAAAACTGCAGAGATCAACCTAGAAGAGATACTGAGGAGATAAGAAGCAAATTATAGAAATTTTGGAAAAAGAAGGAAAATGTGTCAACTAATGAAGGAAGCACCTTACCTACCAAGTTAGGTGCATCTACTTCGAATTAATCAATAAGTTATGGAGGGACTACATTCTCACAAGGTAAGATCTTAACAGTTCCTATATAATCATATACATAATTCCAAAATCTGCATGGCTAAGATGCAATAGCAAGTTTGAAATATTATCTAGTCTTTTGAATTACTAGAGAAGTCAGCAAAAGTTTTAAACCTGTCTAGTCAGTAAAAGATAATAAGAGAGATAGTTGGTATAGTGGAACCGAGTGCATTTAATGCCTATTTTACCTAACCGCACGAAACCCAATAAGGTCAAAAAGAGGTACTTAAAGTATTTTGCACGGTCATTTATCACTTACCAGTTTTCCCAGTGCAGAGAAAGCGAATCAAAAGGTGATCAAACATTTCCAAGAGCGAATTCAAGGTATTTAGCATAATCTAAACCACATTTTTAGCAGTTAACCGATCAAAGTCAAGTTGTGAATATTTGCTAAGTATTTTGGAAGCATTTTTTGGTTATTTGAAATCCTAAGCTATTTCGTAAGTAGAATTTCAAGTTTGAAATGGCTACCAAGGTATAGAAACCCATTGTAGTAGAGAGCATTGAGAATCCTACACTAAAATACACCTTACTTCCCAAAGTGGCATCTGAACCCTATGAGAAAACTGCATTCTCTCTTATTCCAGATAGGCATCTGTTGATCGAAGATGTTATATTTTACACCAAGTGCCGAGTTGAAGAGCTAGATCATATTGAGATTAAGGATATGTATGACAAAATGTGCACCGATGGAAACCTAGATAGCAAGTTTGAGCATATCAAAGTTAAGTGATTGACCGAAACCCTAACTTATCCTTGCGTCTTTAAACCCCAATGGGTCAAATTTGTTTTGAGCTGTGTGCATGATGATTTTATATGGTTAGAGGATAAAACTTTCAAGATCACCAAGGAGATTATTCACATGATAATCTCCTACCCTATATTTGACCATTGCCAATTGCAAAAGATGATTTCATAGAAGGAATTGATAACATTAACAGGTGTTGAGTCTAACAGCAGAGGTCTTAAGTTGAACAATGTGACTGATGTAAAACTCAATTTTGTTATTAGAGTTATTGGTTAAAGTTTCTTCCAGTCTGCAAGAGAAAACAATGTACCATGTGTAGTTGTAGATCTAGCTTATTAAATTGTTAAAAAGGGTATGCAAATTGATTTGTGTGAAGTGTTATTGAAGAATCTTTTTGAAAATCTCAATACAATAAGGAAACCGAAAAAGAATAATACTACAAACACACTAAAGTTTGGGTCACTTTTAGTGTGTATGTTCTTCTATTTTCAGAAATTCTTTCCATCAGTCGGTAACATTGTTTGGGAATTACACCGACCTATCACCCATCAAATAAATGATTTCATCAATCAGCTAGGTGATAATTTCAATATGATAATGGATGATTACTTCAACAAATTCTAGGAAAAGATGCATAGCAAGTATAGGATTCCACCTCAGCTAGTGGAAAAGTACAAGGATACTATATGTTTTGGAGTGGATACCGACTATTGTTATGTCAATACAGTAGAACCTAGGGCTCAATCATTACTGCCTATGGGTTATGAGATAGATTTTAACATTGCTCAATAGCAAATAGAGGCCTTTTTATCACTTCCAAGGCATGCTACCGAGATCAGATATGGCACCTATGAAGAGGTGAAAGAAAAAGTAAAAATGAGCATTGTAGTATCAAAGGTTGCCAGAAAAGCCACTAGAATGATCAAGGATTTAACTGAGAAGTTTGGAGAAGGTTATACCTCCACATTTACTAAGACAGCAAGAAGGAAGAATGATCCACTTTCGATCGAGGAAGAATCTGAAGCTCAAGAAGCAGCAATTACACCGAGCACCGAGTTGCCAAAGGGCAAAGTTTTGAAAAGAAAGAAATAGTATTCAACCAAGGTGTCACCGACCATGCCAGTAAAGCGACTGAACACTAGATCATCTACTGCGTCACCCAGTAAGAAGCAGAAGAATGTAGAAACACCTAAGGTTACCAAAATCTATAGAAAGAAGACCAGAAGACTAATTTTGGATAAAGAGGAAAGTGACACAAAGTCAGAAGATGTAAATAAATTTCAAGTTGTGAAAAGCACAAAGGAAGATGTACATAGTGTTGACAACTTTTGTGCAAAATTAAAGGAATATGGTGGATTTGGGTTGTTTAGATATGTAAAATATGATACAAGAACACATGAAGAGAAGAGGTAGAAGAGACAGTAATTTGTGTACTTCTCAAGTTCTGAGTAGTTCCATTGGAAGTGGTTGGTTTTCTTCCAAAAGCATTGTACTCACATATTGATAATAGATGGAAATATGCTATGGACTTGGAGAAGCAAATAAGAGAAAGAGTTTTGGTTCATCTCTTTCCAGATATTTCGGTAGATGAGATAAGAGATCATTTGAAAAACTACCAGACAAATTTTCAAGTAGAACAAAGGGCCTTGAAAATGATGAATGGCCTACTTCTTGAAGTTGAAAAAGAAACTGAAGAAAAATGGAAGAAAATATTTAGGATTCATGTTGAAGAACCAAAAGGTGTAGTAGAGGTAGTTGACATCACCGAGAAAGATCCTGCTTCCACTATTCAATCAGATGAGGATGTAATAAACACTAAAGCACAGGAAGGAGAAATGATAGAAGGAATCTCCTATGCCAAACTGATATCAAGTGAATCAATTATGGAATAGATTAAGTCCTATCCTCCGATCACCCAACAAGTTACAACTGAGAAACTTCAGGACACAGATCAAGGCACAGAGGATCAAAAGGTTAAACCAGATGAATCTACCTCTTAGGCCACTGGTGAGAAAACTTCCCAAGTACCATCAAGCACCGAGACAATTTCCACTGAAACTCCAAGCAAGGAAACACCAAAGGATACAACAGAGCTATAGGAACCAACAAAAGTGTTGCCTCTACTGAGCAACATACCAAGGAAGGACAAGCCTCAAAATCCATTGTGCCCATTCAACTGGAGAAGGCATCATCATCAAAGGAGAAGAAAGTAAAAAGACACAGTTTTAAGATAGATCTGTCAAAGCCCATTGTGTTACCGAATGTTGACATTACAAAATTGAAAGGGCAAGCACTGATAGAATTTGGTGAGCTTTGTAAAGCCAAAGTAGAGCAGGAAAGACAGATAGTTATTCAGAAGAAGATCCATGTACTTCAGAAGGTCAAAAAATTATTGACAGACATGATACCTGAAGCTACCATCAATAAAGATGCTGCCATCCATGTGCAACTGGATGAACTACTCACTAAATTGGAGGAATCAAGAGTAGAAGCATCAAAATACTTTAGCAAATTGAAAGATAAAGAGCTAACTGCCAAGATGATTGAAGAAGTGTAGAAAGAAATTGCTATAGGTAAAATAAAGCTTATTGAATTCACTGGTGAGTTGTCCCCTCAACTCAAGCATATTATTTCTTTATTCCAGAAGTTATGTACATTCTCATTCTTCATCAAAGATATCAAGAATAAGACTGAAGTCATTGAAAAAGAGATTACCGATCTCTCAAATAAACTATCTACCGAGCCAGATTCTCTTCAGAATTTTTATACAAGGCTACAAACCCTTATGGCTCAACAGTTAGAACTTCAGAATGAAGAGCATAAAATAAGGATGGATATCATGACTCTTCAAACATTATTTATTCCCCATTTATCACTAGTTCAAGAGCAGATCAACCAAGCTACCCAATTGTCAACTCAAGTAGAGGGAAGAACTTTAAATGGTTTGATCCACATGTTAGCTGATATTACAGCTCAGAGTACAATAATGGAAAGTGTCAAGGATTCACTTACCAATGCTCTTACAAAAGCTTGTACAAAGTATAAATCTATTTTTGATCAGTTGCCCCCACCAAATGGTAACTAGTTTTGATGTTTGTCAAAAAGGGGGAGTGTACTGAGTATACAAAATATCTGAGTGTACAGAGTTTATCATATATATTGAGTATACGGAATATCTGAGTGTACAAAGTTTATCATATATACCGAGTCTATAGTTGACATTGTTAGGGGGAGCATGAAACATCAAGAGCAGGAAACATCAAGAGCATGGAATATAGAGTATGGAACATCAAGTTATGTATAGAATACTGATAAGGGGAGTATGTATTTGAACAATGTATATACTGACATTTTAGTTTATTTTGCAAGTATATATATTTTTGTGTTATGACTTTGAAAGGAGTTTTGTCAAACATACCAAACTAATGTCAAAAGGGGAGATTGTTGCTATTTACTAAGTTGTCATTAGTTTTTTGCCCAAAGTCATCCTATATACTCTAGTCAGTTAATACTACCAAAAAGTCCAGTCAGTAAATACCAAGGCTATCGGTGTTGGTTACAGAAGAGAGACAAGTCATCGAGATGATATACATCAAGCTATGAACTGAGTTAATATGTCTATCGAGTAGCAAAGAAGGTATACCGAGTTAATCTGAACTGAGTGGAAACGTGTTACCAGATTCAATGAACCTGGACACACATGTGAAACATGTTACAAGATTCGATAAGATGAAACCGTTATTACATAGGAAATTGCATTTAAAGATTTTGTATGATTTTGAGAAAGTATATAGAATGAAATAATTTCTATGTTTATTCATTCAATAAAACATGTTTGTATGATTGAAGCATGATCGGATCACTGTCTCAAAGATCTATATAAATAGAATGATTTGAGTATTTGAAAAATGACATGGACAATCAAGAGATAAGATACAAAGTGATCATACAGTGAAGAAAGAAGATTGACAGAGATATTCAGAGGTTACCGAGAAGGTTTCAGAGAACAGTTTAATGGGCAGAGTATACAGAAGTGGTTACCGAGTTTATTTATCAATTACCGAGGAATGCTATGAACAAGGTAATTTTATATTGAGCACATAGAGTGTGCTATAACATTTCAGATGTGAAATTGCAGATATCTTGTAAATATTTCGATTGAATTATTATGTTGTGTTAGAAACCTTTAATAGGGTAAAAGAATCTAATAAAGTCTATAAATTGTAAAGCCTTTAACCAAGTACAACAATTTGTAGAAGTGTTTGTAAAATCCTTTAGCAAGGTAGATCTAAATATCTTTATACTCCTAATAGGGTAAGCTATCAGAAATAGCTAAACATGTAGCTCTAACCGAGCAATCTTGATTACTGTAGTAGTGAAGTTGTGGGTGCCATCCCCACCGCAGTTTTTCTCTCTAACCAAGAGTTTCTGCATGAACAAAATCGTTGTGTTATGGAGTGAAATTTTGATGGATGTTATTTCTATGATTATGTTTTAGTATTATATATTTATGAGATCAACAATACTTAGTTTGTGTTTATCAGTAAAATTGTTTTTCAAGAAAATTTTTGAAGTACTGATTCACCCCTCCCCTCTCAGTACATTAGCTTTCCAAGTCAGACCTAACAGGGGGGTGAATCAGTGTCTAACCGGTTGATTATATATTTAAACTTATTTATATCTTTGTAACCCAAAACAGTGTACCGATAAACAAGAATTAATGCAGTAAATACAAATAACAGAGACAACATAGAAACACACCATAACACAAGATATTTTAACAAGGAAACCTGGTGTGGGAAAAACCTCGGTGGGATTTGTGACCCACAATATTTACTCACTGGCCAATGAGTAAATACTACTTACGATAAGGGCCTGCACATGCAGGAAGGCCAACTGCCTGGAGCGCACTGCTCAAAAGAGTCTCACTAACTACAATATGGATAATTAAATCCAATATAATGTACTACTCAAAATAGCATCTCAAATGTCTGGCTCATACTAGTTTAAGCTCATTTAGATACCTTAACAAAAACCTTCATTGTCCACTATATCACCTCATATAATAATTTCCTATTCATTACATTATTTTCCTTATTACTTTCTTCAAAATGACTAATGAGATCTCATACATATATGAGTCTATACAATATACCAAGTCGGCTTACAAATAGTTAATTAAATTTACCAAAAACATCACATAAACAAAACTTTATCCCATGTCGACTTGAGTGCCTGTATACTTCATTTGCGGTGTAATCTGGATGCCAGTGGAAGTGCTTGTCGGTGCCAGTGCCTGTCGGTGTATGATATTTGTGATGTTGGTACATGTGTAAAAACTTGTTGTCGGCTGGTTGCTAGTTGGTTGCCATCAATGACAACATTAACTATTCTCATTAGAGTGTAGAATGCCAACAATGCATACTAGACTTATGCCAATCAACATCACTCAGGTCTCTACCGGAGGGGTAGAAACCCTGAATCTGTCTCTGAAGTACTCAAATGATTCTTTAGGTAAAGGTTTAGTGAAGATGTCTAGAATCTGCTCTTTAGTGTTCATATAGACCAGTCTGACTTCATTTGCTTCCACCTTCTCCTTCAAAAAGTTATACTTGATAGATATGCACTTTGTCTTAGAATGAAATACTAAATTCTTTGATATATCAATAGCAATAGAGTTATCATAGTGAATAACTACTGGTTCAATATAATCCACCTTTCTATCCTTCAACATTTGCTTCATCCATAAAACTTGTGTACAGTTAGTAGCAGCAACAACATACTCAGCTTCAACAGTAGATAAAGAGGTACATGACTGTTTTTTGCTGATCCATGAAACTGTTGGCATTATGTGAACCGGTATGAGGACATGATAACATTGTATGTTGTCATTGATGTCAATATGCTGAAGAGGTGAGAACCAGTATATGTGAGAACCGATATAACACTATGAACTAGCATTTGTACCAAAGTGAAGCAGTGTGTTTGTTCAAGGTGAGTCGGCATGTGGTTATGGGAACTGGCACATGGAAGCTTTGTATGACTACCGGTTGGTAGTCTCAACTTCAGGGTTTCTGGTTGAAGTGCTTCAAGCCTGTGTGGCTCAATTGGTGACTTTGTGTGATGAGTTAGCATTGTAATGAAGAACAGATCATGTTTCCACATCAACCTTGTGCATGTGAAGGATCTTGCATGAAGGAGACTGTTCCCATCTACCTCGGGAATGTGCAAAGTCTGTAAATGGTGATAATGCATGATGAGTTATTAGCCGCCATGAAATCGGTGGAAAATGAATGATGGAAGATGTCTTGAAATTGGATTAAGACTGTTGCATTTAATGCAATGTGCTCAACGGTCAGGATTGAACCGTTTGAATTCCTTAACCTAACAGGTTTAGGGTTTAGGGTTTATGCTACCGACCTATCTATTTTCCTATAAGGTCGATGTTGTGTTTCTTTTTGAGGTTGTTGGCAAAAGTTGTGTGTGTGTATCCAACAGAAGAGATACGTGATTCTTGCCAGACCAGAGGAGAGAAGTGATACCTGCAGAGTGTAAGTGCAGAAGGTGAAGAGGAGCTAAATCAGATCTTCATTAGCATTGAGTGTTGTTACCAGATTATTGTAATACCTATTGATCTCTAACCACCTCAACAGTTGGGAAATCCCTTAACAAGGTAGCTTTAACCGGCTTGTTGTAAATCCTTTAATAGGGTGACTCAAAACCATTGAGTTCTTGAAATCCTCTAACAAGGTAACCTTTAATAGGGCTTAACCCTTAACCGAGTATTCTAGCCATCCCTTAACCGGGTGATCCCTAACAAGATTGGTTCCTAATAGGAACTATTGTATCAGTCTTTAACTGGACAAGGCTCCTAACAGAGCAGACTTCTAAAGAGTTCAAAATAGCTTGTGGGTATTCATCCCCACCATGGTTTTTCCCAATTGGGTTTCCACGTGAAAAACCTATGTGTTATGTGTGGTGATATTCTTGTGATGGTTTGAGTGATTTATGTCTGAAGGTAAATCATGTTGATCTAGCTACTTATATATCTTTTGATGATAGATTACCTGTTCATGCACTAGGGTGAAATGGAAATGAAGTATTAGAATGTATGAAAAGATAAGTTTCAACCGGTTTATGTTTGTCTCAGTTATTCTGGGTTTTGCCAGTTGTACTCTGTTTAAGACCGATGTTACTGATTGTCTATCAAAACACAGTGTCTGCTGACAAACCGGTTTTAGGATTGTGTTTTTGTCTATACTGATTCACCCCCCCTCTTAGTACCGGTTTGGTACTATCCATTCATCATTGAGTTATCAATTAGTATCAGAGCATCCTCTAGGTCCTCTGTGTTATAAGCTTAACTGCTTGAGGTAAAGATCCCAATCTAATGATGAAGAGGGAAGGTCCAAAGTTCAACAGAGAAAATTTCAGTATATGGAAAGACAAAATGAAGATATACATCAGAAGCATGGGTGCTCAACACTGGAGTTATGTTGAGAATGCATATGTTGCTCCTACCGATACTCTCACCGATGACCAAAAGAGAGAGATGTAGGAGAATGGGCAAGTCATGGAAGCCCTAATTAGTAGTTTATCTGACATTGAGTTTATTGATGTCCAAGATAAGGTAAATCCCAAAGAGGTATGGGATACTCTTGAAAATATCTATGGTGGTGATGAGCACGTAAAACAAGCTAAGGAAGAAAGCCTTAGAGGGAAGTTTGAAGACATGCGGATGGTTGAAGGTGAGGGCATTCAATAGTATGGAATAAGAATCAAAACCGTTGTTGGAGATATCAAGAGTACAGGTGGTAAAATGGAATATTCCACTGTGGTAAGCAAAGTCCTGAGATCCTTATTACCGGTCTATGCAATAAGGGTTGCTGCTATTCAGGAGCTGAGATCAATAGATAGGACTAAGGTATCCCTAGACTCCATCATTGTAAAGTTGACAGCCTATGAACTAAATAGTTTTGATGGCAGTGTTCAAAAGACTGAATCAACTTTTAAAGCTTCTGTTGTACCATCCAGAAAAGGAAAAGAATCTAGCACTAGTAGTGAACCAAGATAGAGTAGAGAAATGGATGATGAGGAGATTCTGATGGCATTTGAAGCTCTTCTTGCCAGGAAACTTCCTAAAGGAACTGGCAAATACAGAGGTAAGCTCCATTTGAAATGCTTTTCTTGTAACTAGATAGGACATATTGTTGTAAACTGTCCTAATGGTGACAACAAGGACAAACTGGAAAGGTTCAAGAAATTCAAAGGAGGAAACCAAAGAAACTATTTTGTGGCAGTTGATGAAGGTGTCACAGATGAAGAATCAAAAGATGAAGAAAATGAAGATATTATGTTTGTTGTTGTCAAGGAAGATGTGTCAGACAAGAAGGCTCTTGTCTCCCAGTTTGATAATTCCAATGAGTGGATTATTGATAGTGGCTGTTCTCACCATATGATTGGTGACTAGAGCAAGTTTCTATCCTGGGAAGAGTATGATGGTGGTGTGGTTCACTTTGGTAATGATGCACCATGCATGGTAAAAGGTAGAGGGTCCATCTCTTTGAATGGAAAGAGTAGTACTGACAATGTGTATTGGGTTGATGGTCTTAGACACAACCTTCTGAGTGTTTTCCAGCTGAATGATAGTGGTCTCACTCTGGAATTCAAGAATGGAGTATGCAAAATCAAAGGAAAGAATGGTGAATTGGTGGTCACCGGCATGTAGACCAAAGGTAACCTATTTCAGCTAAATGCAAATATAAGTACATGTCTTATGGCTAAATTTGATGATAGCTGGATATAACATAGGAGACTCTGCCATGTAAACTTTGATAACATTGTGAAGGCTAGTAAGATCAAGGTAGTTAGAGGGTTGTTGGTGCTAAGAAAACTAGATAATACCTTGTGCAGAGAGTGTCAATTGGGGAAAATGTCTTCCTCAACCTTTAAAGGTAAACCTTTCACTGCTAACAATTTGCTCGATCTTGTGCATACTGATTTGTGTGGTCCTATGAAAACTAGGAGTGTGCAGGGTGATAGGTACTTCATGATTCTCACTGATGACTGCTCAAGAATGATGTGGGTCACATTCTTGAAAGATAAGTCTGAAGCTTTTATAAAATTCAAATCTTTCAAAGCATTAGTGGAGAAGGAAATCGATAAAAGGATCAAAAGCTTGAGAATTGATCAAGGAGGGGAATTCATTTCCAGTAAATTCAACAAGTACTATAAAGAACATGGCATCAAGAGGCAACTATTTGCCTCCTGGACTCCATAACAGAATGACCTAGCAGAGAGGAATAATTGGACTATGATTGAAGTAGTTAGAACTATGTTGATTCAAGGAAAGGTAGCCGACACCTTTTGGAGAGAAGTGGTGAGCACTACAGTCTACACAATGAACCAGGTACTCATCAAAAAAGGTAAGGATAAAACTCCTTATGAGTATTAGACTAGTAAGACACCTATGGTTAGCTACTTTAGAGTGTTTGGTAGCAAATGTTACATCAAGAGGAGTGAACACTAAAGCAAATTTGATGCAAAATGTGATGAGGGAATATTCCTAGGGTATTCCACCAAGAGAAAATCTCTCAAGTGTTTCAATAATAGGACTCAAAGAATTATGGAAAGCATCAATGTAAGAGTTGATGAAACCTCTGAGAAAACTAAGGAAATCGACAATGAGCAAGTGGTAAATGAACCAGTTGTAACCTTCTGGGAACCGGTTGTTAGTCAACTAAGTACCAGTAACAGTGTTCCTACACCGGTAGATGTAGATGTTGATACTAATGGAGATGAGGATGAAGAAGAAAAGCAAGAGGAATCTATCAAGACCATTCCTCGGTATGTCAAGATGAATCATGATCCTAAGCAGATCATAGGAGATAAGGATGTAGGAATCCTTACAAGAAGAAAGGTCAGAGAAAAATCATGTATGATCTCTGAATTTGAGCCTAAATCATTCAAAGAGGCACATAAAGATGAAGACTGGATCAAGGCAATGGAAGAGGAACTTGACCAGATAAAGAAAAATGGTACATGGTCTTTGGTACCCAGATCGGAGCATAAAAATGTCATTGGTACCGAATGGGTTTTCAGAAATAAGCTGAATGAGGATGGTACAGTGATTAGAAACAAAGCCAGACTAGTGTGCAAAGGATATGCCCAAGAAGAAGGAGAAGACTATGGAGAAACCTTTTCTCCTGTAGCCAGATTGGAAGGAGTTCATATGCTTCTTGCATATGCAGCTTTTAAAGGATTCAAAGTATATCAAATGGATGTAAAATCTGCATTCCTAAATGGTGTACTTGAAGAGGAGGTGTATATAGAGAAACTAGATGGGTTTGCTCTATCTGAAGATAGTGACATGGTGTGTAGGCTACATAAAGCCTTATATGGTCTAAAGCAGGCACCTAGAGCATGGTATGAACGCCTGCACTCCCATCTTGTGAAGATTGGCTTTGAGAGAACAAGTGAAGATAGAAATATCTACTTGAAGTCTGAAGAAGATCAGATCCTGATTTGTGAGGTATTTGTTGATGACATTATCTCTAGTGGAGATGACAAGATGAGTCATGAGTTTGCAGATGAGATGAAGAAAGAGTTTGAGATGTCACTCATAGGGGAGATTAAGTTATTCATTGGACTGCAGATCCAGTGGATGAAATATGGTATCTTTATCACTCAGTCCAAGTATGTCAAAGAGGTGTTGAAGACCTTTGGCATGGAAGATAGCAAATTGGTTGGTACATTGATGGTGACTGGTTGTAAATTATCCAAAAAGGATGACTCACCATTGGTTAATGAGAAGGAATACCGATCAATGATTGGTAAGTTGCATTATGTAGTGCATACAAGACCAGATATTGTACATGTAGTTGGCATTACTACAAGGTTCCAGAAAAGCCCAAGAGAATCTCACTTGGTTGCAGTCAAGCGGATTCTTAGGTATCTGAAGGGAACTATTGACTATGGGTTATGGTATCCATACAATAATGACTTTAACCTGAAAGTGTTCATAGATGTTGATTGGGCTGGTAATATAGATGACCAGAAGAGCACAACCGGTGGTGCATTCTTTCTTGGTGGTAGACTAGTCTCATGGATGAGTAAAATGCAGAGTTGTATCTCTTAGTCTATAGCGGAAGCAGAATATGTTGCAACTTTCATGAACTGCACTCAGAAAATTTGGATGAAGCATGTATTGAATGGCTTCAAAGTTCCTATATCTGAACTGATAAGTATATTTTGTGATAATACTAGTGCAATTAACATCTCCAAGAATCTGGTTTTACATTCAAGAACCAAGCACTTTGAGCTTAAGTATCATTTCTTGAGGGAAAAGGTTTAGAACAAAGAAATTGCACTAGAATATGTCTCTAGTAAGGAGCAGTTAGCAGATATATTCACCAAGCCTCTCCTAAAGGCTACGTTTATGTACTTAAGAGGTGAATTAGGGGTGCTGCCCCTTCAGGAAGTAAACTAAAGGTATATGCTCCACATCAGTCAAGTATTGCATAGTCAAATTTTGCTTTAGGATTGATGTGTTGAAGGATGCTACTCCTCAGGGGGAGCAGCATAATGGAATAGGGAAGCTTGTGCCTCCACTTTGGCATTGTTGTCAAAGGGGGAGAAGAAGAGAAGCAAAGAAGATATCTGCAGAAATTGGGGGAGAAGATGTGAAGCAGAGAGATATCTTTGTATATTGCCATCAATGCCAAAGGGGGAGATTGTTGGCATTATGTGAACTAGTATGAGGACATGATGACATTGTATGTTGTCATTGATGTCAATATGCTGAAGGGGTGAGAACCGGTATATGTCAGAACTGGTATAACACTATGAACCGACATTTGTACCAAAGTGAAGCGGTGTGTTTGTTCAAGGTGAACTGACATGTGGTTATGAGAACCGGCACATGGAAGCTTTGTATGACTACCGGTTGGTAGTCTCAACTTTAGGGTTTCTGGTTGAAGTACTTTGAGCTTGTGTGGCTCAATCGGTGACTTTGTGTGATGAGTTAGCATTGTAATGAAGAACAGATCATGTTGCCACATCAGCCTTGTGCGCGTGAAGGATCTTGCATGAAGGAAACTATTCCCATCTACCTCGGGAATGTGTGAAGTCTGTAAACAGTGATAACACCTGATGGGTTATAAGCCACCATGAAATTGGTAGAAAATGAATTATGGAGAACGTCTTGAGATTGGATCAAGACTATTGCATTTAATGCAATGTGCTTAATGGTCAGGATTGAACCATTTGAATTCCTTAACCTAACAGGTTTAGGGTTTAGGGTTTATGCTACCGACCTATCTATTTTCCTATAAGGTCGATGTTGTGTTTCTTTCTGAGGTTGTTGGCAAAAGTTGTGTGTGTGTATCCAATAGAAGAGATACGTGATTCTTGCTAGACCAGAGGAGAGAAGTGATACCTGCAGAGTGTAAGTGCAGAAGGTGAAGAGGACCTAAAGTGGATCTGCATTGGCATTGAGTGTTGTTACCAGATCATTGTCATACCTATTGATCTCTAACCACCTCAACAGTTGGGAAATTCCTTAACGGGGTAGCTTTAACTGACTTGCTATAAATCCTTTAACAGGGTGACTCAAAACCATTGAGTTCTTGAAATCCTCTAACAAGGTAACCTTTAACAGGGTTTGACCCTTAACTCGGTATTCTAGCCATCCCTTAACCGGGTGATCCCTAACATGATCGGTTCCTAACATGACCTATTGTATCAGTCTTTAACCGGACAAGGCTCCTAACAGAGCAGACTTCTAAAGAGTTCAAAATAGCTTGTGGGTATTCATCCCCACCGTGGTTTTTCCCAATTGGGTTTCCACGTGAAAAATCTGTGTGTTATGTGTGGTGATATTCTTGTGATGGTTTGAGTGATTTGTGTCTAAAGGTTAATCATGTTGATCTAGCTGCTTATATATCTTTTCATGATAGATTACCTATTCATGCACTAGGGTGAAATGGAAATGAAGTATTAGAATGTATGAAAAGATAAGTGTCAACCAGTTTATACTTGTCTTAGTTATTCTGGGTTTTTCCAGTTGTACTCTGTTTAAGACCAGTGTTACTGATTCTGTCAAAACATAGTGTCTACTGACAAACTAGTTTTAGGATTGTGTTTTTGTCTGTACTGATTCACCACCCCCTCTCAGTACCGGTTTGGTACTATCCATTCATCTTTGAGTTATCAAAAACAAGTTTCTTTCCAAGAAAGAAAGCTCCACCAGATGTGCTCTTTTGGTCATCAACATCTCCAACCATATCTGCATATGTATATGCATATAATGTAAAGTCATCATTTTTAGGATACCACAAACCATATTCAGTTTCCCCTTGCAAATACCTGAAAATCCTATTCACCACACTCATGATTTTCTCTAGGATCACTCTGATATCTTGATACAATACAAACTGCATTCATTATATTCGATCTAGTTGAGTTAGATATAACAAACCTCTAATCATAGAATTGTAGCTTGTAGGATTTACCGGTGCAGATGCATCTTTCTTTGTCAATTTCTCACTTGTAACCATCAGAGTACCAACCGATTTGGAATTTTCCAACCCAAATTTCTTCAACAACTCTCTAGCATACTTAGTTTGATAGATGAAAATACCTTTATTAGTTTGAGTAATCTACAAACCTAATAAGAATTTCATCTCCCCAATCATAGACATCTCAAATTCATTCTTCATGTTGTTAAAGAATTCCATACACAACTTATCTTCACCTCCAAAAATGATATCATCAACAAAGACCTCAATAATCAATATATCATCATCATTGATCTTATAATATAAATTACTGTCAACATTACCTTTAGTGAAATCAAGCTTCAAAAGATATTTATTTAGTCTTGCATACCAAGCTCTAGGGGCTTGTTTCAATCCATATAAAGCTTTCTTTAACCTGCAAACCATGTTTTTATCATCTGAAAGTAAAAATCCACCAGGTTGCTCAATATAAACTTCCTCTTCAAGATCTCCATTCAAAAATGCACACTTGACATCCATCTAATAAACCTTGTAGATCTTATGTGCCACATAAGCAAGAAATAATCTCACAACTTCAATCCTAGCTACTGGTGCAAAGGTTTCACCATAATCAATTCCTTCCTTTTGAGAATATCCTTTACAAACCAATCTAGCTTTATCCCTCACAACTTGTCCATCTTCATTTAATTTATTCCTAAAAACCCATTTAGTTCCAATAACATTCTTATTTTTTAGGTTGGGGAACTAAAGTCCATGTGTTATTTTTTTCAATCTGATCTAATTCTTCTTCCATAGCTTTCATCCAACATTCATCTTTACAAGCTTCAATTACTGATGCTAGTTCAATTTGAGAAATTAAACATACCTCATCAGCTACTAACCTTCTTCTTGTCATCACTGCTTTGTTTTTCTCTCCAATGATCTGATCTTCTGAATGATTCAACCTTACATACCTAGGAGTCTTTTCATTATTTGTTCCTCTGGCCTGATCTTTAGTTACTGTTGAATTTTTTGATACTATCATAGTAACTTGTTCAACATTCTATTCTAGTGTAGGTGCTACCGGATCAGTTATGATCATTTCCACTATCGGTTCTCTCTAATAAGTTCTGATTCGACTTTTGTTCTTCTCATCCACCTTGACATTTGTGCTCTCCACAATTCTCTACAATCTTTATTGTAACATCTATATCCTTTTCTTTTATTAGAATAACTAAGAAATATTCCTTTATCACATCTAGGATCAAACTTTCCAATTGAATCATCTCTTTTGATATAGAATTTACTACCAAAGATTCTAAAATACTTAGCTATCAGTGTATGACCAAACCGTAACTCATAAGGTGTCTTACCGATATCTCCTTTGATATGAACTATGTTGAATGTGTATACTGCCATGCTTACAACTTCTCTCCAGTAGACATGAGGCATATTAGCTTCCATCATCATAGTTCTAGCTGCATCCAGGATAGTTATGTTCTTCCTTTCCATAACTTCATTCTGATGAGGTGTCTAGGGTGTAGACAACTGTCTCCTTATCCCATTCTTCTCATAATAGCTGTTAAATTCATCGGATGTGAATTCTCCACCTTGATTTGACCTTAAATATTTAATCTTCAATCATGTCTTTGTCTCAACTATAGCTTTAAAGTTTTTGAACTTTCAAATTATTTAGGCTTCTTCCTTAGAAAAGTAACCCACATCATTCTTGAATAGTCATCAATGATTAGCATGAAATATCTATCACCTTGAAAAAACTTTTGATTCTAGTAGGACCAGACAAATCAGTTTGAATAAGATCAAGAACATCATTAGATTTGTCTTGTATACTCTTAAAAGAAGTTTTAACTTGCTTTCCCATTTGACATTCCTTACATACCAGATTATAGGGCCTTACAGTTTTACGTATATCTCTAACGGCCTTAGTATAACTAATCTTCACAATGCAATAAAAATTCACATGACACCTCTTATGCCATAGACAACTCTCATCAATTTGTGCAATCAAACATATCTTCTCACTAAAGTTCAAATGAAAGATATTACCTTTAGTCTGTGTACCGGTTGTAATCTCCAATCTAGATCTGTTAACGATTTTGCATTTTTCATCCTTGAGCTATAACTGAAGTCTCTTATCCACCAATTGTCCTACACTCAAAAGATTATACCTTAAAAATTAAACATAATAGACATCATCAGTATTGTGCTTACCATCCAATGATATCATTCCTCTTTCCTTGATCATGCATGCTTTGTCATCTCCAAATCTAACCAGACCACCATCAAATTCTTGCAAAGATAAGAACTTCATTTTATCTCTGGTCATATGATGTGAACATCTACTATCAATTACCCATTTATCCTTTTCTTCAATTTTAGCAGCAAGCGCCTTCTCTTCAGGTATTGGATCATCATGCTTGATAGCCAAAAATACCCATTCCTTCCCATTGTCGGATACACTAGTTGAATCTTGTGTCCGATCCACTAGTTGAATCTTGTGTCCGTTCATCATCAAAATCAATCACACCTTCCTCATCCACAAAGTAGCATGATTTGTTTTTGTTCCTCCTATACTTATGCTTGTTTTCTTGCCAGTCCTTTAGGTACTCTTCTAGCAAATAAGGCTTCAAGTTGCTCAAACTCTTCATCTTCTTTCTGTTAGACAGTCCAGATAACCAGAAGACAACTGAGAGGGGGGGAGTGAATCAGTTGTCACTTATTATAGGAACCATTAGCAATTTAAACTTTAATACCAGAACCCAAAACATTAATACCAGAATAGAAGATAAACCAATAAGCATAAACAATAATCATAGAACAAAAGCCATCCACATAACACCAAGATTTGTACGTGAAAAACCCAGTAAAGGGAAAAACCACAGTGGGAAGCCTAACCACAGTCAAATAATACTTCTACAGTAAGTATGTGAATTAGAATGAAGGGGTTTGCACTTGCAGGAAGGCTAACATCCTAGAGTGCACTGCTCATCACAAAAGGAGCCTCACTGACTAAATACAAATCCAGACTATAATCCACAAAAGTGTTGAACTGCAAAAGATAGCATCTCCTATGCTTGAGTACAGTTATGGTTAAGCTCAATACTGGAGGACTGTATCCTCTTACATAAAGCCAATTAAATCTCCAATGATCAACCAACTCCTCTTCCTAAATGATATTACATTATTCACACATTACATTCCTTGACCATGACCTCTTACATTAACCATGATAATCTACAATGAGATCTTACATCTATATATACAAACCCTAGACCATAAACAATCAAGTCGGCTGCCAGATAATAAATTGATTACATAATTACAAACCATGTCTACCTTAGACCAAACAAATAATATCAACACATAAGATAACCCAAAAATACATCAATAGGTCCAATCCACATGTTACATTAAAGCCGGTCCATAACCTAGCTCAACTAGGACCAAGTATAGGTCCACACGCTTCAGCAATAATCTCCAACTATCAAGTCTCGAACACGATCACCAATAACATCTTGAAACTCCATCAGAAGCTGCACCAACACCACTTATGCAATTCATCAAAGATCATCAAAATCTCTGCCGGTGAAACCCTCACTGGAACCAAAAACCAATCTTCTAAGAAAGAAGGATAGCATCCAATCTCTAGACCAAAACCAACTAACCAAATATGAGTATAAGTATCATGAATAAGCCAATTCCATCATCAGACTATACCGGAGCCTACTAGATATGCCGGATCCAAGTTAACCAAAAACCACTCAACCTACCAGGACCAGAAGGGTGTCGGTAAAGCATCCAAACAACTAGTATTGACATCAATGATAAAACATCAATACAACACATAATCAATTCCACCAAATGGCCAACAATCTCCCCTTTTGGCATTGAAGGCAACACTAGATGTGAAAAACATCTAAGTACCAAGAAATGCCAAACAAGTCTCCCCATGTGGAAGACAATCAACAAACTCCCACATATAGCTCTGAATATCACTCCCTCTTTCTTTTTCTTTTTCTTTTTTTTTTTAAATTTCTTTTTCACATCAATATCACTCCCCCTTTGATATCAATGCTAGAAATCTAAGAGAAATATCAAAGCAAAAACATAAGTCTCTGAATCAAAAAGCTAACTACTCCCCCTGAGAAGTAGCATCCCACATCAGTGCCAGAATGAATAGTATCTCTGATAGTGCATGCCAGACTGATGCCAAACTGCATCAATCAAGTCTCTACCAGAGGGGTAGAAACTCCCAATCTATCTCTCAAGTACTCAAATGACTCCTTGGACAAAGTTTTAGTGAAAATGTCTGCAATCTATTCTTTAGTGTTCATATAAACCAGTCTAACTTTATTTTCTTCCACCTTCTCCTTCAAAAAGTTATACTTGATAGACTTGTGCTTTGTTTTAGAATGAAATACCAGATTCTTTGATATATCAATAGTAGCAGAGTTACAAAAGTGAATAAATACTGATGCATCACAATCCACCTTTATATCCTTCAACATTTTCTTCATCCATAAAACTTATGTATAGTTAGTAGCAGTAACAACATACTCAGCTTCAATAGTAGATAAAGAAGTACATGACTATTTCTTTCTAATCCATGAAACCAACTTCTTTCCAATAAAAAAAGCTCCACCGTAAGTACTTTTCCGGTCATCAACATCTCTAGCTTAATCAACATCTGTATATGCACATAAAATAAAGTTATCATCCTTAGGGTACCACAAACCATATTTTGATGTACCTTGCAAGTATCTAAAAATTATTTTCACCACCATCTCATGATTTTCTCTAGGATCACTCTGATACCAATTGTTAAATAGTTCAGATAATCGAAAGACAACTGAGAGGGTGGGGTGAATCAGTTGTCATAGATTATTAGAACCATTAGCAATTTAAACTTTAATACTAGAACCCAAAACATTAATACCGGAACCCAAAACATTAATACTGAAATAGTTGATAAACCAATAAGCATAAACAATAATCACAAAATAAAAGCCATCCACATAACACCAATATTTGTATGTGGAAACCCGGTAAAGGGAAAAACCACGCTGGGAAGCCTACCCATAGTTAGATAATACTTTTGTAGTAAGTATGTGAATTACAATGAAGGGGACTGCACTTGCAGGATGGCCAACAACCTAGAGCGCACTGCTCATCACAAAAGGAGCCTCACTGACAACATACAAATCCAGACTACAATTCGCAGAAGTGTTGAACTGCAAAAGATATCATCTCCTATGCCTTAGTATAGTTTCAGTTAAACTCAATACCAGAGGACTAAATCCTCTTACATAAATCCAATTCGATCTCCAATGATCGACCAACTCCTTTTCCTGAACGATATTACATTATTCACACATTACATTCCTTGACCATGACCTCTTACATTAACCATGATGATCTACATTGAGATCTTACATCTATATATACAAACCCTCAACCATAAAAAATCAGGTTGACCACCAGATAATAAACTGATTACATAAATAAAAACCATGTCGGCCTTAGACCAAACAAATAATATCAACACATAAGCAATCCTAGAAATACATCAATAGGTCCAATCCACATGTTTCATTAAAGTCGGTCCATAACCTAGATCAACCGGGACCAAGTATAGGTCCACATTCTTTAGAAATGATCTCCAACTGCCAAGTCTCAAAAATGATCACCAACAACATCTTGAAACTCCATCAGAAGCTACACCAACACCACTTATGCAATTCATCAAAGATCTCCATCAAAAGCTTTGCCGATGAAACCCTCGCTGGAACCAGAAACCAATCCTCTAAGCAAGCAGGATAGAATCTGATTGCCAAACCAAAACTAACTAACCAAATATGAGTATAAGTAACATGAATAAGCTAATTCCATCATTAGACTATATTGGAGCCTACTGGATCATGCCGGATCCAAGTTAACCAAAAATCACTCAACCTACCGGGAACAAAAGGGTGTCGGTAAAGCATCCAAAAAAACTAGTGTTGATATCAATGGCAAAAGACCAATGCAACACATAATCAATTCCACCAAATGGCCAACACTTTCTTCATATCCTCTAGTTCCTTCGCATATTAGGATTTCCATTCACTCTTACCGGTAGATGATGTAGATGCATGACAAGTGGGTTCAAATTGTACAGCTTCAGAAGGTCCAAATTCCTCAAGTTCAAAAGAAGATAACTTCACAACCAAGGTATCCCTATTAACAAAGGTGTTTTCCATAGTTCTTAGCTCATTAATTGCAGTAGCCTTCATCTTATAATCGGGTAGAAAATCTCTCAGTACTTTAGAAACTATTTCATCTTTGCTTAGAGATCCACCACAACATTGAATTCCCATAACAAACTCATTAACTCTCTCCATAAAAGCAACAATCCTTTCATCTTCTTCCATCTTCAGGTTCTCATACCTTACCCGGTAACCATCAAGTTTAGACAGATGCTAGATTAAAAGGTGTAACACCTTTCTCAGTGATCTCCCAAATTTACTTTCCAAGACATCTCAGATGAGTCTCCATCTGAATATTCCATACCCTGTAATTTGTTCCACCAAGCCTAGGAATTTCTCTCCGGAAAACAACTGTAGATGCATTTGATGAACTTGAACTATTAGATTCCATAGCATCTTCCTAAAGTGGTTAATCTTCTATAGAGAGGACCAAGCTCTGGTACCAATTTTAAGGCAACTCAAATAACTAGAGGACAACTAAGAGGGGGGGGGGGGTGAATTAGTTGTCTACAAATTACATAACTTTAAGCATTCAGATCCTTATTATCAGAGCACATAAACTCAATACCGAAATGCATAAACCAAATACCAGAATAATTGATATAGCAATTAAATATAAACATAAATCGTAAAATAGTTACCATCCATCTAATACACATGACACCAAGATTTGTACGTGGAAAACCCGGTAAAGGGAAAAACCACAGTGGGAAGCCTACTCATAGTTAGATAATACTTTTGCAGTAAGTATGTGATTAAAAAATGAGGGGCATGCACATGCAGGAAGGCCAATATATAGAGCGCACTTCTCATCACAAAAGGAGCCTCATTGACTACAAAATAAATCCAGACTACAATCCAAAAAAAAGAGTGAACTACAAAGATAGCATCTCCTATGCCTGAGTACAGTTTCAGTTAAGCTCAGTACCAGAGGTCTTAAACCTCTATTACCAACCCAATTTAATCACCTATGATCAACCAAAACTCCTACATATGATTACAACATTATTCCCACACAAGTCATCGTATAGCCATCCCATAACCATAATCCCATATACCCATGATCTACAAAGAGATCTTACATCATATATATACCAACCCGGGACCTAAACAATTAGGTTGGCCACCTTAAAGAAAATAAAATAAATTCATAATATAAACCCACAATCCAATGATCAACCAGGTCGCCTTAGGCCAAAAACAATATAAACTAATCATTAAATCCCACCAGTAGCACATCGGGATCATCCTCCAACACGTTACATAAACTGATCCATAACCTAGATAACACCAGACCCAAAATAGGTCGCCATAAACCAAATCCAACACCACCGATCAATAGGAACATGAACAATATAACCATCAGCATCCTGACAACCATCTAGAAGTTGCACTAACACCACTTATCACATGCATCAAAAGAGATTCAACAAAGCTATGTTGGTAAAACCCTTATCAGTGACCAGAAGGCTTAGTAGAACAAATGATAGTATCTGAGTCATCAAATTCTGAACCAACTAATCGTGATACAAATCTAAATAACATGAATGATATATCCAAATCAATTCCACAAACCAAAGAAAACCAGATCAATATCATAATCCAACCACTCTATTGGAACCAATCGGAAACCAGTAAACAACCAAAATAGTCGATGTTGCCATCAATGACAAAAAATCAATGCAACACATAATCATTTCCACCAAATTTCCAACAAGAACATCCCAATAGAAGAAGGTGCATCAAACCACTCAACCATGTGGAACCGAATAGGAACCACCCCTCGTGCTAGGAGATGACATGAGGTTCCAACTCACACTCAAGACCTAGGATGACACCTATCAACCAAGAGAATCAACATAACATAACAAAGGTATACAACATATTAATAATCAAATCACTTCACAGGGATAAAAGAAAATCAATGAACTCTCCTAGAGGTGCAATAACAATTCAAAGCATAAGGACCATGGTCATATGTAGAAGTGGAATGTCATCACATGCTATTCTCACATAGAAGGGAATATGAACAACCATGATAGACACACCGCTATATGCCATCCTCACAAAGAAGGTATATATACACCCATAGTAGTCATGTATGATATCCTCATATAGAAGAGTAATCTATACCCCTAATATACATTCAAGATACTCTTACATAGAAGGGTAAAAAACAATCCTCGATAGACATGTAGATCCATCTCAACCTATGTGAGAACAAGAGAGATTAGCTTTCCATCTCAATGGCCTTAATCAAATATTATTATTATCTTATTAAGTGGATCCCAACCCAATCAATTAATTGTTAATGTTATTATTTGTTTATATTAATAAAACTTTCAATATGCCCTGGCGGTCTAGGTATCAAACAACCTATCTCACTTGACCCCGATCATCACATGAAATCCCACTGCCTCTACTATATGACAAGACCTTAGGGTATTTAAAACATAAAATAATCATCATAAACACATAATAAAGGCTTACAAGAGACATAAAAGTGCTCATAACAAAGATAAGGACATGCTGAACATAATCGGAATCCATAGGCCACATACAAGGCAAGATCCTTCACCAAAGCATAACAAACAAAGAGCCAAAGCATGATCATGTGCCAAATATGAATCCAAATCCATTTCAAATCCTCAATATAGAGGAAAAACAAATCCCATTGGGTCCATGATATCAATTCTCAACAACAAGGAATTCACCCTCTTCTTGGAGCAATATAATGCATATATGCAATCTACTCAATGGTAAGACACAAAACCTCTTATCGGAGCACAAAACCAACTCATATAGATCCAAATGACATCAAAAAATTCCAAGAAACTCAATACATTCATGAAAAATCCTCTGGAGAGTTCCCTCAATCGGTCAAAACCATAACAGGGTTAAAACCAAAGCTAATAGATTTCCACAATCCATTTAAATCTTGTATGTAGTTTCTGGATTAGATTGTGTGAGCAATTTTTAACCATCAATGTTTCGAATTACACTCATTGATTCATCATCGAGATGCAAGAGAGTTTAAGGAGTTGAAAGATAGTGATTTGTAGACCAAGGCATCAATAAAAAGAGGTGTGAGCATGTGGACCAAGGAGAGCAAAAGGCTAAAAATAAAATTAAAAATTAAAAATTAAAAAAATTAAAAAAATGAAGGACCCAACAAGAAGAAAAACAAGGAGAGAGACTAAAAATCACCTATCCATAAACAAAAACAAAAAAGACTATATAAGTATGTATGTATACTTACTTACATACCTACATACAATAATATATATAAATATATATACAAAAAAGAAGTCAAACAACACATAAACTATACCCAACCAAAAATTAAAAAATACAAAAAGGGAAAGGAAGCAACAAATATATGCATACATATACATACATACATACATACATACATACATATACATATGTATATGTATATGTATATGTATATGTATATGTATATATATATGTATATGTATATGTATATGTATATGTATATGTATATGTATATGTATGTATATATGTATGTATATATGTATATGTATATGTATATGTATATGTATATGTATATATGTATGTATATATGTCTATATATACATGTATACATACATATACATATATATACATATATATGTATATGTATCTATATATGTATGTATATGTATATATGTATGTATATGTATGTATATATGTGCTGGAAAATGCACACTCCAATGAGATATTGTAGGTGATTGAAGGTTTTGTCATTGATGGCAACCTTGCAATCCTATGACACTGGCAAGACAATTTACTGGCACCGGCAACAACAGACTCTACACCGACACATAGAACACTGGCAGTAAAAGGAAGTATACTGGCACCCAGGCCGACAGGAATTTTGTTTATTATATATTTTGTAAACTATTGTAAAATCATTGTAAGCTGACTTGGAAAGTGGTAAAATGACTCATATATGTATGAGATCATTATAGAACTTTTTGTAAGGAAGTAGATAGGTGGAATAAGGCAGACCTATTATGCGAATTATAGGTTAAGAGTTTATGTATGAAGTAGAGCTAAAACGGGTACTGGATCTGGCATAGTAGATGCTATTTTGAAGCAGTACAAGACATTGGATTTGCATAATCCATTTTGTAAGTCAGTGAGACTTCCCATATTGTAATTGAGCAGTGAGCTCTAGGCACTTGGCCTTCTTGCATTTGCAAGCCCCCATTGTAAGAGTAATATTCACTTATTGGCTAGTAAGCGAATATTGTGGGTCACAAATCCCACCAAGGTTTTTCCCACACTAGTGTAGCGTCATAAATTGTACGCACTCGCTAGGGTGGTACAATTTCACACCTAGTTTAACACCCGCCTTAGTGCATTTTGCATTCTGCATTACATTTCTCCTTAAGCACTTAATTAATCAAATTAATTAGGTCTAAGGTCCTATTTCATCATTCTCTACATCACAAAGTTGGGCCCTTTCACTAAAGCGCGCCCTTCGCATTTTATTCCTCCAATACATCACTCAATCAAAAACCCTAATTAAGTCCTATTTTGAACTTGGGGGCTTGGTTTCGGGGTCAAAACATCTCAAAATCACCTGTAACTTCGGGATTCTCTCTAAAATCATCATATCCGACGGCCCTGAAAATTTGGTGAAAAGTTGCCAGGACCGTGGCGCCCGGTGCACATGGTCCCGGACATTTTTCCCAAAATTTTGGGAGCATGATCCAATCATAAAATAAAGCTTAACCCCAAGAAATTGGCAGGATATTCAATCTCTAGGTTGGCCAAAATATGAATTTTTGATCTAGGGTTTCCTACATAAGAGCTCTCCTTCTTCATTTGAAGGGAGGAGATTTTGGTTTCTAGGAACTTCATATGCAGCGAAAGAGCAGATCTTTGAGGACTTCAACAACATTCAACATCATTCTATCAAGCATATATCAAACTCATTCATCCACTTAGGGCTTGGAAGACATTGAAGAACAATAGGAGATTACCGACTAAAGATTGGCTTGTACTCCTCCCTTGAGGGTTGGGTATGATTTCATATTGTTTTCATGTCTTTGCATAAGCTTTGATACATCATTTATTCATGCTTTAGATCACATTGCATCTTGATTTAGAGCATTTACATTATCATTTGCAAGCAATTAGGGTTTACTTTCTAGGTTGCTCTAGTTTGCTTTCTTGCATTTTTGGACCTTGCACACACACTAGGTCTGCACACACAATACATTTTACAAAGCAACTTGGCTATTCGTGGAGGTGGAAATCACCGAAGTGGGGGTTTGACTAAGGCAAAAACCCTATATAGCCGCCCCTCCCCCTTTTCAGATATTATTGCTGGTTTCGAGATTCAGACGACGCCGTGGGATATAGATCCGGAGAGAGAAGGTTGGAACAACACTCTGTGTGAAATTGCAGAGCAGGAGACTGGGACAAGGGCGCTGGGCGCCCTGGTCCTGCCAGGACAGGGGCGCTGGGCGCCCTGGTCCTCCGGACAGACAGTTTGCAGACAGTTTCCAGACAGTGTTTCAGAGTGCAGAACAGTGGTTTCCGGTGCAGTTTTCAGGACAGTGGCACCCGTGCCCCCGTCCTGAACATTTTCAGTCCGATTTTGACTCTGGGTACATATCTGCATTCTTATTTTATCCTTACATTTACAGCTGTTCATTGTTTAATCTCAATTCTGCAATCTTGTTATTGGTTCATACTTGCATTTTGGGATTAGGGTTTGAACTTGCATTACTTAATCTTACAATTTCAACAAGGGAATAGAAATCCTAATAGATATCCCGTGGCTCTCTCTTTCACCAAAAGAAGTAGCCAATTGTGCGATATCTCTAGGCTCATTCGTATTCCGTAATGTGTGTCAAAAGGTAGGATTAAGGCATGTTAACCTAGTCTCGCTTTTTCCCCCACACATTTTGGTGAACCCGACGTGAATCTATCATTGCTTCCTCTTGCATTGCATTTATTAGATCTAGATCTAGATTTAGTGTATTTTCATTTCATTTTCATTGAAAAAAAGAAAAGAAAAGAAAAAGAGTGTGTTTCTTTGCATTGTGTGTTTAAATTTTATGCAATCTTTTCAAAATGTCAGATTTTTATTTGCAAAATGTTCATGCTTTCGATGATTATTATGAGTATAGCCAATATGAATTAGATGAAGCTTTAGATGAGTTTTTGAACCCTAAGGATGCCAAACCTTCATTTTACCAAAAACTCATAAACCTTGTTACTATGCCATTTAGGTGTGATGAGAAAGATAAGTCGAATGATTCCTCTCAAGGATACATTCCTATCCACTCTTTCCCTGAATCTAGTAACATGGTTGTTTTCAATAATCCCCTCTATGAGGAGATGTCTCCTTTCGAATTAAAAGACAAACCTTTTAACCAATGTGATCATGCCTTGTTGGATGAGGCTCTTGATGACTTTGTGGCTTTGTCGAAACCTATAAACAAAAACAAGACCTCTAAATTGGTTAACATGATAAACTTGAATGAACATAACAAGCCTCTTTTTGAAGTCCACGGTGCTTATCCTTCTCCTACCTTTCAAATTCCTAAATCACCTCTCCTTACTGTTCAAGGAAGGTATGATCATGATTCCTTTCACACCCCGAATAAACCAATCATCACTGTACAAGGAAGAAAACCTATAAGTCCTTACAATTATGCTAAACAAATAACTAGAGAGAGTTATCATGTGGTTGCCCATACTTATCATACCAGAAATAATAGGCAACCTAATCCTCCTCCTGTTATTCCAGTTTCCCTTCCTAATCCTCAACCAATTCTTCCTCAAGCTCCCCGTATTTCGCAAGTTATGGGTAAGGAATATGATCTCATAGAACAACTTAAAGCTACCCCTGCTAAGATATCCCTTTGGGATTTGATTCAAACTTCTTCTGCTCATCATGGAATGTTACAAGATGCCTTGAAAGATTTGAATGTTCCTCCACTGAATACATCTAGTAATATAGCATCTTTTGTTAACTCTGTGATGAATCCTAAAGCTCAAATTGTGTTTTCCCAAGATGAGTTGCCTACTAGTGAAATTCAACAACAATATGATCCCTTGATGATTGTGGTTATCATGAAAGACACTACTATAAGACGAACACTAGTAGATAATGGCTCTGGTCTTAATGTGTGTAGCATTAATCTATTGCATAAGATGAATGTGGATACATCTCTTATTGAGCCTGACTCTCGTCCCATTCGTGGTTTTGACAATGTGGCTAAGACTTCATTAGGTATCATCACCTTACCTCTCACAGTGGGACCTGTTACTTTGCCTACTCCTATCCATGTTATGCTGGGAAATTTAACATATAACTTGTTATTAGGGAGGCCTTGGATTCACAGCATGCAAGTTGTCCCCTCTACATTGCATAGACAAGTTAAATTCGTTTATAACAATAAGACATACACTTTGATGGGTGATACTAATTTTCAAGCTTGTCTGCAAACATCTAATTCCAAAGGAGATTCTTCTAAGCCATCCTCGTCTAGTGATGACTCTTTAAACAAGAAACCTATCGATGAGTCTTCGCTCTCCGATGATCAAAATCCTTCGGATGAGTCTGGAACTCCTGAAGAAGATCCTTCTCGACTTGAAACTACACATAAAAAGGATTTTGATCCTGAGAAGGTTCTTGCAGAGGATGATTGGGGATCTATTGATTTTAACCCTACCTTTGTAGGTGAATATAAGGTTCCTTCTAGAGAAATTAAAATTGAAAAGAAGGAAGAAGCTGAAAATCATAAAGTTGAAAAGAAAGAAGAAGCTAAAAATCAATCAACCTTACCTGAATCTATGAGTAATAATTTTGTGGCCGCTTCTCAAACTTCTTCTTCTCACATCTCTAATTATGAAGAGTTTGATTCTTTTTCTTATGAAAAACCACCTTCTCTTCCTGAAATGGCTGATCCTTATGGTCGTGGTTTTCGCATTTTCACTAAGCATGGGTATCATGGAAAAGGTTGTGGTGCTAATGAACAAGGGATTAGAGTTCCTCTAGAGACTAATTTTCAACATTATGCCTTTGGACTTGGCTATAATCCCTACAGACGTACTAAAGCTTCTAAAAGACCATGTATTAGTGTTAATGCTATCTCTACATCTTTATCAATACAACACCCTGAGTATATTGATGAGGATTCTTCGGGTGATTGTGCTTTGGATATCTTCCCTACTGACGATGCTTTAGCTGAATTCTTGGGAGCCTATGACACTCTTCCTCGTTATCATCACAATAGGGGACTCCCTTATTGTTTGAACACTGAAGCCTATTTTGGAAAAGAGATTGATAACGATAAGATTGTGAAAGAATTCCCTCAGTTAAAGGATACTCCTCAACAAAGTAATCTTCTCATAATTGACACCACTGATGTTATGATGGATCCTTGCAACAAAGAGAAAGTAATTAAAATTGGAAAATATTTGGATGAAGAGGAATAGAAACAATATGAAGAACTATTGCATGAATTCCCTGAGATCTTTGCTTGGACATATTCTGACATGCCCGGTATAGATCCTAAGATCGTTACTCATAATATTGTCTTATTTCCTGATGCTAAGCCCGTGAAACAAAAGATTCAAAAAATGAATCCTAAGGTGGCTCTGCTGGTTAAGGCTGAGATTGAAAAATTATTGGAAGCTGGATTTATCCGCCCTATTGACTATTCCCCATGGATTTCAAATATTGTCGCTGTGGCTAAACCAGATAACAAAATAAGAATGTGTACTGACTTTCAAGATTTGAATAAAGCTTCTTTAAAAGATGATTTCCCTCTTCCAAACATTGACATGATAGTTGACTCTACGGCAGGACATGCCTTGCTATCCTTCATGGATGGTTTTTCAGGCTACAATCAAATTTTCATAAACCCTCAAGATCAATACAAAACCGCTTTCACCACTCCTTGGGGTACGTTTTGTTGGATAATGATGCCTTTTGGACTTAAAAATGCCGGTGCAACTTATCAACGAGCGATGACCCTTATCTTTCATGATTATATGCATAAGATTTTAGAGGATTGTGTTGATGATATCTTAGCTAAATCCTTTCTTCGCATGGATCATGTTAAAATCCTTCGTCAAATCTTTGAAAGAATTTGTAAATATCACATGCGCTTGAATCCCCGAAAATGTGTTTTTGGTGTAGATAGTGGAAAATTATTAGGATTCATAGTTTCGCATCGTGGGATTGTGGTGGACACTAAGAAAATAGATGCTATTGTTAATATGCCACCTCCTAGAAATGTCTCTCAACTTAAAAGCTTACAAGGAAAGATTCAGGCTATTCGTAGGTTCGTGTCTCAACTTGCGGATCGTACCTTTCCTTTTACTCAACTTCTTAAAAAGGATATAACTTTTCAATGGAATAAGGATTGTCAGCAAGCATTTGAAGATTTAAAAGTGTACTTGGCTAGCCCTCCTATTCTTCAACCTGCCGAACCTTCTAAACCCTTCCTTCTGTATACAGCTGCTTCTTCTCATGCTCTCACAACATTGTTAGCCCAACATGATAAAGATGGTAAGGAATGTCCGGTTTATTACATAAGTCGTACCTTACTCGATTATGAGACCCGATATTCTACGATAGAAAGACAATGCTTGGCCTTGGTATTTGCGACTTAGAAATTGAGACATTATCTTTTGAATTCAGAAGTCCATGTCATGGTAAAGTTTGATCCTTTGAAGCATCTTTTCTCTAAAACTGATTTATCAGGACGTCTAGCTAAGTGGGTTATGATGTTAACTGAATTTGACCTTAAATTTGTTTCACAAAGAGCAATTAAAGGGCAAGCGTTGACCGATCACTTAGTTGAGGCCCCTTCACCTTTCTCCTTCCCCAACCCTGAGTCTTTTCCTGATGACTTCATTCTTTCTATAGAGAAAGATGAAACTTGGGAGTTATACTTTGATGGCTCTAAGTGTCGTACGGGATCGGGAGCAGGTGTTGTTCTGATTTCTCCTACAAAGAAGTCCATTCCTTTGTCATATCGTCTAAATTTCCTGTGTACCAATAACATTGCTGAGTATGAGGCTCTTATAGTGGGAATAAAAGCAGCCTTAGCTCTAAATATAAAACACATACATAGCTATGGAGATTCACAATTGATTATAAGACAAGTAACAGGAATATATCAAGCAAAACAAGACAAATTATCACAATATAAAGATCTTGCTATCTCTTTATTACAAAATTTTGATTCTTATACCATGGAACCCGTTCCTCGAAAAGATAATCAACATGCGGATGCAATGGCATGTGTGGCTTGTCTAGTATCTTTAGAGGACCCTATGGTCGATCTTAATTTTGTTATTCACAATCTTATTTCTCCGGCTATTGAAGATGATTCTAGCTTGATAACATGTTGTGACTTTGTAGACTCAGATGAATGGTTCTCGCATATCGTAAGATATTTGACCAATGGTACCTTTCCTGATTCCGCTAATAGGAACACTAGGGCTAGAATCTGCAAGCTATCTGCTAGATATATCATCCTTTCTAATGTCCTTTATCGAAGGGGTTATGATGGTCTTCTCCTTCGTTGTCTTAACAAGTCGGAAATCCCCGTTGCTCTTGAAGAGGCACATTCAGGTGCCTGTGGGGGGCATTTTGGGGGCAAATCCCTGGTTCATAGGTTGCTTCGTATGGGATACTATTGGCAAACTATGCAGAAGGATTCCTTTTCATTTGTTAAGAAATGTCATCAATGTCAACAACACAATAATTTGATTCATGCTCCTACCCAAGAACTTCGTTCTCAAGTAGCTTCTTGGCCTTTCTCTGCATGGGGTTTGGATCTTATTGGAAAAATTTCTCCTCCTTCATCTCAAGGACACACCTTCATTATAACTGCAACAGATTACTTTACAAAGTGGGTAGAAGCTATTCCTCTTCGCTCTACTACTGCTGAAGTGATTTGTCAATTTCTCTTAGAAAACATCATTTCTCGATTTGGGATACCTTCCACTATTATCTCAGATAATGGGACATCGCTTAAAAACAAGGATGTGAAGAAATTCCTCGAGAAGTATCATATCAAACATCGATTTTCTACACCATATTATCCTCAGTCAAATGGTCAAGCCGAATCATCTAATAAGATAATTGAACAAATTCTTCGTAAAACCGTAAATAAGCATGGTAAGGATTGGAGTAACTAGCTAATCTATGCTCTTTGGGCTTACCGAACGAGTGTATGAATTGCTACGGGAACTACTCCTTATAATCTTGTTTATGGTGCTAATGCTATTATGCCCTTAGAGTTAGAAATTCCATCACTTAGGGTTTCTCTCAAAGGTATAGTAGATGATGACTCTTATAGGGAACAACGACTTCAACAGCTTGAGATGCTTGATGAACAACGCATAAACGCTCTTGAGCATATTCAAGCGTATCACAAAACTCTACAACGAGGCTATAATGACAAGGTTATTCAACGTTCCTTCTTAGTAGGTGACTTAGTCCTTTATGAGAATCAACGCAATGTGAATGCCTTGCCTGCTGAAAAGGGAAAATTTAGTCCTAATTGGCTTGGACCATATATCGTTATTGAGGATTATGGATCAGGTGCTTACAAAATAGCGGATGTAGATGGTACACCTCTTAAAGAACCTATCAATGCTATGCACTTGCGTAGATATTATGCTTAATTCTTCATTTCTTATCTATCTTCTTTTCAATTCTTCAACATTGGATAATATGTTAGTATTCCTTAATTAAAGCAAAATAGAATTAAATGTTATGTCGTTTAATCTATATTGCTTCGTTCCTGACAAGCGTGTCTCCTTACTTTATAGTTTGTCTTGAATTCATTAATGTAAATTGTAAAAGGTTTACATTTCTCATTATGCTAGCATATTATACAATGTCTTTATGTATTAAGTAGGATCGTATCATGTTGTGTTTAAGTTCAAAATTAAATCACATTAGTTATATGATTCTTAGACTTAATGCATATTTCTTCCTTATCATCAATGTAGCACTTGATTAAATATTTTAATTAAGTCACACATGTATCAATTTAATCATGGAGCATTGAGAAATCAATCACATGGAAATTAAATTCTGACCATACATGTACATTTACAAAATGTATTAGATTTAATCAAAACAAAATATACGTTGTTTTAGGCATTAAAGATAACACATTTGAGACAAAAAGAGAAGCATGTATATATATATATGTGGATCGTATACAAAAACAGGTCACTGTATATCCAAAATGTGACCTCTCTTTTACATCATAAAATCATCTCCTATCCCTAGGGCTAGTGGCTGGAGAGTGTCGACTGGATGCTCCCTCCTGGTCTGGCCGTGAAGGTGGACCCATGGGTGTGTAGCGCGATACAGATCGTGAGTGACTCCGAGAGGAACTCCTACGATCCCTATCCATAAGGATCGCATGATAGGTGGTAGCCTCGGTCTGAGCCGCTGCTAGATCTCGCCGCGCCTACTGGAGGTCCTCTAATAGGACTCTCTCTCTCTGCCGCGCCTGCTGGAGGTCCTCTGATAGGACTCTCTCTCTCTCCCTCCATATATCTACCTGTACTCGGAATGGGAAAAACAAATCCTCATGCCGACCCGCGTTCCCCTGAGGCCTATAGGCAATTTGTGAGGAACTGGGGATCTGTGCTATCATGGAAATGTCTATCATTGCCTGCTGAATCAAGGAACGCCATTCCTGCACATTAGCTATGGCAGTAGAACAGATTTTTGTTAGTACCATTCTATATCATCAAAACATTAATTAATCAATATAAACCTACTATACCTGGATCTCCCTCGCGCCAGTAGGGATCATGATATGGTACCATCTATGCCTGGGCACTGCTAGGCTCCCCTCGCTCGCATACTCTATCCACAATGGGTGTAGGCTGGATGGTACTGGTGACAGGTCTCCGTATCGCCTCTTGTTCCCCCTATTGGGGAATAAGAGGTGGATCCAGAGCTATGGTATCATCTCCTGAATGGTGGGGAGTTGCATCCGACTCCTCCTCATCATCTCTATCCTCCTCCTCCTCATCCTCCTCGTCATCCTCATCCTCGTCCTCATCCACCTCATCACCTGCATCCTCCTCATCCTCCTCTCTATCTGCATCCTCATCCTCCTCCTCCTCATCACTGGGTTGATCGCCTGTAGGTGGATCAGGATCTCCCGCCTCCTCATGACCCTCAACCTCCTCTGGCTCCTCTGACCTAGATCCCTTGTCCTCATCTTGATCTCCATGTCTCCATGGGCCTGGATAGCCTATCGGATGATCTGGTGGAAAGATAGGACTAGGATATGATCTCATAAACCATGAGATGTACCTCCGCTGTGCTCCAGGCTCTGTAGAGTAGTCAGTGACTACATCCTGATCAGATCCCTCTAAGTCTGTCGTCTCAATATCATCTACTGTCGGTCTCACTACTACTCCAGGTCTGGGAAGGACCCGTGAGTGTCGAGTATAGATGGGCACATCGGTTGGAACACACTGCTCTAGTCCGAATTGCCTCTGTACTCGGTCAAGGTAGAAAGGGACTATGATGTGTGCATATCGTCCTCGCAGTAGGCGGTTCCTCTGTAGGCATGCTAACTGTCTCTCCATACCATCCCATCTATGCATCAGTAGGTAAGGTCTCCACACTATCACCTCGGATGTCAGTCTGTCAAAAATCACTCTCCAATACAACAAATCGCCAAATCTCCACTCGCTGGTAAGTGGATAAGCAAACACCCTAGGTCGCTCGCTCGCTGTACTCAGTGGGAAGCTGACGAGCCTGGTGCATGTGAAGTGCTCTAAAATCCACACCTGCAGAAGTGTGCATGTCATCAAACTGCAACCCTATCTGAATACATACTCCTCAAGGTCGTGATAGAGATGTGCAAGCATACTCCGACCCCATGCATAAACTCTCCTGTGTCTCTCCATCGCTCTGATACACCATGTGAGGCCCCCATGCATGTGTGTCCCTTGCCCATTAGGGCAGATGGCTAGTGCTATGATGGCTATCATAAGGCGTCTCAGAAGTGGTACCTCCCCTGTAGGATGTAAGAGCGAGCTGACCATGATGCGACCTCTCATCTCGCTCGGCATGACTCTCCCTATGCAATACACCTGCTCTCTCTGATGATCCTCCGCTGACCGATCGGTCGTGTATGTAACTGTCACTCCTCTGATAGGAATATGAAGTATACGGTACACATCCTCGAGTGTGACCGTCAGCTCTCCTACTGGAAGGTGAAAAGTACATGTGTCAGGATCCCATCGCTCCATCAAGGCCATCAGCATCGCAGGATGAAATTGAATGGTCGGCATCAGAATCACGTACCACAATCCTACAATAGATAGAGTGTCTCTCTCTGACTGAGTCACCCGTGGAATCTGATCTCACAAAGTGCGAAGAATATGTCCCGCTGTGTACTCTCTCATGTACGGGAGACCCTGCAAATGAAAACATGACCGTAATCAGTACTCGATCATCAAAATCACAAATGCAAACTATTGTACATTGTATGCTAGCCTTGTAACCTCTTGCCAGGCCTTGATTGGGGACCATGGAACCCTGATGGGGACCATGGTGCCCTGTCAGGGACCATGGCGCCCTGCAGGGACCATGGCGCCCCTGTCAGGGACCATGGCACCCTGGGGGGACCAGGGCGCCCCTCAGGGACCAGGGCACCCTGGGTGGGCCCCGGTCGGCCTCAAGGCCCGCATACGATCACGAAAAAGTCAAACATGCAAAAAATCAAAAGTCAAACGTTCAGTCAACTCACCTCGTCCAGTGGCTCGTCGTCGATCACGGGCTGGCGCAGGATCTCGATCCTCGTGGGACGCTCTGGTCATCGTGAAGGCATGGTGATGGCTAGGTGGGCTCCGCTGCACTGAATAGTATTCTAAAATCGACAAAGTGACGAATACAAGTGTCACTTTCAAAGTATATACTCTCGTTCGTTTATTCTTACTTTGTGAAACCCTAATTTTTCCTCTCTCATTCATCTTATCATAACTTGAGTTTGGGAGATGCGATTTTCGAGCCGTTTGTTGCATTGGAATCGTATTTTCCTTCTCCTACTCTCGGGATGTTCCAAAAAGTGCTCTGATGAAGCCTATTTTGTGAACACCCCTCATCAACACTCTCTTACACAATTTGTCGCAAGTAAACATGCTACCCTATTTCACCTCCCTAATAAGCAAGTCAAAATAGGGGGGGGCATATAGCTACTCACAGATTTCATCACTTTCCCTAGTAAGCATTAGGTGATTTTGTGATCTAACGTTTGTTTTGTAGGGTGCGGTTCCTAACTGTGTACTGCAGATACCGCTGGGGGCTTTGTCCGACATCTTATGGATATATCCTTTTTCAAAATAATGTTTACTTTTTTGTACTTTAGCTTGCATATGCACGTAGTACTCATATGACCGCTAAAGTGGGGGCTAAATGTAGCGTCGTAAATTGTACGCACTCGCTAGGGTGGTACAATTTCACACCTAGTTTAGCACCTGCCTTAGTGCATTTTGCATTTTGCATTGCATTTCTCCTTAAGCACTTAATTAATCAAATTAATTAGGTCTAAGGTCCTATTTCATCATTCTCTACATCACAAAGTTGGGCCCTTTCACTAAAGCGCGCCCTTCGCATTTTATTCCTCCAATACATCACTCAATCAAAAACCCTAATTAAGTCCTATTTCGAACTTGGGGGCTTGGTTTTGAGGTCAAAACATCTTGAAATCACCTGTAACTTCGGGATTCTCTCTAAAATCATCATATCCAATGGCCCTGAAAATTTGGTGAAAAGTTGTCGGGACCGTGGCGCCCGGTGCACATGGTCCCGGACATTTTTCCCAAAATTTTGGGAGCACGATCCAATCATAAAATAAAGCTTAACCCCAAGAAATTGGCAGGATATTCAATCTCTAGGTCGGCCAAAATATGAATTTTCGATCTAGGGTTTCCTACATAAGAGCTCTCCTTCTTCATTTGAAGGGAGGAGATTTTGGTTTCTAGGAACTTCATATGCAGCAAAAGAGCAGATCTTTGAAGACTTCAACAACATTCAACATCATTCTATCAAGCATATATCAAACTCATTCATCCACTTAGGGCTTGGAAGACATTGAAGAACAATAGGAGATTACTGACTGAAGATTGGCTTGTACTCCTCCCTTGAGGGTTGGGTATGATTTCGTATTGTTTTCATGTCTTTGCATAAGCTTTGATACATCATTTATTCATGCTTTAGATCACATTGCATCTTGATTTAGAGCATTTACATTATCATTTGCAAGCAATTAGGGTTTACTTTCTAGGTTGCTCTAGTTTGCTTTCTTGCATTTTTGGACCTTGCACACACACTAGGTCTGCACACACAATACATTTTACAAAACAACTTGGCTATTTGTGGAGGTGGAAATCACCGAAGCGAGGGTTTGACTAAGGCAAAACCCTATATAGCCGCCCCTCCCCCTTTTCAGATATTATTGCAGGTTTCGAGATTCGGACGATGCTGCGGGATACAGATCTGGAGAGAGAAGGTTGGAACAACACTCTGTGTGAAATTGCAGAGCAGGAGACTGGGACAGGGGCGCTGGGCGCCCTGGTCCTGCCAGGACAGGGGCACTGGGCGCCCTGGTCCTTCAGACAGACAGTTTGCAGATAGTTTCCAGACAGTGTTTCAGAGTGCAGAACAGTGGTTTCCAATGCAGTTTTCAGGACAGTGGCGCCCGCGCCCCCATCCCAAACATTTTCAGTCCGATTTTGACTTCGGGTACATATCTGCATTCTTATTTTATCCTTACATTTACAGCTGTTCATTGTTTAATCTCAATTCTGCAATCTTGTTATTGGTTCATACTTGCATTTTGGGATTAGGGTTTGAACTTGCATTACTTAATCTTACAATTTCAACAAGGGAATAGAAATCCTAATAGATATCCCGTGGCTCTCTCTTTCACCAAAAGAAGTAGCCAATTGTGCGATATCTCTAGGCTCTTTCATATTCCGTAATGTGTGTCAAAAGGTAGGATTAAGGCATGTTAACCTAGTCTCGCTTTTTCCCCCACACAACTGGGTTTCCTCGCTAATCTATTGTGTTATGGTGTGTTTTCTTGTGGTTATTGTTGTTCTTGTTTACTGCACTATTTTTGTTCACTGATAGATAGAATTGATATGCTTTTCATGTTTTAATTGAAGTAAATTAAAGCAACTAGTAAGATACTGAATCACCCCCCCCCCCTCTCAATATCTTTGGGAATCCTAACAATTGGTATTAGAGCCTGGTCCTCTATTTTTCAGAAGCCTAATAGCTTGAGGAAGATCTTGACACCGGTAGAGATGGAAAACTTGATGAAGCAATTAGAAGAAGCTCTCTTAGACTATGATACGGAAAAGTTGAAAAATATCAAACTTGAAGATGATCTAAAAGTTGCACAGGATATTATTCAAGCACTTCAAGAAAATCTTAACATTGCAAGAAACAAGAGAAGAGAACTTTGTGAAAAAATGCAAAATGAGAATAATGAAAAGGAAACTCTTAGTGATCTGATGAATAAGCTGAAACAAGAAAACATGACAACAAAGAATGAGATGCAGGATATGACTATGAGATTTTGTAAAGAAATTGAAGTTAGAAATAAGAATGAAGAAGACTTGACTAGAAGAATGAATGATGCTGCAAATGAAAACACAAGACTTAGTTATGAAAATGATATGTTGAAGATAGATCTGATGCATGCACAAAATAACTCAAATGAACTCATGAGACAAAAAGGTATCTTGGAAAGAGAACTGGCTACTGCAAATCAACACAAGAAAAAATTCAAGAAAAGCTCAGAAGAATTTGGTGACTTGCTGAAAAATCAAAAACCAAATGGTGACACTAATGGCCTTGGCTTTGAAACTGGTTAAAGCTCTGGTACTACAAATACACATGATCTTAGCAAACCGGTAAGACAACCTACTACTTATAAATTTAATGGAAAATGCTTTAACTATAACAAATATGATCATAGAGCAAATCGGTGTAGATCTAGAAATTATCATAACACTAATACACCCATCGGTCAATGTTCCAAATACAACAAAGTTGGTCATAATTCAGAAAATTGCAGAATGAATGTAAGATGTTATGTTTGTGGAAGATTTGGACACTTATCTAATCATTGTAGAACACAAACTGACATAGGATATGGGAAAGCTATTCAGAAGAATAATGCGACTTGTTATGCCTATAACAAGATTGGACACATTGCAAAATTCTACAGAAGTAAGGCATCACCGACAAGTAATAATGGTGCTAGCTTGAAAGGTAAAGAAAAGGTTGAAGAGGTAAAGAAAGAATTCTCAAAACAATGGATTAGAAAGTCAGATCTAAATATTGATAGGACTACTCCTGCACATGCAGAATAGAGTAACACTCCACCGGCAAGAGACTCTTCATCTAACTGAAGAAAATTCCTTTGAGGGTTTGGCAATCAAATGTGAAACATGATATTATTCCCTCAGTTGATGGTGAGAAGTTGAAATTACTTCTATATCGACAGATAAGTTAAGTCATTACTTAACAAGCAAGCATTAAATGTGGAGGTTGGTGAAATTAATATTATAAAACAAGTGTTTTTGCTCCATTTTCATTTCACCGAGCATTCAAATCTTTGAGAGCGCGAAAATTCCCGAGCGAAGGCATTCCAAGCAAAGAAGTGAAGCAATTCATCAAGCAATCATTCCTTAAGGTAGATACAGGTATTTATAACCATGTCTTCTTCATCTGTTCTTAAATTCATTGCAAACCCTACTGTTGTTGAAGTTATTAAACACCCTAGACTTGTATTCCAATTAGTTCCTAAAATTGCCAAGAAAGATGATAATATTGGTACATTTTCCCAGATTCCTAAGGGAGTAGTTTTTGTTGAAGACCCTAGAATGTATATAAATTGTCATATAGAGGAATTAGGTGATGAGGAAATTAAGAATATGTATAAATCTATAATTTGTGATGAATCCAGAAATATCAAACTTGAACACAAGATAGTAGAAACCCTAGGTTTCACTGAAATTCTCAGTATCCTGGATTTTCCCAAGGATGTTATAAGGATAGTACTAAGCAGGGTACATGGTGCATTCTTCTGGTTGGACTCAGTTCACAAAATCACAAAAGAAGTAGTAAAGGCTGTGATAGGGTTACCCTCCACCAGCAACAGACCTGATAAAACAAAGAAGGTCTCAAATGACCTAGTGATTAACCTAGCTGATAAGAGATCCTTAAGGGTAAATGATGTAACGGATATTAATGTCAGATTCATTAGTATGATCTTAGGCTACAAAACCACACATGCAAATAGGATAAACTTAGTCTCTAGCCTATGCATAAAGAGTGCCTATGACATGGTTAATAATAATGAAAAAATAGATGTGTGTGAATGGCTTAAAGATGAACTAATTGACAATTTGGGAAAGATAAAGAAAGACAAAAAGGGGACATTCAGATTTGGAAACCTACTTGTCCGTCTAATGCTACACATAACCAAACAAGTACCCGATATTGGTAACAAAAATATTGGTTATGATATACCGGTAGGCAAACAATTGTCAGATTTACTAAACAACATGGGAGAGAACAGAGAAAAGAACACAAATGAGTATTTTCAGGCACTGAAGGCCCGAATGAAGACTAGAGTTAGATTGTCACAAGCAATTGTGAACAAGTATAAGGATGAAATCTATTTTGTAATAAAGAAGGATGAAATTTGGATGGAAGCAGTTATCCCAAGAACCATCTGGGTTACTAAAATGGGGTATGAAACTAATGACCACATAATAGAAACATATGCAAAAGCCCTCCTAGAAGCACCTAAGGAACCTAAAGAAGAGGTATTTAGCTGTCCTGAGACTATTGAAAAACAAATTCAATCCAAGAAAAATGTTAGAAAGGTTGAGGCAATAGTTAGAAAAGGATCCAGGCAAGCAAAAGCTATTAAGGAAGATGTACTTAAACAAATTGGTATTACTGAAGATGAGTTAGAAGCACTTCAACCGGAAATTCACCTTTCACCGGTTGGAACTTCTTTAGAAAGTGACATACCAACTGCATTCAAAAGAGTTGTGAGAAAAAGGAAATCTTCACTAGTATCTTCACCTTCTCCTAGAAGAACAAGATAGAAACAACAGGCAATAAGGCCCCCAGCAAAGAAATTAACTCTGAAGAAAAAAAAGGTGACTCCTAAGAAGAATTCTATAGCTCCTATTGATAAATTACTAGATGAAATTACTAAGGATGGTAAATTAAAAAATATCAAAACAATGTATAACACATTATTAGATGATGACAAAGATAAAGTAGAGAAAAGTGTAATATTGTACTTAGATATTTTTAAGAAATTTTTGATGCAAGTTGTTGATGAAATACTGATAGATCTCTACAACAAACTTGAAGCTAGGAGAGTAGGTATTATTGAACTTGATAAGAAAATAAAAATTGAAAAACTACTTGATGTACATCCTGTTAACTCACCTAAAGAGATAGATGAACTGATCTTAGAGGCTAATCGGTCAGTATTTTAAACTGCTCATCGGCATGTAGCACTAATGGTAGGGAGAGTGAATGAGGTAACAGAGGAAACAACTAATGCATGGGACATATTCCTTGTAGAAAAGGAAAAGCTAGAAGAGTATAGAAGCCCTAAACCCATCAAAGTATATCAAAAGGATAAGGGAAAAGGTAAGGTTGGTGGACCACCCAGCATAAAAATAATAGATAACTTATCCCCACCACCTCTACATACTCCACCAGTAGTTACCACTGACAATCAACTGGCTAGTGATAGTATGGACATACCACATGAGGACACAAACCCTGATTCTTAGGTGTTATATACAATGAACATTGACACTCAGAAAGTCAATATTGTGGTAGATAAGGAATCAATAGGGAAAAAAGATGTGGCAACTGGGCCACCAGCAACAGATAACACAGAAGGTAATCTAACAGGTGACAACACTGAGAAATAGGCAGAGCAACGGGCTCCCTGAAAGCAACAGGTTCATGCAGAGACAGTGCCACTGGCAATAGCTGAGCAATCCAAACCTTTTATTAAAGAAATGCAAACACAAACTAACCTACCAGAGGTCACCACAAGTAAAGAAATTTCTCCCACCAGCGGAATACAGATTGTTGGTTCTTCCAATGCAAAATTCAAACCAACAAATGTGACAGAAGTTCTTTTGGATTATATCAAGAAGATAACAAAGTGTAGTTCACAAGCATACAAAGCAATTGATGACACAATTCCAATTTTGAAAATGATAGCACCCAAGTGTAATGTAGATAATAAAGATTCTTTGAATCAACTTGACACATTGTCTAAGTATATTACTGACAACACTGTGACAGTTGAACAAATAAATGAGGAAGCATTCAAGGAGAAACTAGAGAAGGAAAAACACAAATTCTTTGATGAAGAAATAAAAAGGTGCATGAGACAATTTGACAATCTTTTACTAGAACTATGTAGTACACTAAAAGAATTTAAAACTTTGTACAAAGATACATGCAAAACAAACTTCTTGATAGTAGATATAGACAAGAAGATCAGCAAGGTACAGGAAGAAATAAATCAACTAGCTGATAATTTCATTAATTCATCTGAACCATTATCAATTTTTTAGCAGAAAATAACAAGTTTTGAGGAGGAACTTCTTAAGTTGGAAAGAGAAAAGGAAAGAATAAAAGGAAAGGCAAAAGATCTAAAATGGAGACTTAGTCCAAAATTGGACTACCTCGCCTCCTTAAGAAAAGAGATATCTGAGGCTTTGATTCAAGGAAAGAAAACACTGACACAACAAATGCAACACCTCACTGGTACAATTCATAGGATAGAGGCCGCATTAAAAGAGAACAAACAGTTCAATGAGAGCCTGAATCTGGTATTGGCAGACCTTTTTCAGATTGTAACCAGCCGGTTACAAGGATGAAGCTGTAAACCACACTCAATTGACACTTTGACAACCTTTGTCATTGATTCCAAAGGGGGAGTAATGGTAATGAGAAAAATAATCAGCAAATGGATCATTAGCTCAGGGGGAGCACATATTTTTTTGGTACACAATTTTTGACAATTCTGGCAGTTTCTTTTTGGATGACACTTTTTGGATTTTTCTCATGAGTGATGCCATCAATGCCAAAGGGGGAGATTGTTGGTAAATGCACACTCCAATGAGATATTGTAGGTGAGTGAAGGTTTTGTCATTGATGGCAACCTTGCAATCCTATGACCTCGGCAAGACAATCTACCGGCACCAGCAATAATAGACTCTACACCGACACATAGAACACCAGCAGTAAAAGGAAGTATACTAGCACCCATGCCAACAAGAATTTTGTTTATTATATATTTTGTAAACTATTGTAAAATCATTGTAAGCCGACTTGTCAAGTTGTATAATGACTCATATATGTATGAGATCATTATAGAACTTTTTGTAAGGAAGTAGATAGGTGGAATAAGGCAGACCTATTATGTGAATTATAGGTTAAGGGTTTATGTATGAAGCAGAGCTAAAACCAGTACTGGATCTGGCATACTAGATGCTATTTTGAAGCAATACAAGACATTAGATTTGCATAATCCATTTTGTAAGTCAGTGAGACTTCCCATATTGTAATTGAGCAGTGAGCTCTAGGCACTTGGCCTTCATGCATGTGCAGGCCCCCATTGTAAGAGTAATATTCACTTATTGGCCAGTAAACGAATATTGTGGGTCACAAATCCCACCAAGGTTTTTCCCACACCGGGTTTCTTCGTTAAACTATTGTGTTATGGTGTGTTTTCTTGTGGTTGTTGCTGTTCTTGTTTAGTGCACTATTTCTATTCACCAATAGACAGTATTGATATGCTTTTCATGTTTTAATTGAAGTAAATTAAAGTAACCAGTAAGATATTGATTCACCCCCCCTCTCTGTATCTTTGGGAATCCTAACAATATGTATATACATACATATATACATACATACATATACATATATATACATATATATATACATATATATATACACATACATACATATACATATATACATATATATGTATATATGTATATACATATATATGTATATATGTATATATATATATATGCATATATATATATATGCATATATATATACATATATACATATATATGTATATATATGTATATATGTATATATATATGCATATATATATACATATATACATATATATGTATATATATGTATATGCATATATATATACATATATACATATATATGTATATATATATATGTATATATGCACACACACGTGAGAGAGGGAGAGAGAGAACATAATAAAATAAGAAGGAATAAAAATCCCACCAACTCTAAAATACACCACATTAAATAAAGAAAAATAAAAGGAAAAGGAGAAGAAGTAGACCAAAATAGGAATGTAAAACCCAACAAACAATGCAAACAACCAAATCAAAATGAAATAGACACACACACACATATTTGTGTGTGTGTGTGTTTGTTTCTTCCTTTCCTTTTTTTTAATTTTTTTATTTTTGGTTGGGTATAGTTTTTGTGTTCTTTGACTTCTTTTTTGTATATATATTTATATATAATGTTGTATGTAGCTATGTAGGTAAGTATACATACATACTTATATACTCTATCTTATTTTTATTTATACATAGGTGGTTTTTAGTCATCTCTCCTTGTTTTTCTTCTTGTTGGGTCCATCATTTTTTTGGTTTTTTATATTTATTATTTTATTTTTTCTCTTTTGTTATCCTCGGTCCACGTGGTCACATCTTTTTTTATTGATTCCTTGGTCTGCAAATAACTATCTTTCAACTCCTTAAACTCTCTTCCATCCTGATGATGAAGCATGGAGTGTGATTTGAAACATTGATGGTTAAAAATTGCTCACACAATCTAATCCCAAAACTACATACAAGGGTTAAAACCAACAAAACCCAGGAACTAGAACAATTCAGCACATACAAAATGCAAACTGGCACATTGGGGGTAAGAATGGATCATATGCCCCAAACATTAGCACATGCACCCCATACTTTAGCACATATAAGGAAAACATTAGTGAATCTATGTCAAGAAGCCAAAATGAAGGTTAATGAAATCTACAAACAATAGGTGAGCTCGAAATTGAACATAGACTATTAAAACAACTCAAAATCATTCCCAAAAGGTACAAGAGATCAACAAAGCGTAAGGAAAAAAACATAAATAGGGGATTGCACAGTCACTAAAAGAGTTAACCATCAATTGACAGTCATAAGCATTCTCCAAAAGTGCTAAGAACAATAATCTAAATGCACATCAACAAGGGAAGACATGATATCACCACAATAGATATAAAGTAACATTATAAACAACTATTCCAACCCCCATACACATTTCCAAACCTCTACAAATTATGTTTTTCCAAAAATGCAAGTCACGGGTGATCAATTATCAACTCTTGACAAGCTACAAGAGACCCAAAATCCACAAATTGAACACAGTAGCAAAGAAGTTGCAATGGAACAATAGGAGAAATTAAAACACCTATCTAAATCATTAAACCCAACCAAATCATAGGGGAATGGAAATAGGATTTTAACAGAGAAAAAATAACACAGAGAAACCATTCCCGACAAACCAATACTAATACCATCTTTCCCAGATCTTTCCCAATTATGAATTTAATCCTTAAATATCAGTTCTAATCCCAAACAATCTTTTAACAAGATCCAAAATACAATCTTTGGAAAGACACAATGCAAACATAATTTTCTTCCAAAAATCAAATGCAAAGATTGAAGAAATCGACCTAGAGATCGCAAACCAAACAAAGGTAGAATCGATGAAGAGAAAATCAATCCAAAAATCCAATCAAGAAACCTTAAATTCAAGCTCCAGCAAATTCAAAATCCAAATGCAATTCCAAAATCTTTCAGACGGGAACCCGACAACATTCACAGAATGGTCAATAAATAAATATCAAAACTCCAAACTATAGAGAAATTCCAACCAATTAGAAAATTTGAGGAAACAATATAATATACCTACTGTACATAGTTTCAAGGAAAATATTATTTAATTATATTAATTACTTACCCATTTAAAAATAACCAATCAAATAGAAGGGTAGGTAAACTTCTGGTTTATACAAATAATATTAATGTAACCATATAATTACAAATAGATTATTAACCATGATAAATAACTAAATAATCAAATTAAGTAATAAAGCAATAAATAAATAATACAACTATACTAAATCAAATAAATTAAAATAGATTAATTAAATTAATCTCAATTGAATAAATACAAACCTCAACAGTTAATAATTATGGTGCAGTCACTGGTAAGGAGAAACCTCAAAGAGACCAGTCTGAACTTGTTAGCAAGAGTAAACACAATGGAAACATGGGGAGATGATGGAGTAAATGTAGAATAGATTAAATTATAACATGAAAACTGATTACAACGAACCGGTAATAACCGGGTTACAGAAAACTGGCTCATAGACCTGCTGAAACATGCTCAAAATACAGAATAGGTCACAACCAGGAGCTCAAATCCTCAGATCTATCTTCTATTCTTAGTCTAACTACTTGATTCTACATTATAATGCACAATTACAATGATATATACAATCCAAGATGATCCGGTTGGCCCAAAAATGGATCAAAACATGAAGAACAAGACCTAATGTGTAAAACCAACAAGGTTGGCCTCTGCCAAGAGATTCCTCCTAAAAAATCCAAAGAATGAAGTGTAGATCATGGGAAAAGGTCATCCACATGCCAAGGAACAACATAATCAATACCCAAGGCTTTACAATCTTTGAAAGGGGTTCTGGTAGATCACCAAAATAGGTCCAGGCAATCAGTAACAATGAACTATCAACCAGTAACTGGAAACTGTCATGGAAACCGATAGTGATAACTTGCCGAAAAATGATCCAAATGTGATGCGGTCTAGAAATAAGAAAGATGATCAAGTATTCAAGTAGAATCCAACTCCATAAGGTCCGGTTATCCAAAAATGGTACACATAGAAAGAAATGTTGAAACTGCAAATAGAAAGAAAAACAAAAGGAAAATATTTTTGGTTGATGCAAGATTGCCATGAATCGGGGACGCTTCTGCATTGGACATCCAAGGTTATTTAAAAAAAGTGAGTCGATCAATTTGTTGAGGTCAAAGGAAAACCAAGGCGGTCTACCTTTACCTAAGAAATACAAGATGAATCTTCAACTGGCATGCCCTTCCACTTCACCAGGTATACTAACTGCTCCGGGTACTATGCCCAATCCTACTATCCAAAATGTCCTCAATCTGATATGGTTCCTTCTGGGGAAACTATTTCTTTAAGTTTGTAGTACTATCTTCACTAAATTCTAGTTTATGATACTCATGAAGGTCTAAAATATTGAATATAGGTGATATGTTCAAGTCATTTGGTAACTCCACTTTATATGCATTTCCAGAACTCAATTTCCTCAAGATCTTATAGGGTCCAAACTTTTTTATCTACAATTTGTTATAGGTTTCAACTGAGAATCTCTCTTTTCTTAGATACACCATCACTTCATCACCAAATTCAAATTCCTTATGTCTCCTCTTCTCATCTTCCTTCTCTTTATACTTGTTGTTCATGTTCTCTAAATGTTGCTTAACCTGAATATGCAAGGCTACCATGTGATCCGCAAAGTCTTGTGCTTTTGAACTTCTTTGGTCTTCACTGCTAATATCCCTTAACTATGATATACCTCTAGGATGCACTCTGGTAACAATCTCAAAAGGTGTTTTTCTGGTACTCCTATTCACTGAATTATTGTAGACAAACTCTGCTTGTGCTAAAATCAAATCCCAAGTTCTGATTTTATCGCCAACTAAACATCTCAGTAAATTTCCCAAGTTTGGTTTACTACCTCTATCTATCCATCAGTCTGTCAGTGAAAAGTATAATTGAATCCCAAATCTATCTTCATCTTCTTCCAAAGTGCTCTCCAAAACTAACCAACAAACTTAGTATCTCTATCTGAAACTATGCTCTTAGGTAACCCATGCAATCTCACTACTTCCTTGAAAAATAGGTCTGCTACATGCACTGCATGTGATGTCTTCCTACAAGGTATGAAATGAGCCATCTTAGAGAATCCATCCACCACCATAAATATAGAATCATTCCCTCTCCGTGTTTTAGGTAATCCTAGTATGAAATCCATGCTTATATCATCCCAGGGACTTACCGGTACTATCAAAGGTTTATAAAATCCCACATTCTAATTATTCCCTGTTGCAACTTGACAAACTCTACAACTTTGTACATATTTCCTAACATCCTTATGAATCTGTAGCCAAAAGTATTTCTCACTCACCAAGGCTACTATTTTGTCAACACCAAAGTGTCCATCTAATCCTCCACTATGTTTCTCCTTAATCAGATTCTCTCTCATAGAACTCTTAGGTATGTACAACTGAACTCCTCTAAATAACATCTCACCTTGAATGAAAAATCCAACCACTTACTCCTATTTTCCATAACCAGTTCTCTACATGCTTTCCAAGGTTCTCCAAAATTTGGGTCATCATCATACAAGGTCTCCAACTCTTCAAATCCTAATACTGTCACTCTCATCTCTACCATCAAATTTCTCCTCCTATTCAATGCACCAAAAAATTTGTTAGATTTCCCACCTCTATGCTTCAACACAAAGGTATAACTCTTCAAAAATTCTGCCCATCTCATATGTCTCTGATTCAACTTACTTTGACTGTTCAAATACTGCAAAGGTTGATGATCTGTATACAACACAAAATCCTTAGGCAATAAGTAATGTCTCCACTTCTTCATGGATTGAACTATGACATAGAATTCTTGATCATACACTGAATATATTCTCTTAGCATCATTCAACTTCTCACTACAATAAGCTACTGCTCTCCCTTCTTGACTCAAGATTGCTCCTATTGTGGTTCCACTTGCATCACAATCAACTTGAAATACTTTGTTGAAATCCAGTAAAGCTAACATAGGCTGCTCAATTGCTTCAATAACTCAAAACTTTTGTTTTCTACAATGGTCCACCTGAATTCCTTCTTATCTCCTCTCATGGTCTCAGTCATAGGGTTACAAATTGAACTAATTTTTTTGATAAACTTCTGGTAGAAACTAGACAATCCATGAAATGATCTTACCTCTCCAATTCTTTTGGATGTAGGTCATCAACAATTTATTTCAATTTCTCAAGGTCCATCTTTAGTCCATCAATAGATATCACAAATCCAAAATAAACTAACTCTTCCTTCATGAAAGTACACTTCTTAAGATTTATCAACAACTTTTCTTCTCTCAACCTCTGCAAAAATTGTCTCAAATGCAACAAATGCTCCTCTTTTGTCTTACTAAAAATTAGAATGTCATCCAAATAAACAATAACAAACTTACCCAAAAATTTCTTCAATATCTCATTCATCAACCTCATGAAAGTACTCGGTGCATTAGATAACCCAAAAGGCATCACCAACCATTCATACGATCCTTCATTTGTCTTGAATGCTATCTTCTACTCATCTCCTTCTCTGATTCTAATTTGATGATATCCACTCTTCAAATCTATCTTTGTAAATTATCTTGCTCCATGCAAACAGTCCATTATGTCATCCATCCTAGGCAAAGGAAACTGGTATTTCACTGTGATGTTATTTATTTCTCTTGAAACGGTACACATTCTCCACTCTCCATTCTTCTTAGGTGCTAACATAGCTGGTACTGCATAATGGCTCAAAGTTTCTTTGATCAAACCTTTCTTCAACAGCTCCTGAACTTGTCTATTTATCTCTTCATTCTCTGTCGATGTCACTCGGTGTGACGCTTTGTTAAGAAAACTAGCTCTAGGAATCAAATCCATGCAATGACTAATACTTCTTACCGATGGTAATCCATCAGGCACATTATCTAAAATGATGTCTTCATATCCTGTCAACAATTCCTTTACCTCCTCTGGTTGTTCTTCTTTTGGTTCCGGTCTCTCAGTCTTCTCAAGAACCAAGGAAAAAAATACATTCTCATACCTCATTCCATCCAAGAATTTCCTTCCAACCACCAAACAGATCCTAGCATTCATACAGACCTCACTCTTCAAAGGATACTCTAAAGGTAACAAGGTTTTATTCATTCCATTTTCCACAATGGTGTATATGTTCTTCCTCCCATCATGTATTTCCTATCAATCAAACTGCCAAGGTCTACCCAACAAAAGATGACAAATATCCATAAGAATAATATCACACAAGACTTCATCATGATAATTCCCAATTTTCAATTTCACCAAACATTGCTCACTTACCAATAACTTATGTTCATCTTGAATCAATGCTATCTGATAAGGCTTAGGGTGTTTCAATCTTTCCAAGTTTAACTTATTCACCATCTCCTCTAAAACAAGATTATCCGAACTACCACTATCAATAACAACTTTACAACACTTACCAGATACCTTACATTTGGTCTTGATCAAATTTCTCCTCTGCAAGGGCTCTTCATCTTCTCCGGTATGACACAAAACTCTCCTCATCATCAACAATTATCCATCTTCTGAAAATTATGAAAGATATCAACAACCTAAAGAATGATATTAATGTTATTGAAAATGCAATGATAGTTGAGAAACCTCTTTCTAAAAATGTTAAAGAATTAGTGGTTGCGATCAACAATGTTGAAGATATTGAAGCCATGGTGGGTAAAATTCTTGATATTGAAAAGAAGGTTAAGGAAATGGAAGGGAATAGAGAGGCGAATGGGCTGGAAATTACCATGAAAAACTTGGTCAATAGAGTCGACAAGATGGAATTAACAATGAAGAGGATTGCTGAACAAAATTTCCATATTCTTAAAGCCTTTGTGGACAACATGAATATTTTGATGAATAGATTTGATAACATCAAAGACAAAGTGGGCGACAAGGACCAGATGGAGAAAAAAGGTCATGAGAAGAGAACTAGGGCCAACACCAGGAATCAAGGTGATATCAAGGGACGTGAGCTGGATGATTTGAAGACCTCCATGGACAACATGAAGTAGATGGTGGTTCATGCAGAAGATATCATGAAAAATATTTAGCTGCATCGGTCTCTGTCTTTGTCTTTGTGATGTCCTTTTGCTATCCTTTTGCTATCTTTTCATGGCTCTATGTGTTTTGAGTTCCCTCTTTGGTTGGGATGGGAACTATTTTTTGTTAGGGTGATCAGGCACAGTTCTATTCTTCTTTAATTCTTTATCTATTTCATGTTTTGTAAAATGTTCGGGTTCCTTTCAAAAACCTATTTTTACTTAATCAAAATGGTTCTCCATCTTTCGGTTTGTTAGCTGATCCGGTGGGGTTTTCTTCCACCACTACTTCTCTTTCGGTATTGTCTATCTTCTTACATTCAAATGCATGATTCCCTTCTCCTCCATACTTAAATCAAGTACCTCTAAATGTCTTCTTGTCTTGTCTGCCAAAATTCTCATTCTGATAGCCATCTAGTTCTCTCCTCTGGTAGAAATTTCTATCATCTTTCTAGTATGAATTACCTATTGGATTGTTGGCATTGACAAAACCAGTCAATCTAGTAAACTGATACATGTGCTAAGGTTTGTCATTGATGTCCAACACTTATCAGTGAAGTGGTATAGGTAGAGTGGTGTTGTTGTTCAGTAAGCAATAGTGAATGGAAACAACATTGGTATTGAATGACCAAAGGTTACTTCATCTCAAGGAAAGATAAATTAAGTTAACTGATCTATCACTCAGGAAGATCGGTCTCTCTTGTGGTGGTGAAGTCACAAAAGGTGACTCAGGCAAGGAAACTTGTTTTCTCTAACTAATTGGTAACTCACTGGTAAACATGGGAGAGACATGATGCTAGCACAACAAATCGGCAGCCAAAGAATGAACTGGTAAGGTAAGAAGTGCAGTTACATAATGATACACCAATGTGACAGAAGGAAGATAGGTTGTCACCATAAATCTCATAGTAGTGATCAGACATCTAGTCAGGGTGGCAAAGAATGAGTTGGTATTCTTGTGTCTATGCCAAATCATTTATTGGTAAAGTTAACTTTCAATTATCATGCAGTCAAGCATGATTACATGTGGATTCTCTGGTTTATATTTATTTGACTGAACATGACTCAAAAGTTTCTATCCTTGGGAGATATGGTGGTAGAACTAGTTGAACACTTGGCAGAATTGCTGAAAGGTGCGCGGAGAAAGAGTGGGAGAGTTTGAATTTGAAATCTTTTGAAATCCTTGATTGATCTGATTGAGGATATGCTTGTAGGTGTCGATAGAAAATATTTAAAGAGTTCTTGAGCTCTTCCAGAAAGTTTTGATCATGAAATTTTAAATAAGGAAATCTTGTTAAAGGCGATCCAAGGTGAAGAGAAAAGTGAGAGGAAGTGCTAAGTGGTGCTAGAATAGTTGAGTGTGTGTGAGGAAGATCAGCTAAGTGCAGAGTCAACAGACAGAGAACTGACAGAGTGTAGAGATGATGGACACATAACCGGCTGAGTGGAGAGCCAAAGGAAAGAGAACCAACAGAGTGCAAAGTCAAAGGTCAGAGGACTGATAGAGTGTAGTGCCAAGGGATAGGTGACCAACTGAGGGAAGAGCCAAAGGTGTAAGAAGGAAACCGGTGTTCTGCAGAGAAGACACAACTGGTGTGTATTTAATGGGATGCCTATTGAGATCTGATCAAGTTATCAGTAGCTAATTCAGCAGATCATCCATCTGTTTCTTTCTAACAACTACAACATAAATCCCTTAACTAGGTGGACTTTAATAGGTCCCTATTGTAAAATCCCTTAACCGTGTAACATCTTAGCTGGTGTTCTAAGTCCTCTAACTAGGCTACCTTTAACATGGTAAAGGAACTAACTGACCTTGATCAAAATCCCTTAATTGAGTGGCACCTAATAGTGTCTTTGTAATGTCCTAACAGGGATGGCTCTTAATCAAGCATACTCTAGAAGAGTGCAAATTTTGTGATTTTCTACTCACACCGTGGTTTTCTCCCTATTGGGTTTCTACGAGATAACTCCTTGGTGTCACTATCAACTTTTCATGCTTTCATATTTGACTTCAGTGATTAAGTATATTGTTGGATCTTAGATGAATGAAGATGTAAGATAAAAGTTAATTTGTGAAAATTTGATTAAGTGTTGATTCACCCCTCCCCTCTCAGCACCGGTTGGGACTAACAATTGGTATCAGAGCATCAGGTCCCTAGAATCAGAAGAAGCTTAACCGGCTTAGGGAAGATCAAAGATGATGTGTAAGGAGGGTCCTAAGTTCTCTAAGGAGAACTACATCTGATGGTGTGGAAGAATAAAACTCTATTTAAATCCCTAGGTGAACACTACTGCAATCATGTGATCACAAAATACAATGAACCTACAAGGACTCTTACTTCAGAATAGATCAAGGAAAGGCAAGATAATACTATTGCTATGGACCTGATTGTTAGCACACTTACAGATAATGAATTTGCTGAGGTGCAAGATTTGAAAACAAATTTTCACATATGGAATAAGATGAAGAAAGTCTATAGGGGAGATCCTCATGTTGAAAAGGCCAAAGTAGACATCCTGAGAGGAAAATATGATGAGATGAGAATGCAGGAAAGTGAAGACATAGAACAGTATAGTAAGAGGATAAAAGATGTAGTAAACTCCATTAAAACTGTAGGAGGAAAACTTGAGGAGGATGATGTGGTTAGCAAAATATTGAGAACTCTGCTACCACAATATGCCATAAGGGTCTTTTCTATCCAGGAGCTTAGATCCTTGGGAACAGTCAATGTAAATCTTGATTCACTGATCGGTAAGTTGACTGCTTTTGAGTTGAGCAATTATGACAATAACATACCAAAGATTGATGTTGCTTTCAAAGCATCCATGATGCATGCACCCACAAGGAGAAGGAAAGAAACCGGTAGTATCTCTACTACTAGAACTGGTCATTTCCATGAGAATGACAATCTACTCTCCGAGGAACAAGAGAAAGACAAAATTGAAGCTCTACTGGCAAGAAGATTGCCAAGAGGTAAAAGTAAATACAAAGGTAAATTACCCTTAAAATGCTTCTCTTGTAATAATATATGTCATATTGCTTCAAGATGCCCTGAAAATGATAGAGATAGGAAGGATAATTTCAAAATTTATAGGGACAAGAGCAAGAAGGAATGTTATCTTGTAGAAGAAGGAGTCACTGATGAAAAATCAAAGAAATTTGATGAATATGGAATTGCTTTTGTGGTAGTTAAAGAGGACATCACAGAGGAAGGAGATATGGAATTGATTTCTAGCACAAACTTGTGTGGAGAATGGGTGATCGACAATGGCTGCACTCACCACATGACTGGTGACAGAAGTAAATTCCTCAGCATGGAGGATTGCAATGGAGGAACAGTGAGATTTGGAAATGATGCCCCATGTGTAATAAAAGGTAAGGGGTCTATAGCCTTGAATGATCAGACAAACTATGATGATGTCTTTTGGGTAGAAGGAATAATGTATATCATGTTAAGTGTTGCACAACTTAACAATAAAGGATATGGGTTAGAGTTTAATAAAGGGATATGTAAAATAAATGACAAATTTGGAAGTTTAATTGCCACTGGTAAATAGTCAAGAGGCAGTTTGTTTCATCTAGACACCACCATAGGTAATTGTCTAGTGGCTAAGGTGGAGGACAGCTGGTTATAGCACAAAAGTTTGTGTCATGTTAATTTTGATAGCATAGCTAAAATTAGTAAGGCAAAATCTATAAGAGGTATGCCTGACATAGTAAAACCTGAAAAATGCTATGTGCAAAGAGTGTCAACTAGGGAAGTTGACTAGGTCCAGCTTCAGCAGTAAAACTTTCTCATCTAAAAGTGTACTGGAATTAGTTCACACAGACCTATGTGGTCCCATGAGAACCAAGAGCTTCTATGGAGATTAGTATTTTATGTTATTTGTGGATGACTTCTCAAGAATGATGTGGACTGTGTTTTAAAGGAAAAATTAGAAGCTTTTTACATGTTTAAAGTGTTTAAGGCTCTAGTAGAAAGAGGAACCGGTAAGAATTTGAAGTGCCTAAGATCAAACAGAGAAGGAGAGTTCACCTCTCAAGAGTTCATGAACTACTACGAGGAACAAGGAATCATGAGACAAATCTCTGCACCCAAAACTCCTCAGCAAAATGGAGTTGCTGAAAGAAGAAACAAAACTCTCATTGATTGTGCCAGAACTCTAATGATACAAAAGGATATCCCACATACCTTCTGGAGAGAAGGAATAAGCATTGTTGTATACACTCTAAACCGGATACAGGTAAAGAAGGGGACAAAAAAAACTCCTTATGAATTATGGAGTGGTTACTCACCTAATGTTTGCTATTTCAAAGTATTTGGAAGCAAGAGATACATAAAAAGGGATGAGTACACTAGAAAATTTGATCCCAAGAGTGATGAGGGAACCTTATTAGGTTACTCAACAAAGAGCAAGGCATATCAGTGTCTAAACAAAAAAGACTGATAAGATTGTGGAAAGTGCAAATGTCAGAGTAGATGCGTACTCTGAGAAAAATGAACAGGACATTAAGAGTGAACCAAAGGACTATAAAGGGTTTGAGTACAATGTATTGATGGAACCTACTAAAGAAGATCCTATTGAAGTAGCCAATGAAGAATCCTGTGAGATAGAACCTGCACAATCGGTAGAAGAAGTTCCAAGGAGTGAACCAGTATTGGCTAAATATGTCAGAAACAATCACTCTGTAGAAGATATCATCGGTGACAAGGATGTAGGAGTTCTAACCAGAAGAAGAGCAAGAGAGAATGAGTGTATTCTCTCCATTTTTGAGCCCAAAACAACAAAGGAGGCTTTGAAAGATGATGACTAGGTTAGAGCAATGGAAGAAGAACTGGAGAAAATAGAGAAAAATGATACATGGACTCTAGTACCCAGTCCGGAAAATAAAAATGTAATAGGCACCAAGTTGGTATTCAAAAATAAGATGGATGAAACCACTAAGGTAATAAGAAACAAGGAAAGATTGGTTTGTAAGGGCTATACTCAAGAAGAAGGTTTGGACTATAGAGAAACCTTCGCACTGGTAGCCAGACTAGAAGGGGTCAGAATTTTGTTGGCCTATGCTGCTTATAAAAGGTTTAAAGTATACCAAATGGATGTCAAATTGGCATTCTTAAATGTTGTGTTAGAGGAAGAGGTATACATAGAGCAACCTGAAGGATTTGCATCTGAAGATGGGAGAAATATAGTATGCAGGTTGTAGAAAGCTTTGTATGGGTTGAAACAAGCACCAAGAGCTTAGTATGAGAGGTTACACTCATATCTACTAAGCATTGGCTTCAAAAGAACCAATGAAAATAGTAACCTGTATCTGAAGAGAAGAACTAAAGGAAAACACCTAATTGTTGAGATATTTGTGGATGGCATCATCTTTGAAGGAGATGATGAGATGAGTAGGATCTTTGCAGGACAAATGTAGCAGAAGTTTGAGATGTCCATGATTGGTGAGACTAAGTTCTTTATTGGACTACAAGTCTCTCAGTTAAAGAATGGAATCTTTAAAAGTCAGACTAAGTACATAAGAGAAATTCTTAAGACTTTTGGAATGGAGAATTGCAAACTTGTTGGAACTCCAATGGTTATAGGTTGCAAGCTATCTAAATATGATGAGGTTGTAGAAGTGAATGAGACACTTTACTGGTCCATGATCAGTAAATTAGAGTATGATATACATAGCAGACCAGACATAGAACAAACCGTTGGCTTAGTTACTAGATTTTTTGCAAATCCAAAAGAAACTCACATGATGGTAGTCAAAAGAATATTCAGATACCTAAAAGGGACTGATGAGTATGGTCTCTGGTATCCACACAAAGGAGATTTTAGTCTAAATGTCTTCACTAATTTAGATTGGGCTGTAAATATAGATGACAGGAAGATAACTAGTGGAGGAGAATTCCTTCTCAAAGAAAGGATTGTATCCTAGACAAGTAAGAAACAAAACTACATATCTCAATCTACAGCTAAGGCTGAGTATGTAGTTGTTGCAATTAATTGCACACAGTTTGGATCAAGCAACTGCTAGAAGGAATTCAAGAAAAAAGTGGTTGGATCGGTAGTGATTCATTGCGACAACATCAGTATCATTAACATATCTAATAACTCGGTGATGCACTTCAAAATGAAGCATATAGCCATCAAATATCACTATCTAAGGGAAAAAGTTCAAGAAAAGGAAGTGGTGTTGGAGTACATACCAACAAAAGAGAAGGTGGCTGATATATTCATGAAGCCACTATAGGCAGTCACCGTAAATCGTAGAGCAGTGATCGGCCATTTAGCTACGGTGGCAAAGAATGAGTTGGTCAGCTTGTGTCTACACCAAATCATTTGTTTGTAAAGTTAACTTTCAGTTATCATGCAGTCAAGCATGATTACATGCGGATTCTCTGGTTCACATTTATTTGACTGAAAATGACTTAGAAGTTTCTATCCTTGGGAGATGCGGTGACAGAACTGGTTCAACACTTGGTGGAATTGCTGAAAGGCATAGAGAGAAAGAGCGGGAGTTTGAATTTTAAATATTCTGAAATCCTTGATTGATCTGATTGAGGATATTCCTATAGGTGTTGATAGAAAATGTATAAAGAGTTCTTGAGCTCTTTCAGAAAGTTTTGATTGTGAAATTTTAAAAAAGAAAATCTTGTTAAAGGCGATCCAAGGTGAAGAGCAAAGTGAGAGGAAGTGCTAAGTGGTGATATCATAGCTAAGTGTGTGTGAGGAAGATTGACTAAGTGTAGAGTTGACAGACAAAGAACCGACTGAGTGTAGAGCTGAAGGACAGAGAATCAGTTGAGTGGAAAGCCAAAGGAAAGAGAATCAACAGAGTGTAGAGCCAAAGGTCAGAGGACTGGCAGAGTGTAGTGTCAAGGGACAGGTGACCGGCTGAGTGAAGAGTCGATCATCCATCTAATGTTTTCTATCAAGATCTAATCAAGCTATTAGTAGCTAATTCAGTAGATCATCCATCTATTGCTTTTTAACAACTACAACATAAATCCCTTAACTGGGTGGACTTTAACAGGTCCCTATTGTAAAATCCCTTAACTGGGTAACATCTTAGCTGATGTTCTAAGTCCTCTAACTAGGCTACCTTTAACAGGGTAAAGGCACTAACAGACCTTGATCAAAATCTCTTAACCAGGTGGCACCTAATAGTGTCTTTGTAATCTCCTAACAGGGATGGCTCTTAACTGGGTGTACTCCAAAAGAGTGAAAATTTTGGGAGTTTCTACTCACAATGTGGTTTTCTCCCTATTGGGTTTCTATGAGATAACTCCTTGGTGTCACTGTCAACTTTTCATGCTTGCATATTTGACTTCAGTGATTAATTATATTGTTGGATCTTAGATGAATGAAGATTTAAGATAAAAGTTCATTTGTGAAAATTTGATTAAGTGTCGATTTACCCCTCCCCTCTCAGCATCGGTTGGGACTAACATTACCTTCCTTTGTTTCTTCCTTGTCCTTGTTCTAATCTGTATCGGTACCTCTAACTCCAGTACATCCTCTTCCTCCTTGAAATATACCTCTAGTAAACCTTCCACCTCTACCTCTCTACCTCTTCTCATGCCTCTTGTTTACCTTTTCTTCATCCTTCAGGGTATACTGGTAAGCCTCTTTATTACTCTACAATTTAATCAAACTGAGTTCATCTTGTATAGACATCTGCAACCCATTCAAATATCTTGCAACTTGTTCAACTTCATCATCAACATTTCTAGATTTGATATTCAACTTGTAAATTGCTTCAGTGTATTCCTTCACACTAGATTCCTTCTGTCTCAAATTCTACAACTTCTGGAATAGAATCACTTGATAATCAACCTGTATAAAATTTGATTTTAACTTAGAAACCATCTGATCCCATGTCTTAATCTTTTGTTTACCTCTCCTCTTTCTATCAACCTACAAATATTCCCACCAAAGAGATGCATGACCTTTTAACCGAGTAAATGCATATTTCACCTTCCTTTCCTCTATGGTGTTATCAAAATCAAAATACTTTTCCATGTCTGAGATCCAATCCATCGATTCATTAGAATACAACTTTCCATCATATTCTGGTTGGGTAAAATGTGGTTTAGTATTAGTCCTACTCAAAACCCTTAAAAACCTTTCTTCATCTGGATCATCTACTGGTGGGTTTACTTGTTCCACTGGGGCTTCTTCTCCTTCATCTTCACTTATATCTTCAATATGTCAACCTCTTCTCTTAGTTGTCTCCATGTCTTCCAACTAGGCTGCTATCCCTCATAATATTTCCATCACAATAGGGTTTGCATTCCCATGCGCTCCACCATTCCTAGTTCCTCTTCGTGCCATCTTTCGCCAATCCTCTGCAACTACATGTTGGATCTATAGTCCACCACCCTACAACCAAAATTCTCAGGACAACCAAAATGAAAAATCGCTCTAATACCATTTGGTGCACTCATCGGTAAGGAGAAACCTCAAAGAGATCAATCTAAACTGGTCAACAAGAGTAAACACAATGGAGACAAGAAGAGATGATGGAGGCAATGTATAATATATTGAATTATAACATGAAAACTGATTACAACCAACCAGTAACAACTGGGTTACAGAAAATTGGCTCATGGGCCTGCTAAAACATGCTCAAAATACAGAATAGGTCACAATTGGGACCTCAAATTCTCATATCTAACTTCTATTCTTATTCTAACTACTTTATTCTAAATTCTAATGGACAATTAAAATGATATATACAATCCAAGAGGACCCAGTCAGCCCAAAAAGGGATCAAAACCCAAAGAACAGGACCTAATGTGTAAAACCAACAAGGGCAGCCTCCGCCAAGAGATTCCTCCTGATAATCCAAAGGATGAAATGTAGATCATGGGAAAAGGCAATCCAATGCCAATGAACATCAAAATTAATGCCCAAGGCTCCGCAAATTTAGAAGGGGTTTTGGTAGATCACCAAAATAGGTCTAGGCAACCGGTAATAGGAAACTTTCATGGAAAATGATAGTGATAACTTGCCAAAAATTGATGTAAATGTGATGTAGTCTGGAAATAAGAAAGATTATCAAGTCTTCAAGTAGAATCCAACTCCATAGGGTCCAGTGAGCCAAAACCGGTACACATAGAAAAAATTGTTGAAACTGCAAACAAAAATCAAAACAAAAGGAAAATATTTTTGGTTGATGCAAGATTGCCATGAACTGGGGATGCTCCTGTATCAAATTATTAAATAATTAATTAACAAAATAAATAAATAATAGTTGTACTATAGGACAAATTAATCAAAAAATTAATAAATTATATTATCCCATTAGTTAATTAAATAAATACTAATCATGCACTCACATCACCACAAGCAACCTGACAAAAGGGAAACAACAACACAAGACTCTAACCACTGACTTGAGTCATGGTGCAATCCAATAAGGTGAACAACCAAGACTAGAGTATGAGAGGGAAACATATGCCATCTTTGACAACTTGCCATTGGGAAGGACACGCTCAGACCTATGAGACCAAACCAAGTGGAGTCGATGTCTAGTACCTGCAATCTTGCATCCACCACTAAATACAATGCAACATATATACAACATATATACATATTAAATGATTAGGCAATTGATAGAGAATCACAACATCATATCATTCTCGCAATGAGTGGTATGACATCATCTCTAATAATAAAGACACTAGAAGACAATCACAAAAATTGTAGCATCAATTTAAACATCACAATCATAGAGTAGGGTATCAAAATCATAATGTCATCAAAATACCATAAGCAATATGATCCATCATGAATAATGAACACATATAAATCATCAAATATAAATCCATCTTCATATCCAATTCAATCACAAAATAGGTTTAGTATATAGCATGACACCAAAAAATAATCATAAAGTAGAATGAGCTAGATCAATATAATTCTCTGATGTATGGAAAGACAAGATGAATCAGGGAGGGGCAGTATAGGTCCACATTGATCGTTGTGCATGTTGTTGGTGATTTTTATTTAGTCCGATGGTGTTCCTCATGTTCTTGTCCAACATGATGATTTTAGCATGTTGCGAATGTTCGAGGAATTATTCTTGAAGGTATTTTATGTTCAAGGTGTTGATTTAGGTCCATATAATGTCTTAGTCGGCATTATTTTGGTCCACATATAGTTTTGTAGTGTGTATGAATATATCCTTGTAATTTGTGATCTATGTTGAGCCAACCTTGAAAGATAGGTTGATTATATGTATATATAAATATAATAATCATGTGAGAGGAGTGTGGGTGTGTGTGCATGTAAATAATGTTTTAATCTTTAGAAGAAGTGAACTAGTGCAAAGGAGTAGTATATGTGCCTAACCATAACTGTAACCAAGGATGAGGAGATGCTATTTTCTTAGTTCATGATCTTCCAAATGTAATCCAATTTTTTTTGTAAGATAATGAGTCTTCCCTGGGTTGTAGCCCTTTTTTATATTTGAGTAGTGAGCTCTAGGAAGTTTTCCTGAATGCATGTGAATTTTCCATTGTAATCTTTCATATACTTCTAACAAGGTATTATCATATTGTGGGTAGGTTCCCACCATGGTTTTTTCCTTGACTGGGATTTCCCTATAAAAACATCTTGGTGTTATGTGTGCTATTTATGTGGTGTCAATTTATGCTTTCACTATTATTTATCAGATCTGAAATTGTGTTTGAGATAAGGAAAGATTTTGATAAAATCGATTCACCCCCCCCCCCCCCCATTTGCCCTGCATATCTAATCCCATCATTTTCATTCCCATGAAAATACAGGTTCCCCTTTTTCTGGTTTTGTCCTTTTCTATTAGTTTTCCTCTTTCTTTTTTTAGTTTTTTCTTTGGCCACCTCAGGAACTTAGGTTCCTAAACTCTCGAGGTGACCATTTGTTAGTTTTGAGTGTTTTGTTCAAAAGTTTGGCTTCCTGAACTTCCAAGTTTGTGTTTGTTTTGTTTCAGAACATCACTTCAGATGTCCGAGTTCCTGGAATCCCAAAATGATTGTTTTCTTTTGGGACTTATCACCCCAGAGGTTTGGGTTCCTGAACTCTCGGGTTGGTTGTCCATTTTGTTTTTTTGTGGCTCGAAATCTTTGTTGCCTATGTTGCACTTCAGAAGCTTGGGTTCTAGAGTCCCCAAAGTCACATTTAATGAGGTTCTTGGTTGGAGGTAAAAATAGGGTTAGAGCTCATTTGTACACTCACTCATTCAAATTCGGAGCTCTAATCTTACATCTTCACACTCCCACACTCTTGATCAAGCACTGCCTTCATTTTAATGCCAGGTAGGTGAATTTTTTGCCTTCCTTGTTCAGATTTGCATGTATTTTAAATTAGATTTTTTATTTTTAGTTTTGATTTCTTAAGTTTTGCTTGTCTTATTTGTTTTTCTTTAGTTTTTGGGTTTTAACCCTAACCTCGGGATCCCAAAGCTCTGGGTTAGGGGTTGTATGCTTTCATATTATTTCAAAAATCAGGATTCCTAAGTTCCTGAAATGACAGTCTTAGGGTTTGTCATTTGTTTCGTACCACTTCAGAAACTTGGGTTCTCGAGTTCTTAAAATGGTCATCTTAGGTTTTTGTTTTAGGTTTCACTACTTTCGAAACCCGAGTTCTCAAGTTAGTTTCTTTTTTTTGCATGTCTTTTCAACTCGGAACCCCATAGTCTTGGGGTCCCAAGCTCATTTTTCTGTTCTATTTTTGTAGTTTACTGGGACTTTGGTTTTCTGAAGTTCCGCGTTGCATTTTAGACTCCCACCCCAGAACTTTGGGACCCCGAAGTCCCAGGTTTTTTTTCCTTTTAGGGTTTCACCACTTCGAAAACTTTGGTGCCTGAGTTCCCGAAGTGATCTTATTTTGTGTTTTTTGGAAATTTTGGCATCCCAAAACCCCAAGGTTTCGATTTTGTTAGTTTTGTTAGGGTTTTTAGCTCGAGACCCCAGACTTCCAAACTCCCAAATTTTCTTTGTGGTTTTTTGGTTTCTTGCCTTGGAACCTAGGAATCCCAGAGTCTCGAGGTGAGTTGTTTTTGCAGTGATATTTCTTTGAGTAGTATTTGATTTTGGATTGGTTTATTTTTTAGGGTTATCTTTGTTTGATGGAATCTTCCCAAAAGATAAAGGATCTTGAAAAGTTGTCTATCACGATGCAATATTAGTACCAGGGGAAAACATATGCCTCCAAGCTAGAGGATAGTATCCAATGGGTCATAGACACAGAGATCGAGCACATAGAGCTCGAGGATATAGAAAGACAATTGGAGAAATTAGGACTAGATGCAAAGAACAAAAGGATCAAGAGATCTGGTTTGGTAGAGGCAACTATTTTCCCACAATCAGTAGAGGTACTAGAATTTGTAATGAAAGTTGCATAATTTTATAACCCTGATACTAGGCCATTTGTAGATGCTAATGGGAGACCAGTGAGTGAATTATTGCCGAATATGTTGGCCTTGGTATTTTAGAATCCCACTACGAGGGAAGTATTGGTTGAAGGGGAAAAAGATGATGAAAGAGAATGGAACCAAAACATGAACCAATGCAAGAAAATGATGAATGAAGAATGGCTTGAGGAGGAGAGAAAGACAGGCTTAAAAGCAAATGAAATTTTGGGGTAGGATTTCAAAGAAATACAAAGAGATTTAATCATAATGCTTAGCAAGGCATTTAGTAAACTTGCATGTAGACACTTTCAGCCATGGTTGTTCTCATTCATGCTAACAATTTTGGATGGATGACAATATTATGACTGGGCTCAAATTTTGCCAGATAACATCAGAGACCAACTTAGAGAAGTGCATAATACAATGAATTTTTTCTTCATGTCCTATGTTATTTAGGTTGCAGCTAGATCAAGTTAATTTCTAGGGTTGTAGACCGAGGGTAAATTGCGGGAAGAAGGATAGAATGTCGTATGGGAGTATTATACACAATTGCCATTGAAAGAATCTAGGTTACATTATAAGAGAATCAATGAGGTATTCTTGTTTCCTATTATTATAAGGTTAACAGGTGATACCGGATTTAGGCTAAGCAAGGAGGCGATGGAGCTAGTAAAGAATTGGGGGTGTTGGTGTTCTCATGTTTGAAATCATCAAATCTAAGCTAACTAGACTGAAAGGATGAATCACAAAATTCTTAACTAATTAAACCGATTTTAAACACAATACAATGAAATAAATGATAGGAATAGAAAGATTAAACTAAATTAAAACTCCCTATTCTCCACTTGTGCTTCCATTGTCCTTCTCCATTATTGTTGGTGTAGGTGGCTCTCAGGTATTGCACTGATTTCCTGCATAAGATGGAAAAATAACTTTGAAGACTATGATTCGCTAGCTTGAATTGAGAAAAGAGGTTGAATAATTTTCAACACAAAGGAGGCGAGAATTTGAACTCTAAGTGTTGATTGATAGATAACTGAAATGGATTGATCTATTAACTCATTAGATTAATCTGTTAACAAAATTGATTGAGGAGTCAACTAGATTGATTAACCAGTAGACTGGATAGACTAGCTAGTTGACTAAATTGATGAATCAGATGATTGAATTGACTGGAGAGATAAGTAGATTAATTGATCAGTCAGAAAAGGTGATTGAGAGTTAAAAAGGGTGATTGATGAGTTAACTAATTAGATAACTGATTTGATCAATCAGTTCTGATTTTAGCATGTGTTGTAGGATTTTGAAATTGAATTTCATTTCATTTTGAATTTGGATTTGAATTTGGACTTTCAAATGCTGAAATGCACATGAAATTAACTAAAATTCAGATTTGATGAAATATGAATTTGGAAGAAATGAAATTAATTGAAATGAAGTGAAATTTGAATTTGGGGAAAATGAAATGAAATTTCATGGAATTATTTGGATTAGAATTTGGGGATTGGAAGAATTTAATTAACTAATTAAATAATTTAAATGAAATTATTTAATCATAGGAAATTGAATTAATTAAATAATAAAGATTATTTATCTAAGGAAAATGTCGTAATTAATTAAATAATTTATATTTAATTAATAATTGAGATAGGGTTAATTGATTAAATGATGAAATGATAGGAATTCAATAATTAATAATGTTAAATGTTTTGATCAGAAGAAATATTTAATTTAATCAAATAATTAAAAAATTACTCAATTAAATAGACGAATAATTAGTGTAGAATTAATGAGACATTTTTAGGTGTCTACATTTTCCCTTCTTTCACACAATATCATAACGACATTGTTTCAAAGAAAACAAAAAAAATTATGCCCCAGTATGCCCCGACAACATTTAGGGTATAAATATGCCCCCTTGGAAAAAGTGGTCGAAAATTTGTGGAACAAAGACCATTTTTTTGAAATTGTGCTAGTAATCGATCATGTGAAGTTTGGTAAGATTTGGATCTTGTTTGGTATGGCTATGATTGCATTGAGGTTGGAGGGGTCCACGACCATTAGGGTGACAAAAACCCTAATTTTGAGTTTTAAATTAAAAATTGGTTTTGATTTGAGCCCATTTGCACTCATTTGCTTTGTAAGAATTCCTTGAGATTATAGTGCTTTCGATGTCCTTGGAGCGAGATGGCAAGTCATAGAGCTAGGTTGCATTTGTCCGAGTGAGTGTGATCATATCAAAGACCTCCCGACACTAGCGGAATGGTGAGTTTCCAAAAATTATGCCCTTTTTTGTCTTTTTTTTCCAAATTTTTCATCGATTTGTAAAAGTGTCAAAAAATAGCAAACTTGCAATTGATTGTCAATTTATCTACAATTACTAATATTAGTTTGCAATTGCTAATATTAATTCACAATTGATAAAATTGCCCACAAATGAGATTGTTAATTCACAATTATAAATTTTAATTTGGAATTGCTAATTTTAGCTCGCAATTGACAATTTTAGTTCGTATTTTCTTTAAATAGTTCACACTTGCATTAAGTAGTTCACAATTGATAATTTCAGTTCACATTTGATATGATATGAATTTCTTTGTGTTTTCTCATGATGTGAAATATGTATCTTATTCATTATGCTTTTTCTCAAATGCGGGAGCATTATCCAGTCTTGATCGCGAGACAAATGAGGCCAGATGGTCTTGATCAACATCATGAGTTAGATGTAGAGGACACCACTTTTCTTCGATGGGTTGGATTGTACCATATGGCACACTTTCTTGAGGTTATGACCAACAGGGCTATGATTACTGCCTTGATTGAGTGGTGGCATTCAGAGACTTGTTCATTTCATCTTTCGACAGGTGAGGCGTCTATAAAACTTGAGGATGTGTGGCGTATTCTACACATTCTCATAGTTGGTGCTCGAGTTACTTTTGATCGTAGTGATGGGATAGCTACCTTGTGTGCTTTGTTTGAGTGTTCTGAGGATGATCTTCATATCCAACATCATTATGAGATTCATTGGGATGATTTTGATTGTTGCCCAATAGATTAGACATGACATAGGCCCATACCTTTGATAGATCCGATAGTTCTGATTGTTGCTCAACAGATTAGACATGACAAGGGTCCCAAAGGGATAGGGTGAGGGTGAGGGTGAGGATGTGGATATTGGTGGAGGTACTACATCTATGAGCACAACTAGTGAGAGTGGGAGTGAAAGTGAGATAAATGGGTCAGTATCAGTCTCATTGAGCAGTGATGGAGATGAGGGGGATGGTGGATATGATGTTGATATGCCCTAGGCTATGGAGAGAGGATATGTGGAGGGTGATGGTATGATGAAAGAATAAGGATCCGATCAAGTACTGAGAGGGGGGGTGAATCAATAGATATAAAAACTGATAAACTTTCACCTTACACATAAATAAGATCTCAAGTAAACTTAGAACTATCAATGCAATACACTGTCAAGATAAAACTTGTTAGGTTAAACCGGTTCTCTGTTAACAGATAACAGTAAACAACTTGAAACTCACAAACATCCAAATACTTTTACTTGACATAAGTAAAACCTTATTTCAGATTGTTACCTATTATCATAACTTATCAAAGTGAAATAAGTAGTTAAGAAATTCAACCATAGAAACATAACCACAAAAACATTCACCACTTGACACAATATTTTGATGTGGAAACCCAAATGGGAAAAAACATAGTGAGATGGAACTCACAATAATTTTGAACTCTTCTGAAGTTTGCCCTGTTAGGAGCCAAGCCTGTTAAAGCTTTTACAAAAATTCTTGTTAAGAACAAATCCTGTTAGGGACCACCCGACTAAGGGATTGACTATAATGCCTTGTTGGAAGAAATACCCTGTGAGGAGTAACCTTTGTAAAGGATTTAGAATCCAAGCTAATGGATCACTTGGTTAGAGGATTTTAATAACAAGAAGCTTGTTAGAGCTTACCCGGTTAAGTGATTTTACTGTTGTAATTTTTAGAAAACAACAAGTGTTTGCTGATCTGTTTAAATAGCACTACACTTGCTTGTTCAAATCCTTTTGATGCTCCTATTTGCCTTTACTCAAACTGTAGATACATCATCTAGTTTAGCAACCACACACTCAACTGAAACTTTGACAATACACTTAACAAAAACAACTCATTGACCTTATAAACAAATCAATTAGGTCGGTAACACAACAAAAACCTAATTCTCTCATAGAGATTACAAACAAGTCAGTTTAGGTATGATCATTGGATTACATAACAATCTCTACACATCATTCAAGAAAGCCTCGACCGCTCCTTGATCACCACTTCATCGAACTCAGTAACTCATCACGTGCTTTGAATTACATGAAATATACTTGCTCATTCCCTAGACAAAAAACATTAACTCAAAATGCCAAAAACTCTTTGAAACTCTCTTCATACAATATGCATATGTGTCATAATCATTACCGCTCATCATCAGATCATAAATTAATATAACCAATTCACCTGACTTAATCAGTTAGGGTGTATCAAATCAACAGGTAGGGTTTATCGGTTCAACTCTCCAAACTTAGCAATACCAGTTAACTCCTCAAACTTACCTACCAGTTATAGTTCCCTTTCACTTAGCTCTTCCTACCGGTTACAAAACATCATTGCACCTATAACATTACCAGTTTATTGACATCAATGACAACATAACAAATCATTAATGCAATCTTCATGAAAATGCCAACATAGGGAGATGATGATGAGGAGGGAATGAGGGCTCTGGTTAGGAGTTTGGAGGACTTGGTTGCTACTTTGCAACATTGGTGGATGGAGGATAGAGATCAATATTGACAAGTGATGGAGGAGCTTACCACAGAGAGAGATCGGATATTCAGTGAGAGAGATTGGCTACAAAGAGAGGGATGAGGCAATCAGGCAGGCTCAGATCACCATGGATGCATATGATCAGTTATTTGGACTAGTGACAAAGGCACAAATCTAGGTAGATAGATATTTTGTTGTTACACAGGAGGATATTTACTATAGGCAAGCTTATGAGAGAGTCATTCATAAGGGACAAAGAGAGCCTAGTTTTAGCGCTTTCATGGGGAGGAGATCGAGTCAGCCTACCTCTCGAAAGACTAGCAGTGGAGGAGTGATGGGTCCACCTAGGGCAGTGTCAGGGCAGACTGGTGCTAGGCGAGATACACCTACTGATAGAGGCAACATCGATTGAGATGCTTTGTTATTGATGATGTATCACAGATACGATGTATTTTGATATTAATGAGATATATGATATGCACTTTTGGTGATGAGTTTTTTGGTAATATATGTTATGGTCTAATGTTTTGGTTTGTATTATATACTTACTTAGTAATGCATCTAACGTTAATGTGATATTATGTAGTGATTTGATGTTCCTTTATTTTGTGATGTATGAATCTATATGCAACAATTGATGAAATGCTTGTGATAATGTAATGAACTAATACAACATTATATGAAAATGCAATGTGAATTTTTGTTGTGTCAAAATAGGTGTTGAAAATCATGAATTTGGAAGAATTGTTAGTTGTTAGATGGAGAATAGATTAGAAGAAATAATATGAAATGATATGAAATGATAAATAAATTGAACCAACCTTTATTTATTCCAAAAGTAGATATGATGGAAATAATTTGATTGATAAGATTTTGATGAAAAAGTCTTCATTGCTTTATTCGTAGTGCAATACATTATCATCATTGAGCCTTATTTTGTAACAATGGAGCTTATTGCACCAGGGTATGAGGAACCAAGATGTATAGATATCTCATTGCAATAAACAAACAAGTAGCATACAAGGATTGAACCCTCCATTCTGGGAATTACACTAGGGGTAAAGGTATGTGTGACATTAACAAGCTGAATTCTCCTATCACAGATACCCACTAGAGCAATTGCCCCAGAACTTCATTGGTCCAAACCACAAACAACAAACAAAGAAAAAGGATCATGCCCCTCACTACACCTCTAGTCACTTTTTGGACATCCTTGAGTAGCTAAAAGCAATGATCTTTGCCAATTTGATAAAGAAAAAGAGTCAACCAAAATAGACAAAACTCAACAGTTGGACTGACTGTGTCTTTGCTTTGATATGTTTGATGTGATTTTGACAATGTCTAGTTTCAGAAGTTTTGGACCCTATTTAAGACTGACCTGTCTGGTTTCGAGTGTACTAATTCTGTTTAAGACAAGATGGTGATCGCATTGATAGTTTGATAGTGATTTGATAGATTAGATAGTTGATCAAGTTGACTGCAGACATTTTGACAAGATAGTTGTATCCTTTGTTTAACTTCGTGTGAAGTGTTTGTTGGATATCTTCTAGGGTGTTTGATTCTTGCGAGACAATTTATTGCAAGTTTTTTAATTGATTTTTTTCAATGTTTTTTTATTTTGTGGATCGATATTTGAATGTTTTGGATTTATTTTTTAGGACTTTATCTCAATGTTTTGATTTTTTTAGGATTTTTATGCGATTTTTAGTATTTTTTCATGACTTCTAAATGTTTTGGATTTTTACAGACGCTTTTGTGATTTTTAGGCTTTTTTCATGACTTTATCTGAATGTTTTGGATTTTTATAGGACTTTATTTGAATGTTTTGATTTTTTAAGGACTTTATCTAAATGGTTTGATTTTTTGAGGACTTTATTTGAATGTTTAGGATTTTTTTAGGACTTTTTGTGATTTTTGCAATTTTTTCAGTTATGTTTGCAAGTATGAAAACATGTATGATATGATGATCTAGGAAATGGACATGGAGACAATGAATTTTTAAATACAAATTATACTAATGCAATATACAAAATGAACATGCATTTCCTAAACAAGGATGAATATATGTGCCCCTCATTCTAAAATGAACTGATTGAATTGAAGGTGTCAAACATTTCCAAGATAGGAGTTCAATGCATTCTCAAAAGGATTTAGATCATCCAATCTAACATGCTGTGTAGCCAAGAATTATGAACAGAGGTGCAGAAAACTTCTCCATCAATTCTTGAAAATTTGATCTTCTTTTGCCAATGTGTGTGCATTTGAATTCATTTTGAGTCTTATAACCATCAAAGACCCTTGGAATCCTATGTGGCTAGCTATGTGAGTTATTCTAACTTCAAAAGCATCCTAGATAGAGCCTCGCTGCTAGCAAGCTTTTAGGGCTCTGACGAGGTTATGCACTGTAATCTCTCAAATATTGCTCCATTGCCAGTAGGTGTCCATAGCCCTGATGGAGTTATTTACATGTTCTCCTAGTCAAGTTTTTATTGTCGCACTTGTATGCATGATATTTCAGCAATATATCATTGTTTATTTTGCCTTGAGATGGATATTGGCATAGTATTTTTCTTTTATTTTCTTGCCTTGACTTGTAAGTAATGAAACCTATGTGGGTATGATAATTATAGTGATGCTAAAGTAGAATTTTGGATTTTCACTAGCCACATGATCAACTAGGTATTTGTAATGACTTAGAGTTATTGGTTAATGTGTGAGATATAGAAATTGATAGATTTTGGGTAACAAGGTTCAATAGTGAAACTTCTACACAACCATGGATAAAGCTTAATGATAAGGCGATGTTAAGGATGAATGACTAAAGGCCTCAAAGGACTTCGTGATCAAGTATCTAGGAAATGAGACCACCTTCTTTCCTTTCAGTGCAAATAGGTGAATAACTCAGACAATCATCTTATGTTATTGATGCAATGAATATGATGCCTTAATGAAGGAAACTATATGAGATGCAATGCTTTCAAGATGATCTGCAAGTATAGAAAGTAAATTCTAATTAAAACCCAACCCTTTAGATGTAATATCTTTTCAAGTGCATGTTGTCAGGGAGTGGATCTCCTTCCATCATTTACAAATGATAAGCATCATTTCTAACTACTTTGGTTATAACAAAAGGACCTAACCAGTTAGGCTCGAACTTTCCTGGTTTTTTAATGTTCAGCGAGATTCTTGTGATTTTTGTTAAGAACGATATCTCCTACCTCAAAACAATGTGGGTTTACTCTTTTCTTGTAGCTTCTTCTCATTCTGTTTTGATATCCTTGTAAGTGATTTAGTGTGCTTTGTTGTTTTTGGTCTAGGAATTCTAGTTCTTGCAAACGTGATACTTTGTAGTCTTCTTCTGATATAATGTGTTTTAGAGAGACTCTTAATGATGGTAATTCTACCTCGATAGGAAAAATAGCTTCTAAACCATAAACCAAAGAGTAATATGTGGCACCAGTTGTTGTGTGGACACTAGTTTGATAAGCCTAGAGAGCTGGATTTAGCTGAAGATGCCAATCTCATTCAGTGTTGTTGACAAATTTCTTTAAATTTTTTAAAATAGCCTTATTGGTTGCCTCTTCTTGACCATTGCTCTAGGGATAGTAGGGTGTCACAAAACATTGTTGGATTTGAAATTGTTCACACAGTTCACTGACTTCTTTATTTTTGAAGGGTCCCTTGTTGTCAGTTACAATGTACATGGGGACTCCATATCTACAAATGATATAATTCAAAATGAACTTAGCTATTTGCTTCCCTGTTGTGAAGGTCATCGGGATTTCCTCAACCCATTTTATAAAGTACTCAGTAGTTGTGAGTATAAATTTATGTCTGTTGGAGGAGGTAGGGTGTATTTTCTCCACAAGATCTAGTCCCCACTATGAAAATGGCCATGGTGATGTTATTGGTTGAAGATCTTGAGTAGGTGCATGGATTAGGTTTCCATGTATTTGGCATTGTTTGCATGTTTGTAAGCATCCTTTTCCATTGTAGGCCAATAATAACCTATTCATAACAGTGTTTTTTCTAAGGCTGGTCTAGAAGAATGTGCTCCATATATACGATCATGGACTTCTTTTAGGGTGATTTGTTCTTAATCAACATTGAGGCCTCTGAGAAAGGTGTCATCTACAATCTTTTTGTATAAAGTGTTAGCAATGATTTAATGTCTTTTTGATTGTCAGATGAGTGACTTTCTTTGATTTTGTGAAAGATTAGGAGGTATATATTAATCATGAAGGTATGTATATATATCTTTGTACCATGGGGACTCAGTTTTGTTATCATACATACATATTTAGTGGATGGTATTTCATAAGCTAGAACAATGAGTTGTTCCACTTGAAAATCAAAGTGAGTTCTATTGTTAGGCATATCTAAGAGAGAACCTACCATTTCCATTGCATTGACTACCTTGTTTTGTGCTCTTGGTATTTATTCAAATGTTACATTGTTAAAGTATTGTTTGTATTCGCCCACCAATTGTTTATAGGGTGTTAGCTTATCATCTTTTATATTGTAATCATCATTGACTTGATTAATAATAAGTTGTGAGTCCCTGAAGACTTGTAGTTCGATGATCTTCCATTGTAGTGCAGTATGGAGTCCTATCACCAGGGCTTCATATTCAACAATGTTATTGGTGCAAGGGAAGTTGATCCTGAATGATTTGGGAATGGAATCTCCTTGAGGAGTAATGAATAGAATACAACGTAAGGCTCAATCCATAAAAATATAGTTTCTAGTTTGTTTGTGCTGATAGTGAAAATACTAATTCATTTGGAAAATCTACCACCATCGGATGATTGTCTTGTAGGGGTGCTTCTGCAAGTTGGTCTACTATGATATGTCCTTTGATGGATTTTATATCAACATATTCAATGTTGAATTCACTATCATGACCCACTTAGAAAGCCTTCTAATTAATGTTGCTATGTTCATCAATTACTTGAGTGGATTGAAGTGTGCAATGAGATGGACTTTATGACTCAACATATGGTGTCTCAGTTTTTGTGATGCAAAAAGTACTTCAAGACATGCTCTTTCTATTAGTGTGTAGTTGAGTTCATATCCAATGAGTGTTCTACAGATGTAGTAGATAGCTCTATCTTTTCCTTGTTCATCGTGTTGGGCTAGGAGAGCACCTAAGGAGGATTTTTTTGCAGCTATATACAGGAGTAATGGTTTCCTATGCATGGGTAGAACCAAGACTGGTGTGGACAAAAGATATTCTTTTAGTTTCCGAAATGCTTCTTGGCATTTTTGTGTCCATTTGAATGTGACACCTTTCTCTAAAAGATGTTGAAATGGTTGGCATTTTTCTACCAATTGGTCGATGAAGAACCTTATGGATTGTAATTTGCCTTGCATACTTCTGAGTTGTTTGAGGGTAGTGGGTGATGGCATGTCTAAAATGGATTTTACTTTTTCTGGATCTATTTCAATGTCATGATTGGATACAATGAATCCCAAGAGTTTATTTTTTGTTACTCCAAAAACACATTTTTTGGATTGAGCCTTACGTTGTATTGCTCAAGTCTATCAAAGATTTTAGCCAATATGTTTAGATGATCATCTCTTGTGTTGGATTTTGCTAGAAAATCATCTACATAGTCTTCCATGATTGTGTATATCATGTCATGGAATAAGGTGGTCATTGCCCTTTGAAAAGTAGCGCCTTCATTTTTAAGGTTGAATGGCATCACATTCCAGCAATATGTTCCCCATGGACAAGTGAATGTTGTCTTAGGTTGGTCAACCATAAAAATCATCCATGAGTGATAGCATTTCATTTCTAGTTATCAAGTCTACTATCGTGCCTATGTTAGGGAGTGGAAAGTCATATTTTGGGCAAGCCTTGTTGAGATCTCTGAAATTGATGCAGATCTTGATACCTCTAGTATGCTTGGTTATTGGGACTAGATTTGAAATCCACTCAACATAGTCTATGAGTCTAATGAAACCCACTTTCAATAATTTTTGTAGCTCAATTTTGACTAATAAAGCTATGTGAGGGTGTATCTTTCTGTGTTTCTATTTATATGGTTTGAATCCTGGTAGTAAAGGCAAATGATGTAAGACTAGTTCAGGATATAACCCTGGCATATATTCATAAGACCATGTGAAATTGATGGGTCTTTTCTTAAAGAATTGGATAAAATTCTCTTTTTCTGTTGGATTCAGGGACTGTGCTAGGTGTATATTACAAAAATTTTCAGCATCACCAATGTTGATTTCTTTGGTTTCTTCTACTAATAATGTTGATTTTTCTTTATCAATAGGAAGAGTGTCTATTATTTTATGAGAAATGTGTTCTGCTTCATTATAATTGTCTAGATTGGAAGAGGAGCTTGCTTCTCCAAAATATGCAGGCCCGTCCAAATCTATTGCAAAACCAACTTTGTGATCATGATAAGGGAGTTTGTCCCTTGCACCCAAGAACTCAGCTATTGCTTCATCATTTTGAAACCAATCTAATTGTGGCTTTTCTTTTTGCCCCCAATCAATCAAATGTTTGTGTATAAGGGGTAAGCCATTGTTCCCTTCTGTTGAAGAAGATCCCGATAACATGCATACTTGGTTATTTGGATGACCTAATATATCATCATCATCAGTTGCTTGTGAGTTGTCATCATGATTAGATAGGAATTCATAGTCATGAAAATCTATTACACTTTCTATGTATGTTTCACTTTTTGAGACCGTGTCTGTCATCTCCTCTTGTTCTTGTAGTTGAGTTTGATTAGTGGACCTCCTTTTTATGGTGGATACCCTTCTTAAGCTTGGTATAAGTCATTGTAGTCTTTCTTCATCTGACTCAAATGGATGAACCTGAGTTGTTTCCCTTGGTAAAAGTATTGACAACAACCAAGTATTAGGCTCATTTGTTGGTGCTAAGCCTTATCTATTACCTTATTTGCTTGTTCAGATGTTTTTGGTACTATATTGCTAGATGATTCTATGTTAGTTTCTTGTAGAAGTTTCCTCATAACTTCACCATCTGATTACATACTAGGAGATGTTTGTGCTCTCCTTCTTCTTTGAGATGAAGAGGGAAATACTTGTGTTGATAACTGATTCTGAGGTATGTATTCTGAGGCTAACCTAGACTTGTTCAGAATATCTAGTGTGCACTGTCTTGCCTCTATTATCTTTGGTGCATGTTTATATCCCAACCCTTAATTCTTTGGGTTTTGATGTGGAAAAATATGTTCTAATCTTCCTTGTTTCCGTAATACCAATCTTGTGGTACCATCATACCCATGTTTTCAATAGCATCTTGAAGTCATTGCCATATTGATCTAAAGGTAAATTGGGTATTGTCATGCCATCTTCTTCTCTATATATCCATTGATTGCCATCTTCATTTAGAGATTCTTCTTGTAAGTCTCCCCATCTAATGAAAGAGCATGAATCTGAGTACTTCACTCTCTCTTTTCCTTTATATTGCTTTATTACTGTGTTTTGAGGCTTCCCAAAATACCTAGGAAAAAGGGATGATTGTCTGCCATTCAAGGTACTTGAAACAAAATATTCCCCACAACCAACTTCCTTATTTTGTAAAGAAGATGTGGTAGGTGTGTTTTTTTCTATTTTTGTAACTGTCAACGATTCCATTTGTAGCTGAAGTGGAGCTTCTTGATTGTTTGGTACTTGATTGTCTATGCTTGCCCTTAAATAATTGCAGTGTTGAAAAGGGTTTGGGTCGCCATAAACGGTGATCTCAATGCCATTGTATTGGAACTTCACACATTGGTGAAACATTGATGGTATTGCTTGCATGGTATGTATCCATGGGTGACCTAATAGCATATTTACCCCAATTCTTTGTCTAGGACTTGAAAGGTGATGTCTATTGTAACTGGTCTTATTTGTACTAGCAAAGTCACTACACCCTTAGAAGGGCATTCCTCATCATCATAAGCTTTGATATTGATTCTCTTGGTAGAATCAATATAATATTTGGAATATCCTAAGGCTTTAATCAAATGCAATGTGCATATGTTAAGGCCAGCTTCACCATCTTTAAGTACTCTTCGAACTTTCTTTCGGTCAATCAAAGCTTCCAAGTGTAAGGGATCATCATGCATAGGTCAGTCTATAGGTACATCCTGCTCAGTGAATGCAACCTTTGAAGCTGCCAAGTTTCCAACCATGGATTGGAATGTGTTCTCATCAATATCTCTGGCAACAATTGAATCTTGTAATGCTTTGTCAAGGACTACCTTATGAGCTGACGACATGTGCAATAACTCAAATAATGAAATTTGAGATGGATTTCACTTCAACTGATCCACCATATTGTAATTGCTAGTTGTTGAAGGGGGATTTGAAGGTACCCCTTGCAATGTGACCTTTGATCTTCTAGTGATAACAACACAGTCTCTCCTTGTGGGATTTATTATGATTGTAGCCACTATGTCATCTCCTACACTGAGTGCATTTATGGAATAATCAAATGCGACATTAGTATAATTGGTAGTATTGTTTTGTGCATTGGAACTAGAAGCCTTTCCTTTTTCATGCTTGACAAAGGGATCCTTGAAGATGGTATGATCTGTGTTTGGTATCTTACTAGCATCCATAGTAATGTCGCCTTGATCAATGAGATCTTGTATGAGGTTCTTCAATTTGTAGAAACTTGTTGTCTTGTGAATTTTATTGTGGTGGTATTCATAGAAATCATTGTCATTCCACCAAGTGGGCTTAAATGGACCTGGTTCATAGAGCCTGACTTTTGGTAAAGTTATGGCCTTACTTTGTATAAATTTTTTGAGTTATGATTCACTAGGTTCACCAAGGGGTGTAAAATTCTTTTGGGTGCGCCTGCCCTTGGTGGTCTTGGATTTCTTGACTGCAGTGCATTGGTGTTGTTTATCTGAGTTTGATTCTTACTGGAAAGATCAACTAGTCCTTGTAGAGATATTATTGGTTGAGCTCTATTTACAACACGAGCATCAGCAACTCTATCATTTGTGACATTCTTATTCCTTGGCCAAAATTTTGGCCTTTCATTGTTTGTACTTGTGTTTGGCCCATTATCTTTGTGGTGTTTCAGTATCCCTTGCTCTAATCGGCCTCTTTCACATTTGATGCCTTTTTTCATGATGTCTTTAAAATTGTTTAGGCATTGCATTTGTAATGGATACTTAATTGGAGGTACAATATTTTCATTGAAAATGTCTACCTGCTCAGCTCCAAGGATGTGACTAAGACATCTGCGGTATAAACCCCTCCATCTTTGTAAGAATGTAGCGAATGTTGCAGACACTTAAAAATAATTATTTTAATTATTTTAAATTCTTGACATAATTAATTTATTAATTGTGCCAATTCTTATTCCTCCTCAATATTAATTAAATATAATTAATGTTATCACTATAGTCTGTTGATTGATTTATTTAATAAATCAATCCACCTTTATTCTTCTGAAAATCCTTAATATTAAGTCTAGGCGATTCCTACTAATCACCTTTTTCCTAATTCATCATCAACCCAATGAATTCTTCTAGAATCTCTCTAAACTCACTTAGCATTACTCTTCTAATTTTTAATTCCCTCCACTCATTCTCTCTCCTAGTCAAATCCTCCTCCAAATATTATCTACCCAATCCCACCTAATCATTATTCTAATTCCTCTCCTAATGAGTTGCTAGTGGCTAATCATCATGATTAGCCACAAAGTCAACTCCTTGTCCCTTCCACCCAACCACCTTCCTTAAATATCACATTCCTCTAGGCATCCTATCCTCCAAGGAATTTTTAATTCCTCCTTATTCCTCCAATCCCCATGAACATCCTTTTTGAAGAATTTTTAATTCTTCATCTCCCTCCCTCAAGGAATATTTTATTCCTTGTTCTTCCCAATGAGCCTTGAAGAGTGTGGAGACAAGAAATGCCTTTAAGCCATATCTCTTGGTCTCCACACTTGTCTTGTCATCTCCTCTTGGGCCTTGTGTGGGCTCACAAGAAATCCTGACCCTCCATCTTGGGTCAATCCTAGCCCTCCATTCCTCCTCCTCTCTTCCTATAAATTGAGGACTTCATCCCCTCATATCTCATCTCCAAGTTTAGTAAATCCATGCTGCTAGTTTGTGCTCAAGAAATCATCTTCATACCCTTACTATACCAAAATTTGCAATCATCCATACTTATCCATTTCATCCTTTGATCATCAATACATCCTCTCTCATCCATATATTATATACCATTTTTGCACAATATTGGAGAGACAACCACATTATTCCTATTGAACCAATCATATCAAGTTAGGAAGAGGCTCATTCTTGGCTTCAACAAGAGTCTGAATCAGAGGAACAAGAGAATCCTCTCTTGGCAAGTTATAAAAGTTGTTTCATATTTTGATCTTTTGGTTGTTTTATAGCTCTTGTCATTCATTCAATCTAACCTTGCATTTGTGAGATTTCCCTTGGTTCATTTTGGCATGCCCGATGGGACCCACGTCCCTGAATCTAACATTTATTTTGAGTTTTTGTGAGTATTCAAGTCGCAGGTATTGGAACAGTGCAAGCACCTACAAATTAGCACGATCGACTTGGGATCAATGTGAGAGAAAGGAATTTCAGTGCGTGCGCAAGCGCATCAGTGCGAGCATAGGTGCGGACACATCAACACAAATGCTCCAGATTTAAATTTTGTTTGCATATTGGCGCGAGCATTTCTGAAACAACACGTCCGATTTAGAAAGTTTCCTGCCTAATTTAACAGTGTTGTTTATTTTTCATTCTTCTTTTTTCTTGTTGTTAATAGTTGTAGTACTTAAAGAAATAAAATAAAAAATCTAGGAGAAAACAATTTGTTATTTGGTTTTACAAATTAGTCATTTTTTTAGTACTCCTGGTTCAGTGTGAGCGACCTGCGAATAGCGTGGGTGCTCTGCTGGATCCTCACTCAAATTCAAATTTTTGAATGTTTTTGAGTTCTGCTGACTTTTTTGACCTTTCTTAGTGCATATGCTTGTGTTTTAGCGCTTCACCTGCATTTCAGCGCAGGAGAACCTATATCAACGCGACTATTTTCAGAATCCCGCCCACTTAGAAAAATTTAAAAATTTGAATTTTCCACCTAACCGCTAACTTATTTTTCTTAGTTGTTGTGTTTTAGCGCAAGCGCAGGCATTTCAGCGTGTGCGCAGGTGCGACCGAATTAGAACAACGTGCCAGTCAGGCATAAATCAGCAACTCTATTTTTTTTTATTTTTTGTATTTTATTTTGCCTTCGACCCACTTCAGCGCATACGCAGACGTTTCAGTGCTTGCGCAGGCACTTCAGCATGCTTGACTGCAGATCAGCGCGTGTGCTATTTTTGCAGGCTTGTAGCTACTAAATGCATTTTTTATGAGTTGTGTAGCTTCTTTGATTGTCCAAGACTTAAAAAATACAAAACTAATAATCAAATGGTTTTGCAGGTTGCCTAGGAGTTTCAAACAAACATTATGTATTTTTTTGTAACTGGGCACCTAGATCTAATTAGGGGCTAAATAAACCATTTCTTTTTCTGTTTATGAAAAGTGTAAAGGTAGGAGAGTATGCTCTCATCTATCTAGAAAATCAGAAATCCAGACCCTCCAAGCTTTTCATGTTTGTCGCATGTTTACCCTCACATTGGGTGCTTAGTAGGATCCTAGAGATCTCAATCACACTTGCGTGACTACTAAGTTCTTGGTGCTTCATTGGGCTATAGGCCTCAATTATGCTTGCGCAACTAGGAAGGGTAGCTCCTAATGAGAATCCATATTAAACACCTTCTGCATAGTGGCAAAAAACCTTCTAGTCGTTCATGCAGGAGGTCAGAAATCCGAAGCCGCCCATATTTTTACAGTCCTTAGTAGAGACACAAAGTTTGGCATGAGGAGTCTTCATGAGAATTGATGTTTGGCTACCTCGGAGAAGTGAGTGTCATGGAGGGGAGCCAGTGGGGTCAATAATCTAAGTGTTCTCTTTGGGTAAGCGTAGTTGGGAAAACAATTGGGATCCAATGACTACTGTCCTTGCTATCCTTAAGAATGTTGTATATGAGCATGAGTGTCTTTGAGCTAAAATTCATTTGATTATTGTGTTTTCTTTTCTTGGTACTTACTTCCAAGAGTAGACTAAACACATCATTATCCTCAAAACACTTTACAAAAACACTTGTCTAAAAACAAACAATTACCAAAGTCACATCCTAGTCACCATCCACACAAAGTCCCGATTGCGTCAAAAACTCCGCCCGTCTTATGTTTCATAAACCCAAGTTGTATAAGCATCCTAAGAAGTCAATCACCTAGAATATCAAAAAGAAGAAGCTCACACAAGCACAACTCATTAGACATCAGAAATTTTGGTACACAAACCGCAAACTCTTACTTAAACATAGGACCTTCTTGCATCATTATCATGATTACGTCCATGGTCATAGCAATGAGTTTGATGCTAGTGATGAATTAAGAGTCTGTGCCCTCCATCAAGGTTTAGGTTTGTCTTTTAACACCAACTATCATCAAAATCAGGGTGGCTATATCCCTTTGTATAGCTTCCCATCCGAACCAATCATCTATTGAGTCACGTCCATGCCAAGGATAGCCTACTCACTAGATTTCTTCTAATCATCACTATCATCCCTCTTCAATCATTTATCCTCAATCTTTTCCTAAGGACTTAGTACATCAATTGATTACAAAATCAATCACCTTCAATTATCAAATCAATTCTCAAATCCAAATTAAATCATCCTTTAATCCAATTTAACCTCACATTAAGATTGCATGCCTTGTGAAGTTTCATTTAGACCTCATCCTTAATCACTTGGCTTTGTGCTTGAATAAGAATCCTCTCCAAGTACCTTTGCCTTATCCTTTGAGTCAATCAAGACTCTTATCTCACATCTTTGTTTTAATTAGGGTCATTAGTCAACCCTTAGTGGAAGAAAGGCTTTTGATCATCATTCCAAGGTCTAAATTCTACCCAGCTTGGTCATTACCTTGCTTGTGGTTTCATCAAAATTTCCCACCTAAAGTCCTCATCCAAGGACTAAGGTGCAATCCTAATTAAATCTATGTCCTAATCCAAGGACCCTATCAATCAACAAAATCCATTTTCATCAAATTCAAATCCTAAAATCCAAGAGATGTGCTAAGTCCTCTCATCAAAAATGTCTTCCTCCTTCAATCAAATTTTTCTAAGGTGATTATTTTATGGTCACAACTCAATCTCAAAAGAAAAAGATGGTTGAACAACAATATGGTATGTTGGCCATTAGTGTCCTATATGAAGATCCTACACAAAGTGTGCAACCTAGCATTCAAAATAAACCACCAAATTTTAATATGGTTGACCAAGATGAACTCTCTCCAGAAGTGCAAACTTTCCTAGAAGACTCTTATAATCAAGAGATGGAGGAGAAATTTATCCAACATAATCCTAGTGCGCTTCTAAAGACCCTCAACAATGGAGCTCAACTCCCACCTAATTTTGATAAATCCACCCTTGGTCAAGAAACCACAAGGAGACCTCACTCCCACTCATATTGTCATACTTGTTATTCAATCTCAATCAATTGCGGCCCCACCAATCATTTAACCCCAATTAATAGCACCCGCAACATCTATCCCCGTGGTCTCCATTATGCCTTCTTCCTTCTTACCATCTATACCACTATCAAATCCAATCTCATCTATTCTCTAACATGCCTCTATACCATCTTCTTCTACCCAACCATATATCTCTATTCCACAAACCTCCATTCCCACCAACAATGTTGCTAGCTTCATTTGAGCCTCACTTAATCTCGTCAAAATAGTTTGCAGGTCGCAACCGACTGTCACTCAAGTCCCTATGACGTTGGTCATCACATCTCACATCCCCACTTCCTCATCATATCAATACATTAGTGATGGTGGACCTTCCATGACTCATTCGATTCTAGGGGCAAACACAATCCATCATGTCCAAAATCCACAATAAGACCTCATTAAAGAAATTTAGGACATGAAAGAAGGGACTAACAAAGGGAAACCTTACTTGTTTGAGTAATTTTGACCTTTTCCTTATAACCCATCTATATTAGTTGCACCTTAGCCCCCAAGGTTTGAGATACCTAAGTGCACCAAGTATGAGGGCAAAAGGGACCCCTGCGACCATGTTCGGGAATTTCACATCCTATGTCAAGAAGTCTCCTATAGTGACCTATACCTTCAAAGACACTTCCCTAAGAGTCTCATGGGAGATGCCCTTGCATGGTTCTCATCCTTACCACGAGGTTCCATTATCTCCTTCCTAGACTTGGTAGAGAAGTTTGTGGCTCACTATGCCTACAACATGGCTAATGATGTTTCCATGATGGACTCGTGTAACACGAAGCAAAGGCCCGGAGAGACTTTCGCTAACTTCTTGCAAAGATGGTGATACCTCATCAATAAATTCCAATGTGACATGCCAGAGCAATACCAAATTGAATTATTTTAAAATAATCTGGTGCCCAAACTATCAGGGCTTCTAACATCTCAATATATTAAATCTTTCGAAAAATTGACTGATAAGGGCCTAGCCCTCGAACTGTCTTGTTAGAGGAAGGAACCTTGAAACATGACCAAAGATCAAGTCAAAATTCTTCCTCTTATCATAATGATAAACCAAAATTTTGGTCCAAGAACAAGAACATAGTCAATGATGGTGTGACTGATGCAAAGTGGGTCTAGATCGTGGCCACTCCTCGAAAACCCACCACCACCAGTCGCCAATTCAATAATTAAAATAATCAAAATCATTCCTAAAAGCATCATAACAATGTCTCAATTCAGGGGCGACCACCCTGATCCAATAACAGGACTCCAAGAGACTTCACTCCTCTTGCTGAGCCTATTTCAGTGGTGTTTCAAAAGTTTGTTCAAGTAGGCACAGTGGTTTTCTCGATTACTCTCTTGTTTGATCCCAATCAACCCAAACCTAGGTGGTATAATGAGAATGAATATTGTGAGTATCATCATATCAAGGGACATGATACATGAAAGTGCATGAAGCTTAAAATCTACATACAAGATCTCATTGATAGGGGTGAAATTGAGGTAGAAAATGCAAAACCTGGTAATAGCAATGACAAACTCAAAATGTACCAGGAATCCTTCTCGAAACATGATAAAGGAAAAGGCTCATCATCTAACACTATGAACTATGACTACACTAATCACATAATAGGCTTTGACTCTTTAGTAGGTCACATTGAGCCCATAGGAAATCATGTCAATATCATAACTATCCAAGGAGATAACCCTCCCCCTTCCCAATGTAGACCTAACCCTGCTAGGATAGTCATTCAAGGTGCTACACCTTCTGCTTCCCACTCTCAGAATGACTGCAATGTAACCACCCGCCAAGGCAGAGTCACTATGCAAGGAGCTCCTACTCCACCCAATCCTCCCCCCATGTCTTCCACCCACCGATATGACCTCCTTGACCAACTTTAGAAGACCCCCACACAAATATCCATCCTAGAACTTCTCAAGACTTCCCCTATCCATAAAGAAATCTTGGAACAAGCCCTCCTTGAGTCTCGCGTTCCCAATAATATTAATTCTACCCAATTTCAAGCTCTCATTGGAAACCTTGCCGCCCAGCAACACCTTGTGTTCACTTCCAATGACGCTCCTGCAGATGAAGACCATAATAAACCTTTGCACATCAAAGCTCTTATCTAGAAACACAAGATCAAACGTATCCTGATAGATGGTGGATCTGGACTCAATTTGTGTATATACAAGTTAATAAAACAATTGGGACTTTCTGAGGACTTGGTAGATACATCAGGAAGGATCACAATAAAAGCATATGTTGATGCAGAAAGAGTTTCTAAAGGCAGGATCACCTTACCTCTTCAAGTGGGCCCTATCACAATTGAAACCCCTTTCCAAGTACTAGATCTTGATCTTCCTTAAAACATCCTTCTCGATCGGCCATGAATTCACTCCTTGTAGGCCATACCCTCCACTTATCACCAACGCATCAAATTACCCTTCAATGGAAGAGAGATCACTATCAAAGGTGATTCACAACCTTTTCAATATTGCAAGATCTTAGAGAGGAAGCATCCATATCATTTCCCACTTAATAGACCCTCACCAACTCCTCCATCTGATGCATCAAATGTTGCCTCCACCTCATCTCAAGGAGACCCACAAATTAAGATCCTAGATAATGGTTGTGAAGAATTCAAACTAGAGGATGTCTTATTAATAGGCAACTTCCCCTTATCTCCTAAGTCATTTGGAAAACCAAAAGAACTTTAAAAAGATCAAAAACCAGTTATACAATGCAAAGATACCACCTTTCAGCAATGGGGCCCACTTGATGAGGAGAGCCTCAACACAGATGTCTCTTCATGGTTGTACCGGGAAGAAGATAAAGACCCAGCAAAAGTACCTAAAAAAATGTATCCAAAAGCATCAGCTATAGTCAAAAAAATGGGTTACAAAGGACACGACTTTGGACTAGAGGAGAAAGGAAGAAAAGCACCCAAAAATCCTGTAGAAAAGCACCCAAGAAATCCTATCTCCTACAAGTACAACAAAGACTTGGGGTACACCCCGGTGCCTAAGATTCCTATCACTGGTGCCCCTTCAAGTCCTTCTTTGGATATTGAAAACTCTGACGAAGAGGAGTTCCATGAAATGCCTTATGAATACGAAAATGACATCTTGTTTGACACTCACATCAACACCATCACCCCCATAAACCCTCCCATTTCACACGAGCTACATCTTGTCCATCCCGAACTCATAGGCTGGGGCCCATGAGGCAAACCCACTTTAGATATTTGTGTCAATGATAATGCTCTCATTACTCTCTTGACTATGTGAAATTTGGAAGACTATAACAAAGTACACGAAATTCAATTGCATGAAAAGGGATACATTGGTAGTCAGGTCAATGCCCTTAGCCACAAAAAATATAATAAATAGAAAAAACATGATTCCCCAAGTGAAAACCTCTCTGAGGCACCTTTGGATGAGAAAAAAGTAAAAACAAAGGGTGTATCCAAAAGTGAAAACCTGAAAAAGGAACTTGAGGATGAGGAACTTGACCTCCCTACCATTGGTTACCTTCCACAAGACATGTCAAATTTGCTAATAGAGGAAACAAATAGTATCAATATGGGCACCAAAGACATTCCAAAAAACATGCTCATTTCCAAGTCCCTCACAGACCAAGAGAAACAAGACTTCATCAATTTCCTCATAGAGACAAAAATCAATTTCGCATGGTCCTATGCTGACATGCTAGGTCTAGATCCTGAATTGGTGGTTTATAATCTTGTTGTCCACCCAGTTGCAAAACCTGTAAAATAGAAGTTGCACAAAATACATCAAAATATTGCACTCCTGGTCAAGGCAGAACTCCAAAAGATGTTGGATGCATAATTCATCAAACCAATAGACTACATTGAATGTGTATCCAACATTTTACCTGTTGGCAAACCTGCTGGGGGCATCCGCATCTGTACTGATTTCTGATATCTAAACAAGGCTTGTCCTAAAGATGATTTTGTACTCCCCAACATAGATATGATTGTGGACCTTATAGAAGGACATGAGATGCTATCACTTATGGATGGATCTTTTGGCTATAATCAAATCAAGATTGCAGAAGAATATCAACATAAAATTGTGTTCACAACACCATGGGGGACTTTCTATTACCAGGTCATGCCTTTTGGCCTAAAAAATGCTAGAGCCACATATCAGCGTGCTATGACAATAATTTTCATGACCTCTTGCATAAAATTATGGAGAACTATGTAGACGATCTGCTAGGCAAATCAAAGACAAGACAGGAGCACATCCCTATCTTAAAGCAGATCTTTGAAAGATTGGAAAAATACAAACTACACCTCAATCCTAAGAAGTGTGTTTTTGGTGTCACATCGAGAAAACTACTAGGTTTCATTCTTTCTCATAGAGGTATCGAGGTCAATCCTACAAAGCTGAAAGCCATCATGGAAATGCCTCCACCAAAGACCCTCAGACAATTGTGCAGCCTCTAGGGGAAACTCCAATCTATTAGACGTTTTATTCCACACCTGTTGTGCAAAGACACAAAATTCAAATGGGATTGCTTGTGTCAAAAGGCCTTTGAAAAATAAAGAATATCTGGTGTCACCTCCATTTTTTATACCTCCTACTCTTGGAAAGCCTCTTATTTTATACATATGTGCTACTATAGTGGCATTGGGGGCATTATTGGCATAAATAGATGATCAAGGGAAGAAGCATGTCATATATTACATTAGTCAAACACTAGTGGGGTCTGAACTCAATTATACACCCATTGAAAGAGCATGCTTGGTATTGGTACTTAGCACATAGAAACTTCAACACTATATGCTAAATAACAAAACAAAACTAATTGCTCAGATTGACCCTCTTAAATATCTCATGTCAAAAGCTGCCCTCACTGGTAGAGCCACTAAATGGGTCATGTTGTTAAGTGAGTTTGACATTGAATATGTAGATAGAAAAGCAATCAAGGGACAGGTTATTGCAAACTAGCTGGCTGATGCTCCACTTTTAGGCAACCATCCAATCCTCACAAAACTGCCAGATGAATTTATAATAATTGTCACCACATCCTCCACATGGCAGTTGTACTTTGATGGCTCTTACACCCAAAATGGATCGGGGGTAGGAATACTATTGATCACACCTCAAGGAGATTGCATCCCAAAGTCATACAAGATAGATTTTGCATGTACCAACAACATCGCAGAATATGAGGCACTCATTACAGGACTACGCTTAGCTAGCTAGTGGAAGATAACGAAATTACAAGTCTATGGTAATTCCCAACTTGTCATAAAACAATTCAATGATGAATACCAAACAAAAGATGACAAACTTCTCCCCTATCATAGCATGGTTACAAATCTTAAGAAACACTTCACAACAATCAAGTTTGATCAAGTCCCATGAACAAATAATGGAGCTGTAGATGCAATGGCCACCATTGGCTCCCTCTTTCAAATGCCAACACATAGTCAGAAGTGTGAGTTCTTGGTCGAGAAACTATTCATACCAGCATATGATCTACCAGAGTCCAAAATTGTGTGTGTACTCATTGGTCCTGAGTCCCCCTGGTACCAAGAAACATTCACTTTCCTAAAAGACAACACCATTCCCCCACACCTTACCAAAACCCAACAACAAACCTTCATCTACCAATGTTCTCATTACACTATCCTTGGAGACACCCTATTTAGAAGGAATTTTGATGGTTCCCTCCTAAGGTGTTTAGATAAATAAGAGGTGGAATGGGACCTACATGAAGTGCACAAGGACATCTATGGGGAAAACTCAAGTGGGCTCACCTTGGCTAAAAAGATTTTGAGAATAGGATATTACTGGCCTAAAATGGAAGTAGATGCATATAATTATGTGAAGAAATGCATCCCTTGCCAACAACATGGCGACAAGATCCATGTGCCATCACAATAATTGTAGCTATTCATTACACCCTAGCCCTTCTCACAGTGGGGGCTCGATTTCATTGGGAAAATCCACCCTACATCCTCCAATGGGCATAAAATCATTATCACTGCTACCGAGTATTTCACCAAGTGGGTAGAGGCTATCCCTCTTACTTTCACCACTAGTAATAAGATATCCAAATTCATCCTGAACTACTTGATCTGTCGATATGGATCCCAAAAGTTATCATTACAGATAATGGCAGACAATTCAAAAACAAGGATGTCAAAGAACTCTACCAAAAATTTGACATCCAACATCTCTTCTCCACCCCATATTACCCACAAGGTAATGGTCAAGTTGAGGCTCCTAACAAAACCCTAATCAAAATCCTCAAAAAGAGTCAATGAAGCTAGTCATGATTGGCACCTCCAACTCCACCCTTCTTTGTGGGCCTACTGCACTTCCATCTGCACACCCACTAGTGCCACCCCCTATTCCCTTGTCTTTGGCTCCGAAGTCATCCTCCCCCTTGAGATCAAGGTCCCCTCTCTAAGGGTGTCGTTGCAGAATATCCTACCAGATGAAGAATACATAATTGCTTGATTACAAGAGATAGAATTGTTAGATGAAAGGCACCTCAAGGCCTTGAACCATCTCCACGTATATTAGGATTGTCTACGCATGAGTTACCACAAGAAGGTCAGAACTCGAGAATTTGAAATTGGTGATCTTGTCCTCATGGAGAATTAGAAAAACCTTCAAGAAAGAGAAAATAAAGGCAAGTTCAAGCCTAATTGGCTTGGACCATATATAATCACAACAAAATATGGATCAGGGGCCTATCAGTTGGCTACTCCTAGAGGAGATCCTCTGCCAATGAATAACATGCAACAAAAAGATTCTATGCCTAGTCCTCAAAAAGTCATCAATTGTCAAAAAATAAAAAACTCATGAAAAATACATAAAAATGAAAAAAAGATTGTCACTCTGTGAAAACCTGGCAAATAGGCACCTTGTGACACCCAAAAAAAATAAAATCAATTCGTCCATCAGTGAAAACCACTTTGTGGCACTATAGGCAAGTACCTTGGTGAAAACCTCCATGCAAGCACCAAGGTAAATAATCTAGATCCATTGTCTATCAGGTCGGTGCTCCATCACCCTCACTATCCAATTCGCCCATCACAACATTCCTCCCCTAAAGCCTTGGAATAAATCATGCGTATGATGATGAGTCTTCACCTAAATCATGAATAAAGAATGTCCCATCAAACCGAGCTTTTGTGCCTCTATGTGAGCTCCATCAAGTCTTGAGGTTAGGCCCAAGTCCACAAGTTAATCTTCAAGGCCATTTGATCACTTGCCTAATCCAAAAGTCCACCCGCTCTGTCCTTTTCCATAGGGATGAATCCTTCCCTCGCCTAGCAACTTAATCCTCCACCCTAATCCTACTCTTGGCAAGAGGTGTTAGTTGGTCATGAATGAGTGACTTGTTTGATTTCTTATATTTTTCATTTAGACTTGCATCTTTTGCCCTACGACTTCTTGAATTTTCCATATCTAGGTATGTTTATAATAGGTGCATACTTGGGCATATTTTAGATCTCTCTTGTATAAACTGGCAACTTGGTACTAGTGTTTATCAACACTGACCTTCTCATGTACAAGAGGTATCAGTGTGTTTGAGGGTTTCCTTGCACATACCCACAACTTTGTACTAGTGTTTCTCAACACTTGCATAGCTGTGTGTATGGAATTCCCATTTGAATGTGAGTCATTCCATGCCTTGGGTTTCTCATGGCATCCTAAATCCTATAATCAGTGGTGCAGGTTACCCAGGGTAACATCAAACTAGGTTAGCTCTCCACATTTTTGTGCACAACTCTCAACATCATTCCATAAAGTCCTAATCTAATAATCCCATGGATTCTTCAATTCCCCCCCCCCCGCTACTATCCCATATTCTTTTATTTTCTATCTAAGATAATTAAATTACTACTAGCATATCCTCTCTTTGCATTATTCATTCATTTTATTCACGTAGGTGGCATTATTCATATAGATTTCATTTAGGTTGCATTACCTATTCATTTCATTACCCTACTCATTTAGATTCTCATTTTTCACAAACATTGCACTTAGATTTCATTGCATACATCATTTAAGTTGCATTATCCATTTATAGTAGATGACATTAATTCATTCAATTAGATTACATTACATTACTCATTCATTTAGATCACATCATTTGCATAGCATTGATGATTTACATTGCAATATTTGTATAAGTGACATTACATTCATTCCTCATATAGATGGCATCTACACTAATTAATCATTCATCATAAATCATTTACATCTACATCTACTATTGCATTACATCCATCATACATTTGCATATGCAGCATATATACACATCAAAAACATGATCACTCATCCTACACCCATAAACATGTTAGCAACATATCATAAGCATACATATATAAGCATCCACACTACATCACAAATAGGTCAGCACAACACATCCATAATCATCATCCATGCATCACATCACAAAATAATAAATATAGTCCATCATAATAAAGTACACACATCATCCGCTGCCACAAATCATATATATGCATATAAGCTCAATATGTCTATCATAATACAATGATCACCCTGAAGGGTCAAAATATGATACACAAGCCAAAATGGAGCTAGCTCTCCCCTCCTTTCTCTCCACCCCCTCCTCTACACCTCCTTCACCTAATCCTCCTGCTCCCCCTCCTCTAGGTGGCCTAAACCCACTAATCCACCTGTTTGCTGTCTCTATATGGGTCGCTAATTCTATGTCTTGAGGGATCGCACACTCTTAGTATACAAGGCTGATCACTAAGCCATAGGTACTACTTCATGGTATAGTCCCCTGTAGTAGCCTACCTCTCAAACTTCCCTCTCTTCCCTATCCCTCTGCTACATCATATTAGAGTACATCTATCCAAGCCCTATAGGAACCAACATCTGACGGGCTGCATCCCTCTCCCCCGCAGTCATATCACATCTACCACTGTACTTAGTCCCGTAGCTCCTCTAGATCATCTCCTACCAATGGAGAACATCCTATAAGGCCTCAATAGCTATCCCTGTTCATGCCTCCTCTAGCATCTGCTCAGACTCCTCCCTCTCCTCCCTCAGAGAATCCACCTCTGTCCTCGCTATATGGAGGCTCTCTATCAAATCTACTATCTCCCACTACAACCACTCCACCTCTGCCTCCAAACTCTCCCTCCCAGCTCTCTCTATCTGTATCTCATCCTCAAGGGAGTGGAGGCTCTCCTGGGTCATGTCTCTCTCATGTTGCACTATGTCAAGATCAGCCTGTGATACTCCTGCCCTACCCTCCACCTATGCCTCGGGAATATCCATGGGTACAACATCCTCTCCCCCACCAACCCCTCCCCCCATGACCTCTCCTACTGGTACTACTCCTCCCTCTCCCTCTCCCTCCTTGGGATCCCTCCTCTATACAACCCTAACCCTCTTCTATTGTCTACTAGCACCACACTCTGCACCAACCATGACTCTCTCACCTGGTTCATCATCCTCCCCGCCAACTATCAGATCTACTGTCGGTTGGAGCTCATCCTCCTCCAAAACCCAAGGAATGGTAAGATGTACTGGAAAGTGCCCCTCCCACTAGCTCTTATATCCCCCTGTCATCCTCAAATCCTCACCTACCCCCATCTTCTCATCCTAGACCAAATGTGATACTGTCTGAAAACTAGTCTTGCCCTCTAATGGACTCATTGTCGAGCCCCAAGATCTCACCTCTCGTGTAATCCGAGGATATAATGGGGATGACTGCCACTATTCTTGAACCTGCCCAAGATGTCTCGCTACTCTATAAGGTGCATAATAATCCATGATGTATACTGACCTACCAAACATCCACATCTCCACTCTAGCCCAGTGTAGCTGCCAAACCCCCCTCCAACTCTCACAACCCAAAAAAGGTCATCATGTAAACTGCATAAGCTCATCAAGAATCTAGTGCCAAAACCATACAGACCCTATCTGAGTGTAATGTAGCAGACCCTTGTACCTATCTACATATGGCCAATGCCCCACCTGTCCTATACACCTAGTGGCCGAGTAACCACAATATGCTCCCAAGCCTAGATATGGAGAAGTGTCACTCCCGTAGACAAGCTAGCATACTCCCTATACACTAATAGATGAATATCATGATATAACTGAGCCAACATCGTGTCTCCTTAGGCATACTGCATGCTATCATGTGCCATGAAATAAAGACACTTATTCCATCCAATAGGAAATCCATGCCCTCCGAGATCCAGTATAATCTGTTCACTCAAAAATGCACAAATCACCAGTACCACATGAGGAATATGCCAAATACTCATCGCCCTACCCAAATGCATCCTACTCCTATCCAACATCGACAAGGTCTCATACTTGAAAATCTCCTAAAGATAAAAATTTGCTGCATCCAAATGTTACTCTGGGATGACACCGTAAATGGAGATCTTCAAGATCCTCCATACATCCAGAAGAGTCATTGTCGCCTTGCCAGTAGGTAGATGGAAGGTGTTATACCTGCTGTCCTACCTCTCAACTAAAGTCATCATCATCATAGTATTAGCTTGAATCCTTGATCACCTGCCCACAAAATGCAACCCTAGAGCAGCTAAGACCTCCAACTCATCTGGCCGTAACTGTCAATATAAACTCATGGTAGTGGGCAAATGCTTCCTTGAAGCCAATGGCCCCAACTCAGCCTGCATCCAACAATCCAATTCATTATTCCATGTCCTCAAGTCCTATTCTACCCTTCGGTGCACCCATACCCTCAACCTATCCCAAAATTCTAAACCTATTTCTAATTTCTTCTTGTTGTGAAATATGGATCGAAGAAAAATGACAGCGATTCTGGAAGACTGATTGCCATGAGTTGTTGATCGTCTCCATCATCGAATCTAGTTTAAATACAAGAGGAAAGGTTGCCTACATAGGGACATGTCCATACGTGGCAGTTGCCATGTATGGACATGTCCCTATGGAGGCAACCGTTCATAACAATTAGTTTGTTTATGTTTAATTTCCAAACTGTATGCTCTGTTAATATATCACTCTCTAGATAATAACCAATTTACCATTAGTTAGATTCATGAGGGCTATATCTTAACACTCCCTCTTAGTAGGAGTGGATCTAAGTAATTTTCTTGGGAACATATTCTGTCATGACTTCCAACACAATTTGGGACAACATTTAATATAGTCTTGTCATGACAATAAACTCAATATATGATATCCGGCTCAGTCCAGGACAATCACTTAAGAAGTCAATCATGAGATGATCACATACTTTAGGATCAAGATATCCGGCACAGTCTGGGACAACAACTTAATGTAGTCCATCTTGACACTTGGTCAACTATTGTCAAGATCGTCACCTTGAAATAGTAACCTTAAACATAAGAAGATTGTCATCTTCTTGAACACAGTTAGAATATTGCAATATACATTTTATTTATTTATTCATGAAAAAATTACACATGGTAGGAATTTCATCCTAATAATCTCAATTATAATCTAGTCATACCAAGTTTACTTTTGAAGTATTCTATCTTCAATCTTGCAAGTGGCTTGGTGAAGATATCAGCATTTTATTATTTAGTACTGATGTACACTAGTTTTATGACATTTCGATCTACCATATCTCTTATGTAGTGATAAGGGATCTCAATATGTTTGGATCGATTGTGAAAAACTGGATTTACTGAGAGCTTGATACAGCTCTAATTATCATAGTGAATTATTGTTGAATTCAAATTTTTTCCAAATAATCCAAATAATAACTTTCTTAGCCATACCGCTTCACGAGCTCCCATGGAGGCTGCCATATATTCTGCTTCGGTGGAGCTTTGTGCAACTACTGATTATTTTCTGCTAAACCAAGATATCATAGCAGAACCAAGACTGAAGCAACACCCTGTAGTACTTTTACGGTCAGTGGTACTTCCGGCCCAATCAAAATCAGAATATCCTTCAAGTTGAATCTCAACATTTTCATACTTTAAGCCAAGTCCGATTGTGCCTTGTAAATATCTTAGAATGTGTTTAGCAGCCATTAGATGTATCTTCTTAGGTTCACACATAAAGTGAATTAATACATTTGTAGCATAGCAGATATCAGGATGAGTATTTACCAGATACATGAGTGAACCGACGATTTGTCTGTAGAGTGTGGGATCTGTAGGTTCTAAATCTTCTGCCTCAATTTTCAGCTTGTGCAAATTAGTTTCCATTGGTGTAGCTAATGGCTTACACTCCATCATCCCAAATCTAGTTAGAATATCTGTGGTGTACTTTCCTTGATTTAGGAAGATGTAGTTTTTCTTTTGTCATACTTCTAATCCTAGAAAATAATGTAGAAGCCCTAGATCCTTCATATCGAATTTTGCTGCCAGATCTTACTTACATTTCTCAATGAGATTATCCTCTCCTATTATCAAAAGATCATCCATGTAAAGGACCTATATAATCATATTTCCATTTGAAGCCTTGAAGTAGATGTTGGGATCTACTAGGTTCTTGGAGTACCCTAGTTTGGAGAGATAGTTGTCTATCCTTGCATACCAGGCCCTAGGTGCTTGTTTTAACCCATAGAGAGCTTTCTTTAGTTTACAAACATAGCAATTTTTATCATGTATGGTGAATCCTTCTGGTTGATATATATATAGTTCTTCTTCAATTGAACCATTTTGGAAGGCAATCTTTACATCCATTTGGTGAATTTTCCATCCTTTGGATGCTGCAATTGCAATGATTGTTCTTACTAACGTATACCGGGCAACTGGGGCAAATGTCTCTTCATAATCAATTCCTTCTTTTTGAGAGAATCCCCTTGCCACAAAGTGAGCTTTATGTTTTTCAATGCTGCCACAGATGCATATTTTATCTTGAATAACCACTTGGATGAGACAACTGATTTGTCTTTTGGTCTAGGCACTATATCCCAAACATCATTCTTTAGTATAGATTGATATTCTTCAACCATAGCATCTTTCCAAGCCTGTTTTGATAAGGCTTCTCTAACATTTGTTGGTTCAGAATTTGTGAGTTCGGTTAGAAGTGCAGCATAACATTTTAGAGTTCTTGTTCTCTTATTTTCTTTGGAAATTTCATTTGGTTCTACATTATTCTCTTCAATCATTTTCCTTGCCCATAGAGGTCTTTTCTTGTTATTGAGTGTTTCAATATTTTCATCAACAAGAGGTTTAGAAGCTCTTATGATGTCCTCCCTCTCAGTGTTTGAAGGTTTGGAATTTTCTATGATATTCTCCCTCTCAATCTCAGTTATGTGATCTTCTTCTTCTTTAGTAATGTTATCATCCTCAGGTTCTTTGAGTGTAGTGTTTTCTTCGAACATTACATCTCTACTTATCTCAACAGATTTTTTTCTTGGAATGTAAATGTGATATCCTTTAGTATTTTCACTATAGCCAATGAAGATACCTCTTTTTCCAGATGGTTCTAGTTTTGTCCTCTTTTCTTTAGGAACATGTATATATACGGGACAGCCAAATATCCTTAAATGACTTAAGTCTGGTTTGTTCCCTATAAAAGCTTCTTCAAGAGTTATGTTTTCTAGAACTGAGTGCGGACATCTTGTTTTGAATGTAGACTGTTGTATTTGAAGCTTCTGCCTAGAATGAAGTGTGTAAGTTTTGGTCATGCATCATGGCTTTTGCTGCTTCAATTATGGTTCTGTTCTTTCTTTTTGCTACTCCATTCTATTGTGGATTATATGGTACAGTATACTCCCTCTTAATCCCAACAGAATTATTAAAGTCTTTGAAGTTGTCAGATGTATATTCTCCCCCATTGTCGGATCTTAACACCTTAATTTTCTTCCCTAACTGGTTTTCTACTAGTGCCTTGAATTCTTTGAACTTAGATAGTACTTCATTTGAGTCTTTGCACTTTAGAAAATATATCCATGTTTTTTGAGAGTAGTCGTCAACAAAGATTATGTAGCATAAGGATCTAGTTAGGGATGGTGTTGACATGGGACCGCATAGGTCTGAGTGAATTAGTTCTAAAATAACTTTTGATTTGTGCTCGCTTGAGGGAAAAGAAAATTTCACATTCTTTCCCAAGGCACATCCTTTGCAAATGCCTATGTGTTCATATTTTAGTTGGGGCAATCTTGAAGTAATCTTCTTTATGTTGGATAGAGCACTATATCTTAGGTTTCCTAATCTTTTGTGCCATAATTCATTATTATTTGAAACTTCAAGATTTAGTGCTTCCTTTTGATCACTGCATAGTTTGTATAGGCTACCATATCTTGAACCTACTATTATGGCATTTTTGATATTTGTATTTTTAGGCCAGAGTAGAACTTTATCTTCATTGAAGGTAACCCAATATCCTTGATCAGCTAGGCCTGAGATTGAGACTAGATTTCTTTTTATTCCAGGTACAAACAGAACATCCTTTAATTGTAGAGATACTCCATTTCTTAGTTTGATAGTACAGGTCCCAATTCCTTTCACAGGATATGTGGAGTTATCTCCAATAGTAACCTCTTCACTTGAGTGCCTGTTAAGTGTTTCAAACTGATTTCTGAATCCAGTTATATGCCTTGATGCTCCACTGTCTATGATCCAAGTGTTTTTATTTGTATTTATTTTGCTTGATAGGGGTAACAAGAAAAGTGAGTTTTCTCCTTTGACTTCGACTAGAGTAGCTTGTGTTTTCTTCCTTTCTGGACAATTCCTGTGAGTGTGCCCATATTTGTCGCATTTGTAACACTGAATTTTAGACATATCTCTTTTCTGATGGTTTTTATTTCCTCTCTTCCGTTTGGAGAACTTTTTCTTTTTGTTGACGGTATTTGTATTAAGTGCTTGGATTTCTCCTTCTTTATTTGTCCCTAATCCTCTTGAGATTAGTCAAGATTCCTCTTGAATGCACTCATTCTTAAGTTGTTCAAATTTGGGTAAGGGGGGTGTTTTGCTAATACATTGAATGTAGGATTCCCATGAAATTGGTAATCCTCTTAGGGCTATGAGAGAGATTTCTTGATCATCTACCTCATTTCCAATAGTTTTTAATTGGTCTTTTACTTCAGATATCCTTGAAAAGTATGTAGATATTGTATCATCTTTATTCATCTTTATGTTTAAAAGTTGTTGTTTCAAGGTTAACATTCTGCTCGCATTGTTAACCTCATATGTATTTTTAATGGTTTTAAATACTTCATATGCTTTAGGCAGTCTAGCTATAGATGGAAGAATATGATCTTTGATTGAGTCAATAATTATTTTCTTTGCTTTATTATTGTGCCTTTTCTAGGTAGATTTCTCTAGTTCATCATTTGGCATGTCTAGATTTTCTTCTATGTAAGACTCTAATTCTAGTTCTTCAAGAATGGCAATGATTCGTATCTTCCAGGAAATGAAGTTGGAGGCTCCTTCGAGTCTATCTTCCACTCTCATATTACTTGACATTTTGAATATTTTCTTAGTCGAATATATCCTCTGCATATATAGCCTCTGTGTTGATTTGTTATTTACTTCTGATAAATGCTTATGAGTAATATGGCTGTCTAATTTATTCTCTTAGTAACTTGGCTCTGATACCATGTTGTGAAATATGGATCGAAGAAAAATGTCAACGATTCTAGAAGACTGATTGCCATGAGTTATTGATCGTCTCCATCATTGAATCCGGTTTAAATACAAGAGGAAAGGTTGCCTACGTAGGGACATGTCCATACGTGGCAGTTGCCACATATGGACATGTCCCTATGGAGGCAACCGTTCATAACAATTAGTTTGTTTATGTTTAATTTCCAAACTGTATGCTCTGTTAATATATCACTCTCCAGATAATAACCGATTTACCATTAGTTAGATTCATGAGGGCTATATCTTAACACTTCTTTCCCCAGCGCATGCACTAATTTACTTCACGCTCACGCAAAAACCATGGCGCTCGTGCATTCTGCAAGTGTATGCTCTAACAAACACCTTAGCCTATCCCACCCCTAACCTAGAAAATCCTTCAATGCGAGCGCCCATATAGCAGCGCAAGCACCTGCGTAATACCTTAAGCACTTGCGTAGATGCGTGAGCGCACGTGTTAAACACCAGTTCCCCCCAAAACCCCCTTTCTATCCAGCTTTCACCTGCTCGCTCTCGTGCTACTTGCTAGCGCTCACGCTACCCCATAGGCATGCACACTAAAATGACGATCAACGCGTCTGCCTCGCCTAATTTTGGCCCTAAACTAAGCCCTAATTCTATCCTAAACCTAAAAATCCACAAAGGAGGATAGTCCTACGTACTGGTGGTCCATAGTCTATGGGTGTGTCATACCATTAGATCCTCTCAGCGTGATGCTCACACGTGGGAATGTGATCCATCTCTCCTTCTCTCCTTCTACGCTTTGATTCACTCCAATGCTTGTGTGTAACAATGAATCCTCATTGGGTCCTTTGTGGCTTATATGGACCCCTTGGAGGGCCCATTCCCTCTGTGGTCTTTCTCCTTCTATTTCCTCTTCTAGTTTTTCTACATCTTCTCCCTCTTTCTTTTTCAGTTATCTCCTCCACCCAAATTCTTCCTTCTTCATTTCGAGAATTTTTTGTCAATCTTTTACAAAATTATTTTTGACAAAATTCTCGAGGGGGCATACACCTCCCACGCTTTACGCTGGGGCATCTATTTATTTTTTCTTCTATCTTTTACCCACTGCCAAATTTTCCGTTGTGTAAAAGAGGGCCAAAATGTAGACACATAAAAATAATTATTTTAAATTCTTGACATAATTAATTTATTAATTGTGCCAATTCTTATTCCTCCTCAATATTAATTAAATGTGTATGTGGGAAAAATGGAATAATAAAACTAAATATGTGAAAATTTACGATAAATACCAATCCACACACACACACAGGACTTCTTGATGCAAGCTATGGAGTAACGTAGTGTTACTCAGCTTCCCAAGGAGGGTCCCATGGTTCTCTATCTCACAATGTCCCTCAAACCAATGTTTTGCTCTCAGATTACTGAGCAAAATGGTTTAGGGATGGCAAATATGAGAACGAGAGAGATTTTAACTATTTTTAATATGAGATGTGTTATAAGCTAGATGAGATGCTAGAAATGCAATAAACTAAATGATAAGATGACGAGGTTAGTATGGAGATTATCCTAGTATACTATATTTAATCTATGATTGAACTAAAATGATAAATAAATTACTCTAGCATGCATATTCATGATTAATTCTGATCTAAAAGAGGCTAAATGATGAACATATATGGAATGAAAGCTTGAAAGAATTTGAGCATAAGTGTGATGCTTCAAATTTGAAAGATGATTGTTAGAAATGGAGGAATGAGAGCTCTATTTATAGCACAAACAGGGCAATGGATGGTCAAGATTGAAAGGTTTAATCAAGGGCCAGGTTTGAAAGTTGGGGATCCATGTGCACAATTGGCACCAATGAAATGGTGACAAGTGTCAACACAGGATTGGGTTGAAAGAAGAGGTTGGAGGCATTAAAGGCCTGAGGAGACCTCATGGTTATCTAAAGGCTAAGGGTCAAGTCTAAGTTAGGTTTACCCAATGAATTAGGATCTAATCCAAAGATAAACCTTTGTGCAAATGATTAAGAGATAATCATGGTCAAAGCATTAATGACCTGATGAGACCCTTGGGTTGAGTAGAGGTTGAGTCAAAACAAATGTTTTAACCATGTGGGAGGGTTTGAAATAACCATTAATGGTTATTGGAGACTTTGTGGATTAAGTGGTTGAAGGTTGGAAGCCTTTAATGGTTTTCAAAGACTTTAGGGTTTTTTGGTGGTTGAAGGTTGAAAACCTTCAATGGTTATCCAAGACTTTGGGCCATTTGAGAAGTGACCTCCCTTTGCTTAGGGATGTGACAAAGTTTAGAGGAGGGTTAGGTTAATTAGAATCGATTAGAAGATTCTAGAAGGGGTTAGGAAGGGGTTTAGGATTTTGCAAGTGGATGAGGGGATAATAGGATTTAGTTGAATTAAATGATTTTCATTCAATTTGGTTGCAATTTGGAGAAATTAAATAAATATGATTTATTCAATTTAGGATAACTATTTAATTAAATTTGAATTTAATTAAAAGTGGCTAGGGGGATTTAATTGAATAAAATGATTTATTCATTAAATGGTATAGTGAATTTTATTTAAATAAATCGAGCAATTTACTTAATAAAATAGAAGAATGTGATTAACTTAATTAAATTGGATTTAATTAAATAGGGAAATGAACATAAAATATTCATTTAGGAATATGGTCATTTTTATGCGTCTACATTTTGCCCCTCTTTGAAGTGACGTGTGTGCACATGTTAATTCAAAGAAAATGATGTGTTTTTGTGTTTTTATGATCAAATGCAATTTTTGTGTTGCTCTTTTGATTTGTCAGTCGTGCCCCAGATTTTGATGTGATACCCCAGATTCGATATTTGATGTGATGCCCCCTCGGGAGATGAATCAATATTTTTTTGTTTGGAAAATTTCTGATTTAAATTGATGACATTCGTATGATGTGTAGGATTTCATGTGTGTAATTAGTGTGTAAATTGATTCATCTCCCGATAACTTACAAATGTTTTGGTATAGGGGAGACCGCGACCGTATTACAGGCCCAGTTAGTTAACCCTAATTTCATTTTCCTCCTATAAAAGGGGAAAAGGGTTTGATTTGAATTCATTTGTGCTTGTTGACTTTGAAGAAAAGAGAATTGGGTCTGGAGAGAAAATGCCTATTCCCTATCACAGGCACCGTTTCGAGCACGTCCGGAGGTACCGGAGACCAGCTGCGCGTGGACCACCAGTAAGTCAACGTTTTTGACCCCTTTTTGATTTTTTATTTTGTCATTTTTAGGTGTTTTTTGAATTTTCAAAGTTGGACAAATCGTTTTAGCGCGTCTAGGATGTAAAATAGCGCATACGAAGTAAACAGTAGCGCATAAAAGTCAATTGATAGGTTGCATCCGAAAGTATTTTGTTAGCACATAGCCGATCTGAGTTAGCGCGTCCACGTAGAATAGCGCAGGTAATGCGTTTAGTAGCGCTTTGGAGGAACAGGGTAGCGCGTAGGACTAACCTAGCGCATAGGAGTCGCAAAAGTTCACATGAAACAGGGAGTTTAGCGCGTAGGAATAATCTAGCGCATAGGGCTGAAAGGGTAGCGCCCAAGCAAAGGGGTTTAGCGCGTAGGATGAACCTAGCGCATAGGATGAAAAGAGGAGTGCTTAGGGAGGACAGATTAGCGCGTAGAAATATTCTAGCACATAGGTTAGTTTGGGTAGCGCGTGGGAGGAAAATAGTAGCGCGTAGACAGAGGCTAGCGCATGGGATAAATTAGATAGCGCATAGGTAGAAAAGGGTAGCGCATAGATGGAATCTAGTGCGTAAGGCAGATAGGTTAGCGCGTAGGACAAGCAGCCTAGCGCATGGGTCTGTTTTAGCGTTTTGGGGGTCTGTTTTAGCGCATCCATCAAAATTTGTACTTTTGGTATTTTTGAAAAGTTGTATTTTTGCGTGCCTGTCGTGTTTTTGATGCATGTATCCAAGATGAGCATTTGTATAACTTGTTTTAATGTGAATGTTTCCAAGTTATGTATAGATATCAAGCTATTTGTTGTGATCAGAACATGATTTATTTGTGTTATCTGTTTTAAGTTCAAATGTGTATGAAAGCCTGAGTTGTTTTACAAGCCAATATGGGTTGGAAACTTGAGTTGTTTTACAAGCTGATATGGGTGGGAAACTTGAGTTGTTTTACAAGTTTGTGATTGTGGTACTTGAGTTGTTTTACAAGTTTTGATATGGTTTTTGAGAACTTGAGTTGTTTTACAAGTTGATATGAAATGATAGGTTTTTGAACTTGATGTAGATGAGCAAATTTGTTGCATGTTTTTGATGTAATTTTTATTTTGATATCTTTTTGTTGATGTGGAATCTGATATTGGATATGTTTTGTTTGTTGATAGGAGTGATTGGGCATTGTGCAGTCGAGGGAGAGATTCCCGAGACCATGGACATTGATACCACGTCTGACACAGGCAGACTTGGACATTATTGAGCGATGCGGATTAACCTCACTTCTGGATATGCCGCGGTTCACTGTGAACCGGGGACTATTGACAGCTTTGGCGGAGAGGTGGCACAGCGATACGAACACCTTCCATTTTACTACGGGAGAGATGACCGTGACGCTAGAGGACTGTTATCGCATTCTGCGCATTCCTGTGGTAGGAGCCATATTGCCCTATGAGCAGACGGAGGAGGGCGGCACAGAGGCATTGCGCCGGATTTTTCATGATGAGAGTGTCTGCGGTTATGAGATCCCGTGGCAGGAGTTCCTGGATCTAGATTATGCACCGCTGCCATCTGTATTGGCAGGATTTATTGGAGGATTCCTTTGTCCTGATCGCAGGTCAAAGGGATTTTCAGTGGGATGGGGGCTGGTTCTGGAGCAGATGGTCACACAGGGCCGGAGATTTGCATGGGGGTCAGCGATGCTGGCCCACCTCTACAGGAGCCTGCATGAGGTGGTATACCTTGGATATGGGAGTCTATCAGCAGGGGTGACCCTTTTACAGGTATGGTGCTGGGAGCACATTCCAGCAGCGAGGCCACTGGCAGACAGGGATAGGCCCGTAGGGGCGGCTTATGCTTATGGTTATAGAGGCCTAGTTGTCCAGCGTAAGCTGGGCAAACTAGAGCACTAGAGGAGGGTGTTCGACGATATAGATACGGTCACCTGGAGACCGTATACAGACTGTGAGGTGTGGGCAGAGGATGGGATGGAGATGCCTTTCATTTTTATGACGAGGTATCTGATCGGGAGGAATCCATTCGTTATAGAGTGATTTTTGGTTACCCGAGTTTTGCGACAGTTCGGGAGGCAGCAGGGGATTCCACAGGGGGCGTGCCTATACGCACGGCGGCAACAAGATGTGGCCGATTGGGGGCCGACCATTGACAGTACCGTGGCCATTGAGGAGTTTACCGGTTTGGCTAGACAGATCTGGGACTATGCCCTAGAGATACAGGATGCTGGCATGACGGACGAGTTTGCTCGTTTATTTGCTGCTCGGGCTGTTGCGAGGATCTCAGATCCAGAGGAGATGAGACCGGTTTTTGATTCGGATGGAGAGGAGGGAGACGGGGGAGATGAGGGGGATGATGGGGATGATGGTGGAGATAGAGGGGGGAGGAGAGGGAGAGGTGTGCAGAGGGCGGTGCGGTAGGGTCGGATTGAGAGGGGGAGGGGTGGATTGGCCATTGGAGCCGGGAGAGAGGGGAGAGTTACAGAGGTATTAGTGGCAGTGGGAGGAGAGGAGGAGGTGGGGAGGCCAGTACAAAGGAGGAGGATAGATATACTTCCACCTCCTGTACCCAGGACAGGCCGAGTGGGGGGAGTGGCGCCAGCACAGGTACCACTACGGGTTCGAGTGCCGGGTCACGTAGAGGATGCGCAGATCCGGACGCTATAGATCACTGTGCAGCAACTGCAGGCACAGATTTTGACGTATCAGCGGCAGATATCTCAGTTGACCACTGAGAGAGATACCGAGATGGAGCGGCGGGGCCGAGCAGAGGAGGCCTTGGCGACCGTACAGAGAGCAGCGGCGGGTGGTCCCTTGAGAGACACCCTTAGAGAGCTGACACGGAGTGTGCAGGAGGCTGCATACTATAGGCGTCACTATGAGGCGGCAGTGCCTAGAGAGCAGCGTGTCGAGAGCTTTGCACAGTCGAGATCGAGTCGATCTCGAACTGCTGGGACACGATCTGAGAGCCGTGGAGTGACAGGGCCAGTGGGACAAGACCCGCCTGCCGATCCGGGTGCGAGTGTTTCAAGAGCCAGACAGGATCCTCCTGGAGATCCAAGAGCAGGTGCATCAGGAGCTAGACCATCTCCATCAGGGGATAGTCATACTTGAGAGACACGGTCTCTATTGTATTTTGAGCAGTGTATTCTTTGTACTGGACACAGTTGTGACACATTTTGTAGATTTTGATCATTTTTTTTAGAGATATATATATACAGCACCATTTTTGACCGATGTGATGTGTTTATGGATGCATGTTTTATGTGTATCACTTCCTTTTTATATGATGATGTAATGCTTATATATATGATGTATGATGCAGGATGTATGTTTTTGTATGCTGTGAGATGTATCTTGAAAATGAGATATATGATTTTAATATGCTGCTACATGTAAAATGATGTAATAATGATGCAAAATGATATGTAAAAATGACATGCAACTAATTGTAAAATGGTATGCCATTAATTGTAACATGATATGCAATTTTTTGTTTTTGGAGCATCTCTCACTCTGTATTTGCCATCTGAAAGAACCATTTATTTGCTTTCTTTGTAAATATCATCATGGAGCTTTGTTTGATTTTTTTGGATATGTTGAAAATTTATACAAGCATAATGGTATAATTGAACCATAATGACCTGAGTAAAATTTACATGATTTTTAATTTTGCAAGATAGCACAAGCATCAAGGTATAATTGAACCAGGACGACCTGAGTGCGTATTGCGTAAACATACAAGATTAGATCATTTATATGTGTGAAATGGAATCAGGCCTTCAGTGATAAGGATCACGTCTCGAGGCAAATATCCACACAGTACAAGTGATCGCCTCCCAGACAGAAGACTAAGAAAATGTTGGAAGTTCCTCATGATCTCCGGCTTTTGAAGCTTTTGATGAGATAAGGAGAAGATTCCAATTTATTTAAAAAGTTCAAAATGCAAAATAATCTAGACTTTAATGTGATAATGCAACATTGAGTACTTCAGAAAATCATCCATCCTTGAGATTTTTGTGTATTGTTCGTGTTTTGGTTGTTTGTGATGAAGTGTGTTTGTTGGATGTCCCGTGTCTGAGGTTTTACAATAGTTGGAATGTCTTTGAATGTTTGCAAGTTTTTGAACAATTTAATGCCCCTAGATGAGTGTTCGTCTGGATATGATTATGTATAGTGATTTCCAAGCCATGGTGAAATACGATAAGAGAATAGATGAATAACTCAGGATAGTGACTACGCTAAGTATGTCCTGGATGGATAGATGCTAAGTGTCGGGCAATGGCCGATAGTGTTTTGATGAATAAACTGACATGGATATAGATAAAGGAGCCGGCCTTTCACAAGGGCGCCTGTTTACCAGGTTTTCACCATTTGTTTTTATTGTACTTTGTGTTTTGACTTTTTTTGGATTTTTTATTTATATATATATATTTTTTTTGTTTGTTTTTGGTGTTTTCCATGCACTAGGCTACCTTAAGTATAGTACTTCTTTAGATGAATGCTGTTAGTTGGATCATCAAGCACATCTCCTTCAGAATTTGTTAGCTGATAGGCACCTAATCCATAGACTGAAATGATGACATAGGGACCCAACCAGTTAGGTTCAAATTTCCCTTTCTTTTCTCTATCTTGCTGGTTTCTTGGATTTTCTTTTAAGACTAGATCACCAACCTTGAAGTTACGAGGAATGACCTTATGATTGTAGCTCCTGCACATGCGTTGCTGATATGCTTTGAGATGAGTATAAGCATGTTGGCGTCTTTCATCTAATAGTTCCAATTCTTGCAGTCGGTTGACTCGATACGCTTCATCTGGAATCAAACCTTTCAAAGAGACTCTAAGAGATGGAATTTCTACCTCCAAGGGTAAAATAGCCTCTGATCCATATACTAAGGAATATGGTGTTGCCCCTGTAGGTGTGCGGATGCTAGTCCTGTAGGCCCAAAGAGCTGGATTGAGTTGTACATGCCAATCTTTGCCTGCATCATTCACCGTTTTCTTGAGGATTTTTAGGATTGTTTTGTTAGATGCTTCTGCCTGACCATTTCCTTGTGGATAGTATGGTGTAGAAAACCTATGCTGAATTTTGAATTTTTCACATAGTTCCTGCACATCTTGGTTTTTGAAAGGTCGTCCATTATCTGTGACGATTGAACTTGGAATACCATATCTGCAGATGAGATAATTCAGGATAAAAGAGGCAATTTGTTTCCCAGTCACTGTGGTCATGGGGACTGCTTCAATCCACTTGGTAAAGTATTTTGTGGCAGTTATAATGAACTTGTGTCCATTTGAAGATGAAGGATGTATTTTGCCTACCAGATGCAATCCCCACTGACAAAAGGGCCATGATGTGGTAAATGGTTGTAGTTCCTGTGCTGGTGCATGTATCAGATTGCCATGGATTTGGCATTTAGGACATTTCTTAGCGAAATGATATGAGTCTTTCTCCATTGTAGGCCAGTAGTATCCCATTCATAGAAGCTTTTTAGCAAGAGTAGTGCCACTCGAATGTGTGCCACAAATACCTTCGTGAAGCTCGTGTAAAGCTGAATCAGAATCATTACGATCAAGACAACGAAGAAGAGTACCATCTAGACCTCGATGATATAAGGTATCAGCGGTAAGGGTGTAACGGGCAGCTTGTCGGATAAAGTTACGTTTTTGGTTACGGGATTGGTCAATGGGTAAGATATTATGCTTGAGGTAGTCGTATATTGGTCCATATAACGGAGAATTTGAACTGGTTAAGGCATATATAACATGGGATTCGGAGTGGTCATAGGCGGGGGAGAACAATTGCTCTACCAGGAACTCATAACGACTCTGTTGTTCTGGAATTTGTAGTAATGAAGCGATCGTAGCCATTGCATCGACTGCTTTGTTATTTAACCTTGGTATTTGTGCAAAGGTGATGTGCACAAAATACTGCTTGAAGTCATCCACCATCCGTTTGTAGGGTAGTAACTTATCATCTTTTGTCTGATAGTTGTTGTTGATCTGATTGATGACTAATTGTGAGTCTCCATAGACCTTTAATTCTGTGATTTTCCACTCGACAGCCATTTTGATGCCTATGACCAATGCTTCATATTCAGCCATATTATTTGTACAGGGAAACATAAGCTTGTATGATCTCGGCACAGTGTGTCCTTCAGGGGTGATGAATAGAATGCCGGCCCCTGAACCATGTTGTGTATAGGATCCATCAAAGTATAGGGTCCATTGTTTGGAGGAGAGAGCAAAAATGTCCCTGTCTGGAAAGTCAATGTCCATGGTTTGTTTTCCTGGTAGCGGTGCTTCAGCCAGCTGATCTGCAATTGCTTGTCCTTTGATGGCTCATCTTTCTATGTAGTGGATGTCAAATTCACTAAGAATCATAACCCATTTAGCCAATCGGCCTGTGAGAGCTGCCTTGCTGAGTAGATACTTGAGAGGATCAATTTTGGCTACTAGCTTGATAGTGTGTGCTAGCATATAATGTCGGAATTTTTGAGATGCAAAAACAACTGTTAGGCAAGCCTTTTCAATGAATGTATAATTGAGCTCATAGCCATTCAATGTTCTACTGATGTAATATATGGCGCGTTCCTTTCCTTGTTGATCTTCCTGTGCCAATAATGCCCCCAGTGAAACATCTGTCATTGATATATACAATATAAGAGGCTTTCCTGCAATTGGCGGTACTAGAACTGGTGGATTCATCAGGTACTATTTAATTTGGTAAAAAGATTCGGCACATTTGGTCTCCCATTTGAATGGCACATTTTTGTGTAGCAAATGGTTAAATGGCAGACTTTTGTCTGCTAGTTGAGCAATGAATCGTCTGATAGATTGAAGTCGCCCTTGGAGAGATCGAAGTTGACTGATATTCTTTGGCAGTGGCATATCCATGATGGCTTGTATCTTTGCTGGATCAACTTCAATACCTTTAGCTGATACAATGTAACCTAGTAACTTGCCTGATGTAACCCCGAAGACACACTTCTTAGGGTTGAGTCAGACTTTGAATTTCTACAACCGATCAAAGATCTTTGTTAGGATGCCAAGATGTTCAGCTCTGGTGAAAGATTTTGCTAGTAAATCGTCCACATAGTCTTCCATGAATGTGTGCATCATATCATGGAATATTGTTGTCATTGCTCTTTGATAAGTGGCTCCAGCATTCTTTAAGCCAAAAGGCATTACATTCCAATAGTATGTTCCCCAAGGATAGGTGAATGTTGTTTTGTCTTGATCTTCAGGAGCTATTTTGATTTGATTATAGCCTGAGAAACCATCCATTAATGAGAGCATTGCATGGCCTGCTGTGAGATCTACAATTATATCGATACTTGGCAGAGGAAAGTCATCCTTTGGGCAAGCTTTATTGACATCTCTGAAGTCGGTGCATATTCTGATACTACCATCTGGTTTTGAGACTGGAACTATGTTAGAAATCCATTCTGCATAGTCAATAGGTCGAATGAATCCAACATCTAATAATTTCTTTAATTCTGTTTTGACCATGAGTGCTATCTGTGGATTCATCTTTCGTAGTTTCTGCTTGACTGGCTTGACCCCCGCAGAGATGGACAAGTGATGCATGATTAGGTGTAGATCCACTCCATGCATATCAGCATATGACCAGGCAAAGTTAATTTGCTGTCCTTTAAAGAAGATGATGAATGCCGATCTTTCCTCCTCTGTCAGATATTCTGCAAGATGTATATTTCTGGCTGCTTTAGTGGTACCAATGTTGATTGATTGAGTGGGCTCAATCAATATGGGTGATCGTTCATGAAAATGTTCAGGAAGAGTGTCAAGTCTCCCATCGTTAGGTGCCTTAAAAAGGTTTTCACCCTCCGATACGTCCTTTATTTTTACTTTTTTGGGAGCCATTGCTGCCATTGACTGGTTTTCAGCATTAGATTCATTATTTGATTCATTTTTGCGACTGAGAGACTTGGCACTCCCTGTAGAACAAACATCGTTATGTGGTTCACTGGCAGAGCCTGTTTCAGGATTTATGGTACATAGGTAGTGGATAATAGATTCATCATTTGGAAAAATTGGGATATCATGAGTCTCAGGTTCAGTCCAGTCGATGAGATCAGGGAAGACAAGTGGTAAGGAATCATTGGGCGGGTCAAGTCCAGCTACTGTAAGTGTTAGAATAGAGTTATCATCGTGACGGGTCTTGTTTTTAAAGAAGTTTAGGGTTTTATCGAGGTCTTCGATGGTGTCAACTTCTTCATAGACTTGTTCATAATATTTCTGTTCGCCTTCCTGAACATCATAGATATGTTGTGGTCCAAATTCGAGAGGTCTATCTTCTACGTTATGTTCTTCTTGAGAAATGGATATGAAATCAGGATCATCTGGGATATTTGTAGTAGTATCTGAACAGGTACCCCATTCATATTCATTTGAATCTGTCTCATAGTCATCATCCCAAATTCTATCTATGTTGTAGATAGGTATGTTGTATGGCGAAAATAAATCCTTGATGATAGATACTATTTTGACATTCTGTGTTGATTCTGTATCTGATCCATCTTCTACATTCTGGATTTGTTCATAGATTGTGCTTCCTCGGGGAGGAATGATGGGTGCTTGTGATGATAGGATTGGTTCTTGAGCCACTAGTGTGTGAATATGAGCCACTGCTACAAATATGGCCTTCTTATGATTCAAAAGTTTTTCCTGATGTATCTTCTAATCTTGACGTTCTCTTGCCTTACGGATTGTTTCTGCTGATTCAAAGAGAGCTTCTTGCCATGATTCTTCTTTGTATTTCTTCTTTTCTTTCCATTGAGGTTTTGCATTTGTATGAGGCGGCCGTTTTAATAGGAAAGTGAATTTAGAACCTAATCCTGCTTTATTTCTACTAGGTTGTGAAGGAAGATCTATAGGTTCAGTGACTCCTTCTTGGCGTTTCCCAATAGGTCCTTTACTGCCATATCCCATTTGTTTCATGATCAAGTAGCCTTTTCCATACAGGTGTGTTGGTAGAACAATGTCTAGAGCGGCCGCTCTATTAGCTTCTTCTTTATCTTTGTATAGCCAGTTAAGAACATCTTTATCTTCTGATTCATGTGCTAGAGTCCCTAATTGGATGAAGGTACCATCAAATTTAGTTATGGGCTGAGTTGCCAGATGTGTTGATAGAGTAGGTAAACCATGGGATCTAGGTGATGTTGGCAATTTGGTTAAACACAAAGGCTCCATAGAGTATTCGCCCATGCCTTGGTCTTTGATTTGTATTTTCTGTTTGAAATCTCCCCATAAGGAGTTGGATTTTATGGTTGGTGGATCAGATGTTGGAGACCGCTGCTTTTCTCTGTTATAAGGAACCAAACTATCTTGGGCTGCCCCCATTGCATTGTAATGTTGAAATGGATTGTGATCAGCTGATATGGAGATTTCCTGTCCATCATGAGGAAACTTGACACACTGGTGGTATGTAGAAGGTACTGCTTGCATTTCATGTATCTAGGGTCGGCCTAATAAGATATTGTAGGTGAGATCAATATCTAAAACTTGACATATAGTATTTTTTTGCACTGGTCCTACCTGAATAGGCAATATCACTGTTCCTTTAGAGGACCTTTCCTCATCATCATATGCTTTTATGGTAATCTTTTTACAAGGATCAATAGATTCTTCTGAGAAACCTAGTGCACGGATAAGCTTTAAAGTACATATATTAAGTCCGGCTCCTCCATCTATTAAGACTCTTTTGACACGGTGTTTGCAAACAATGACTTCAATATGTAGAGGAGTATTATGCGGATGACTCAATGAAGTATTATCATGCTCTGAGAAGGTGAGGTTATGAGACTCTGTCATGTGGGCCACCATAGCTTGAAATCTGTCTGTGTCCAGATTTTGAGGTACATTTGTTTCTAAGAGTGCTTGCTCCAATATGTCTTTGTGTCTTGGAGATAGTTTCAACAATTCCAGGATAGATATCTGAGCCGGAGTCTTGCGCAGTTGATTAACTAAGTCGTATTGGATCTTTGGTGTGGTAGTTGGAGGTGCAGTATGTCCCTTCAGGACATATTTCTGAGTCTGGGTTGTTACATTGACAGATTCATGATCACGTTTATCTCGAATGGTTATAACATTGACTTGATGGTCATCGGTTGATATGTGATTGATTGTGTTGTTGTAGATGTGATTAATACGAGCTCCACGGGTATCATTTGAAGTGGATGCTCCATCTTTGTTATAATTTGGAAGAGGATCTTTGAAGGCTTCGTGATCATTATTTGTTTTGAGACCGTCCACCGTTAAGTCACCTCGATCAATCATGTCTTGGATTATGTGTTTCAATCTCATGCATTTGTTTGTTCTATGACCTTTGTTTCGATGAAAATCACAATAGTGTGAATCATTCCACCAAGGTGGTTTGATTGGGGGTTCATAATTGTTGATTGGAGGTAAAGAAAGAACCTTGTTTGCTAACAGCTCTCTGAATGCGGACTCTAATGATTGGCCCAATGGTGTGAAGATATGCTTATGGAAATTGTTGGTGTTGTTGCGTGAATTGTTGTTAGGCCCTGGATTCAGGTTTTTGTTTTGATTATCGTTGGCATTGTTGGTATTGAGTTGTCCTTGAGCATTGTTTGGTGCATATGTATTAGTACTGGGAGTAGTATTTTTAGGATTTTTTGTATTTTGAGTATTTCCCAATAAGGCAAGCACTGGTTGCTTAGATTTAGGATCATATGATTCATTGTTGCCTTCGTTTTTGTTTTGAGTCCAAAATCGAGTTTTGTCTAGATTGGTATTGTTTTGGTTATTGTAGTTTGATGAGTTTGTTCCTTCTTTGTAGAACTTGAGTGTTCCCTTTTTGACACAAGCTTCCTCTACTTGGATGCCATTTTCGATTAATTTGTCAAAAGATGGTATGCATTGAAGTTTGAGTCTGTAACTCATTTCACCATTCAAATTATCAATGAAGATGTCCATTTTCTCTTTTTCAGGAATATCTCGAGGATACCTTGATACCATGCGTCGCCAACGTTGAAGGAATAACATGAAGGTTTCATTGTTCTTTTGTTTGGTGTTGCAGATATCTAACATGTTTATGGCATGTTGGATGTTGTAAGAATAATGGGTGATGAACTTGTTAACCAATTCGTCAAATGATCTAACAGGTGGTGTAATCTTGGATAACCATTCCATTGTTTGTCCTCCTAGGCTTCTTGGGAATAACCGCATCAGATAAGTGTCATTATGAGCAAATTCAAGACTCATAGTGCAAAATTCTCGAACATGATCTCGAGGATCACCTTTCCCATCATATTTATCAAATTTGGGAATGTCTGAGTTTGGAGGAAAAGGTATCATGTTTAAGCTTCTGTCAAATGGATAAGGACAGATTTCGTTTATAGAGTACCGCACTGTTGTCCCTTGTTGCATATCGTGTATTTGTCTTTGCAACATTTGCATCTATTGAGTAAGAGCAACCAAGGGCGCATTATCTTTCCGAGGGAAGAGTTCTTCCCTCGTATTTGTTCTCAACTGAAAAGGTGCAGTAAATGGTATGCATTGTTCTGGGGTTTCAAATACAGGTACTCGCATTTCTGGTATATGTTGTTCAGGTATGCGAGTCTCTTCTTCCCTTTGTTGTTCTTGATATGTGTATTGTTGAGATCCTGTTTGAAAGACGTTTGCGTCAAAATCTTCAAGAAGTTTGATACCTTTGCTTGTAAGCATAAGTAGATATTTTTCTTTGTCATTTTCCATGAGTTTTTCGATGAGTTTTTGGAATGAAGGATTTTCTTGGCATTCTTGAAGAATTGCGTCAGTAATTTCAGGATCTTCTGATGATGGAACTTCAAAAGAATTTGATAATCTGCAATTCATACTTGATTCCGCGGGTGTTTCGCTTTGTTTGTTTCGTTGAGATCGAGTGACAGGCATTTCAATAGAAACTTTCAGTGATGAAAGGAATAAAGTCCGTGTTGATGTTGTGCTCTGGCATTGGTGGTTCTGGTCTAGATGTGTTATATGTGATGCACTCGTCAGGTAGGAATGCTGGATTGATCTTTCCTCCGCGGTTTATCTTTTGATTAAAAGCAGACTTTTGACAGTATGCTCTTGTTTTCAGGGGTTCTTTGTCAAATTCGCTGGATTTGTTTTGGATATAACGTTTGACGTGATGAAGAAATACCCGATGGGATTTGAAGAGTTGACGATTGATGTATAAAAATTTATTTCTCTTGATGAATTTGGAAAAGCTAGGTTGCTGTTTCTTCAACGTGATGTTGCGATAGAGGTTCTTTCTTTTCAGAATGAGGGGATTAGTCATGCATGAGTGATCAATGATTTCCTTTGATTTGTTTGGATTCAGTTGATTCTTGTTTCGAAAATTTCAAATCTTACTTTATCAGGATGAAGGTTTAGCTGCCCCTTCACGATAAAGCGTGTCAAATGATATGGATAAGAGTTTCCCGCTCTGGAAACTGGATTTGACAATTTGGAAAAATTTCTAGACAAGTGTTTTTGAGATAAAATCCATAAGATGTTTAAAGGATTGAATTGATACTGATGATGAAAAGTTTCCGGATTATGATAGGAAAGACATCCTATATTGCTCGATTCGTTTTTGGATTTGGACAACCTTGTTTGACACAAATTGGACTTGAGAAATAGTTTTATGGCTTGTTTTTGTCACTCGGGTTTGATAAAAGACGTGTTTTGATGAAAAACTGTGTTTTAAAATATTTTGAAATTTTCAAAATTTTTGGTTTTTTCAACTCTCTGTTTTTCTCCTTTTTCTCACGCGCTAAAACAGGTGTTCAATGCGCTAGTAAATTTTCTCAATGCGCTAAAACTATTTACCCATGCGCTACTCTGCCCCTGGTTACGCGCTAAAACATTGATTCTGGAAAATTTTGTTTTGTTGACTGTGAAATATGCACGCGCTAGACTGTATTTTCCACACGCTAACTGGTTTGGTTAATGCGCTAAAACAGGAATTCGACACGCTAAGCTGTTTGTTCCATGCGCTAAAAAAGGCTATTTCGAAATTTGTTGTGAAGTTTTTTTGGAAAATCACGCGCTACACTGTGACTTTCACGCGCTATACTATGACTTTCACACACTATATGTTTCTGTTAATGCGCTAAAAGATTCCTAACACGCGCTAGAATATGTTTTGTACGCGCTAAAAGATTGGTTTCTGTTTTGCTTTTCAGTAGAAATGCTACTGTTTTTGTGGTACGCGCTATTTTGTTCTGCAGATGCGCTAAAATAACTGTTTGACGCGCTAATATGTTGTTCCTACGCGCTAAACTGCCCTGATTTTTCCTTTTGGTGTCTTTGTGATGTTCTTGATTTTTGTTGAGAGAATTTTTAAGTAGGATGAATGATTTTCTGAAATACAAAATGTAAGCACGGCACACAAAGTACAATCATTTCACTTAATCTAACATAAAGTGTATGTTCTGCCGAGGATGTGTTCAAATCCCCAATGTTTTAACAGGTTGGATACAAGATAAACACTCCAAAAAGACTCTTTATTCAAGGGTCATAAGCAACATCATAGCTCACTAGTCTCGATACTCTGTCAGCTCAAACAGCCGTGTCACCCCCTAGAGGGCGCCCGTTTTTTTGCCTTTTGCCAGAAGTTAACCCAAAGTGAATTGCTTCATAGTTGAGTAGTTATCTTGGGAGATATATGGTGAGTAATCTTGTAGGCGGATTCTTCCCCACCCTTGCACTATGATGTTACAAATGTTTGGATACTGACTCAGCTCAAAGTTTCTAATGCTAAGGTTCTTAATCAGGCTTCCCATTCGGCCGTCAGTGATAAACTCCCTCAGGAGGCTTCCCAACCTTTAGAACAAAGGCTTTACGTATCTCAAGGATACTAGGGGAAGGCTAATCGCTGCGCGCAACCGTTGAAAAGGAATTTCGTCACTTTCCACATTTGATTATAGTGGGTTGGAATTCTTGGCGTCAAAGCCGTTCCCCACTTAGGTCGTTCCCTTCACACCGGCCATAAACGACTTTAAGAGTTGAGTGCAACTCCTCGGGAAGGCAGGCCTGCTAAAGGATTTATTTCTTGAAACACTGAAAGCATAAGAGTGGTGTGGCTTTTTGGTCACCCAGTTAAGGGGAGAGCATATACCTTCCACTTTCGAGACAAGGCAATCAAGTTGTTCTTTTTAACCCTCAAGACAATAATTTGCTAACTTCTAATTGGAGATGTTGCTCCAATAAGCATGATGTTCTTTTTTAATCCTTTATAGCAATAATTATCTAATCTATGGAAAATAGATCGTCAACAAAGCAAATTTTGATTTTCGAGGTCAACAAAAAGGAAAAACGTTTTGCTTGTAAAAACAAATCTCCTCGCTTTTCCTGCAAGAAACTTGTTAAAAATCCTGCAAATAGAAAGAAATTTGTCAGTTTGTTCCGGGGGACTTCCACAAGTCTAAATTTTTTTTATTCGGTTACAAAATCTTTTTGTTGGTTTTGTTTGTGATGCACTACAGAACAAACTGTAGGCGCTACAATACTCTTCGGATGCGCTACTGTTTCGTTTCCGTGCACTATTCTATTTCCCGGATGCGCTACTCTGTGGTTCAAACGCGCTAATTTATGGTTTGGTTTTCCCACGGTCTGTTATTCGGGAAATTTTGAATTTCAATGCGCTAACTGTCTGTTGAGATGCGCTGGAAGATGGAGTATAAGCGCTAAAACTTTGGGTCGATGCGCTAATCTGTAAGGTGGACGCGCTGATCTGTGGTTTGGTTTTTCCGCGGTCTGTTGTCAGGAAATGTTGAAGTTCAATGTGCTACCTGTCTGTTTACACGCGCTAGAATATGGAGTTGAAGCGCTAAAACTTTGGGTCAATGCGCTAATCTATAAGGTGGACGCGCTGATCTGTGGTTTCGCCGTCGTCGACACCTACAGGAAAATTTGTCAATAGTGTTATGCGCTAAGGAACAGTTCGAACGCGCTAAGACAGAAAGCCCACGCGCTAAACAGTAGGCTAGAAGCGCTAAACTGTTAGGCGGATGCGCTAAAATATCTTTTCGACGCGCTAATTCTAGTTTCCCACGTACCAGCAAAACTCTTCAAATTCAAAAAATGATAGGTTATTGGGGTGCGTGCCCCACGGTGGGCGCCATAAATGTATGTGGGAAAAATGGATTAATAAAGCTAAATATGTGAAAATTTACGATAAATACCAATCCACACACACACATAGGACTTCTTGATGCAAGCTATGGAGTAACGTAGTGTTACTCAGCTTCCCAAGGAGGGTCCCATGGTTCTCTATCTCACAATGTCCCTCAAACCAATGTTTTGCTCTCAGATTACTGAGCAAAATGGTTTAGGGATGGCAAATATGAGAACAAGAGAGATTTTAACTGTTTTTAATATGAGATGTGTTATAAGCTAAATGAGATGCTAGAAATGCAATAAACTAAATGATAAGATGACGAGGTTAGTATGGAGATTATCCTAGCATACTATATTTAATCTATGATTGAACTAAAATGATAAATAAATTACTCTAGCATGCATATTCATGATTAATTTTGATCTAAAAGAGGCTAAATGATGAACATATATGGAATGAAAGCTTGAAAGAATTTGAGCATAAGTGTGATGCTTCAAATTTGAAAGATGATTGTTAGAAATGGAGGAATGAGAGCTCTATTTATAGCACAAACAGGGCAATGGATGGTCAAGATTGAAAGGTTTAATCAAGGGCCAGGTTTGAAAGTTGGGGATCCATGTGCATAATTGGCACCAATGAAATGGTGACAAGTGTCAACACAGGATTGGGTTGAAAGAAGAGGTTGGAGGCATTAAAGGCCTGAGGAGACCTCATGGTTATCTAAAGGCTAAGGGTCAAGTCTAAGTTAGGTTTACCCAATGAATTAGGATCTAATCCAAAGATAAACCTTTGTGCAAATGATTAAGAGATAATCATGGTCAAAGCATTAATGACCTGATGAGACCCTTGGGTTGAGTAGAGGTTGAGTCAAAACAAATGTTTTAACCATGTGGGAGGGTTTGAAATAACCATTAATGGTTATTGGAGACTTTGTGGATTAAGTGGTTGAAGGTTGGAAGCCTTTAATGGTTTTCAAAGACTTTAGGGTTTTTTGGTGGTTGAAGGTTGAAAACCTTCAATGGTTATCCAAGACTTTGGGCCATTTGAGAAGTGACCTCCCTTTGCTTAGGGATGTGACAAAGTTTAGAGGAGGGTTAGGTTAATTAGAATCGATTAGAAGATTCTAGAAGGGGTTAGGAAGGGGTTTGGGATTTTGCAAGTGGATGAGGGGATAATAGGATTTAATTGAATTAAATGATTTTCATTCAATTTGGTTGCAATTTGGAGAAATTAAATAAATATGATTTATTCAATTTAGGATAACTATTTAATTAAATTTGAATTTAATTAAAAGTGGCTAGGGGGATTTAATTGAATAAAATGATTTATTCATTAAATGGTATAGTGAATTTTATTTAAATAAATCGAGCAATTTACTTAATAAAATAGAAGAATGTGATTAACTTAATTAAATTGGATTTAATTAAATAGGGAAATGAACATAAAATATTCATTTAGGAATATGGTCATTTTTATGCGTCTACAAAATGTAATTAATGTTGTCACTATAGTCTATTGATTGAACTATTTAATAAATCAATCCACCTTTATTCTTCTAAAAATCCTTAATATTAAATCTCCTCAAATTCCTCCTTTTAATTAATTAATTAATTAATTAATTAATCTAGGTGATTCCTACAAATCACCTTTTTCATAATCCATCATTAACCTAATGAATTCTTCTAGAAGCTCCCCAAACTCACTTAGCATTATTATTCTAATTTTTAATTCTCTCCACTCATTCTCTCTCCTAGTCAAATCCTCCTACAAATCTTATCTATCCCATCTAATCATTCTTCTAATCCCTCTCCTAATGAGTTTCTAGTGGCTAATCATCATGATTAGCCACTTGTCCCTTCCACCCAACCACCTTCCTTAAATGCTCTTTTCCTAGGTGAATGTGAGATTTTCAAATTTTCACATTCCTCTAGGTATCCCATCCTCCAAGGAATTTTTAATTCCTCCTTATTCTTCTAATCCCCATGAACATCCCTTTTAAAGAATTTTTAATTCTTCATCTCCCTCCCTCAAAGAAAATTTTATTCCTTGTTCTTCCCTAGGCACATTGGGAAGTCTTCTAAATGAGCCTTGAGGAGTGTGGAGACAAGAAATGCCTTTAAGCCATATCTCTTGGTCTCCACACTTGTCTTGTCATCTCCTCTTGGGCCTTGTGTGGGCTCACAATAAATCATGACCCTCCATCTTGGGTCAATCCTAGCCCTCCATTTCTCCTCCTCACTTCCTATAAATTGAGGACTTCATCCCCTCATATCTCATCTCCAAGTTTAGTAAATCCATACTACTAGTTTGTGCCCAAGAAATCATCCTGATACCCTTACTATACCAAAATTTGCACTCATCCATACTTAGCCATTTCATCCTTTGATCATCAATCCATCCTCTCTCATCCATCCATCATATACCATTTGTGCACAATATTGGAGATCCAACTACATTATTCCTATTGGACCGATCATATCAAGCTAGGAAGAGGCACATTCTTGGCTTCAACAAGAGTCTGAATCGGAGGAACAAGAGAATCCTCTCTTGGCAAGGTATAAAGGTTGTTTCATATTTTGATCTTTTGGTTGTTTTATAGCTCTTGTCATTAATTCAATCTAACCTTGCATTTGTGAGATTTCCCTTGGTTCAAATGTTTCTCGTTCCCTTTGCTTTGTTGCACATAAATACATCAAGGTAAATGGATTATCTATATTGAATGCAAAGTTTGATATGAATAACTCTGTTAGTTCACCCCACGAAGCAATCTTAGGTGGGAGGTGTGAAAACCATTCTAATTCTATCCCTCCAAGACTTTTGGAAAATAACCTCATTAAATATGTATCATCATGGGCTACCTCGATACATGCTGTGAAGAATTATCTAACATGATCTCAAGGATCACCTTTCCCTCTATATTTGTCAAACCTTGGAGTTTCAAAGTGCAAGGGAAAAGGTGGCATGTACAACTTTTTGTCAAAAGGATATGGACAGAGGTTCTCCATTGTATATCTCTTTTTATCATTGACTATTTGCATACTACTCATCTATTTCTGAAGATTCTCCATTTGTTGAGTCAGGATCTCTGTTTGTGTCAATGGTGTATTGACTTGATGAGAGTTTCCCACAAAAGGGATAGTATTGGAGTATCTTTGAGCTTGCTGAAATGTAGAGTGACCATGTAGTTGTGTACCATAAGTCCCACTAGGTGGTGTAAAGTATGCAAATTGTGTATTGACATTTGACTAAGTTGAGCTAGTTATCCCTTGATTCACATTTTGGCCACTGTAGGTGGATCCACCTAAAACTGAAGGTTGAGTTATACTTGTTGAAGTAGGGTTTTGAGCTATTGTAGTTTGCATTGTTGCACTAGGCATTGTTTGAGATGTAACATTTGCTGATGCATTTGTTGACGGTGCTAAAGTTGTAGTTGCTTGAGTATTTTGAGATACATCCTGGGTTGATGTAGCAAGTGTTTCTTGAGTCTGTGTAATAGTAGGTACTTGAGGAACATTTTGATTCAATGTTACACTTGGTGGCAATATAGCCAAAATGTCCACCCCTGGAGGTAATTTGGCTCCATTTTGGACTAATAGTGCAAGATATTCCATCTCTATCATTAATGATGAGAGTGTTGAGAATCATAAGCATTGCAAGATCTTGTTGGGCTTCTTCCAATTCTTGTTTTGTCAGATTATGTTGTATTTCATCAATGAAAGGTATCCTGTTTGTGTTTGTTGATAAGGTTGCAGGTCTTTGACCTAGTGTTTTTTGATTTGTGGACAAGTTCGTATTCCATGTTGGGTTAACCAAAGGATCGTTGTCAGGTTCCATTTGATGTTTTGCCTTTTGAGCATGTGTTAATGGGATGAATGTTACTCCAACATGATATTGACTCTTTAAAACTCTCTAAAATGAAAATACAAGACTCAAATAAATGTAGCTAGGTATGATTCTAAGACTTTCTAAAGACAAAAATGAAAATAATGAAATCTATGAGTGAAGACTTGCTATCAAGGATTTTGGAATTCAAACACAAGATCTTCAGCGTATTGCCAAAATGTTTCAAATTCCGCCTCTTCTTTGATTTTATTTTTGAGGTCTATGTCAATTTGTGCTGACTTCCAAACTTCCTCATCTATGACAGCTTGGACTATGTTATATTGGTCTTGATCAACTATCAATTCCTCAGCAAGAATATTTAAACCATCAATTATTTTAATTGAACGTTGTTTGACCCAAGATTGGGTTACTCAAATGGGAACTTGTCGTTTCCTTTTAGAACCATATGCTAAAGATTATAATGCAAACTATATGGAACTTAATAATGATTGATACTTTCCTTTAAGGACTCTAACAAGGATTTAGAAACTATGCTATGGTCTTTTCAACCAATTGTTTGATGGATTCCTTTTGAGCTGCCTTTTTTATCTTTTTCCTCAATTTTTCATCAAGACAAACAGATTTTCGGATCTCATTATCTATGATGGTTTCAACTATATCATATTGAGCATGATCAAGTTTTAGTTTCCAAGAAATTTTGTCCAAACTATCAATTATTGCTAATTGGTCATTGTTTGGTCAAAGATTGGGTTGCTCAAATGGAAATTCACCATTTCCTTTCAGACCCATGTATTGTGGCATGTTTCTTAGACTCTAATGCAATACTGAATTCTATATGAGTGGATGCAACTTGATTTAAGAATACTCTTTTTGTGATGTGAGGAATTGTGCAAAAAATTTGTGCAGTATGATGACACTAAAGGACTTATGAATTATATGTCTAGGACTTAAGATCACTTGAGAATGCCATGTTTTTCATCTTTGAATTGTGCAAAAGTTTTGGTTTGATGTTGACATTGATGTTGGCACTTGACTTTGTCGAGGGACTTGATCTTGTTGATGTTTTTGACTAGACCCGATTGAAATTCCACTTTGTTTTTGGTATTTTGTAAAATGTTTGAATTCAGTGAAATGTAGCAAAGGACACAACAGACACATCAAAAAGACTAATAAAATAGAAAGAATACTTTGTTGGCATTTGATCATTTGATCTTAACTGGTAATTATTTGTTTTCTTAATGCAATCAGTACATGTTTGATTAGATTGTTATATGATGACTATGGTGTATGTTGTCATTGATGGAAACTATGTTTTTACAGTCATCTAAGTCATATAGTTCAACTGGCAAGGCTTAACCGATAAGTAGAGATAGTTTTACTAGAACCAGTATTTAGGACTTTAACAGTAAAAGACAGACAAAGTTATATTACAACAACCGGTACAAGAAATATATGAAGAATGAGATGATGCGGTTTGACAACAACAATGAAGATTGTTAGATGAAGTTATATTCGTGACCACATGTGTTGATTCGATTAGGTGAATGATATTTGATTGACATTATAGGTATTCTAACTGAGACTCAACCGGTAGTGATGAAAATCACTCAGATCGGTAAAATGACAAAGAATTGGATTTGTTATGTCAGTGGCCGACATAACTATAGCGTACAATACAAGATTTTCTAGATGCATTGAACCTAGGAAATTGTAACAAGGTTCTAGCTGACCTTATGATGATTTTAAATGTATGATGAGGTATGAAAGGATATATGTGTATGAGCTTGAAAGTGTGAAAGATCATTAGAGAATTTTGTATTTCTCATAGTGCGTCGATCAGAGGAGTTGAGAGATGAAGTCTATGTGATGTTGTAATAATCTGAAGTAGATCTTATCAGATACTAAAGGTGTTATATTGAGATCATTTGTACTTGTTGTCTCCCTAACAGTTGCAGTAAGAAAATCCTCTTACAAGGTCAATCCTAACAGGGTGCAGTCAAATCCTAATAGTTCTGATCATTAAATCCTCTAACCAGGTGACACATTAACTTGTGCTTGAAAATCCTAGTAACTTGGGTAGCTCCTAATAGGGTTGGTCCCCACAAGGAATTTTTTTAAGGATCTTAACCTGACATAGACACTTCTAATAGGGTGTGCCCCTAACCAGGTGTTGTAGACCTTAACTGGTCAGATCTCTATACTGTAGATAGTGGATCTTTATGGGTACCTACTCCCACCATGGTTTTTCCCATTTTGGGTTTTCCACGTATAATCACTTGTGTCATGTGGTTTATGCTTTATGTGGTGATTGCATACTTGGTGTTATTTCTTATATGCTTATTAAGTTTTAAGTTGGTAAAATTAATAATCAAATTTGTATTGATTTTAATTGCATTGATTCCCCCCCCCTCCCTCATAGTGCCTTATAAGTTCATCAATTGGTATCAGAGCCTAACTTCCTTAAGGCTTAACCACTTGGAAGGGATATTTAATGCTAAGGTAAATATGGGGCAAGGAATGAGTTACCGAGAGATGGCTAAGGAACTTGCAAAAACCAAGGAAGAGATAGAAACCCTAAGAGGCAAGTATAAGACATCACTAGCTAAAAGGAAAGAACTGACCGAGCAATTGTTTGAGATCAATGAAAGTAGCTCTTCTGATGAAGCAAATATATATGCATTGGTTGAGGAAGTGGAGAAACTAAATGGTGAGAAGCTTAACCTAAGGAGAGAACTTGAAGCCCTTACAATCCACATGAGTCAAGAACTTGAAGCTAGGAGGGCAGCTGAAGACAAGATCAAAGAAAAAGATCATGAGATCTTTAAGATAAAGAAAGAGAATAGAACTCTTTATTAATATTGGCATGAGGAGAAAGAAGAAAAATAAGAAATCAAAGAAAATCTTGATATGGAAATGTCTCTTAGAGAGACTCTTATGAAGAAAAATGAAGATCTTACTAAAGAGCTTATATAAGTTAATGAGAAGCTTGCTAAATTCAATAAGTGTTCTACCATGCTAGATGAATAGATCCAATCTGTGAGGATGAAAGGTGATACATCTGGGTTAGGATACAATACATTTGAGAAGGGAGAACCTTTCAGTACCAAGAGAAAAATGCATGAAGGTAAAACAAATCCTAAGGATAAGAAGCCTACCGGTAAGAAAGCTTACAAACCTATTTGTTTTAATTGTCATAAACCAGGACATACTGCTAATATTTGTAGAAGCAAATCCTATGCTAATACTAGTTATAGACCTAATACTAGATATGTGCCTAGAAAATTTGAAGGTTATTTTTATACATGCAACATTTATGGGCATAGATCTATTGAATGCAGGTATGGAGCTAATTATCCAACACCTCATATGAATCAAAGAACTAATGGTAATTGGAGAAGGAATTTCAATGGCCATAGAAGCACTAATTGGCAAAGACCCCATGTTAACCGGTCTAGTCCTTATGAGATGGAGAAAAGAGTTAATGTGATTTGTGCAATATGAAACAACTTTGGACATGTAGCAATGAACTATAAAATAATGATAGGTAGAGGCAATGCAAGACTATGGAAAGCATCTGGAATGACATGTTATCATTATAACAAACTGGGACACATTGGTAAGTTTTGCAGAACATAGAAGAACCAACTGGTGAATCATCCTGCATACCATAAAGGAAAGTAGAAAGTTGATATTGAAGAAACCAGAGTTGAGATGAATATAACCTAGAAGAAGAAGAGTGATGACAAACCAACTGAGGAATCAAATTCTTCACCTAGTATGGAGAATCCATCACCGACTAACTAAGTTGTTTCTACAACTTGGGGTGAGCTTATTCTCAAATATTGAGATGAACCCCTGGATGAAGTACTATAAGTTAAATCTACATATTTTGATGCATTTTGATGTTTATAAGTCTTTTTGAATCACAACTGGTAAATATCATCGAGTTTTTGCAACCGATAATATGCTTAAGAGTGTTTTAAGGCATTTTAGGGTTTTGTTGGTTAAAGCATTTAATGTAGTAGTTTGAAAGAAAATAAAAGGAATATTTTGAATTTCATTTAACACATTGCAATCTTGAAAGCATTTGGTGATCAAGCAGAGAATAGGAAATTTTGTGACTACAGTATTCAACGTGTCTAGCAGAGATTTAAGGTGATCAGAAGTGCATTGTGAATCGGTGAATGATGTGAAACCCTAGTATTTATCAGTGAATCTTGCTCTTTGCTTTGAATTTTTGTATATTTTAGTATGGATACTCCGCATCTAGTTGATGTGGTCGAGAGGCCACGACTAGAGTTTAAATGACATCCTTACAAATCAGAGGAAACATACCCTGCCAGTGCCCTATCTAGTGTACCATATAGAGTTTCGCATGTCGAGGATGTTAGATACTTTTATCACTACAAACTGGAGGATATGGGTGTTTCAGTTATTGATGAACAATATAGATCATTATGTGATGATAAGGGCATATTGAAAGAAAAGTTTAAAAGTGTCACTGAGAAAGGGTTCCATCATGCAGTTAATTTCATAATGACTTTGATGATGAGATAGTTAGATTTGTTTTGAGTCACATTCATTATCAATTTATGTGGTTGGATTGACTGCATAAAATAACTAAGGAAGTCATTCATGCAGTAACCAGATTCTACTCAACCAGTGAAGTACCCTTACCTAGATCAGTACCTAAGAATGATGTTGAGAAGATGATGGGATCAAGATGGGATGGTAGAGTCGTGACTATTGCAGTTTCATAAAATTGTGACCCTAGCAATTTTCGCCTACATTAGGGTCCTCACACGTGCGAAATCTAATCCTCTAGCTTGATCAGAGACCAAAGATTGCTTAGCTTGTGAAAAACAACTTCTTCCTTGGCCTCTACATCACCCTGTCCACACTCTACCCTAGCGAAAGGGGTAGGAGAGGGGTGTGGCACCCCTATCCCTGCCCTATTTTTGGGGTAGGAGCCTTCCTAGGGTTGCATTGTTGGTTGTTCCTCGAGCGGGAAACTCCCTCGATGTCAGCCCATGACAAAATTCAAATCCACTAACATGTATCTAAGGGGCATTCGTCTTCTCATTTGCAAAAGTGGAGTTCAATAAGTTGGATGAGTGGGAAATTCACAAGTGATCAAGCATTCAAGAGAATTCAAGCATTTTTTTCCAGCAATGAGCATTCTCAAGTCTCCCTTCAAGGCTAGGTGTTGCATTCAAGTAAAGGATTCAACCATTGAAGAGGAGATTGATTTTAACATTCAATTCCACACAAGTATTTCTATCAGCATTGCTATCACAACCTCCCTTGAGGTGATTTACAATTCAGTCTTTCATTTACATCTACTTGCAAGTACTTTCTTTTATTACTTGGTTAATCCCAAAACTGGGGTTTGACCTAAAGTCAAACCCCTAATCCCAACCCATTTTCCTCTCTTTTCTATGTGTAGGTTGTAGGTGTGCAGCTGTAGTTTTGGATTCAGGCTTCATTTGCAGAGGCAAAAAAACCTTTTCGTTTCATGGATTTTTTGGAGGGCTATGTATATTCCCGCCATGGTTCGAGCAACTTTTTCTCAAATTTGTAGGGTGACTTCATCTTGACATTTTACTACCACATCCAAGTGTACAACTTCATCCCATATTTTGATCTCAAGTTATAATCGATTCTTTGTCACTTTTGCACTACATAATTCAATCAATTTCCTTTCTATTTCAAACAAGAAAGAGGGGATCAACTTAGCATTCCCCATTCATTCAGAATTCAATCTACCATCTTTGTGTGGAGAGATTGAATCTAGTGGATTATCCTCTCCTCTTTCTAATGTAATGGTGAAAAGTGCTTGAATGGTAACCAATAGAGAAACTCTCATCTCTGTTTAAGGGAAAGGGTAGTTTCCTTCTTGAATTATCATTCACCATTTTCCCACCATTACAACTGTAAACAACATCAATGATCCAGCAGTGAAATATGCATCCATGGTGATCAGATATAGAATTTAATATTCTAGTAGAATGAACAGTATATCGACAATAGCTATTCATACTACCTACCAGATGGTAAAGGAGAATGTTGACTATGATCTGGCAAAGGCACTAAGAATTCAACTGATGGTGAATCTAGAAGCTGTGAAGAAAGATAAGAAGTTGAGATTCAAATTTGGACAATTGATTTTGGGATTATTCTTTTATTTCCAAAACCATTTCCCTGATATTGGAGATGTTCAATGGATTGAAGGTACCCTTGCTCTACTTCAGATGAAGAACACTATTAGGATACTAAAGGACAAGTATGATAATATTTCATGGGGATACGTCAAATAATTTCAAAAGAAAATGCATGCTAGAGAGTGTATACCGATAGAAGTAGTCAATCGGTATGAGAAGAAAATTTGTTTTATGGTGGATATCGACACCTGTATGATGGAAGCAGTTATCCCTAAAACCACATGGGTATTACCTATGTAATATGAGGTAGACAAGGATCTACTCATTGCTTATGCTAATAATCTGTTAGAGCAACCGACAGATATCACTACAGAGAGGTTTGGGACTTACAAAGAAAAATATCTACAAGTCCACTCTGAGCTATAGAAGCTAGTGATTGCTAAGAAAATAAGGAAGGAGGTTGAAGCATTTGTTGAGTAGGTAGGTTTCACAAAAGAGAAGATAGTTTCAACAAGGGCTAAGCATGCAACAGATCAAGGTGAAGCATCAAGTGCACCTACCGATACCCCTACCCGTAAGACTAGAGCTACAAAAGCCAAGGCAGTAGAGAAGAAGATGGAAGAAGACAAACCAACTGAATCACAAAGAGGGAAACCCTCTAAAATTCAGTTCCAGAGGAAGAAGAAAATTGTTGATCCACCTGCTGGACCAGTTCAAACCAGAAAGAGGAAGAAGCAACAAGACCACAAACCAGAAAATTATGAAGAGGCTAATGAATCAGAGGAAGATAAAAGAGCACTTAGAGAAAGTGCTAAGAAGCTTAAGGCAATCGGTAAGGGAAATTAACTTAAGAAACCATTTACATTAGAAGATTATTTCAATAGAATGGTTCAAATAATTAAGGACTATGGGATATACAAAGGTTTGAATAAATAGTTTGTTCGTTTATCTGAAAGTCAACAAAGGGAGATTGCAGATGTAGTCATCTTCAGTATGAATAAATATAGAAGAGACATTTTTGAGTTGCAAGGGCAGATTCCTGATTCTTTGTATAATCTTATTGATGCAAGGTGGTAGGCAGCCATTAGGCGAGACAAAGAATTCATTGATGATATCTTTAAGCACCCGCAACCAGAATTAAGTGAAGAATATATTGAATAAGTAAAGGTGAAAGTGAAGGCATCATTCAGATCCAAGAAGAGGTTAACAAGAATGTTAATAGGAGAGACCGAATCAGTCTAGAAGGAGACTGAGATTCTGATCAGGAAGGCTTTAGGTCTCATCATAGATGAAGAAGAAGAAAAAGATGAACAAGTTAAGGAGGATAGTTATCAAAAGCCAAAGTCAGAAGAACAAAAAATTATGCACTTTAAAAAAAATGGCACTTGAAAAGGAGTTCGTATGAGCCCAAACAAAGTCCCGAAAGTTGCAAAAATGGGGATTAGACAGGTACAATCACAAAAAACTATGAATTCTGAAAAATATGTCCATCAGAATCAGAAAATAATTCCACCATGAGAAAGTACACAAAACATCAGCCCATTTAAAAAAAATTGCACCCAAAAAGGAGCAAACATGAGCAAGATATGGCCATTTGAAGTTGAGCTGCAAAATCAAAAAGCTCAACGGAGGGGGCCTGGCAAACTTTCAAAAAAATGATGATTTCAGCAAACTGCGAGTCTAAATTTGATGGTCGTATGATCGTCATGAAAAATTCACCTCCCTGCTCACTAGGCGTTCATACCGTACGGATTGCTGACATGGCACAATCTAGTTGGTTGAAATAGCTAACGCGGTTGTAAAAAATGATGATGTGGCATGCTGATGTAGCAGCCAATTGGGTTGCACACTAGACAATGAATCAGTTGTTGAGTAGCGGTCGATGTGGCAGGGGTTGACATGGCGGTCGACGTGTCTAGACATGTGGCAGTGGGCCCGTGGGGTCCACATGGTGAGTTGGTTACCGACGAACAACTCATAGGCCTGGTGGGAGCTACAAGCGAAGGCTAGCAAGCAGCAAAGAGGCTGACGGGGCCGACACCGAAAGAGAGCCAAGAGGCAGGGCTAGTTGCTGGGGTGGAAGGTCACAGGTTGCCGGAGCACAAACGAACAGCGGCGTGGTAGATCACGATGTCGGCAGCTGGGAGGCAACACTTTGGCAGCGGGGGCCGTGTGGACTATGAGTTGTATGGTCCCTACAGAAAATTTCAGACAAGGTACGGATCAGGTTGGGGTCAACTCACTCCCACAATGTTTTTAATTTTTTTTTTCGAATACTTTTCCAAAGATTTATGCGAAATGAATTATTTTTTTCAAAAATTTGTACTATATCGCCCAAATTGGGCAAAAATTTTCCTCCAAGCTCGAAATCCGATTTCACCAAAATAGGTTGAATTTATACTCAAAATTGATGAAAATTACCACCCGGATGCAATGGTGAGGTCGGATCTGGTCTAGGATGCCTCCAAATGATGCTGCTCCTCAGATCTGCCTCTTGACGTCGCAATAATGCCTCTCAAAGACAAATCATTGATGCTCTAATGGCTATGATACCATGTGAGATTTTGCCAAGATCAAGAGCTCAATGAAAAGTACAAAATAGAGACAAAATATAGGATAAGAATAAACTATATTCTCATCAATAGATAAAATGATCAATAGATCAATAGTTGTTCAATAGTTACATACAATGAATATGAGCCTGCATATATAGGCAATGCTATATGGATATGTGAGTACACAAACATGACATGTGGATCAATAAGAAACAAGGGTAGGTAAGAAATAGGTATGGTAGGTAGGAGAAACAATAAAATATTTCACATGAGGTGGATCACCCACCGAAGGTGGAATTATTACTCCACAATAAGTGGATATGATAGAGTAGTAACAAGATCAACACCATAAAAGGTGGAAATTCTACTACACACACTATCCCAATGTGGCATAAACACCCAAGTGTCTCATACCCAAACTACTATGAAATGCATTTCCTAGGTAAACTTAAGTAAGGTGTAATAATATCCATGATGAATAATTATTTACACCAACAATATGTATGATGATCCGATTGATACTGAACTGATATTCAATCCCGATGATAACACCAGAGATAATGTTGATAATATTGTTGATCATTTAGATGTATCAGATATTGATGTTAAAATGTTTGAATAACATGAGCAACAAGAGGAACAAGTGGAGAAGCAAACTGAAGAAAAGAGCTCTGATGAGCCACCGGTGAACACACAATCTATTGATAGTCAAATTCCATTGGTAAGTGTAAATGTTGATGACAGTCAAAAGGAAAAGACTGATGAGCAAGTATCAGTGAATGAACAAAATATGGAGACACAACCCCCATCGGTCAAGGACACCACTAAGGAAGAGAAGATAGAAGAAGATAAGACTGAGAAGGAGAAAACAGAGAAAGAAAAGGTAGAGAAAAGGGATTCAAAGGAGAAGAAAATAATTGATGATGATGATGATGACGACTTGGTGAGTATTAAAGGACCGACTGATATGGACAATCTGAGTTTTTCTCAATTGATGGAGATTGCAACAACAATGCAATCTAGATCTCAAAAGAAAAGAATGAAGGAATAGTAGAGAAAGTCAGAGACAATCAAGGCAATAGTTGATATTTTGTCTAGTCTCCTACCAGAGACTAATACTGAAATTTTTTTCACTCCCATTGACAAACTTGGACAGGTGGTTACCGATGCCAAAGATCAACTCAAGACTTTTGAAGATGCAACATACATATCAGTTGAAAAGGATTACAAGAAGAAAAGGACATAAATCCTAATGTTTGAGATATATAAAGGTAAGGTAGCACTCACTGTTATTGAAGCCATGTTGAGGAATGTACTAGTAACAGGAGGAAATATTTTAGCTACTATTTCTAAGTTTTCACTATTTTGTGCTAACTTGAAGGAGAAAAGGGAAGATATTGAGAAAGAACTTGAAATCTTGAGTGGAACATTTGGGCCACTAATTCACTTAGCTATTCTTTTTGGTAGATCAGTTGTAGACTTACATCACAAACTTTAGATGTATGAACATGAGCAAGTAAAATGAGTTAGATCATTGAAGGAGCTGCAGACTCAACTAATTCCTAAAGTTGAAATATTATAGTGAGCACATGAGATGAGCACATTTGATGCAATGGAGGAATTAGCTGGGCAGATAAAGACACATGTTGAGATTACCAACACACTATTAGAGACATGGGATAATGATCTCAAATAGTTGAAGTTTCATTTCAGTGACGCTTTTTCTAAAATTGCTTTGTATGAACTTTCTGACTCCTATATTTATATATGCTCTAATGCAAATTTTGATGTAAAATGTATATATCTTTCATGTATTTTACTTCTTTATTTAGCATTGTTGTCAAAGGGGGAGTAATAATTAAGAGTCCAGTCAAAATTTTGTATGCAATGTAAGGAGGGAGTAATAGGAATAATTACTAAGGGGAGTACATGTCATATATTCAATTTTTGTATTGCACACTTAGTTGACAATTTTTTTTCCGAAGTGTTGCCATCAATGCCAAAGGGGGATATTGTTGGCATTTAATTATTTGATCTTAACTGGTAATTGTTTGTTTACTTAATGCAATCGGTATAGATTTGATTAAATTGTTGTATGATGACTATGTTGTATGTTTTCATTGATGGCAACTATGTTTTTACAGTCATCTAAGTCTTATAGGTCAACCGAAAAGGATTAACCGGTAAGCAGAGAGCTTTATCAGAACTAGTATTTAGGACTCTAACAAGTAAAAGACAGAGTCCTAAATACTATAAAAACATACAATATAATCACACAACTCTTATAATCCTTATCTCCCAAGCCCTTCCATCTCATAATCCTTCCATCTCCTAGTCCTTATCTCTTAATCCCTCCATTTCCCAATCCTCATCCCAAAATGCTTCCATCTCCAAATCCTTTTCATCCTATCCTCCATTTCTCAATCCCTCCTATGATATTATAATCCTTCCATCTAAGTCTTATGATATGATAATCCTTCCTATGATATGATAATCCATCCTATTCTTATCTCCCAAGCCCTTCCATCTCATAATCCTTCCATCTCCTAGTCCTTATCTCTTAATCCCTCCATTTCCCAATCTTCATCCCAAAATGCTTCCATCTCCAAATCCTTTTCATCCTATCCTCCATTTCTCAATCCCTCCTATGATATGATAGGAGGGATTGAGAAATGGAGGATAGGATGAAAAGGATTTGGAGATGGAAGCATTTTGGGATGAGGATTGGGAAATGGAGGGATTAAGAGATAAGGACTAGGAGATGGAAGGATTATGAGATGGAAGGGCTTGGGAGATAAGAATTATGGATAAAGGGATGACTAGATGGATGGTTGGTGTGATAGGGTCTCCAAGGACTATGTCACAAAGTAATAAGATGCCCACTCTAGACATTTCACATAATGATGCACAACGGCAATGAAGATTGGTAGATGAAGTTATGTTCATGACCACATGTGTTGATTCGATTAGGTGAATGAGATTTGATTGACATGGAAGGTATTTTGACTGAGATTCAACAGATAGTGATGAAAATCACTCAGATCGGTAAAACGACACAAAATTGGATTTGTTATGTCGGTGGCTAACATAACTAAAGCATACAATGTAAGATTGTCTACATGCATTGAACCTAGGGAATTGTAACAAGGTTCTAGCCAAACTTATGATGATTTTGAATGTGTGATGAGGTATGAAAGGATATATATGTATGAGCTTGAAAGTGTGAAAGATCATTAGCAAATTTTGTATTTCTGATAGTGTGGTGATCAGAGGAGTTAAGAGATGAAGTCTATGTGATGTTGTAATGATCTAAAGTGGATCTTATCAGACACTAAAGGTGTTATACTGAGATCATTTGTACTTGTTGTCTCCTTAATAGTTGCAACACAAAAATCCTCTTACAAGGTTACTCCTAACAGGGTGCAGTCAAATCCTAACAGTTATGATCATTAAATCCTCTAGCCAGGTGACACATTAACTTGTGTTTTCAAATCCTTGTAACTTGGGTAGCTCCTAATAGGGATGGTCCTCACATGACTTTTTGTAAAGCTCTTAACCGGGATTAGACACTTATTGTTACTATTTACTAAGTTGTCATTAGTTTTATGTTCAAAGTCATCCTATATACCCTAGTTGGTTAATACTACAGAAAGATTCAGTTGCTAAGCACTAAGGGTGTCGGTTACAGAAGAAAGGCTAGTCACCGAGATGATATATACCGAGCTATCTACCGAGTAAATTTCCTATGTCCACTGGGTAGCAAAGAAGGTACACTGAGTTAATCTGAACTAAGTGGAAATGTGTTACCAGAATCAATGAACCTGGACACATATGTGGAAACATGTTACAAGATTCGAGAACAGGGAACCATTATTTCATAGGGAATTGCACTTAAAGATTTTGTATGATTTTGAGGAAGTTTATCCAATGAAATAATTTCTATGTTTATTCATTTGATAAAACATGTTTGTATAATCGATGTATGAACAAGATCACCACCTTATAGATCTATATAAAGAGTGATTTGAGCATCTAAGCATGGAGAGAAAAAAGATGGTGAGTTGAAGATAAAAATCTCATGAAAAGATAAGATGTGATGATTGAACAGAGGTATTCAGAGGTCACCGAGAAGATTTTCAGAAAACAGTTTAAGGGACAGAGAATACAAAAGAGGTCACTGAGTTGATCTATCAATTACCGAGGTATGCTATGAGCATGGTAATTTCATATTGAGCACACAGAGTCTGCTATAACATTTCAGATGTAAAGTTGTAGATATTTTGTAAAATATTTTGATTGAATTATTTTGAGTTGTGTTAGAAACCTTTAACAGGGTAAAAGACTCTAACAAGGTCTATAAATTGTAAAGCCTTTAACCAGGTACACCATTTTGTAGAAGTGTTTGTAAAAATCCTTTAGCAAGGTAGATCTAAAGATCTTGATACTCCTAACAAGGTAAGCTATCAGAAATAGCTAAACATGTAGCTCTAATTGAGCAACCTTTATTATTCAGTAGTGAAGTTGTGGGTGCCATCCCCACCACAGTTTTTCTCTCTAACCAAGAGTTTCTGCGTAACCAAAATCTTTGTGTTATGGAGTGAAATGTGTATGGATGTAATATCTATGATTGTCTTTTAGCTTTATATATTATGAGATCAACTATATATAGTTTATGTTTATTAGTAAGATTGTTTTTGAAGAAAAGTTTTGAAGTACTGATTCACCCCTTCCCTCTCGTTACATTATCTTTCATTGTTGGCCCTAACAACTTATAATAGGGTGTCCCCCTAATCAAGTATTGTAGACCTTAACCGGTTAGTTCTCTATACTGCAGACAGTAAATCTTTATGGGTACCTACTCCCACAGTGGTTTTTCCCATTTGGGTTTTCCATGTATAATCACTTGTGTCATGTGGTTTATGCTTTATGTGGTGATTGCATACTGATAACTCATTGATGAACAATAAGTACCAAACTAGTACTGAGAGGGGGGGAGTGAATCAGTACAGTCACAAAAACTTTTCCCAAACCGGTTTAACTGCAAACACTACAAATGTCTGACAGACAGTAACACTAGTTTGAAACAGAGTGCAACCGACAAAGCTAAGAACAAGCATTAACTGGTTGATCACTTAGCTTTCCACTCAACTTAATACTACACTTCAATTTCACCCTTATGCATGAATAGGTAATCTATCATCAAAAATATAATAACAGCTAGCTCAACATGATTTACCTTCAGAAACAAATCACTTAAATCATCACATGAAAAATACTACACATGACACACAGCTTTTTCACGTGGAAACCCAACTGGGAAAAACCACGGTGGGGAAGAATACCCACAAGCTATTTTTGAACTCTTTATAAGTCCGCTCTGTTAGGAGCCTAGTCCAGTTAAAGACTGTTACAACAGGTTCTGCTAGGAACCGATCCTGTTAGGGATCACCCGGTTAAGGGATGGCTAAATACCCAGTTAAAGGTTAAACCCTGTAAGAGGTTACCTTGTTAAAGGATTTCAAAAGCTCAATTAGTTTGAGTCACCCTATTAAAGGATTTACAACAAGCTGATTAAAGCTACCTAGTTAAGGGATAGCTAAATACCCTGTTAAGGGTTAAACCCTGTTAGAGGTTACCTTGTTAGAGGATTTCAAGAACTCAATTAGTTTGAGTCACCCTATTAAAGGATTTACAGCAAGTTGATTAAAGCTACCCAGTTAAGGGATTTTACAACTGTTGAAGTGGTTAAAGATCAACAGGTATTACAATGATCTGATAATAGCACTCTGCCTAATGCAGATCCACTTAAGTTCCTTCCTTCTGCACACACACAATGCAGGAATAAATTCTCTTATCTCATCTGGTCTGGCAAGAATCATGTATCTTTTCACTTAGATACACATACACCATTTGCCAACAACCTCAGAAAGAAAACACAACACCGACCTTATAGGAAACAGATAGGTTAGTAGCATAAACCCTAAACCCTAAACATTTAGGTTAAGCAATTTAGGCGGTTCAATCCTGGCCATTGAACACTTTGCATTTGAATACAAAAGTCTTGAAAATATCTCAAGACATTCTCCATCGTTCATTCTTCACCACTTTCATGGTGGCTTGTAACCCATCACACTTTATCCACCATTTACAAAGACTTTGTATATTCCCGAGGTAGATAGGATCGATCTCCTTCATGCAAAATCCTTCACGCGCTCAAGCTAACATGACAAAATGATTGAATCTTCATTACAATGCCAACTCATCACACAATGTCATCGGTTGAGTCACACGGGCTTGGAACACTTCAACCGGAAACCCTTAAGCTAAGACTACCAACTGGTAGTCATATCATGTTAAGTCTTCATAGATAACATTCCATATGCCAATTCACATTTCATCATACCGGTTCTCTTGGACAAACATACCACTTCACCTATTGCTCAATATACCGGTTTATACCACTATACCGGTTCACTTTGCCAACTGTTTTAGCTTCAATATACCTATTCACTTCTTTGCACATATATCGGTTCACCACATTGTACCAGTTCACATTTCAGCATATTGCTAGTTCACTCTCCAACATATTGACATCAATGAAAACATAATATCATCATTTCAACAAACTCAGCACAAATGCCAACAATCTCCCCCTTTGGCATTGATGGCAATATACAAAGATCTCTCTTTCTGCATCACATCTTCTCCCCATTGCTGCGGATATCTTCTCCACTTCACATCTTCTCACCCTTTGACAACAATGCCAAAGTGGAGGCACAAGCTTTCCTGTTCCACTATGCTGCTCCCCCTGAGGAGTAGCATCCTTCAACACATCAGTTTGGAAAAATTTGGACACTACAATACCTGACTGCTGTGGAGTACATACTTTCAGTTCACCTCTTGAAGGGGTAGCACCCCTAATTCACCTCTTAAATAGGTAAATGAAGCCTTTGGTAGAGGCTTGGTGAATATATCTACTAACTGCTCCTTACTAGAAACATGTTCTAGTACAACCTCCTTGTTCTCAACCTTTTCCCTTAAGAAAGGATACTTGAGCTCAAAGTGCTTGGTTCTAGCATGCAAAAATAGATTCTTGGAAATGTTAATTGCACTTGTATTGTCACAAAATATGCTTACTGGTTTAGATACAGGAACTTTGAAACCATTCAATACATGCTTCATCCAAATAGCTTGGGTGTAGTTCATAAAAGATGCAACATACTCTGCTTCTGTTGTAGATTGAGAGATACAACTCTGCTTTTTACTCATCCATGAGACCAGTCTACCACCAAGGAATAATGCACCACCAGTTGTGCTCTTTCAGTCATCTACATTACTAGTCCAATCAGCATCTATGAACACTTTTAGTTGAAATCATTATTGTATGGATACCATAACCCATAGTCAATAGTTCCCTTCAGATATCTAAGAATCCGCTTGACTGCTACCAAGTGGGATTCTCTAGGGCTTTGCTGAAACCGAGTAGTAATACCCATTGCATGTGCAATGTCCGGTCTACTATGCACTACATAATGCAACTTACCAATCATTGATCAGTAATCCTTCTCATTTACCACCGCTGAGTCATCTTCTTTCGATAGCTTACAACTAGTCACCATTGGTGTACCAACTGGTTTACTATATTCCATGCCAAAGGTCTTCAACACCTCTTTGACATACTTGGACTGAGTAATAAAGATTTTATCTTTGATTTGTTGAATCTATAGTCCAATGAAGAACTTAATCTCCCCTATGAGTGACATTTCAAACTCATTTTTCATCTCATTAGCAAATTCATGACTCATCTTGTCATCACCTCCAAAGATGATGTCATCAACAAATACTCCACAGATCAGAATCTGATCTCCTTCTAATTTCAAGTAGATATTACTATCTTCACTTTTTCTTTCAAATCAAATCTTCACAAGATGGGAGTGCAAGCATTCATACCATGCTCTAGGTGCCTGCTTCAGTCCATACAAGGCTTTATGTAGCCTACACACCATGTCACTATCTTCTGATAGGGAAAACCCATCTGGTTGGTCTATATACACCTCCTCTTCAAGTATTCCATTTAGGAATGCATATTTTACATCCATTTGGTATACCTTGAATCCTTTAAAAGTTTCATATGCAAGAAGCATACAAACTCCTTCCACTCTGGCTACTAGGGCAAAGGTTTCTCCATAGTCTTCTCCTTCTTCTTAAGCATATCCTTTACATACTAGTCTAGCTTTGTTTGTTACCACTGTGCCATCCTCATTCAGCTTGTTTCTGAAAACCTATTTGGTTCCAATGACATTTTTATGCTCCGGTCTAGGTACCAGAGACCATGTACCATTCTTCTCTATCTGCTCAAGTTCCTCTTATCTCATCTGGTCTAGCAAGAATCACATATATTTTCACTTAGATACACACACACCATTTTCCAACAACCTCAGAAAGAAAACACAACATCGACCTTATAGGAAACAGATAGGTCGGTAGCATAAACCCTAAACCCTAAACATTTAGGTTAAGCAATTCAAGCGGTTCAATCCTGGCTATTGAACACTTTGCATTTGAATACAAAAGTCTTGAACATATCTCAAGACATTCTCCATCGTTCATTCTTCACCGCTTTCATGGTGGCTTGTAACCCATCACGAGTTCTCCAATGTTTATAGAGACTTAGCATATTCCCGAGGTAGATAGGATCGATCTCCTTAATGCAAGATCCTCCACGTGCTCAAGCTGACATGGCAACACGATCAGATCTTCATTACAGTGCTAACTCATCACACAATGTCATTGGTTGAGTCACACAGGCTTGGAACACTTCAACCGAAAACCCTGAAGCTAAGACTACCAACTGGTAGTAATATCATGTTAATTCTTCATAGAGAACATTCCATATGCCGGTTTACATTTCATCATACTGGTTCTCTTGGAAAAACATACCACTTCACCTATTGCTCAGTATACCGGTTTATACCACTATACCGGTTCACTTTGCCAACTGTTTTAGCTTCAATATACCTGTTCACTTCTTTGCACATATACCGGTTCACCACATTGTACCAATTCACATTTCAACATATTGTCGGTTCACTCTGCAACATATTGACATCAATGACAACATAATATCATCATGTCAACATACTCAGCACAAATGCCAGCAATTTGGTGTTATTTCTTATATTCCTATTAATTTTTAAGTTGGTGAAATTGATAATCAAATTTGTATTGCTTTTACTTCCACTAATTCATCCCCCCTCTCAGTGCCTTATAAGTTCATCATACTTGTTTAAAGAACTTTTTCAAATTCTCATGAATGTTGGAGTCTTTTTTAAAACCCCATTTTGTTTTCATTGTAATTGGTCAATCAATACCACACCAAGAAGACTCTCCTAATGGTCAAAAGGTCACAAGTATTACCACAACCCACATCTTGATACTCCATCAACTCAAACAACCTTGTCACACCCTAAGGTGCACCCATTTTTTTTCCTTTTTCCATAAATTAGACCAAAGAATATTTATCCTCAATTGGCTCATTATCCTAGGAGATATATGGTGAGTGTCTTGGGGGAAGATTCTTCCCCACACTTGCACTATGATAATCCAAGTGTTTGGTTACTAACTTAGTTGGGCTTCTAATTTCTAAGGTGTTTAGAAAGGGTTTCATTCGAGTGTTCACAATCAACAATGTTTTACACTCCATTGAGGGATGTCTCCCAGTGTGTATAGGTTATGCTCTACATATTTTAACGTAGCATATAGACACTGAGGGAGGCATAACGTTGTTTTGACAACATGTTACACTCATCGCATATGCTTTTCATCATATACACATTTATTTAAAGTGGCTTTGATTACTTGGCTTTAGTTATTGCCAATTAGGTTGTTCCCTCTCACTTGGCCTTATGGGCTACTTGGGAGGCATGCCTTCTAGAGGTGTTATCCTAATGCAGAAAATGAAATAAAGCATGAAAAAGGTGGGTCTCTCTTTTTTATCACCTAAAAAAGGGGAGAGCATATACCTATCACCTTGAAGACATGAAGATCAATGATTCCTATTAAACCTTCATTGCAATATTTTTTAAACTATTGGAGATGTTTCTCCAAAAAGGCATGGGGTTCATTTTAACCATCATAGCAATGATGAAAGTTGTATTATTCTTTTTAACAACACCAAAATAAATTTTCTACTCTAACCCTGTAGAGAAAATAACGTTAGTAGACATATGGTGGGCTATCCAGCCTATCTTTTTCTCAGTTACAGAGCTTTGTCTTTTCACAACCAGAGAGAAATTTGTTGGCAATTGGCACTCATTTTATTGGTTTCAATATGTTGTCATTGATGGCAACATGTTCCATCTTTCATATTTTGGTTTGGTTGTTTATCAGAAGACACTTCACCGGCATCGGCACCAACAGGTATCTTCACCGGTAGGAGGTATTCTTTGGGTACCGACATTGCAAGCCAACATGAATTCATCAAGATACATGTATTGGAGGCCAACATCATTTTGGGAGATCCAACAATCAACAATTGATTTTGATATTTATGTATTTGTATTATTGAGCCGACGTGTATATTCATTTTGTAATTATCTATGTAAGCTGACGCAAGGAATGAAGGATTGTAAGGGTATATAGGTCAGTTGATTAGATCATTTTATGATATGAGAGACATGTGAGGTTATGAGATATATGAGAGAGATAATTATAATGCGAAGGTTATTCTGGTAAGGTTTTAGGGTTGAGAACCGGAACAAATAGAGATTTAACCAGAACTGTATTCAGGCATAGAAGATGCTATCATTGCAGTTCACTCATTCTTTCGGATTGTAGTTTGGATTTGTGAGTAGTCAGTGAGACTCTTTTTGCAATGAGTAGTGTGCTCTAGGCTATAAGCCTTCTTGCAAGTGCAAGCCCCCATATTTTATAATATATTTTCATATGGCCAGTGGATTGATATTGTGGGTCACAAATCCCACCGTGGTTTTTCCTCTTTGAGGTTTTCCATGTATAATTATCTATGTTATGGTATTCATTTGTGTGATTGTCTTATTGATTGCTTTACTTATTTTATTCTTATATGTATCGGTTTACCAGTTGGTGAATACATTTTATAATAGGGTTAAAATTGATCATTCTGGTAGAACATTGATTCACCCCCCCCTCTCAGTGTTCTTGGATTCCAATAATTAGTATCAGAGGCTTGTGCCTCAGAGGAAGTTTATAAGCTTAAGGAAGATCCTGAATCTAGAATCCATGGATATGAGTTTAGAGAAGCAACTTGAGGTATCACTTGAATATTATGATGTTGAAAGGATGAAGAAATTGAAGTCACAAGATGAATTGAATTCTGATCAGGAATTCATTCTTATCCTACAGTTGAGGCTATCATCTGTTCAAGCTAGGAGGAAGGAAATATTGCAAAATCAAAATAATGAAGAAAATATTCCCTTAATGAAAGATGTCACAAGCTAAGTCAGAAGAATATGGTCATGAGGAATGAAATTTAAGCCCTAACTATGAGGATGTCAAAGGAGATTGAAGACCAGAAGAAGAAGGGAGAAAATCTTGTTATATCTTTGAAAGACAAATTTGAAGAATGCATCCAGTTGGTTCATGAAAATGGTATTTTGAGAACTGATTTGGTGCAATCCTAGAGTAATGAATAAGAACTTGACAGACAAATGATAATTCTGAGAGATTATCTGACTGCTGCAAGTGAGTATAAGGACAAATTCAAGGCTTGTTCAACATAACTTGATGAATTATTGAAAAGTCAAAGATAGAATGGAGATTCCTGTGGACTTGGATTTGAACAAGGTCACAGCTCTGGTACTGAAAATGGAGATCAAAACTAGAAGTAATTGGTAAGGAAGCTTAATGCTTACAAATTTAATGGTAGATTATTTGTTTGTAATAAATTTAGTCACATGGCTAGGCAATGTAGAAATAGAGAAAATTAGAACTATAATTCTACTCCCGATCAATTTTCTAAATGCAATAAGTATGGTCATAAGATAAAAGATTGTAGAATGAATGTTAAATGTTATTGATGTGAAAAATTTGGACATATGGCTAATCAGTGCAGATCAAGCAATTATACCAGTTTTAGCAAAGCAATTCAAAATAACAATGTTACATGTCATGCATGCAACAAAGTTAGACACATAGCTAAGTTATGTAGAACCACCGGTTAACAATAATGGATCAAATGATAAAGGAAAAGAGAAGGTCAATGAAATCCGACAAGACCATATCAAGAAATGGGTCAAGAATTCAGATGATCAATCAATAGATGAAAATGCTTTGGTTACTCAACTGACAAAGGAGGTTGCTCCTGCACCAACAGGAAGCTCATTCGATAACTGAGGAAGATGCCTTAGGGGTAGGAAAAATTCATGATAATACTGCTTATTTTGTGGGAAGAGGTTCTAGAAGATGTTCTAGACATTGGAAATGCTTATCGGGCATGGAGATGTTAGACCAAGATCTGGTATCTTTCACCGAAAGTTATTCATATCAATAACGGAATATACAATTCAGTGCGATCAATATCTTCTTGAGAGATTTCACTAGTGATCATAAGAGTTCTTTAGGGTTTCACTAGCAACTATTTCTTAGGTACTTATCTTTCATCATGAAAGTGGGATTAGCCTCTGCACCTACTTTTATTGCAAATCCTACTGTTGTCAAGATGAAGGATCATCCTAGGCCAATTTTCAAATGATGGCTGCATATTGCCACCTTGGATGATTTGGTTGGCACTTTTTCTCATGTCCCGGAAGGAGTTGTATATGTGGAAGATGTCAGAGATTACATTCACTGCCACATTGAGGGGAACTAGTGATATTAAGATCATGTATATGAGTGAGTAGATGGGAGATTCTGGAAAGATTAATCTTGAGTACAAACACATTGAGGATCTAGGGTTTATCGACATTCTAGATATTCTTGAATTTGAGGATGAGATTGTCAAATATGTTTTGAGCAGAGTGTATGGAGAATTCATCTAGTTGGAAAAAACCTACAAGATCGCGAAGGAAGCCATCAGGGCCATCACCAGTTTGCCGCAGATTGGCCATCACCAGTTTGCCGCAGATTGGACAAAGTCCGAAGAAGAAGATTTCTAATGGTTAGGTTAACAAGCTGACCAGTGCAACATCAGACCGGCGATCGATGAGGGTTATCACTATCATCGACAAAGATATCAGATTTAGAAGCATGGTTATTGGATACAAGGTAACTTAATTAAACTATCTAAATTTTGTTTCCAACTCCTATATATCTGCAACACATAAGATGATGAGGGAAAATGAGAAGTTAGATCTTTGTTGATGGATTTTAGATGAGTTGTTAATTAACCTAGGGAAGATCAAAGGAGAGAAGAAGGGAACATTTTGGTATGAAAATCTTATTGTCTATTTGATGTTATTTTTCATTAATAAAACTTTTGATTTTGGGAAGAGATAGTGGCCATTTGATATCTCGATAGGAAGACAACTGAAACAATCTATTGCTACATTGGGTAGTCAATGAGATGACAAGGTATGGGGTTAATTCAAGGCATTCCAAAAGGCTATGAATTCTAGAGAGAGGTATCCAAAGAAAATTATTGAGAACAACTCAACCGCGATATGCTTCATGGTTAAAAAGGATGAAACTTTGATGGAAGCTATCAAACCCTAGAAGATATGGATTGAAGAAATGGGTTATGAAGTTGATGCTCAGATTCTAGATTTATATGCAAAGTTGTTAATTGATGCATATATAAATGAAGCTGAGAAATCCTTTGGTACTGCTAAATAGAAGAAGCAAGAGGTTGAAACTGAGTTTAACCAGAAGAAGAAGGAGAAACAACATGGCAAGGCAAGAAAATTTGTTGAACAAGTATCTTAGGATATCAAGGCATTAATTGATGTTGTTCCAAAAAAAAGAAGGAAGAGGAAAGAGCCTCAAATATTTATTGGGCCTATTCCATCAGACTTTGGATCTAAAGATAACACACCCTTAGTATTCAAGAGGGTATTGAGGAAGAAAGGTGAAGAGACTAAGGAGGAAGCTAGGAAGAAATCGGTTAGGAATGTTACAATCAAGGTACTGACACAGAAACAAGCTCCAAAAAGAAACACCTTCTGCCCCATTCAGTACTGAAAGAAGAAAGAAGATGGATGAAACTAGTCTAGCACTTGTCACCGGTAATGTAACTATTATTCCACCCAATACTTGTGCAAAATTGGTTGATGAAATTACTAAGGATGGTATGTTGAAAAATGTGCAATTTAATTATGAGAATTTAGATAATGATGAACAAACAGAAGTTGAGGAAGCAGTTTTATTATATTTGGATATATATAAGAAAGCCTTGTTAGAAATTCAAAATCAAATATCGGCACAGTAATATGACAATTTAGGTGCTACATGATTATCAACTATGGAGGAGGACAAGTATATAAAGATTCAAGATTTGTTAACTACTTGTGCATCTATTACTCCAGAGGAGTAGGATAGGACTCTTGAGGTTGCAGATAGAAAAATCTTTCACAACAAGCACTGAATAGTTAGTCTTATGTTAGGTAGGGTTAATGAGATATTCACTGAGACCCACAAGGCATGGGTTCAATTTTTTTCTGCAAACCCTAGTTTTTATACTTTGCCAAAGGCTAAAATAGATACTACAGACATCTTAGTTGAAGGGAAAGCTAAAGGTATAATGGGTACCTCATCTACAATTTTGAAGGATATTAAGATATTGGATATAGAGCCTCAAGTAGAATCTAATGTATAGGATGTGATACCAGAAAATGATTAGATACTGGTAGATTCAAAGAGTGTAAAGGATGTGAATGTTGAGGATGTTGGCCATTTGGAGGAATTGATAATGTGTTGCATTGATGTTTTGTCATTGTTATTAACACTAGCTATTTTGGATGCTTTACTAGCACCCTTCTAGTTCTAGTAGGATGAGTGGTTTCTGGTTGGTTTGGTTCCAACATGATCTAGTATGCTCTAGTAGAGTTTGATTATGGGATTGGCTTATTCTTGTAACTCATGTTCATATTTAGTAGGTTAGTTTTGGTTTGGTGATCAAATGATATCCCATTTGCTTGGAAGCTTGGCTTGTGGTACCGATGAAGGTTTCACCAATAAAGCTTTGATGAAGATCTTTGATGATACACATAAGTGGTGTTTGGTGCAGCATTTGGTGGAGATTCAGGATTCTGATGGTGATCATGATCGAGACTTGGCAGATGGAGATCATTGCTTTAGCATGTGGACCTATATTGGGTCCTAGTTGATCTAGGTTATGGACTAACATAATGTAACATGTGGGTTGGACCTCTTGATGTGTTTCTAGGATGTCTTATGTGTTGAATATTGTTTGTTTGGTCTAAGGCCGACATGTTTTGTAATTATGTAATTGGTTTATTGTCTAGTGGGTGACCTTATTGTTTATGGTCAAGGGTTTGTATATATATGATGTAAGATCTCATTGTAGATCATAATGGTTATGGTCAAGGGATGTAATGTGTGAATAATGCAATATCATTCAAGAAGAAGATTTGGTTGATCATTGGAGATCAAGTTGGGTTTATGTAAGATGTTTTAGTCCTCCGGTATTGAGCTTAACCAGAACTGTACTCAAGCATAGGACATTATATCTTTGTATTTCAAACACTTCTCTGGATTGTAGTTTGGATTTATATGTAGTAAATGAGACTCCTTTTGTAATGAGAATTGTGCTCTAGGTTGTTGGCCTTCCTACAAGTGTAGGCCCCTTAATTGTAATTCACATACTCACTGCAGAAGTATTATCTGACTATGGGTAGGCTTCCCACCATAGTTTTTCCCTTTACCGAGTTTTCCACGTATAAATCTTCGTGTCATGTGGATGGTATTTATTCTATGATTATTATTTATGCTTAATTGGTTTAACTTCTATTCTTGTATTTGGTTTAACCATTCTGGTATTAATGTTTTGGGTTCTGTTATTAAAGTTTTAATTGCTAAATATTCTGGTAATCTATGACAATTGATTCACCCCCCCCCTCCCAGTTGTCTTCTGGTTATTTAAATTGTCTAACAATTTGTATAAGAGATTTGGTCCTCTTTGCAGAAAGCTTAATAGCTTGAGGAAGATCCTATGGCGACTAACAGTTCAAGTTCATCCAGTTCATCTAAAGATATCTTTTAGAGAGATATTTCTAGGCTTGATGGAACAAATTACACAGTATGGAAGATTCAGATGGAGAATCATCTAAGATGTCTTGGAAAAGAGATTTGGGAGATCACACAGAATGGTGTTACACCTTTTAATATGACATCTGGCAATCCTCCTCTGGCAAACCTGGATAAGGATGTTGAGAATGATTGTAGAGAAAGAGAAGCCCTCTTGTGTGCACTTTCTGATCAACAAATAATGGGATTAACTGACAAATCATCTGAAAGGCTATATGGGATAAGTTGGAGACTCTAAATGAAGGTGACCCTATAGTGAAGATTGTTAAACTCAATGGTTGCCGAGTGAGATTTGAAAACCTAAAGATGGATGAAGATGAAAGGATTACTGCATTCTTGAAAAGGGTAAATGAGATTGTTGTGGGAATTCAATGTTGTGGTGGAACTCTGAGTGAAGATGAAATTATTTCTAAAGTTCAAAGAGCCCTACCACTGACTTACAAGATGAAGGCTACTGCTATTAATGAGTTGAGAATAATGGCTAATACATCTATCAACAAAGAAACCTTGGTTGGGAAATTATCTTCTTTTGAGCTTGAAGAATTTGGACCTTCTGGAGTTGTGAAGACTGAACCTTATTTTCATGCATCTGCATTAGCAACCGGTAAGCTATATTGGAAAGCTTTATATGCAAAGGAATTGGATGATATGAAGAGAGAAGATGATGAGTTTGAGCAACTTGAAGTACTATTTTCTAGAAGAGTGCCTAAAGGACCGGTAGGAAGTAAGTATGAAGGAAAAGCACCTTTTAAATGTTTTGCATGTAATAAGATTGGTCATTTTGCATCTAGATGTCCTGAAAGGAATTCATTATTTGAAGAAAGAGTTAGTAGATATTTTAAGCCTAACCCTAGATATCAGAAAAAGTATAAGTACAGGAAAAATAAAGACAAATCATTCTACATAGCGGACGACAAAGGTATAATTGACTCTGATGATGAACCGATAGAAGACTTTGCTAATGGTTCCGACAATGGAAAGGAATGGGTGTTCTTGGGTATCAAGGAAGATGTTTTGGTACTGGAAGAAAATGTACCTGAAGAGAAGGCACTTGCTACTAAAATTGAAGACAAGGTTGAATGGGTAATTGATAGTGGATGTTCACATCATATGACTAGAGATAAAGGGAAGTTTTTATCTTTGCAAGAATTTGATGGCCGTTTGATTAGATTTGGAGATGATAAAGAATGTATGATCAAAGGAAAAGGAACTATATCATTGGATGGTAAGAACAATACTGACAATGTTTATTTTTTTCAAGGTTTAAGGCATAATATTTTGAGTGTATGACAATTGTTGGATAAGGGATTTCAATTACAGTTCAAGGATGGAAAATACAAAATCCTTAACAGATCTGGTTTGGAGACTGCAACCGGTACACATACAAAAGGTAATATATTTCATTTAAATTCTAGTGAGAAGACATGTTTGATTGCACAAATTGATGAGAGTTGGCTATGGCATAAGTGGTTGTGTCATGTTAATTTGGATTACATTGTAAAGATTAGTTCAACTAAGGAAGTTAGAGATATACCTAAGATTGTGAAGCCCTATAATCTGGTATGTAAAGAACATCAAATGAGAAAATAGGTCATAACCTCTTTTAGGAGTATACAAGATAAATCTAATGATGTTCTTGATCTTATTCATATTGATTTGTGTGGCCCTTTTAGAGTTAAAAGTTTTCAAGGTGATAGATATTTCGTTCTAATCATTGATGATTATTCTAGAATGATGTGGGTTACTTTTCTAAGGGAGAAATCTAAGGCTTTTGAAAAGTTTAAAATCTTAGGCTAAAGTGTAAATTGGGACATGATTGAAGATTAAATGTTTGAGGTCAGGTCATGGTGGAGAATTCAAATCCAGTGAGTTTAATAACTTTTGTGAGAAAGATGGTATAAGGAGACAATTTTATGCTCCCTAGACACCTCAGCAGAATGGAGTTGTGGAAAGGAAGAATAAAACTATCTTGGATGCTGCTAGAACAATGATGATGGAAGATAGTCTACTTCATATCTACTGGAGAGAAGTGAGCACAATGGTTTATACATTCAATAGAGTACATATCAAAGGAGAAACCGATAAGACACCTTATGAATTATGGTTTGGCAATGCACCTATAGTTAAGTATTTTAGAATCTTTGGTAGTAAATATTATATCAGGAGAGATGATATTATTGGTGAATTTTATCCTAGATGTGATGAAGGCATATTTATTGGTTATTCTAATGAAAGAAAAGCATATAGATGCTATAACAAGAGATTGCAAAGAATTATGGAGAGTGCTAATGTCATGGTGTATGAGCTGAATAGAGGTCAAATCAGATTTTATGAGAAGGAACCAACGGTGGAAATGACTATATCTGAATCGGTAGCACCTTTACCAAAACAAAGTGTTGAACCAGTTACTCCAGCAGTTTCAAAAAATTCAATAGTAACTGAAGAACTGGGAAGAGGAACAAAGAGTTAGAGGACTCCTAGGTATGTGAGATTGAATCATTCAGAAGATCAGATCATTGGGGATAAGAACAATGGAGTGATGACTAGAAGAACACTAGAAACTAATGAGGTATGTTTAATTTCTCAATTTGAACCAGTATTAGTAATTGAAGCATGTGAAGATGAATATTGGTTGAAAGCTATGGAAGAAGAATTAGATCAGATTGAGAAGAATAACACATGGACTTTAGTTCCCTGCCCTAAAAATAAGAATGTTATTAGAACTAAATGGGTTTTTAGGAATAATATGAATGAGGATGGTCAAGTTGTAAGGAATAAGGCTAGATTGGTTTGTGAAGGATATTCTCAGAAGCAAGGAATTGATTATGGAGAGATTTTTGCACTTGTAGCTACGATTGAAGCTGTAAGATTATTTTTTGCCTATGCTGCCCATAAGAACTACAAGGTTTATCAGATGGATGTTAAGTGTGTATTTTTGAATGGGGATCTTGATGAGGAAGTTTATATTGAGAAAACTAATGGTTTTTATTATCAGATGATACAAGCATGGTTTTCACATTAAGGAAAGCTTTATATGGATTGAAACAGGAACCTAGAGCTTGGTATGAAAGGTTGGATAAATATCTTTTGAAGCTTGGTTTTAATAAGGGTAATACTGATAGTAATTTATATTATAAGATCATTGATGATGATATACTGATTATTGAAGTATTTGTTGATGACATTATTTATGGAGGTGAAGATAAGTTGTGCATGTAATTTTCTAATAATATGGAGAAAGAATTTGAAATGTCTATGATTGGGGAAATGAAATTTTTCTTAGGTTTGTAGATTACTCAGACTGACAAAGGTATTTTCATCTTTCAAACTAATTATGCTAGGGAATTGTTGAAGAAATATGGTATGGGAGATTCTAAACCGGTACATACTCTTATGATTAAAAATGAGAAATTGACAAGGAAAGATGTTTGTACACCAATAAATCCTACAAGATACAAATATATAATTGGAGGTATGCTTTATTTGACTCAGACTAGGCCTGACATAATGAATGTTGTTTGTATTGCATCTAGATTTCAGAGTGATCCTAGAGAAAATCATGAGAGTGCGGTGAAAAGGATTTTTAGATACTTGCAAGGTACATCAGAATATGGCTTGTGGTACCCTAAGGATGATGACTTTATTTTATGTGCATATATAGATGTTGATTGGGTTGGAGGAGTTGATGACTGGAAAAGTACTTTTGGTGGAGCTTTCCTTCTTCAAAATAAGTTGGTTTCATGGACCAGCAAGAAACAGTCATGTACTTCTTTATCTACTACTGAAGTTGAGTATGTTGTTGTTGCTACTAATTGTACATAGGTTTTATGGATGAAGAAAATGTTGAAGGATATCAAAGTGAATTGCACTAGACTGGTAGTTATTCACTATGATAACTCTGTTGCTATTGACATATCAAAGAATATGGTATTTTATTCTAAGACAAAGTACATATCTATTAAGTATAAATGTTTAAAAGAGAAGGTGGAAGAAAATGAAGTCAGTTTGGTTTATGTGGACACTAAAGAGCAGATTATAGATATTTTCACTAAACCTTTGCCTAAAGAACCATTTGAGTACCTAAGAGACAGGTTAGGGGTTTCTGCCCCTCCGACAGAGAACTGGTTGATTCTTTTTGCATCAGTCTGGTAAGTATTATTAGAGATATTATTCATTTTGGCATTGATGTGGGGGTGCTACTACTCAGGGAGAGTAGTCATCTTTTTGTTTCAGTGGTTTATGTTTTTGCTTTGATATTTTTGTCAGATTTCTAGTATTGATGTCAAAGGGGGAGAGATATTGATGTGAAAAATAAAAAATGGAGTTGTATACATTAGGGGGACAGATATATGTGTAATTTAGAGCTTTACAAAGATATCATTCATAGAGGGAGTTTGGAATTGTTTCAAAACTTCACTGCTATATCTTTATGTGGGAAATTGTTTGTTGTCTTCCATTGGGGGAGACTTGTTTGGCATTTCTTGGTACTTAGATAATTTTCACATCTAGTGTTTTCATCAATGCCAAAGAGGGAGATTGTTGGCCATTTGGAGGAATTGATTATGTGTTGCATTGATGTTTTATCATTGATGTCAACACTAGCTATTTTGGATGCTTTATCGACACCCTTCCGATCCCAATAGGATGAGTGGTTTCTGGTTGGTTTGGTTTCAACATGATCTGGTATGCTCCGGTATAGTTTAGTTATGGAATTGACTTATTCTTGTTACTCATATTCATATTCAGCAAGTTGGTTTTGGTCTGGTGATCGGATGCTATCCTATTTGCTTGGAAGCTTGGCTTGTGGTACCTACGAGGGTTTCACCGGCAGAGCTTTGATGAAGATCTTTGATGATATGCATAGGTGGTGTTGGTGCAACTTCTGGTGGAGATTCAGGATGTTGATGGTGACCATGATCAAGACTTGGTAGTTGGAGATCATTTCTTTAGTGTGTGGACCTATATTCGGTCCCGGTTGATCTAGGTTATGGACCAACTTAATGTAATGTGTGGATTGGACCTCTCAATGTGTTTATAGGATGTCTTATGTGTTTAATATTATTTGTTTGGTCTAAGGTCGACATGTTTTTTAATTATGTAATTGGTTTATTCTCTGGTAGCCGACCTGATTGATTATGATCGAGGGTTTGTATATATATGATGTAAGAACTCATTGTAGATCATAATGGTTATGATCAAGGGATGTAATGTGCGAATAATGTAATATCATTCAGGTAGAGGATTTGTTCGATCATTGGAGGTTGAGTTGGGTTTATGTAAGAGGATTTACTCCTCTGGTATTGAGCCTAAACAGAACTGTACTCAGGCATAGGAGATGCTATCTTTGTAGTTCAAACACTTCTCCAGATTGTAGTCTAGATTTCTATGTAGTCAGTGAGACTCCTTTTGTGATGAGCAGTGCACTCTAGGATATTGGCCTTCCTGCAAGTGTAGGCCCCTCAATTGTGATTAACATACTTACTATAGAAGTATTATTTGACTGTGGGTAGGATTACCACCGTGGTTTTTCCCTTTACCAGGTTTTCCACATATAAATCTTGGTGTCATGTGGATGGTATTTATTCTCTAATTATTGTTTATGCTTAATTGGTTTAACTTCTATTCTGGTATTTGGTTTAAGCATTCCGGTATTAATGTTTTGGGTTCTGGTATTAAAGTTTTAATTGCTAAATGTTTTGGTAATCTATGAAAACTGATTCTCCCCTCCCTCTTAGTTGTCTTTTGGTTATTTGAACTATCTAACAAAGGACACTATTCCTCTATATCAGATAGTATAGGTTGAGGTCATAGTTCATAAGGAGGAACCAAAAGTAACTATTACTACACCCAGTGGCAAAGCCACTGGTAAAAAAGAGGAATCTATCAAAGGTAATAAACCATCAGAGGAGAAGAGAGAGGAATCTAACAGGGAAATGATAGTGAGCACATCATTGTTGTCAATCAACACCTAGTAGGTAGAACAAAAAAGCTTAACTGAGATGAGTTATACTGAGCTCATGATGATGGCTGCATAGAAGATGATGAAGGAAGGATCTATAGACAAAGGATTTATTGATTAGTCTATCCCTATTTTTCATAGACTTATCTCGGAGTGCAAATTTGACAAAGAAGCAAGCCCATCCAACAAGCTTAAAGTAATCACAAAGCACATTTCTAAGGGCTTTCAATCTTTATAGCAGATATCAAACCAATAGGCACTAGAGAGGTTTACACAGTCTAAGAGAGCAACATTTGATCAAATGATTGAGTCGGAGAAGAAGGAGATTAATGATAAGCTGAAATTGATTGATAATTCTTGGAGGCAATGTACTAATATTTACAGAGTATGTTGTAACATAGGTTTACTTACAACAGAAACATACAAAAAGATTAAGGATACTCAAATTATTTTGATGGCTCAAATTCTTTGACTACATCTATTGATGGTCATATTTTGGTTTTGGAAGCTCAAGTTTCAACTCTTGAGAGGGATAAAGATAAAATCATAAGAAGAGCTAGAGGTCTTAGAAGATTTGTGAGTCCTTAGTTGGACTCATTAAGTGTACATAAGGAGTGTATTGATATGGTTGGTAAGCCCAGACCGACAGATCTTAAGGATAAAGAGTCATATGCCCATATGCTTAATGAGCTTGTATCCATTTCCGACACACTCAAATCAGGTTGGGATACCTATCTAGAGCTTTTGGAGAAAGCCTATCTGAAAATTTTCAAATATATTTAGCTCCAGTAAGGTATTTTGGGACATTCTTTGTACAGTATTTCATTCTTCGTCTTGGCTTTTGGTATTTTTTTGGGCATTGATGTCAAAGGAAGATGCATAGGTGAAAAATATATTCTTAACATTGGGAGATATGGAGGTATGAAGTATTTTGTTCAGGTCTTGATCACAGATGGATATTCATCTCAGGGGAGCAGTCTCAGGATGAAACCGACAGATGGAAACCATCATCATTTTTCATGTGTTTCCATCAATGCCAAAGGGGGAGATTGTTGGCAATTGGAACTCATTTTACTGGTTTCAATATGTTGTCATTGATGGCAACATGTTCTGGCTTTCATATTTTGGTTTGGTTGTTTACCGACAGACACTTCACTGGCACTGGCATCAACATCGACATGTATCTTCACCGGTAGGAGGAATTCTTTGGGTACTGGCATTGTAGGCCGACATGACTTCATTAAGATACCTGTATTGGAACCCAACATCATTTTGGGAGAACCAACAATTGGAAAGTGATTTGGATATTTATGTATTTGTGTTATTGAGCCACCATGTATATTCATTTTATAATTATCTATGTAAGCTGACATAAGGCATGAAGGATTGTAAGGGTATATAGGTCAGTTGATTAGATCATTTTGTGATATGAGAGACATGTGAGGTTATGAGATATATGAGTGTGAAGGTTATTTTGGTAAGGGTTTACAATTTAGAATCAAAACAGAAAAAGCTTTAACCAAAACTGTATTCAGGCATAGGAGATGTTATCATTGCAATTCACTCATTTTTCCAGATTGTAGTCTCAATTTGAATGTAGTCAGTGAGACTCTGTTTGTGATGAGCAGTGTGCTCTAGGTTGTAAGCCTTCCTGCAAGTGAAAGCCCCCATATTTTGTAATATCTTTTCATATGGCCAGTGGATTGATATTGTGGGTCACAAATACCACCATGGTTTTTCCTCTTTGAGTTTTTCCACGTGTAGTTCTTTGTGTTATGGTATTCATTTGTGTGATTGGCTTATTGATTGCTTTACTTCTTTCATTCTTATATGTATCGGTTTGCCGGTTGGTGAATGCATATTATAATAAGGTTGTAATTGATCATTCCGGTAGAACACTGATTCACCCCCCCTCTCAATGTTCTTGGATTCCAACACAATCCTGATAAAAACTAGAACTAAATAAAGATAGAATGCAAAAAACCTAAACTGGCAATTGCGAACTAACTACTAAGAAATTCCAAACTGATATCTGATCAATTGTGAACTGATATGCTATCAATTGTGAATGAAGTTACTCCAAACCACATGAGCCATCACATCAATGTCATCATTAAAGTTATATTTAGCAAGGAATCGATGGATAATTTTATGGTATTGGGTGATTGCTTCTTTTTCTTCAATTTTGTGAAGCTCTCTTTTTGCTTTTAGGGGTCTTTGGTATGCTCTATGTTCTCTCCTATGTTGTCTTTCCCTCCTTGTACCTAAGATTTTGAAGGTTACCTTTCCTGCCATTAGATTAGACACATTTTATGCAAAAAATGAAAATTTCCAAAATTGAAAGATTTGTATAGGTTAGGTGCACAAGATCAACTAATTAAGAAACGACAAATAAAAAATACTTTTTCCCCTTTCTTGAGAAATTGCGGTGGATTTTACTGTCAATTGCAATGGATTTTGATGGTAGTTGCGGATAAATATTCACAATTGCAAATTTTTGTCTGATCAATTGTGGATTATGGTTTTTGGTGCACGCACAGATCTGCAAAATCAATTAAAACAACAAATGAAGGTTAGCATAATTTCATGTTGGGTTAACCAATTGTTCTCATGTTTGAATCATCAAATCTAAGCTAATTAGACTGAAATGATGAATCACAAAATCCTTAACTAATTAAATTGATTTTAAGTATAATAAAATGAAATAAATGATAGAAATAGAAAGATTAAACTCCCTATTCTCCACTTGTGCTTTCATTGTATTAGGACCTGGAGGCAACTGAGAGGGGGGGATGAATCAACTGTCTATTAATTTCAACCCAAATATGACTTAATCAAACTTGATACATAATACCAATAAACCAAACTTAATGCCGGTTAACAAATTAACAGTTAATATTAATACCAATGAAACTTAATCCATGAAACAGAAACAGAAACAATATCCACAACACATAACACAGAGATTTGTACATGGAAACCCTGTAAGGGGAAAAACCATGGTGGGAAACCTTACCCACAATCATATGATACTACTGTAGATAGTATGTGTGTAAAAATGGGGTCTGCACATGTAGAAAGGCTAGCTACCTAGAGCTCACTGCTCAATAACATGATGGGAGTCACACTAACTACAATTGGATGATTAAATCCAATGATAATGTACTGCTCAAAGTAGCATCTCCAATGTTGGATTCAGTACTGGTTAAGCTCTGATAATCACCTTCAAACCTTCCTTAAACCTTCTCTATGCTCTACTCATATGATCTTCAATATTTGCACATACCATGTTACAATACCATAACCTTACTTACATACATATCTTACATCTCACAATTGAGATCTTACATATATACCAAAAACTAAGACCAAATGTGTTGGTCGGCTCACTAAGAATATCATAATTAAATCATTGACAAAATAAGTCAAGATGTGATGTATCATGTCAACTCAATATAATTACAACAACACCAATTGATCAAATCATCTCCATAATGTGTCGTGCTGATCTGGAATAGATAATGCATGTCGGTCCATAACTTAGACCAATTTGCCGATAACACCAAATATGTCAACCCGATTAGACCAATAAACAAAATACCAAAACCAAGTGTCCAAACCATGTCTCTAACATAACCAAGTGATCTCTAGATGATAACAAGTCATCCTAAGTGTCGGTGAACAATATAACTTGCCAGTGAACCAAATATCGGTCATTGTGCATAAGTCACTGAACTAGCCGATGAACATAACCAAAGATCTCCAAAAGGATAAGTGTTGATAAGTGTTGACATCAATGAAAAAACCAATGCAACATATGCATAATACCAACAATCTCCCCCTTTGGTATTGGTGGCAATACAAGATGGAAAAACCATCTAAGTGCTAAAGCAGAAATGTCAAAAACCAAAAACCAACAATCTCCCGAATAGATCAATACCAAAAATCAAAATACAAATGCAGAGAGTAAAAATCTCTCCCCCAATGAATAATCTCTCCCCAAAGGATAATGTTTTTCCATAGATATCTCTCCCCCTTTGACATCAAATTCCAAAGCAATACAAATACCAGATACAACTAGTTCATAGAACCAATTACAAATACCAACTATTATAACCAACTACTCCCCCTGAGAAGTAGCTCTCCTCCATCAAAGCTGGAAAAAGGTTTCTCTGTAAATTCTGTTGGTTTGATGCCAAGCATCAACTATCTAGGTCTCTACCAGTGAGGGTATAACCCCAAGCTGCTCTCTAAGATATTCACAAGTTTCCTTAGGTAAAGGCTTAGTAAAGATATCTACAATCTACTCTTTAGTATTCACATAAACCAATCTCACTTCTTTTGCTTCAACATTCTCTTTCATAAAATTGTATTTGATAGAAACATGTTTAGTTTTAGAGTGAAATAATGGATTCTTAGATATATCAATTGCTGTTGAATTATCATAATAGATGATTATAGGTTCTTTTCATTTTACCTTTATGTCCTTCAACATTTTCTTAATCCATAATACCTGAGTACAATTAGTTGCTGCTGCAACATATTCTGATTCTATTGTTGATAATGATGTAAAACTCTATTTCTTGCTCGACCATGAAATCAATCTACTGCCAAGAAAGAATGCCCCACCAATGGTGCTCTTTTTTTCATCTACATCTCCTGCCCAATTAGTATCGGTGTATGCACATAAATCAAAATTTTCATCTCTAGGATACCATAGACCAAGATTTGTTGTGCCTTGTAAATAGCGAAAAATCCTTTTCACTGTTGATTCATGATTTTCTCTAGGATTACTCTAAATTCTTGAAACAATACATACTGCATTGATTATATCAGGTCTTGTTTGTGTCAAATACAGTAAACCTCCAATCATAGATTTGTATCTTGTCGGATTAACAGGAGTTGAATCATCCTTCAAAGATAGTTTATCACTTGTAGTCATAGGAGTACTTACCAATTTAGAGTTTTCCATACTAAATTTCTTCAGTAGTTTCTTCAAGTACTTTTTTTGACATATGAATATACCTTTATCAGTCTATGAAATCCGCAATCCTCAAAATAATTTTATCTCCCCAATCATAGACATTTCAAATTCTTCCTGCATCTTATTAGAAAAGTCTTTACACAATCCATCTTCTCCTCCAAAAATGATGTCATCAAAAAAAACTTCAATAACCAAGATGTCTTCATTAGTCACTTTTAAATATAAGTTGCTATCAGCATTACCTTTAGTGTAACCAAGCTTCAAAATATATTTGTCCAATCTAGCATACCAAGCTCTAGGAGCTTGCTTCAATCCATATAAAGATTTCCTTAATCTGCAAACCATATCTTTATCATTTGTCAATGAAAATCCATTAGGTTATTCAATCTAAACTTCCTCTTCAAGATCACCATTCAAAAATGCACATTTAACATCCATTTGATATACTTTATAGTTCTTGTGTGCTACAAATGCAAGAAATAATCCGACTGCCTCAATTCTAGCTACCGATGCAAAGGTTTCATTGTAATCAATTCCCTCTTTCTATGAATATCCTTTACACACTAATCTTTCTTTGTTTTTGATTGCCTTACCATCTTTATTAAGTTTATTTTTGAATACCCATTTAGTTCCAATTACATTTTTATCTTTAGGCCAGGGAACCAATGTCCATGTATTGTTCTTTTCAATTTGTTCTAATTCATCTTCCATAGCTCTAATCCAATGTTTATCTTCACATGCCTCGATAACAGTTGTTGGTTCAATTTGAGAAATTAAACATGCCTCTTCATTTTCCAATCTTCCTCTTGTCATAACTCCTTGATACTTATTCCCAATTATCTGGCTTTCAGAGTTATTCAATCTTACATACCTGGGTATGTTCACTTGCTGCTATTCTTCAATCACTGTGGAATTCTCTGATGATGCCGGTGTGACTGGATCTACATTCTATGCCGGTGCATTCTGTATAGGTTCATTTATGATCATCTCAACTACCAGTTCAGAATCCATAGACCTTGAATTTCCTCTAAAGTGTTCATCTATCTTCACATTTTCACTCTCAATGATTTTCTGCAATCTTTTATTAAAACATCTATATGCTTTTCTCTTAGATGAATAGCCAAGAAATATACCTTCATCACTTCTAGGATCAATTTACCAATATACTCATCTCTCCTAATGTAACGTTTGCTTCCAAATATTCTGAAGTACTTAAGAGTAGGAATATTACCAAACCGTAATTTATAGGGTGTCTTACTGGTTTCACCTTTGATGTGAACTCTATTGAAAGTGTAAACCATTGTATTCACTGCTTTTGTCCAATACACATGAGGTAGATTTGATTCTGAGATCATGCTTCTAGCTACATCCAGAATAGTTTTGTTCTTCCTTTCCACAACTCCATTTTCCTGAGGTGTTTGGGGTGCTGATAGTTCTCTTCTAGTCCATTCACTTCACAAAATGTATTGAACTCTTTAGATGTAAATTCACCTCCTTCATCTGCTCTTAAAAATTTGATTTTCTTACCAGTTTCATTCTCTACAAGTGCCTTGAATAATTTTAATTTCCCAAAATCTTCTGATTTCTCCCTGAGAAAAGTAACCCAATGCATTTTAGAATAATCATCAATAATCAGCATAAAGTATCCATCTCCTCGTAGACTTCTTGTTCTTGCTGGACCACACAAGTCAGTATGAATTAAATCAAGAACATCATTGGATTTCTCAGAAATAATCTTAAAAGTTATTCTAACTTGCTTTCCCATTTGACATTCCTTACATATCAGATTAAGCGGTTTTACAATCTTAGGTAAATCCCTTACTACCTTAGATGAACTAATCTTTACAATGCAATCAAAATTCACATGACATAGTCTTTTATGCCATAACCAACTTTAATCAATATGCGCAATCAAGCATGTCTTTTCATTGTTATTCAAATGAAAGATATTACCTCTAGTCTGATTACTGGTTGCAATTTCCAAACCAATTTTGTTCATGATTTTGCATTTACCATTCTTGAATTGTAACTGAAATCCCTTTTCAACTAATTGACCAACACTCAAAAGATTATGCTTCAACCCTTTAACATAATAAATATTGTCAGTGTTGTGCTTACCATCAAAAGATATAGTGCCTTTTCCTCTGATCAAACAAGCTATGTCATCTCCAAATATTACTAGACCTCCATTGTATTCTTGAAAAGATAAGAATTTACTTTTATCACCAGTCATATGATGTGAACATCTGGAATCTATAACCCATTCATCCTTTTCTTCAATTTTAGGTTCCAGGGCTTGCTCTACTAGTGGAATAGTAGGTGTTGGTTGATCTTTTGTTATTGCAACAAAATCCCATCCATTGTTTGTTAGTTATTTATCAGAATCATCAGTAACTCCTTCATCAGCATAATAACATGATTTGTCTCTATTCTTCTTAAATGTGTATCTCTGATATTCAGAGTTAGGCTTGTATGTTCTTTTAGCTTCTTCTCTCAATCTTGCATGTCTATCAGGACATATAGATGCCATATGACCAACTTTATTGCAGTTAAAACATTTAAATGGTGCTTTACCTTCATAATTACATCCAATAGGACCTTTAGGCATTTTCCTTGCAAATAGTGCTTCAAGTTCTTCATTTTCCCTCTTGATATCTTCAAGTTCTCTTGCATAAAGTTCTTTCCAATCAGATTTATCAGATGATGATGATGATGTAGATGATGATGCTTTGAAGGCTAAATCTATTTTAATTGTAGCAACAAGACCAAACTCCTCAAGCTCAAATGCTGAAAGTTTTCCAACCAAGGTATCTCTAGATATTGATGTATTAGGCATTGTTCTCAACTAATTAATAGCAGTTACTTTCATTTTGTATTCCGGTGGTAATGCTCTTAAAAATTTAGAAACAATTTCATCTTCACTCAAGGAACTTCCACAACATTGTATTCCCAAAACAAATTCATTAACCCTTTCCATAAAAGCAAAAAATCTTTCATCTTCTTCCATTTTAAAATTTTCAAACCTGACTTGGAAGAATTCCAGTTTTGCAATTTTGATAGTGGTATCTCCTTCATTCAATGTCTCCAATTTATCCCAAATAGCTTTAGCAGTAGATCAATTTGATAATCCCATGATTTGTTGATCTGACAAGGCACTCAAGAGTGCTTCTATTGCTTTGCAATCATTCTCTTGGTCTTTACCCAATGTAGGTGGATTAGGTTAACCTAGTGTAGGACCAACATAGCCATCCTGTGTAACTATAAGGCCTTCCCTAAACCAAGCTTTGATTAACTTAGTTGACCATGTTTGACCCTATTAATAAATGCTTTATAATTCAATAGAATGGACTGTGTTAGACAGATAGATTGGTGAGAAAAGTAATTGAACCAAGTTATAGAGTTATTGCACCTTGTGGTGTACATTTTGATGTGTTATGAATTTGAAATCCTAAAAGATCCATTGATTGGATAATCTTGATTTAATGTATGTCAGCTATGTCTGGATGTAGAACTTATATGATTCCGTGATTGGACAACATTGATGAATGTTGATGCTTCATTTATATGCTTTATGATAAAGAACTCTATATGATTCTAGAATAGGATAAATTGGAGATGATGTATGTCATTATTGGATTTGCAGGACTTTATTATGATAATAGAATTAAGATGTATGTTTTATGTGTGGACCAAAATTATGAGAATTATGATAATTGCTTATGTGGATTTAATTGGATATCAGATATATTGAATTGTTCAAATGAAAATTGTATGCAAAGTGTTTGATGTGTATTCTAATTCATGTGTTTAATATTATACGAGGTTATTGTAAATTACTAATGTGTATTTGAGTGGCGTAGGAAAAGATATCCATGTGACCATGGAAATATTATAGAGAAACAAACCTAGACCTATGTTTGTTCGTAAAACCAGGGTTTGTCTATTTGGAGAGACAACACCCCATTTGTGTCGTATTTTATTCGTAATAGTAAATGATGCATGTGTGTTAAGTGTTATTTAGTTGATTTATGTAAAATCCACAAGAGACATGATTTCATGTATAAATTTGTAAAAGTATTTTCTTTGTGTCACTTGACACGTGTGGATTTATATTTGAATTTTTAAATTTGTCTCTTGGTGAAAATTGTTTAACTATAACTTTTTCAATTAATGTAATGAGATTCCATAAATGCCTTGGGTAAAGAATCTTTGCGATGGTCAACATAGGTTTGACCCGAAAATAAACTTCAGAGGGGTTTAAAAAGGGTTAAATGGACACCTAGGGGTAGTTTAATAGGGTTTCCTAAAGCCCATAAGGTGTACCTAACGGTTAGGGGTAGTTTTAGGCAAGTTTCTACTCCCATGTGACCTATTAGACACCCTAAAAAGTGACTTTTCTAAGTTGTGCGAAAATTGAATTAGAAGACTTGAACAAAGTTGAAAACCTTCCTTTTCAAATGAGAGTTCCCTTTCCCATTTTACCTTACCTTCCTTTTTAGTTTTTAGAAACTTGTGAGAACTCTCACAATGGGCTTCTTAAGCAAGAATTAGAAAATTAGTGGGTAATCACCCACTCTCCATTTTTGGAGACAAGAGAATTTTGAAAAGAATAAGCTAGATTTTTGGATTGAGAATTTTGCTAAAGGGTAGAAAGGGAAGAACCATGGAATTGGGCTACTCATCCTCAACAAAACTAGCATACCTTTGGGCAGATTAAGGTTGGTTGTATCTTTCTTATAATGGATTTCTTATTGCATGTGTTTTTGAAAGTAATGATTGTGTAAAAGACTAGTTTTCATGCATGTTCTCTTGGAAATTTATTTGGTATTTTGTGTTTATACATTGTATGTGTTTTGGGAGTCATCAAGATCTCTTACTCTTGGGAGAGAGGAGGATCTTGTGGGTGGTAGAAGTGACAACCCTCGAGTGAGAGACTCTCATTATGAGAGCGATCACAAGGGATTTTATGTGACCCTTGCTGCATGGCTTGTTTATGCATTGGGGGTCATAAGGAGGGAAATAAGGCATGAATGACTTGGGGGGCATAAGGAATAAGGGGTTGCTATAATTGAAGTATTTGGTTTGCCATAAGGTGGCTACATGTTTTTCCATACTTGCAGTTCTCCTCAGGGTACTTGGTCCATTACCACCCTTGAAAAGGACATCACAATGTGTGGTGTAGTGTAGCCTGGGTTGGGATGTGTTTGAGTTTGGGTATATTCTGTCTCTTTGTGTTTGCATGTTTGTTACCCATCTAGGGCTTGGTTCTCCAAGCTTGGGGATGGCTACCAGTTAGCCTAGGCTGGGAGATGAGCACTCCATGGTCATAGTTTTGGTTTATTTGCAGATTGTTAGAAGAAATATCAGGGCATGCAGTTATGGTGGAAGATATGGATTGAGGAAAATTATTGTAAATTTAATTAATACCCTTTGGAAAGTCCTCATTTCTTTGAAAAGAGAGGCTATTTGTAAAATAGAAATAAAGACTTGGGGATATGTTATTGGTTATATATATGTAGAAAATATCATGTTATTTTGCAGAAAAGATAAATGGTTTTTTTCTAAGTTCTAGTCCTAAAGTTGAGGTTAAACCTTGTAGAGTATTTAATATTTCTTGAAAGGAAATGAGTTAAATTTATTCTTTTATTTAATTGAAAAGAAATAGAATTGATTTTGCATGCATGCAAAGGCTGAAAATAAAAGCATTTAGGACTATCCATGGAAATATAAAAGTATTTTAATTAAATCTGTGATTTTATTTTATTTGTGATTTTATTTTAAATGCAAAAAATAAAATCTAAAGTTATCATAACCATCTCTATAGTCTAATTTAATAAATTCTTTATTAACATAGTTGTTGTTTTAGGATTAGTTAATTTTGTTGTTTTCTTTTATAGCAGAAAGTACATCTAGAGTAAATAGTCTAATTAATTTAAGTAATATACTATTTATCTAGTTGCAGTTTAAATTTTACTAAATAACCTATCTATTCATTTAGCAACTAAGATTATGATAAAAGGGAAATAAACACAAAGAATTAAACCTCAAAATAGCATCAAATCTGTTAAAATAAGTTGCATATTTACAGTACCTGTGGATTTATTGTATAATAAAAAAAGAAATTTATACCCTAGTTGCAACATGTATATACTTTTGAAAATATAGATATGTCCAGTTATACATATATATAACATTTATATAAAATATATGTATAACAAATTTGCATGCCTATGAGTAAAGGAAACCATCCTTTGATTTAAACAAAATATATTTATTTTTATGTTTATATATATACATAAGTAATAAACATATATATATAAATATATATATAAATATCAACAGGGATATTATTTATATATATATATAAATAAATATATATATATATATATATATATATATATATATTATACTTTTTAAAAAAATATATATATATTTAAACAAACCCTTGTTTTTTTTCAAAAATAAATAATAAAAATTTTCTTTGCCCTTTGGGCCGAGCCCCACTGTGCTTTGCATAGGGGTCGGCGGCGCCTCCCCACTGTGCATTGCATAGTGGTCGGCGGTGCTTCCCACTGTACAAAGCACAATGGACAGTGGTGCCTCCCACTGTGCAATGCACAGTGGTCGGTGGGGCCGAGCCCACTGTGCATTGCATAGTGGGAGGCTTCAGCCACGTCGTCCCCCCCCCACCTTCATCATGCAGAGCCTCCGCCATTAGCCATAGCCGCCGCCCGTGGTCCCCTATTCGGCCCTGCTAAAAAAAGAACCTAAATAAAAAAAAAGATAATAATATGAAACCCTAGCCCGGGTAGGGCTAGGGCAATAATAAAAAATGGTAAAATTGTAAAATAAGGGTATTGTATAATGCAAACTCTTGGTTAGGATTTGCATGATTTTACTCTTATAATTTGGGAAAATAAAATCGTTATATTAACTAGAAATATAGTTAAATATTTATATATATAAATATATATTTAAGATATATATTTATATATAAATATACATAATTATATAGATATGTATAAGAATATATCTATATAAAGGGTTGAGGATATTAGGAAAAAAAAAGCAAACCATAGATTTAATCATTTAATTTTAGTTGAAGATGACCCTGAGTATAGGTATTTACCTTATAGAATAGATTTTCTTTACAAATTTATTTATTAATGAAGTATTATTTATGTTAAATGGATTGAGACGTTTATATAATTACATTTTAATGAAGTTCATATTTAATTTGTAAATTCAAATAGACTGTGTTATTTTCGAGTTTAAAGATCAGTGAAGTGACATTTAATTTTAATTAAATAAATGTAGTTGTTTTAGCTCAGCCTAATACTTAATTATTGTTAGGAAAAATAAATACACTTAAAAATCTAAGTGCCGAGACTAATATAAATGCTTCTTAAAAGAAAATAAGAACTATTGGAAATTAATAGTATCCTTGTCTATCGAAATTAGATTTTTGGATTTAGATTAATCTGTTGGGCTAATTTGGAGAGTTAAAATAGTATTTGGTTATTTTAGCACTTTGTATTTAATTTAACAAACAAAATTGCGTACTTGAAGCTAGTTAAAAAAATAAATAAATGAAATTAACGATAAACATAGTTAAGACGAAACACGATGAAGCATTTTATATTTGTCGATTTAATGCTTTTTAAAAGTTATGGTTTTTTAAAAACAAAATTATCCCTTTCTTGCCCTAAATTTTGGGCATGACAGTAACATCCCATATATCTCTTCCAATGAAATTGAATGTGTCTCTATTCTGATCTTCCATATACCATAGTTATTTCCATCAAGTTTGGGACTATCTTTTTTGAAAAAGTTAGCTGCCATAGAATCTCCTCAAGTTGTTAAACTTCTGCAAAAAGAGGACTTAGCTCTTATACCAATTGTTAGGACCCAAAGGCAACTGAGAGGGGTGGGGGGTGAATCAGTTATCTATTAATTTCAACCCAAATATAACTTAATCAAACTTGATACATAATACCGGTAAACCAAACTTAATGTTGGTTAACAGATTAACAATTAATATTAATACCGGTGAAACTTAATGCATGAAACAGAAAGAGAAACAATATCTACAACACATAACAAAAATATTTGTACATGGAAACCCTGTAAGGGGAAAAACCATGGTAAACCTTACCCACAATCAGATGATACTACTGCAGATAGTATGTGTGTACAAATGGGGTCTACACATGCAGAAAGGCCAGCTGCCTAGAGCTCACTGCTCAATCACAAGATGGGAGTCACACTAACTACAATTGGATGATTAAATCCAATGATAATGTACTGCTCAAAGTAGCATCTCCAATGCCGGATTCAGTACCGTTTAAGCTCTGATAATCACCTTCAAACCTTCCTTGAACCTTCTCTACGGTCTGCTCATATGATGTTTAATATTTGCACATACCATGTTACAATACCATAACCTTACATACATATCTTACATCTCACAATTGAGATCTTACATATATACCAAAACCTAAGACCAAATGTGTAGGTCAGCTCACTAAGAATATTACAATTAAATCATTTAAAAAATAAGTCAAGATGCGATGCATCATGTCGGCTCAATGTAATTACAACAATACCAATTGATTAAATCATCTCCATAATGTGTCGTGTTGAACTTGCCGGTGAACATAACCAAAGATCTCTAGAAGGATAAGTGTTGACATTAATGACAAAACCAATGCACCATATCCATAATACCAACACATTGTTCTTCTCCATTATTGTTGGTGTCGGTGGCTCTCAAGAATTGTACTTATTTCTTGCATAAAATGGACAATAAAAATGTGATTCTCTAGCTTGAATTGAGAAAAGAGATTGAATTTATAGATTTTCAACACAAAGGAGGTGATAATTTGAACTCAAGTGTTGATTGACAAATAACTAAAATTGATCGATCTGTGAACTCATTAGATTGATCTATTAACATAATTGATTGAGGAGTCAACTGAATTGATTAACCAATAGACTAAATAGACTAGCTAGTTGATTGAGTTGATGAACTAGATGACTGAATTGATTAGAGAGATAAGTGGATTGATTGATCAGCTAGAAAAGGTGATTGAGAGTTAAAAAGGGTGATAGATGAGTTAACTGAGTTAACTAATTAGATAAGTAATTTGATCAACCAGTTCTGATTTTAGCATGTGTTGTAGGATTTTGAAATTGAATTTGATTTCATTTTGAATTTGGATTTGAATTTGGACTTTCGAATGCTGAAATACACATGAAATTATCTGAAATTCAGATTTGATGAAATATGAATATGGAAGAAATGAAATTAATTGAAATGAAGTGAAAATCAAATTTGGGGAAAATGAAATGAAATTAGATGGAATTAGAATTTGGGGATTGGAAGAATTAATTTAATTAATTAAATAATTTAAATGAAACTATTTAATCATAGGAAATTGAATTAATTAAATAATAAAGATTAATTTAACTAAGAAAAATGTCGTAATTAATTAAATAATTTATATTTAATTAATAATTGAGATAGGGTTAATTGATTAAATGATGAAATGATAAGAATTTGATAATTAGAAATGTTAAATGTTCTAATCAGAAGAAATATTTAATTTAATAAAATAATTAAAGAATTACGCAATTAAATAGACGAATAATTAGTGTAGAATTAATGAGACATTTTTACGTGTCTACTCTTGGTTTATACAAAATTTCCGATCTACTTATTTGAGAGTAAGTGGGTTCACTAGAGAACCGTTTTTGTTGCATAGATACTATATAGATAGAGTGATTTTGCTGGAGTACGCAAGACAAATGGTGCACCTGCAAAACTTACTAGCATCAAGACATAAGACAAGTGTTATAGGTCAAGACTTCCCTTTGAATTTATCATACTTTTCATGCCATATAATTCAAGTGGAAAAGGTTGTTGAGAAAGAATTGAAAGATCTATAGCTAAAGCCTTTTAATTATTCAAGACTATTTTATGATCCATATAATAAATTAAAAGGACTAATTCCAAAGGTATATGAAGGACATCAACATGCTCTGGAGGATTTTTGGGCCAATCTCAGGATACCTTTGAGGCAAGGGAGAAATATTATCACCACCTCACTATTCCACAAATAAGAGATTTTGTTATTGAAACTAATATACCTAAACAATTGGATGATGATTGTATTTTGTTAGATCCAGTGTATAAGGAGATAGGGATAGAAAAGAGGTCACTCCCTCCAATTAGATGGTCACAATAGGAGGTGGTAGATATTGATACAATTTCTCAAGTGGAAATAGATAGAACAAGAAAGTGGTTAAGTTTGAGGATTAAACCAGCTGCTTCCAAAGGTAAACAAAAGAATATCCCTACTGATAATCCTTAATCTAGGGTACATAAGGAGTATACAAGAAGAACTAAATCGAAGTCAAGGAAGAATACCTCTACAAATCTTGATGAGGAAGCCAAAATTCCTTTGACTACAAAAGAACTGAAGCAGAAAGTAGATGATAAAATGAAAGAAACAGAATATCTGACGAAACAGGCAAGCTTGGGGATTACAGTGGGCCTAGGGGCCAAACCACAAGCAGAGATTCATCCTATTAGGCTGTTATTGAGGGTGTTACAGCAACATGACAACCTTCTCAAGAGGCTCAACCCTCAAGTGCCTCTACAATTACTACAACAACTACTACTCCTACTACTACTACCACAACAACACCAACAACCACATCAACCACATCTATTGCTGTAACTACTTCAACACATCCTCCACCATTGGCTACAACAATTGTGACTCCATCTTTTGTTGCTTCATAGATGCATGCACCAACAATTACTCCTACAATTAAAACAATAAATATTCATAATGTGGAGTCCGACTCAGACCAAGATGAGACTGAGCTAGTGCAAAAGAAGGTAGAACCAAAGAAGAGAAAGATAATGACTCCTTCTAGTCTGGAGAAATGAAAGGAGCCTGTTATACAAAAAGTATCAAAACTTTTATAGGTAGCTCCTATGAATGTAGATGATCTGAGTTTGAAGGGACAACAATAGGATGAAGAGAAGGAAACTGAGAAAAAACAAGTTGAGGAGCATGATGAAAGGTTTTTTCTTACTCCACAAGATATAAAAAATTAATTGGAAGATATAGCAAGTTGAGATAAGGAACAACAAATTCAAGAGCCAACTAAGGGCTTCAATGAGAAAGTGAGAGAGAAGTTAGAAGAATCTCAACAATAGTTGGATACTAATGGTGCTCTACAGGAAAACTTGACTCAGCAAGTGCTTCAACAACAACAACAACAACTTGCTATATAAGTGCTTCCCACTTAGGAAGAGGTCCAAGCTCCTTGGGATACACAGGTTGAAGAAGAAGAGAAAAATGAGGAAGAGTCATTACATGAAGCTGGAAGGATAACTGCGCAAATAATAACTAAAGAAGAGAACACAGATGAGGGAACACCACAATGGATAACCTTCACTTTTTATAAGAAACAAAAATTAGTGGTCCCTAAACTCACATTGCATGAGGCCATTATAGAGGAGACAAAGAAAACAAATAAGGCTAATAAAATTGACCATTTGTCTAGAACTGCCTCCAGTGAAGTAATTGTTGATATTGTAGCTCCTGTGGAGATAGAAGGAGAGGGCCCTTCAAAATACCAAGTGTCACAGGCTAGGTTGGGAAAGAAAACAAAGTGGGGAGAGCTTGAAACTTTAGAGTTTGATATTAGCACAATAAAGAGTAGAATGGAGAAAGAACATTGTTCCCAACTACAGGTAAAGGCACAATTAGATCAATATAAACAATTATTGGTGGAAATGGGGAAGCCTTTGGATTTAAGAATAGATGACCTATTGCCTTCCACATCATCAATACCAGAGGGTGATGTAAAAAAATTTTATTGAGATAAGGAAAGTATCTATCACTAGAAAGTCTTGGGAGAAAGAGAATGTGTCAAAGGTAAGACTTTTCCTACAACATACAATAGGTATTAGTGAAAAGATCCTCAAAATGGAGAAAACAATAAGAGATTGTTCAACAAACTGGGGAGTGAGGATCAAAGACTTCACCAAGTAATGTAAAAAATTGAATAAAATATTGGCTTTGGGTGATGAAGTGATTAAAAATGAAGATTTGTTGGGAGGAGACAATTTTGGTAGTTTACAATCTTGCATTTTTATAATAGAACTTAAGGCAAAAGATCTTGAGTAGTGTAAGTAAAAGATATTGGAGACACATGTTCCTCTTTTGAAATCGCTTGGTTAATATGAGAATTTTGTGAAGAATTTGTTAGGAGCATATGGTCATGACATTTTAAAAGATGGTCGTATGAAGGAAGGTGTAGTGCTGGATCAATGGGATCAATATGCAACTTATCATTTTGCACCTAAACCAGAGTTTAATTAAGAGTTAATGGATAGGTACTCATTTTGACTTCTCAGTGTATACATGTGGAAGGAGTAATTGATAAGTTTGTTAGTAGATGGGAGTAGGAAAAGAAAACTTTGAAGAAGTTTGAGTTCCAGGTTTTGTATGTTGTTGATCCTCCTGTAGATATAGTTGTATGTTTTATTGGTAACTACAAGAGCTATAAAAAGAAGTAAATGATGAACACATAGTTACCATACATGCAATTTTGAGAGATTTTGAAGATATTTTTGGTTGCCACCGGAGATGAGAGTTCAACTGCTATGCAAAATCAACTTTAGTTTTTGGGCAAATTTTGCATGGTTGTAATGGGTAATTTTGGAAACACTCGTTTCGTAGTGATAGTTAATTAATAGCTTCACTAGAGTTTAAGGTAGAGACTTGTATGTCAACTACGACTCCTTTATTTTGTAGCACTTAATTTAGATAGATTTAATTCCTAAAATTTAGGACATAAAACTATAAATTAGAGATTTTCATTCATTGTAAGGCTCCGCGAGTTGATGATTTGAGGTCCATTTTAGAGATTCTATTAGAGATTTTATGCACATTTTTATAAGTAGACAATTTTGTGATATTCTTTAAAGTTTAAATAAAAAAGCAGGTTGTGGATTACGTGATCTACTCATGTGTTCTATATGGTTGCATTCTTTGTGCTTTGGTAACTTCTATCATTTGATTCAACAACTAGTTTTTTTGGATGCTTTATTATTTTATGGATCATATTGCACATGTAAATGATATATGAGGATTAAATTGATAGGGCGATCATTGGTTGGGTGATATTCATTTTCGTAGGTGTGTGAATTTGTTTGACTTTATATACTTTCTAGAGATCATTATTTGAATGTTGATTTAGTGATATTGATAATATTTGGGTTACGAAATTCTAACCGTGTAGATCATTCAATTGTTATTGTATCGATTTCATTGTTATTTCCTTGTTCCCCTAATCTATCTTTTTTTGTTTATTTTGAGAGAATATAAAAATAAAATAGGTAATTAGAAGTTGTTTCAACCAACAAGCCCCTTGATAGGTACAATCACATCAGCCACTGAGCTTCCCATCACCGTCGAGACCTGACTATAGAGACCTTGGAGTAGTTAGTTTCCCAAAACTTACTACTTTTTAGGAGAGTTGGTGAGTGTTCACATAAACTACCTGACTATTGGTGAGTGTGTCAAAACACCCATCAACATAAACTGGCACTAGAAGGAAGGCCTAGAATGATTACTCCCAACGTTTAATTGCACGAACACAGTATGATCTAACATGGTACTCCCAGGAGACAGACTTTTACCATTCACACAACCCAACCTCAATTATGAACTGTTGGCAATATGGATGAATTGATTATGTGTTGCATTGATGTTTTTTCATTGATGTCAACACTAGTTGTTATGGTTGGTTACCGATAGATGGGTTTTGGTTACTGGTAGAAGATTCTATGTTACCGGTAAGGGTTTAAGGTTTTAACTACAGAACTTTTATTGAGAATCTTTGACAGAATTTATAAGTGGTATTGGTGCGGCTTCTAGATCGAATTCAGGATGTAGAAGGTGATCCTTGATCATGCCTCAACTAATTAGAGACATTGCTTTGGTGTGGTGGACCCATATTAGGTCTGGTACCTATCTAGGTTATGGACCGGTATCATGTTAAAGTGTTCTCTACACATTACCGGGATGATTTATGGATTGGTTATTGTTGTTTTTCTCTAAAGACGATATGGAATATCATTGTAATATAGATGTAAGTAATGATCTTATTGTAATATCTTTTAGGTGGCCAACCTAATTGGTTTAGGCCTTAGGGTTTGTATAAATTGATGTAAGATCTCATTGTAGATCATGGTATGGGAATGAAATATCATATGCAAAGGAGATATGGTCGATCATAGGTGATTGAATTGGGTTTAAGAAAGAGGTCAAAGGCCTCTGGTATTGAGATTAACTGGGACTGTAATCAAGCATGGTAGATGCTATCTCTGGTAGTTCATTCTTCTGGATTATTGTCCAATTATCTTGAGGTGGTTATAACCTCTATGTAGTCACTGAGACTCCCCCTTATTGTATCACATACTTTCTACACAAGTATCATCTGACTATGGGTAGGCTTCCCACCATGGTTTTTCCCTTTATCAAGTTTTCCAAGTACAGATCATGGTATTATGTGGTATGGTTGCATCGTGTTAATTATTTGTTTCATTCCTAAGTTTTATTGCTTACCGGTATCTGTTTCTATTATTTTGATATACAATGTTTATGTGCTCCATTTAAAGGTTACAAAATGGTTTGATTAATATAATTTGTTGACAACTGATTCAATCCCCCCCCTCTCAGTTGTCCACCGGTTATCCTAACATGAACAAGACGAAATTATTTCCCAACTATACTCTCTTTCTTGGGATAGTAGAAGGAATCATAGTGATTGATTATAAACACAACAAGTCCTTGACAACAAAAGGCAGAAGGGTATACACATAGAAGCTAAGGCACAAAGGAAACTCCATTCCCAAAGAAACCCTCAACCACCTCCTCAACAACCAAGAAATTGAGATACTAAGTTGGAGCATATATTATCTTTCTCTTCGGAGAGGTTTCACAAAGTTCTTAGGAGTAAGTATTCCCAATTAGACTTCATAGAGTTGGGACCTACAACTAGGAAGAAGAGAAACAAAGCTAAAGGACAATCTTCAACAGACCCACTAGTGCAATCATTTGAATCCAACGTAGAAGACCAGTTGATCCCTACTCAACCCACTATTGCACCCTTCGTAACTCAATATCCACTACCACCACCTTCAATGGCCTACTTCAACCAAGATCATACACCATTGGGAAACATACCTGGAGGAACTCATGACCTACCTAGGAATCTAGACAAATTTTGTAGTAGGTTTTACTTTGGGGGACCTAGGTCCGGAGAAGAGCATATTGAAGCATTTAATGATACAGTGTTCATAAAAACATTCAACATCAATATGTGGTATGTCAAATTTTCCCATATTCACTTGGGGAGAATGAGTATAATTGATATCTGACTCTACCAATAAACTCCATTAATGGTTGGGATCTTCTAGAAAAATCTTTCATTAATCAATTTTGGGTGTATGTCGATCTTGGAACCTTGTACCATCAGTTTGACTCCCTAAAGAAATTTCTTAACGAACCTTTGACAACTTTCAATACCAACTTCCAAAGGACATACAAGAGATTATGGGCTCCTTACCAAGTGGCACCAAACATAGCCATTAATTCTTATCTGAGGGTCATTGACCCCTGGAGTACGATGTTTATTAAGAAGAGTGTGCCTAAAGATCAAAGGGATACCTTGGAAAAAGTTTATGCTTTTGCAATCAACATGAATCAAGAATTAAATCAGACACCTAGGGGATTGGATACAACTTGCCTATACAACCAATTCCATGGTGTACCTTCATCCTTTATGATAGCAGCCTCAACGATGAACACGATCCCCCTTTATGCACCCTAACCACAATCTAACCAACAATTTATTGCACAAACTTTTCAATGGAAAAATAATGCCAACATTACCCCTATCCTAATGCAATACATTGACCAAATACATAGGACAGGACAACGGTATGGTAGCTTAAACACAACAAACAAAACCCCAACTTCAACACCTGATAATCAAGGGTCACACATATCCTCTGAGGTAGAAGCTTTGAAGAAGATGATTTTGCAAGTTACTTCAGATCTTATTCAATTAAAAATGAATCCCTTGAGAGGGTATAACCAATCCCAATCATATAATAATCAACGTGGTTATAATAATCAAAATCAAAACCAAAGATATAACTCTAAACCATACAACAGATAATGGAACATGGGTCCAAACAATGACAGAGTAAATCATGACCATCATGACACAAGAGATAACCAAAACAATGTGCAAAGTGTCAATTTGGCAAATATGAATTTACTAACTAATTGGTGCAGGTTGCATGATACAACATCACATTCAGAAGTCAATTATGCTTAGTTCAAAAAAATGATTAGGATTGCTCAACCAGATTCACAACTAAAAGGGTGTTCTATTGAAGAACTAGAGAAGGTCAACACTGTTAGACAATTCAAATAACCAGAAGACAATTGAGAGGGGGGGAGTGAATCAATTGTCATAGATTACTAGAACTATTATCAATTTAAAACTTTAAGATTGGAACCCAAAATATTAATACTAGAATAGCAATTAAACCAATTAAATGCAAATAATAATAATAGAAGAAATACCATCCACATGACACCAAGATTTATATGTTGAAAACCATGGTGGGAAGCCTACCCACAGTCAGAGAATACTTCTACAGTAAGTATGTGAATTACAATTGAGGGGCCTACACTTGTAGGAAAGCTAATAGCCTAGAGCGCATTGCTCATCACAAAATGATCCTCACTAACTACATACAAATCCATACAACAATCCGGAGAAGTGTTGAACTGCAAAAGATAACATCTCCTATGCTTGAGTACAATTCTAGTTAAGCTCAATACCGGAGGACCAAATCCTCTTACATACACCCAATTCAATCTCCAATGATCAACCATATCCTCTTCCTGAATGTTATTACATTATTCGCACATTACATATCTATATCCCATACCATGATGATCTAAAATGAGATCTTATATCATATATATACAAACCCTTGACCATAAACAATTAGGTCAGCCACCAGATAATAAACCAATTACATATTTACAAACCATGTCATCCTTAGACCAAACAAATAATATCCAACACATAAGACATCCCAGAAACATATCAAGAGGTCAAATCCACATGTTACATTAAAGTCGGTCCATAACCTAGATCAACTGGGACCCAATATAGGTCCAGACACTACAACAATGATCTCCATCTACCAAGTCTCGAACATGATCACCAATAGCATCCTAAAACTCCACCAAAAGTTACACCAACATCACTTATACAATTCATCAAAGATCTTCATCAAAAGCTCTATCGATGAAACCCTCGCCGGAACCAGAAACTAAGCTTCTAAGCAAGTAGGATAGCATCTGATCACCAGACCAAAATCAACTAACCAAATATGAGCATGAGTATCATGAACAGGCCAATTACATAACCGAATCATACCGGAGTCTACAGGATCATGCCGAATCCAAAACAACCAAAAACTACTCAACCTACCAGGACCAAAAGGGTGTCAGTAAAGTATCCAAATATCTAGTGCTGGCATCAATGACAAAACTTCAATACAACACATAATCAATTCCACCAAATGGCCAACAATCTCCCCCTTTGGCATTGATGGCAACACTAGATGTGAAAAACATCTAAGTACCAAGAAATGCAAAACAAGTCTCCCCCAATGGAAGACAACCAATAATCTCCCACATATAGATCTGAATGTCAATATCTCTTCCCCTTTGACTTTTTTATTTTTCTTTCTTTGTCTTTTTCACATCAATATTTTTCCCCCCTTGATATTAATGCCAGAAATTTGACAAAAATATCACAGCAAAAACATAAACCATTGAATCACAAAACTAACTACTCCCCTTGAGTAGTAGCATCCCACATCAGTGCCAAAATGAATAGTATCTCTGATAATGCATGCTGAACTGATGCCAAACCGCATCAATAAAGTCTCTACTAGAGGGATAGAAACTCCCAATCTATCTCTCAGGTACTCAAATGATTCCTTGGGCAAAGGTTTAGTGAAAATATCTGCAATCTTCTCTTCAGTGTTCACATAAACCAGTCTAACTTCATTTGCTTCCACTTTTTCCTTCAAAAAATTATACTTGATAGATATGAGCTTTGTTTTAGAATGAAATACCAGATTGTTTGATATATCAATAGTAGCAGAGTTATCACAGTGAATAACTATTAGTGCATCACAATCCACCTTTATATGCTTCAACATTTGCTTCATCCATAGAACTTGTGTACAGTTAGTAGTAGCAACAACATACTCAGCTTTACCAGTAGATAAAGAAGTACATGACTATTTCTTGTTGATCCATAAAACCAACTTCTTTCCAAGAAAGAAAGCTCCACCGGAAGTGCTTTTCTGATCATCAATATCTCCAGCCTAATCAGCATCTGTATATGCACATAAAGTCAAGTTATTATCCTTAGGGTACCACAAGCCATATTTGGATGTACCTTGTAAGTATCTAAAAAATCATTTTCACCGCAATCTCATGATTTTCTCTAAGATCACTCTGAAATCTTGAAACAATACAAATAACATTCATAATGTTAGGCCTATTCTTGTTCTTGTTATCACTCCATTGCTCTTATCCCCAATGATCTAATCTTCTAAATGATTCAATCTCACATACCTAGGAGTCTTCTGACTTTCAATTCCTCTTCCCTGTTCTTCAATTGTAGTAGAATTCTTTGATACTATTAGAGTAACTAGTTCAACACTTCGTTCCGGTAAAGATGTTACCGGTTCAGATATAATCATTTCAACTGTCGGTTCCTTCTCATAAACTCTGATTTGAATTTTGTTCAGCTCATCTACTTTGAAATTAGCACTCTCCACAATTAACTACAATCTCTTGTTATAACATCTATATGATTTTCTTTCATTAGAATAACCAATAAATATGCCTGCATCACATCTAGGATCAAATTTCCCAATGATATCATTTCTCTTGATATAACATTTACTACCAAAAATTCTGAAATACTTAATTATATGTGTATTGCCAAACCATAATTCATAAGGTGTCTTACCGGTTTCTCCTTTGATATGTACTCTATTGAATGTATAAACCGTTGTGCTCACTAGTTCTCTCCAGTACATATGAGGTAGACTAACTTCCATAATCATTATTCTTGCAACATCCAAGATAGTTTTGTTCTTCCTTTCCACAACTCCATTTTGTTGAGGTGTCTAGAGAGAAAAAAATTGTCTTGTTATATCATGCTTCTCACAAAAGTTATTAAACTCACCGAATGTGAATTCTCCACCATGATTTGACCTCAAACATTTAATCTTCAATCCTGTCTCAGTTTCCACTTTAGCTTTAAAGATTTTAAACTTTTTAAATGCTTCATATTTTTTTTTTAGAAAAGCAACCCATATCATTCTAGAATAATCATTAATGGTTAGCATGAAATATCTATCACCTTGAAAACTTTTAACTCTAGCAGGGCCACACAGATCAGTATGAATATGATCAAGAACACCATTTGATTTATCTTGTATACTCCTAAAATAGGTTCTGACTTGTTTACCGATTTGACATTCTTTACATACCGGATATAGGGCTTAATAATCTTAGGTATATCCCTAACTATCTTAGCTGAATTGATCTTTATAATGCAATCAAAATTCACATGACACAACCTTTTATGCCATAGCCAACTCTCATCAATCTGTGTAATCAAACATGTCTTCTCACCGGAGTTTAAATGAAATATATTACCTTTTGTCTGTGTACTGGTTGCAATCTCCAAATCCGATCTATTAATGATTTTGCATTTTCCATCCTTGAACTGTAATTGAAATCCCTTATCTACCAATTGTCCTACACTCAAAAGATTATTCCTTAAACTTTCAACATAATTAACATTGTCAGTATTGTTCTTACCATCCAATGATATAGCTCCTTTTCCTTTCATCATACATGCTTTGTCATCTCCAAATCTAACTAGACCGCCATCAAATTCTTGCAAAGATAGAAACTTCCCTTTATCTCTAGTCATATGATGTGAACAACCATTGTCAATTATCCATTCATCCTTATCTTCATTTTTAGCATCAAGTGCCTTCTCTTCAGGTACATTATCTTCCAGTGCTGGATCATCTTCCTTGATAGCCAAGAACACCCATTCCTTTGTTGGTATTTTGGTATGGTTTTGTCATTGATGTCAACACCTACTAAATACACCTACTTTGGAGATCCAACAACATTCACTGACAAACAGTAAACTGTGCAAATAGTTACCGGTATATGGTTAACCGGCAGGATATAATGTTCACCGGTACCTGCATTGACATGGAAGACACTTGGTAATGTCGAAGACATCATGTGGACACTTTACTTTGAAGTAATAATCATTGGTATATTCTCATTTGCATATTTGCTTTTACCGGCAAATAGGTCCAGGTTATCTAGGGTCACACCGGTAGGTTTATCTTTTCTAGATCAGCATGGCACGCTATGGAGATGATTTATTATTGTTGTAAATGCATTAAGATGACATGTTCAATCAGTTATTGCATCGGATATTGTATTGTTTGTAAAATATTTTTATTGTAATATCTTGTAGAGCCGACCTACTAAAATTGGTCTTAGGGTATGGTATAAATGTAAGATCTTATTTGTAAGATCAAGTGTGGAATGTGAAAAAGATCTAAGGAAAGGTATATGCGAGATCAAGTAGGGATATACACAAAGACATCATTTGAAGGTGAAGTTAGGTTTTTGTAGAAGCATATCAGCATTACACCTGTACTGAATCCAGCATATGAAGATGCTATTTTGTGTAGTACATTCTCATTGGATTTAACCATCCAACTGTAGTCAGTGTGACTCCCATTTGTGATTGAGCAGTGAGCTCTAGGCTGTTGGCCTTTCTGCATGTGCAGACTCCTCTTATACACTTACTATCTACAGTAGTATCATCTAATTATGGGTAAGGTTTTTTCCTTACAGGGTTTCCACATACAAATATTGGTGTCATGTGTTGTGGATGACTTTGTGCTTATGTTTCATGCATTAATTCTTACCGGTACAACAATTTTCTGTTAACATTGTCCACCGGCATACTTAACTAATTTACCGGTATTAAGCATTAAGTTGGTTAATAAGTTTTTGGTTTGAATTTATTAGACAACTGATTCACCCCCCCCCTCTCAGTTGTCTCTGGGACCTACAATTGGTATCAGAGCATAGTCCTCTTTTTGCAGAAGTTTAACAACTTGAGGAGATCCAATGTCTGCTAATTATTTCAGAAAGGATAGTCCTAAACTTGATGGAACCAACTATGGGATATGGAAAATCAGAATGGAGACACATCTGAATTGCATTGGTAAAGACATCTGGGAAGTTACTAAGAATGGTTATACTGCTGTTGTAGATGGTCAGACTACTCCCATTACTTTAGCCAAAGATGAAGAAAATGATTGCAAAGCAAGAGAAGCACTTTTGAGCACATTATCAGATCAACAAATCATGGGATTATTAGATAGATCCACTGCAAAAGCTATTTGGGATCATTTGGAAACACTAAATGAAGGGGATTCCACAATCAAAATTGCAAAACTTGAAAGCTTCCGAGTCAAGAATGAACATCTGAAAATGGAAGAAGATGAAAGGATTTTTGCTTTTATGGAAAGAGTAAATGAAATTGTTTTGGGTATCAAATGTTGTGGAGGAACCTTGAGTGAAGATGAGATTGTTTCAAAAATCTTAAGAGGTTTACCACCAGCATACAAAATGAAGGTTATTGCTGTAAATGAGTTGAGAACAATGCCTAATAATCAGTAACTAGGGATACATTGATTGGAAAACTTTCAGCTTTTGAAATTGAGGAATTTGGTCCTGTTGCTACTATAAAAACTGATTTGGCCTTCAAAGCATCAACATCATCTTCTCCATCCTTCGACAAATCAGACTGGAGAGCCTTTTATGCAAGAGAACTTGAAGAAACTAGGAAGGAGAATGAAGAGCTTGAAGAACTTGAAGCACTATTTGCAAGAAAAATGCCAAAAGGTCCAATTGGAAGTAAGTATGAAGGTAAAGCACCCTTTAAATGTTTCAACTGCAATAAGATTGGTCATATGGCTTCAAGATGCCCTGATAGACATGCTAGACTAAGAGAAGAAGCTAGAAGGACATACAAACCTAATCTTGAATATCAGAGATACAGATTTAAGAAAAACAAAGATAAATGTTGTTACATTGCTGATGAAGGTGTGACTGATGATTCTGATGAGGATCCAATAGACAATGGATGGGTCTTTGTTGCTATAACAGAAGATCAACCGGTACCTATTGCTCAACCGATAGAACAAGCCCTAGTAGCTAAAGTTGAATCAAAGGATGAATGGATTATTGACTCAGGATGCTCACATCACATGACTGGAGACAAAGGTAAATTCTTGAACTTTCAAGAATACAATGGAGGTTTAGTAATATTCTGAGATGATAAAGCTTGTTCAATCAAAGGTAAGGGTTCAATATCTCTTGATGGTAAACATAACACTGACAATGTCTACTATGTTGAAGGATTAAAACACAATCTTTTAAGTGTTGGTCAATTAGTTGAGAAAGGTTTTCAGTTACAATTTAAAAATGGAAAATGCAAAATCATGAATAGAACTGGTTTGGAAATTGCAACTGGTAATTAGACTAGAGGTAATATCTTCCATTTGAATAACAGTGAAAAGGCATGCTTAATTGCACATATAGATGAAAGTTGGCTATGGCATAAAAGACTATGTCATGTAAATTTTGATTGCATAATAAAAATCAGTACTTCTAAGGCAGTTAGAGATCTACCTAAAATTGTGAAACCTCAGAATACATTTGCAAGGAATGTCAATTTGGAAAACAAGTTAGAGATACTTTCAAAAGTATTCTAGAAAAATCCAATAATGCTCTTGATTAAATTCACACTGATTTATGTGGTCCAGCTAGAACTAAAAGCTTACAAGGTGATAGATATTTCATGCTAATTATTGATGATTATTCTAGAATGTGTTGGGTTACTTTTCTTAGAGAAAAATCAGAAGCACTTGGGAAGTTCAAGCTATTCAAAGCAATGGTTGAAAATGAAACTGGTAAGAAAATTAAATGTTTAAGATCAGATCAAGGAGGAGAATTCACATTTAGAGATTTTAATACATTCTGTGAAGTAAATGGAATCAAAAGATAGTTATCAGCACCTCAGACACCACAACAGAATGGATTTGTTGAAAGGAAAAATAGAACTATTTTGGATGCGGCAAGAAGTATGTTATCTGAAGCAAATCTACCACATGTGTACTGGAGAGAGGCAGTAAGCACTGTTGTCTATACATTCAACAAAGTTCACATCAAAGGTGAAACCGGTAAGACCCCTCATGAACTATGGTTTGGTAATACTCCTACTCTTAAGTATTTCAGAATTTTTGGAAGTAAATGTTATATTAGAAGAGATGAGTATATTGGTAAGTTTGATCCTAGAAGTGATGAAGGAATATTTCTTGGTTATTCATCTAAGAGTAAAGCTTATAGATGTTTTAATAAAAGATTACAAAAAATTGTTGAAAGTACAAATGTAAAGATTGATGAACAATTCAGAGGAACTTCAAGGTATATAGACTCTGAACTGGTAACAAAAATTATGACAAATGAACCAATAGTAAATCCATCAGTATAGAATGATGATCCAGTTACTCTGGTATCATCAGAGGACTCCACAGTAATTGAAGAACAACAACAGACTAAGACACCCTAGTATGTAAGACTGAATCATTCTGAAGATCAGATAATTGGAAGCAAATTTAAAGGAGTCATGACAAGAGGAAGATTGGCGAATGAAGAGGTATGTCTTATTTCTCAAATTGAACCATTATCTATCAATGAGGCATGTGAAGATAAATTTTGGATTAAAGCTATGGAAGAAGAATTAGGACAAATTGAGAAAAATAATACTTGGACATTAGTTCCCCGGCCTGAAAATAAAAATGTAATTGGAACCAAATGGGTATTTAGAAACAAAATCAATGAAGATGGTAAGGTTGTCAGAAATAAAGCAAGACTAGTGTGTAAGGGATATTCTCAGAAAGAAGGAGTTGATTACAATGAAACCTTTGCACTGGTAGCCAGAATTGAAGTAGTTAGATTATTCTTGGCCTTTACAGCTCACAAGGATTACAAAGTTTATCAAATGGATATTAAATGTGCATTCTTGAATGGAGATCTTGAAGAGGAAGTTTATATTGAACAAGCTGATGGATTTTCCTTGACAGATGACAATGATATGGTTTGCAGATTAAGAAAAGCTCTGTATGGATTAAAACAAGCTCCAAGAGCTTGGTATGCAAGACTAGATAAGTATCTTTTAAAGATTGGTTTTACTAAAGGAAATGCAGATAGCAATTTATACTACAAAGTAACTAATGATGACATCTTGATTATGGAAGTATTTGTTGATGATATAATCTTTGGAGGAGAAGATGGATTATGCAAATAATTTTCTCTTAAAATGAAGCATGAATTTGAAATGTCTATGATCAGAGAAATAAAATTCTTTCTAGGATTGCAGATTTTACAGACTGATAAAGGCATATTTTTGAGTCAATCTAAGTACTTGAAAGAACTACTTAAGAAATTTGGGATGGAGAACTCTAAACTGGTAAGCACACCTATGACTACAAATGACAAATTATCTCAAAGGGATGAATCTACACCTATTAATCCAACTAGATACAAATCTATGATAGGAGGATTACTGTATTTGACACAAACTAGACCTAATATTATGAATGCAATATGTATAGTTTCTAGATTTCAGAGTAATCCTAGGGAAAAACATGAATCAACAGTAAAAAGGATTTTCCGGTACTTACAAGGCACAATAAATCTTGGATTATGGTATCCTAAAGATGAAAATTTTGATCTATATGCATACACAGATGCAAATTGGGCGGGAGATGTGGATGATAGAAAAAGCACCACTGGAGGAGCATTCTTTCTTGGAAAGAGATTAGTTTTTTGGTTAAGTAAGAAACAGAGTTGTACATCTTTATCAACAGCAGAATCAGAATATGTTGCAGCAGCAACAAACTGTACACAGGTACTTTGGCTTAAGCAAATGTTGAAACACATAAAGGTAAAATGCAAGGAACCTATTACTATATATTGTGATAACACTGCAGCAATTGATATATCTAAGAATCTAGTATTACATTCTAAAAAAAAACATGTTTCTATCAAACTGAATTTTCTAAGGGAAAAAGTTCAAGAAAAAGAGATAAAACTGGTTTATGTGAATACTAAAGAACAACTTGCAGATATTTTCACAAAACCTTTGCCTAAGGAAACTTTTGAGTATCTCAGAAATCAGCTCGGAGTCTTACCTCCACCGGTAGAGACTTAGATAGTTGATGATTGTCATCAACTGGTAGAAATAAATGGACAAATCTTTTATTCCGGTATTTAATGAGGAAGCTACCTCCCAGGGGGAGTAGTTGGTATATTGACTTGGTTGGTATTTTGTATGAACTTGACCTTTTGTGACTTTGGCATTTGATGTCAAAGGGGGAGAGATATATGGAAAAACATTAGGGAGAGATGTATGAAAAATGCATTATCTTTTTGAGGAGAGATTGGTATAAACACATATTACTCCCAGGGGGAGAATTGGTTTTTGTACTTGGCATTTCTATTTTGACACTTTGATGGTTTTTCCATCTTGTGTTGCCATCAATGCCAAAGGGGGAGATTGTTGGTATTTTGGTATGGTTTTGTCATTGATGTCAACACCTGCTAAATACACCTACTTTGGAGATCCAACAACATTCACCTGCAAATAGTAAACTATGCAAACAGTTACCGGTATATGGTTAACCGACAGGATATAATGTTCACCGGTACCTACATTGAAATGGAAGACACTTGGTAATGTTGAAGACATCATGTGGAAACTTTACTTTGAAGTAATAATCATTGGTATATTCTCATTTGATATTTGCTTTTACCGGCAAATAGGTCCAGGTTATCTAGGGTCACACCGGTAGGTTTATCTTTTCCAAATCATCATGGCACGCTATGGAGATGATTTATTATTGTTGTAAAAACATTAAGCCGACATGTTCAATCGGTTATTGCATCGGATATTGTATTGTTTGTAAAATGTTTTTATTGTAATATCTTGTAGAGCTGACCTACTAAAATTTGTCTTAGGGTATGGTATAAATGTAAGATCAAGTGTGGAATGCGAAAAAGATCTAAGGAAAGGTATATGCGAGATCAAGCAGGGATATACACGAAGACATCATTTGAAGGTGAAGTCAGGTTTTTGTAGAAGCATATCAGCATTACACTGGTACTGAATCCAACATATGAAGATGATATTTTGTGCAGTACATTCTCATTGGATTTAACCATCCAACTGTAGTCAGTGTGACTCCCATTTGTGATTGAGCAATGAGCTCTAGGCTGTTGGCCTTTCTGCATGTGCAGACTCCTCTTGTACACTTACTATCTGCAGTAGTATCATTTGATTATGGGTAAGGTTTTCCCCTTACAGGGTTTCCACATACAAATATTGGTGTCATGTGTTGTGGATGACTTTGTGCTTATGTTTCATGCATTAATTCTTACCGGTACAACAATTTTCTATTAACATTGTCCACCGACATACTTAAATAATTTACTGGTATTAAGCATTAAGTTGGTTAATAATTTTTTGGTTTGAATTTATTAGACAACTAATTCACCCCCCCCTCTTAGTTGTCTCTGGGACCTACATCCTTGCCATTTCTGGAATCACTAGAAGAGTCTTCTACCAGTTTGTCATCAAAATCAATAATGCCTTCCTCATCTACTATGTAGCATGATTTGTCTCTATTTTTCTTGTACTTGTACCTGTTCTGATATCCAGGGTTAGGCTTAAATGATATTCTAACTCTTTCTTCAAATCTTGAATTCCTTTCAGGACATATAGACACAAAATAACCAATCTTATTACATGCAAAACATTTAAAAGGTGCTTTTCCTTCATACTTACTTCCTATCGGTCCTTTAGGTACTCTTCTAGAAAATAGTACTTCAAGTTTCTCAAGCTCATCATCTTCTCTCTTTATATCTTCTCATTCCTTTTCATATAAAGCTTTCCAATCTTTCTTGCCAGTTGCAGATGTAGATGCATGAAAAGAAGGTTCAGTCTTCACAGGTCCATAGGTCCAAATTCTTCAAGCTCAAAAGAAGATAGTTTCCCAACCAAAGTATCTCTATTGACAGATGTATTAGCCATTATTCTTAATTCATTAATAGTAGTAGCTTTTATTTTATAAGCCAATGGTATGGCTCTCAAGACTTTAGAAATAATTTCATCTTTGCTCAGAGTTCCACCACAACATTGAATTCACATAAAAATATCATTTACCCTTTCCATGAATGCAGTAATCCTTTCATCTTCTTTTATATTCAGGTTTTCATATCTCACCCAATAACCATCAAGTTTAGAAATATTCACTGTAGGGTCACCTTCATTAAGAGTCTCCACCTTATCCCATATAGCCTTTCTAGATGATTCGTTGGTTAATCCCATTATTTGTTGATCAGAAAGTGCACATAAGAGGGCTTCTCTTTCTCTACAATCATTCTCAAGATCCTTGTCCAGGTTTGTTAGAGCAGGATTACCAGATCCCAGATTATAAGGTGTGATACCATTTTGTGTGATCTCCCAAATCTCCTTGCCAAGACATCTCAGATGAGTCTCCATCTGAATCTTCCATACTGTGTAATTTGTTCCATCAAGCCTCAGAATATCCCTCTAAAAGATAGCTCCAGAAGAACTGGATGAAATTGAACTATTAGCCGCCATAGGATCTTCCTCAAGCGGTTAAGCTTTCTGCAGAGAGGACCAAAGCTCTAATACCAATTGTTAGATAGTTCAAATAACTGAAACACAACTGAGAGGGGGGGGGTGAATCCGTTGTCACAAATTACCAAAACTATTAACAATTTAAAACTTTAAGACCATAACCCAAAACATTAATACTGAAATAGCAGTTAAACCAATTAAGCTCAAACAATAATCACAGAAGAAATACCATCCACATGACACCAAGATTTATATGTGGAAAACCCAGTAAAGGGAAAAACCATGATGGGAAGCCTACCCACAATGAGTATGTGAATTATAATTGAGGGGACTACACTTGCAGGAAGGCCAACAGCCTAGAGAACACTGCTCATCACAAAAGGAGCCTCACTAACTACATAGAAATCTAGACTACAATCCAGAGAAGTGTTGAACTGCCAAAGATAGTATCTCCTATGCCTGAGTATAGTTCCAGTTAAGCTCAATACCGGAGGACTAAATCCTCTTACATACACCCAATTCAAAATCCAATGATCGACCAAATTCTCCACCTCAATGATATTATATTATTCACACATTACATATCCATATTCCATACCATGATGATCTACAATAAGATCTTATATCATATATATACAAGCCATCGACCATAAACAATTAGGTCGGCCACCAGATAATAAACCAATTACATATTTACAAACCATGTCAGCCTTAGACCAAACAAATATTATCCAACACATAAGACATCCTAGAAACACATCGAGAGGTCCAATCCACACATTGCATTAAAGTTGGTCCATAACCTAGATCAATCGGGACCCAATATAGGTCCACATGCTACAACAATGATCTCCATCCACCAAGTCTCCAACATGATCACCAACAACATCTTGAAACTCCACCAGAAGCTGCACCAACACCACTTATGCAATTTATCAAAGATAATCAAAATCTCTGTCGGTGAAACCCTCACTAGAACCAGAAACTAAGCTTCTAAGCAAGTAGGATAGCATCTGATCACCAAACCAAAACCAATTGACCAAATATGAGCATGAGTATCATGAACAAGCCAATCCCATAACCAAATCATACTAGAGTCTATCAGACCATGTTGGATCCAAACAAACCAGAAACTACTCAACCTATCAGGACTAGAAGGGTGTCAGTAAAGCATCCAAACAACTAGTGTTGGCATCAATGACAAAACATCAATGAAACACATAATCAATTCCACCAAATGGCCAACATATACCACAATGTTGGTTGACACATTCCTTTACAAAGTTTCAAGATAAAGCTCAAAAGTGAACCACACATTTACGATGAAAAGGCCTTCCAAGCTAGTTACAATTACAATCTCAGAAGTCAAGGCAAGGCACCAATGATAGAACCACCTCCCCCAAAAGGTGGATTTGTACCTCTAGATGCAAATGGAAGTAACAATCCTGCTCCTCCTCCTCAAGCTTTTCAAGGGACACATTCTAGACAAGGACAAGGCCAAGAATATGTTGTAAGAGGATCGTATGACGTTACCAAGGAGATAGAGAGGACTGCAAAAACTATGTCATCAATGAAAGTGTTAAGATATTATCCTGAATAGAAGAAGGTCCTTCTCAATAAATTAGAATAGTTGGAATCTCAAAGTGATGAGGTTAAGATGGCTAATTTGAATGAAGTCAATGCTAATATCAACAATGATGCCATCGAGAACCCTTCATTCCTACTTGGCCTAAAGATATGTGAAAAGAATCTACATAACTGTTTGGTAGATTCAGGTGCTTCTAGAAACACAATGATTTATTCCATATGTCAGAAACTTGTTCTTAACCTAGTACATACAAACAAAAAAGTGGTACAATTGGACAAGATTGAGGTAAATGTGATTGGGGAGCTAAAAGATGTGTATATTTAGTTGGGTGCTAATCCATGCATATCTCATTACATTGACATTCAAGTAGTTGATATTCTGAAAGTATATGGGATGCTTCTCTAAAAACATTGGTCAAATACTTTAGGAGGTTACTTTTCAACTTTACATACTTGTGGCTTCCATGAAAGGGTGTAAGTAACCAGATACGAATTGATAGTGAGCTCAAGTTGAAGAAATTGGTTATATATTATGGGGCTCCCAATGAAGTAGCATATGTTAAAGTAAGCCCAAGAGTTTCTAGAGTGAATGAGATTCTCACTTTCTCTACACCCCCCATTCCCTAACTCCAACAAGTGGATGTACTTGTTAGGAGATAACATAAGAGTATAGGATTTACCACTCCCACAATGGTGTAGGTTACAAGAACACTCAGAGATATCTTGCATCCCTTGTCAAAACAAAGTTACAAAGTTGATGAGTCCAATCCCTTGCAAATATATTGATTATGATACCATACCTGAAGAAAGTGAAAAGTTCAATTATGAGAGAGAAATTATTCAAAGAGAGGAAATATAAATGGAAGCTCCCCAGCTAGAGCAGTGTAGAAAGGAAGTCCTTCTAGTCAAGGTAGGCAAGTGGGAGAATGAGGAGACTCAACCTCCTATGGAGTTTCAAATAGAGCAATTCACCTTCACTACATTCGAAGTACTCCCAAAAAATGCAAATGAACAACCTCGGATACTAGAAGATGTCAAACTAAAGGGGAAGCAACCATTTTTGGAAAGAAATCCTCCCCTGTTGATTGTTGAACCCAAGCTAAACAATATAAAGAAATTAAAAGATGAAACCTGGCTTCTATAGTTTGATAGATCCAAATCCAAACAAGGTAGTGGAGCTAGAGTTGAATTAACCAGTCCCAAAGGAAAAACCTTTTTAGCCTCCTATCGACTCCAATTCTCTTGCACCAACAATATGACTGAATATGAAGCCCTAGTTAGAGGACTCCTCTTTACCAATAAAAAGGGAGCCAAATGCTTAAAAGTATAAGGAAATTTTGAGTTGGTGGTTAATAAAATTAGAAGTCAATATGCATGTCATGATAAAAGGCTAGTAGCATATAGAAAATGGGTATGGGGGCTGATTAAGGATTTCAATGCTTTTGACATCTAGTTAGTACCCAGAAAAAGAAATGGAATATCAAATGCATTGGCTGTAGCAGCAAGTACATTGGAACCAATAAGTTAGTCTCCTTTGAAAAGATTTTTTGTAGAGATGGTCTCCACACATATCATACCCAACAACATCAAGCATTTATAAGTATTTGAAGATGATAGACATATCCTATATTTCCTTGCTGATTTTGGTTCTTTCGAGGAGCAGATGATAGATCAGACACTGTTGATGAAGACTATACTGAATAAATTGTCAATCTCCCCACAAACATACTTCCTAAAGGTATGGTCACTTTAGAGTGGCTTTTTGACTCTAATCCTAGGATAAAAGAAATACTAACCACTAATCTAGATGCTGGAAAATATGAACCACACAATATTGGTCAAGAAGGTCAAGAGAGGATAGTTTATATTGGGAAGATTTGAACTCTCACTGAGAGGGAGAAAATCATACAAATCCTGAAGGAATACATTGATGTTATAGTATGGGGATATGAAGACCTGAAAACATTTGACACATCTATTATTACACATGTTATACCTTTGAAACCCAATACGAAGCCATTCAGGCAGAAACAACGACCTGCCAATTTATTGATAGAATCCCTAATTTTCAAGGAAGTTCAAAAATTTCTCTCTACTAGGATTATTTTCCTTGTACACCACTCCACTTGGGTTGATAATCTAGTGCTAGTAAGGAAAAAGAAAGGAGAGATTAGACTTTTTCATAACCTTAAATAAGTATCAGAGAAAGATAATTATCCACTACCTTCATTAGATGAGGTGCTACAAATTGTTAATGGTTCATAGATGATGTCATTCCTTGATGGTTATTCTGGATATAATCAAGTGTTGGTGAACCATGAAGATCACATGAAGATGACATTTACTATGAAGTGTGGTACCTATGCATACTGTGGGATGCCATTTGGGTTGATCAATGTTGGGGCAACATTTCAGAGGGTGATGGACACAGACTTCAAGGACTTGATTGGTAAATGCATCATCATATATATGGATGACCTCACCATATTCTCCAAAATCAAGAAAGATCATCCAGACCACCTACGTAAAGTTATAGAAAGATGCTAAAAGTATTGGATATCCCTTAATCCCAAAAAGTGTGTATTTGGGGTTGCTGAAGAGAAGCTCCTTGGTCACATGATCTGTGGAAGAGGAATATCCATTGACCTAGACCAAGTGGAAGCATTGTTAAAATTGCAGATGCCCAGGAGTAAAAAGAGATGAGGTGTTTCTTTGGGAAGATTAATTTTATAATAAAATTCATCACTAGATTTGCAGAGATAGTCAAGCCATTAAACAAGATGATCAAGAAGGATGCCAAGATAGAGTGGAACGCTGAAGAAAAAGAGGCATTTTACTAGATCAAGAAGTCCATTGTAGAAGCTCCTGTGTTGACTAATCCTGATTATACTCTTCCATTTTACATATACTTTTTTGCCTCATTGCATTTTGGTGCCATTATTTTGACACAGAGGCAAGCAGGGGATGAAAACCCAATTGCATCCATGAGTTCACCTTTCAAGAATGCTAAAGTAAGATATTCTGGTCTTGAGAAATAGGCATTTTCTTTAGTGAGAGCAATGAAGAAATTTAGACACTAAATCTTAAGGAGTAAGATATATGCACTTGTACCTAACCAAGTAGTTAAGTCACTATCAATGCAAAGTGAAATTGGAGAACGTCGGGGGAAATGGATGGCTATTTTGCAAGAGTTTGATTTAGAAATGCATCCTATGAGGTTGGTAAGAGGTCAGGGTTTTTCAAAGGCTATAGCGGTCGATTCTCCTCATGTTCAATGTCAACAATACACTTTAGAGTTGTTCACTCAGGATCCTTGGTCTATGGACTTGATCTTTATCCTACTCAATAATAAGGTGTCCTGAGGGATTGACTGCTATGTAAAGATGAGATTTGAGACTCAAAAGTGCTAATTGCATGATCAAAGATTCAACACTATATAGAAAGAATTATGAAGGCATCTATCTCAAGTGTCTTGATCGGCAAGAAGCTTGCAAGATGATTGAAGAGTTTCACGGGAAATATGGCACCAGTCATGGGTTGGTAGATTCTATAGCGCATCTAATATTGAGAGCATTTTACTATTGGACTAGCATATTTAAAGACACTCATGAGCACGTCAGACACTGCCATACCTATCAAACTACAGCTTCCAGGGAAAGGAATCTCGTCATGCCCCTCCAACCAGTATTTGAAGTTAGACCTTTCACCCAGTTGGCATTGGACTTTGTTGGAGTGATTAACCCTAATTCATCTGCAGGACACAAGTTCATATTAACCGCCATAGATTATTGTACCCACTGGACAGAAGATCAAGCTTGTAAGAATGCTACTGCAGAAATAGTCCTTAAATTCTTTGAAGAGCATATCGTCACCAGGTTTGGAATGCTCTAGTATGTGACAATATCCCAACTTTTACTTCTCTACAATTAATGAAATGGGTGTATGAATTCAAGGTAGTTCTTAATTTTTCATCTAACTATTATCCTCAGAGGACCAAAGTAGTTGATTCTACCAATAAGAATATCTTAGACATCATTAAAAAAATTCTTGAAAATAACCCTAGAGACTGGCACAACCAATTGAATTACTCTCTTTGGGCTGATAGAACCAGAATTAAGGTTGCCCTAAGGACCTGTCCATACTATCTTGTTTATGGCAAAAACCCTATTTTCTCGGTCAATTAATAAATCCCTATCCTCCAACTGATGAAAGAACTTGAAATTGAGGACTAGGTATAAGTTCGCCTCCTGAATTTGTTAAAACTTGATGAGAAAAGGATAAATACCCTAAGACACTTTGCTAAGCATCAAGCAGTCGTTAAGCGATGGTTTGATAAAAGGTGAAAGCCTTTCGGATCTCTAGCCTTTCATATCTCTGACTTAGTTCTTTTATGAGACAATGCCAAGGAAAAGAAGGGTGATCACCATAAGTTTGAGAGATTGTGGTTAGGTCCTTACCAGATAGATGAGATCTTAGGGGAGAATACCTTCAAGTTGAGTTTGTTAATAGGAGAACATGTATCATTTCCTGTCAATGGTTAGTTTCTCAAACATTACTTTTATTGATCCAACGATGAGCTTGATCCTTTGTACATAGTAGATAGGAGGTTTTTTTTTTTCTTGTTCCCTTTGTGTTGCCTTTCTTGATTTCTTTGTTCGATTAGTTTGTTTGGTTTTCTTTTGTTTTAGCTTTGTTTTGTTGTCTTTTTGTTCATGGTTTTGTCATGTTGGTAAACATATCTACTATTAAGGTTTCTGATTGGATATATGTTCTTTGCATGAACAATGGGAATTTTGAGAGACTTTGACTCTTATCTCCTTATAACTTCATTACCTTTCGGTTAATCTTGAAATCTTTGTCTACATTCCTCCAAGGTGATATATAATGGTTTAATTATGATTTGAGTTCTTGAATCTCAATTGGTGAAGGATAACATGATTACTCAGCACCATCATCACACTAAGTTACATCAAAAATTTTGTAAGATGTTACAAGAACTTGTTTCCAATTGAAAAATCAGAATTTGGGATGTTTCACGTTGTTCACCGTGGTTCCCAACCCAGTAATCAAACTTCAATATTTGAAATTTTATTTAAGGTTGTGAAGAATTACATGCTCTATACTCTATGAGGTGAAATATGTTCTACAAAAATAAGAGAAAGAAAAAGAGAAAAGAAATAATAAACTTGTTGCAACTAAATTTGGGTGTTTCAAGTAATCTTCATCAGGGCTATGGACGCCTGGCCGATAGTGGAGAACTACTTGATGGGAACCAGAGGTATCTCTGTCAAGGCTATGGATGCCCGACAAGCAAAAAAGATATGCCCAGGATGACCTTACATGAAACACATTGATTGAATTCACCTATGTAGCTTAGGCCCAATTTCCTTTGTTTATCTTCACAATTGAAAATGATGGAGTAATGAATCAAGCACACACACTTAAGATTTGATCTTGTTCAGTTCTAGATTTGGTTGCTTGTTCATGAGTTCACTCATCTTTTGCTCTTATACATTGTTTTGAATGATAGTATCCTTAGGCATTGGATAAACTAGAGATTTTGAAGTTCTGAAATACCTAGAGTCATTTTTCCCAAATTGTTGTCATTTGTTATGCCCTGCGTATCTAGTCCCATTATTTTCATTCCCTTGAAAATATGGGTCCCCTTTTTTTTTGGTTTTTGTCCTTTTTTGTTAGTTTTCCTTTTAGTTTTTTTAGTTTTTTCTTTGGCCACCTTGGGGAATCAGGTTCCCAAACTCTCGAAGTGACCTTTTGTTAGTTTTGAGTGTTTTGTTCATAAGTTCGAGTTCCTAAAATCATGAGGTTATGTTTTTTTTGTTTTAGAACATCACTTCGGAAGTTCGGGTTCTCGGAATCCCGAAGTGATTATTTTATTTTGGGAGTTATCATCCTGGAGGTTTCGGTTCCTAAACTTAATTGTCCATTTTGTTTATTTGTGGCCTAAAACCCAGACGTTTTGAGCCTATTGTCTGTGTTGCATTTTGAAAACTCAATTTCCTGAGTCCTCGAAGTCGGATTTAATGAGGTTCTTGGTTGGGGGTATAAATAGGGTTGGAGGTCATTTTTTAAATCATTTTTTCACCCACTCATTTGAATCCAGAGCTCTGACCTCACATCTTCATACTCTCATGCTCCTGATCAAGCATCACCTTCATTTTTCATGATAGATAGGTAGATTTTTTGCCTTCCTTGTTCGAATTTGCATGTAATTTTTATTAGATTTCGCATTTTTTAGTTTTGATTTCTTAAGGTTTTATTGTTTTATTTTTTTCTTTACTTTTCAATTTTGTACCCTAACCTTGGGATCTTGGGATCTCAAAGTTTTGGGTTAAGGGTTGTGTGATTTGGTGTTATTGCAGAAAGTCGGGTTCCTGAGTTCCCAAAATGATAGTCTTAGGGTTTGTCGTTTGATTCGTACCACTTCGGAAACTCAGGTTCCTAAGTTCTTGAAATTGTAGTATTAGGTTTTTGTTTTAGGTTTCACTACTTTGGAACCCTGGGTCCCCGAGTTCTCAAGTTAGTTTCTTTTTTTTTACATGTCTTTTCAACTCAGAACCCCGTAGTCCTAGGGTCACGAGCTCCTTTTTCTATTCCATTTTTGTAGTTTACTGAGACTTTGTTTTTCTGAAGTTCTGCATTGCGTTTTAGAGTCCCATCTAGGAACTTCAGGACCCTGAAGTCCCAGGTTTGTATTGATTGTTAGGGTTTCATCACTTTGAAAGCTCGTGTTCCCTAAGTGATCTTCTTTTGTGTTTTTTGGCAAGTTCGGTATCCCAAAACACTAGGGTTTCAAGTATGTTAGTTATGTTAGGGTTTTTAGCTTGGGACCCTAGACTTCCAAACTCTTGAGTTTTCTTTGTGGTTTTATGTTTTCTTGCCTCAGAACCAAGGGATCCTAGAGTCCTAAGGTGAGATATTTTTGCTGTGATATTTCTTTGAGTAGTATTTGATTTTGGATTGGTTTGTTTTGTAGGGTTATCTTTGTTTGATGGAATCTTCCTGAAAGACAAAGGATCTTGAAAATATACCTATCATGATGAAATATATGTACTAGAGGAGAACATAAGCCTCCAAGCTGGAGGATAGTATCCAATGGGTCACAGACACAAAGATCGGGAACATAGAGCTCAAGGATATAGAAAGAAAATTAGAGAAATTACGACTAGATGCAGAGCACAAAAGGATGAAGAGATTTGGTTATGTAGAGGCGAATGTTTTCCCATAGTCAGTATAGGAACCATAACTCATAACGAAAGTTGCACATTTTTATAACCCCAATACTAGGTAATGTGTTGATGCTAATGGGAGACTGGTGATTGACTTATCACTGAATATGTTTACCTTGGTATTTCAAATTCCCACTAGGAGGGAAGTATTGGTTGAAGGGGAACAAGATGGTGAAAGAGAATGGAACCAAAACATGAACCAATGCAAGAAAATGATGAATGAAGAATGGCTTGAGGGGGAGAGAAAGATAGGCTTAAAAGCAAATAAAATTTTGAGGCAACATTTTAAAGAACCACAAAGAGATTTAATCATAATGCTTAGCAAGGCATTTAGTAAACTTGCATGCAGACACTTTCAACCATGGATGTTCTCATTTATGCAAACAATTTTGGATGAACGATAGTATTATGATTGGGCTCAAATTTTATCAGAGGCCAGCTTAGAGAAGTGCATAATGAAAAGAAATTTGTCTTCATGTCTTATGTTATTTGGGTTGCAACTAGATTAGGTCAATTTCTAGGGCTACAGACCGAGGGCACATTGAGGGAAGAAGAAGGACAAAATATCGTATGGGAGTATTATACACAATTGCCATTGAAATAATCCAAGTTACATTATAAGAGAATCACCAAGGCATTCTTGCTTCCTATTATTATAAGGTTAATAGGTGATACCAGATTTAGGCTAAGTAATGAGGCAATGGAGCTAGTAAAGAAGTGGGGGTGTTGCTTTATACAAAATTCCCCATCTACTTATTTGAGAGTAAGTAGGTTCACTAGAGAACTATTTTTGCTTCCTAGATACTATACAAATAGAGTGATTTTGTTGGAGTACACAAAATAGATGGTGCACCTACAAAACTTACTAGAATCAAGACATAAGATAGGTGTTATAGGTGAAAACTTCCCTTTGAATTTATCATACTTTTCATGCCATAAAAATAATGTGGCAAAGGTTGTTGAGCAAGAATTGCAAGATCTAAAGCTAAAGCCTTATAATTATTCAAGACAATTTTATGATCCATATAATAAATTAAAAGGACTAATGCTAAAGGTATATGAAGGACATCATCCTACCCTGGAGTATTTTTGGGCCAATCTTCAGGATAGCTTTAAGGTAAGGGAAAAATATTATCATCACCTCACTATTCCACAAATAAGAGATTTTTGTATTGAAACTAATATACCTAAACAATTGCATGATGATGGTATTTTGTTAGATCCATTGTATAAGGAGACAATGATAGATAAGAGGTCACTCCCTCCAATTAGATGGTCACAACAAGAGGTGGTAGATATTGATATAGTTTCTCAAGCAGTAATAAATAGAACAAGAAAGTGGTTAACTTTGAGGATTAAACTAGCTGCTTCCAAAGGTAAACAAAAGAATATCCCTACTGATAATCCTCAATCTATGGTACATAAGGAGTATACAAGAAGAACTAGATCAAAGTCAAGGAAGAATACCTCTACAGATATTGATGAGGAAGTAGAAATTCCTTTGACTACATAAGAACTGAAGCAAAAAGTAGATGAGAAAATTAAAGAAGAATAATATCTAGCGAAACAGACAAGCTTGGGGATTACAATAGGCCTAGGGGACAAACCACAAGTAGAGATTCATCTTGTTAGGCCTTCTATTGAGGGTGTTATAGAAACAATAGGAAAGCCTTCTCAAGAGGTTCAACCCTCTAGTGCCTCCACTATTGCTACAACTACTACTCCTCCTACTACTACTACCACAACACCAACAACCACATCAACCACATATGTTGTTGCAGCTACTTCAACACCACCTCCACCATTGGCTACAAAAATTGTTACTCCATCTTTTGTTGCTTCACATATGCCTACACCTACAATGACTCCTACAACTGAAATAATAACTTCATAATGTGGAGTCTGACTTAGACCAAGAGGAGGCTGATCCAATGCCAAAGAAGGTAGAACCAAAGATGAGAAAGAGAATTACTCCTAGTGCAGAGAAATGAAAGGACCCTGTCGTACAAAAAGCATCAAAAATTTTATAGGTAGCTTCTATGGATGCAGATGATTAGGGTTTGCAAGGAAAACGACACGATGAAGAGATGAAAATTGACTGAAAATAAGCTAAGGAGCATGATGAAAGGTTGGTTATTACTCCACAAGATGTAGAAAATTTGTTGAAATATATAGCAAGTGGAGATAAGGAACAACAAAGTCAAGAGCCAACTAAGGGCTTCAATGAGCAAGTGAGAGAGAAGTTAGAACAATATCAATAGAAACTGGATATTGATGGTGGTCTATAGGAAAACATGACTCAACAAGTGCTTCAACAACAACAACAACTTTCTATAGAAGTGCTTCCCACTCAGGAAGAGGTCCAATCTCCTCGAGATACATAGGATGAAGAAGAAGAAAAAAATGAGGAAGAGTCATTACATGAAGCTGGAAGGATGACGATGCAAATAATAACTAAAGAAGAGAACATAGATGAGGAAACGCCATGATGGATACCCTTCAATTTTGATAAGAAATAGAAAGTAGTGCTACCTAAATTCACATTGCAGGAGGCCATTATAGAGGAGCCAAAGAAAACAAATAAGGCTAATACAATTCACCATTTGTCTATAACTAGCTTCAGTGATGTAATTGTCGATATTACAACTTCTGTGGAGACATAAGGAGAGGGCCCTTAAAAATACCAAGTGTCACAAGTCAAGCTAGGAAAGAAAAAAAAATGGGGAGAGCTAAATACTTTAGAGTTTGCTACTATCACAGTAAGGAGTAGAATAAAGAAAGAACATAGTTCCCAACTACAACTAAAGGCACAATTAGATCAATATAAATAATTACCGGTGGAAATGGGGAAGCCTTTGGATTCAAGAACAAATGACGCATTTCCTTCCACATCATCGTTGTTAGAGGGTTATGTAAAAACTTTAATTGAAATAAGGAAAGTAGTTGTCACTATAAAGTCTTGGGAAAAAGAGAATGTTTCAAAGGTAAGACTTTTCCTACATCATACAATAGGTATTTATGAAAAGATCCTCAAAACAAAGAAAGCAATAAGAGATTGTTCAGCAAATTGGGGAGTGAGGATCAGGGACTTCACCAAGAAATATAAAAAAATTGAATAAATTATTTGCCTTGTGTGAAGAAGTGATTAAAAATGAAGATTTGTTGGGAGGAGACAGTTTTAGTAGTTTACAATCTTGCATTTTTATAATCGAATTTAAGGTAGAGTTTCTTGAGTAGCGTAAGGCAAAGATATTGGAGACACATGCTCCTCTTTTGAAATCACTTGGTAAATATGAGAATTTTGTGAAGAAGTTGTTAGGAGAATATAGTAATGAAATTTTGAAAGACGGTCATATGAAGGAAGATGTAGTGCTAGATCAATGAGATCAGTATGTGGCTTAGCATTTTGCACCTACAACAGAGTTTAATTTAGAGTTAATGGATAGGTATTCATTTTTTACTTCTTAGTGTATACATGTGGAAGGAGTAATTGATAAGTTGGTTAGTATATGGGAGTAGGCAAAATAAACTTTAAAGAAGACTGAGTTTCGCATTTTGTATGTTTTTGATCCTCCTGTAGATATAGTTGCATGTTTTGTTGGTAACTACAAGAGCTATAAAAAGAAGTAAATGATGAACACATAGTTACCATACATGAAATTTTGAGAGCTTTTTGAAGATATTTTTGGTTGCCACCAGAACTGAGAGTTCAACTCTTGTACAAAATCAAATTCATATTTTTAGGAAAATTTTGCATGGTTGTAATGGCCAATTTGAGGAAAACACATTTCGTAGTGATAGTTAATTAGTAGTTTCACTAGAGTTTAAGGCAAAGACTTGTATGTCAACTGCGACTCCTTGCTTTTGTAGCGCTTAATTTAGATAGCTTTCACTCCTAGAATTTAGGACATGAAACTCTATAAAATAGAGATTTTGATTAATTGTAAGGGTCCTCGAGTTGATGATTTGAGGTCCATTTTAGAGATTCTATTAGAGATTTTATGCAGATTTTTATAAGTTTAGAATATTTTGTGACACTCTTTGAAGTTTAATACAAAAAACATCTTGTGGATTTCCTGATCTACTTGTGTGTTCTATATGGTTGTGTTCTTCATGCTCTGGTAACTTCTATCATTTGAATCAACAACTAGTTTTTTTTTACTCTTTATTATTTTATGAATCATATTGTGCATGTAAATCGTATATGAGGATTAAATTGATAGGGCGATTATTGGTTGGGTGATATTCATTTTTCGTTTGTGTGTGAAGTTGTTTGACTTTATATACTTTTTGGAGCTCATTATTTGAATGTTGATTTAGTGATATTGATAATATTTGGATTATGAAATTCTAACCATGTGGACCATTTAGTTGTTATTGTATCAATTTTATTGTTATTTCCTTGTTCCCTTGATATATCTTTTTCTATTTTTTTTTTGAGAATCTAAATCAGAAAATACAAAATAACAAATAGGTAATTCGAAGTTGTTTTAACCAACATGCCCCTTGATAGGTACAATCACATCAACCACTAAGCTACCCATCATTGTCGATACCTGACTATAGAGACCTTGGAGCAGTTAGTTTCCTAAAACACTTATTTTCAGGAGAGATGGTGAGTGTTCACATAAACTACTTGACTGTTGGTGATTGTGTCCAAACAACCATCAACACCCCCCTCTCAATTTTCTGCCTTGTTGCCAACAATTGGTATCAGAGCTAGTTCCTCTGAAGAAGCTTGATCACTTGAGGTGATCTGTGATGACAACTTATAAAAAGGATAGTTTGAGATTTGATGGAATAAACTACACTATTTGGAAAAGCTAGATGGAGTGTCACTTGAGATGCATTGGTGAAGATTATTTTAAGATTACTAAAAATGTATATAATGTTACTCTGAATGGTCCTACAACTCTAGATGAGATAAAAGAAGCTTAATACAATATTGGGGAAAAGGAAGCATTGTCCAGTACCTTGACTAATTCTAAAATGATAAATGTGATGGATTTGCAGACTGCTCATGAGATTTGGAAGAAGTTGGAAAAATTGTATGAAGGTGACAGTCATGTGAAGATTACCAAGCTACAGAGCTTGAAGGGAAAGTATGAGTTGTTGAATATGGGAGAAGATGAGAACATTACTTTTTTTTTATGTAGATAGTTAATGATCTTGTGTGCAATATCAGATGTGTTGGTGGAGTATTGGAAGAATTAGAGATTGTGTTAGGATAACCGGTGAACAACTAAGAGGGGGGGGGTGAATTAGTTGTTAACAGTTATAACATTTAATCCACAATCCAACCTTAAACCAGAGCATATAAACATTCAAATACTGGTAAAGTAGAAATAGATGCCAATAGAAATAGATACTTATAAACAATGTAACTCAATAATTAAACAAAAAATTAATGCAAAGAAACCATACCACATAACACCATGATTTGTATGTGGAAAACTTGAAAAGGGAAAAACCATAGTGGGAAGCCTACCTATAGTCAGATGATACTTCTGCAAAAAGTATGTGATACAATGAGGGGCTTGCACATCCAGGAAGGCTCACTGCCTAGAGCGTACTGCTCATTACAAAAGAGTCTCACTAACTACACAGGTTAAAACCACCTTAAAATAAATGGACAACAATCTAATAAAGTGAACTGCCAGAGATAGCATCTACCATGCCTAATTACAGTCTCGGTTAAGCTCAATACTGAAGGCCTTTGACCTCATCCTTAATCCTAATTTGATCACCTATGATCGACCAAGTCTCCTTCATATATGATATTGTATTCCAAGACCATGATACATAATCCCCTGATCTACAATAAGATCTTACATTATTTTATACAAGCCCTATGACCTAAACCAATTAGGTCGGCCACCTAAAAGATATTACAATAAGATCATTACATATGCCATATCGGCTTAAGACCAAAATAACAATAACCAATCCATAAGTCCTCCTAAAACATACCATTAATGTGTGGAGTACACGTTAGCATGATACCAGTCCATAACCTAGATAGGCACTAGACCTATTCTTGGTCCACCACACCAAAGCAATGTCTTCAAGCAGTTGAAGCATGAACAAAGAACATCTTCAGCATCTTGAAGTCCATCTAGAAGCCACACCAACACCACTTATGCATCTTGTCATGATTCCTTAGTGAAAGTTGTACCAGTAAAGCCTTAAACCAATGTCGGTAAGGGTTTACCAGAGTGTATGATAGCATCCGACTACCAAGCCAATACCAACTGACCAAAACATGCTCATGGAGCATAAAATACATGAAATCAAACATACTTCACCGATCCAAACATGCTAGAAATTACCAATAGATAGTTTCTTCTATTGGTAACACTATATCTTCTACCGATAACCAAAACTTGTATGTCAGTAACAATCATAACAGCTAGTGTTGACCTCGATGACAAAACATCAATGCAACACATAATCAATTCATCCATAATGCCAACATATTGTTTCTAAAGTGTTGAGTTCCTTGCCTCCTGCTTACAAATACAAGGTTGTTTCTATTGAGGAGATCTAGACCATGACTAATGTGACTAGAGTTGGTAAGCTTGCTGCCTTTGAATTGAGTGAGTTTGGTCTCTCTTCCTAAGATAGAATCTGCATTCAAAGCTACTATTTCTTAAAAAAAAGAGATAATATTCAAGAGAGATTTATTCAAGAAGGGTATCTAGATATGAGAAAGAAATGAAGGAGCTAGAAGAAGAAGAAAAAGAGCTCGAGGATCTTGAAGTGCTTATTGCCAAGAGATTGCCTAAAGGTGTCAGTAAGTATGAAGGAAAGTTACCTCTTAAATTCTTTTCAGGTAATAAGATAGGATATTTTAATTCAAGGTGTCCGAAAAAGAGTCCCTAAGAAACCATATAATCCTAAATATCAGAAGAAGTATTATTATGTTGTTGATGAAGGTGTGACAGATGATGAATCTAAGATAGGAAAACTAGATTAAAGTAATGGAAGAAGAATTCAACCAGATTGGAAAGAATAATACACAGATTCTTGTTCCTAGACCTAAGGATAAAAATGTAATTGGAACTAAATGGGTCTTCCAAAACAAGTTGGATGAACAAGGTGAATTTGTTAGGAACAAAGAAAGACTTGTTTGTAAGGGATATTCTCAGATGGAAGGGATTGATTTTGAGGAGACTTTTGCTTCAGTGGAAAAAATTGAAGTTGTTAGATTGTTTCTTACTTATGCTACTTACAAAGATTTCAAAGTTTATCAAATGGATGTCAAGTCAGCTTTTCTTAATTGTGAGGTGGAAGAGGAAGTTTATATAGAGAAACCAAATAGATTTTAGTTGACAGATGAAAAAGATATGGTTTGTAGATTGAAGAAAGCCCTGTATGGATTGAAGCAAGCCCCAAGAGCCTGGTATGCCAAATTGGATAAGTATTTACTGAAGCTTGGATTCAATAAAGGTACCACTGATAGTAATTTGTATTTCAATATTTACCATGATAACATTCTGATTATTGAAGTTTTTGTTGATGACATTATTTTTGGAGGGAATGATAGTTTGTGTAAGAAGTTTGTTGATGAAATGCAGAATAAATTTGAGATGAAATTCTTTCTAGGATTTCAAATTGCTCAGTTAGATAAAGGCATTTTCATATCTTAGTCCAAGTATGTGAAGGAATTTTTGAAGAAGTTTGGTTTAGATGATTCAAAGCCAGTTGGTAAACCTATGGTGACCAGATGTAAGTTGACAAAGGATGATGATTCTCTGAAAGCAAATCAGACTAGATACAGGTCTATAATTAGTGGGTTTCTATATTCAACTCAAACTAGATAAGATATTATGAATTTTGTATTTCTTGTTGCTATATTTCAAGTTGATCCTAAGAAATCTCATGTTGTTGTTGTTAAAAGGATATTTAAATATTTGAAAAGGACAGTTGATTTTGGTTTGTGGTATCCTAAAGATGATGGTTTTACTTTGAGTGCTTTTACAAATGTTGATTGGGCAGGTGATGTTGATGACCAGAAGAGTACTAATGGTGGTGCATTTTCTTGGGAAAGAGATTGGTTTCTTGGATGAATAAGAAGCAAAATGTTCTGTTTATCTACTATAGAATAAATTTATATAGTTGCTACGAGAAATTGTACTTAGATGGTATGGATGAAGCAGATGTTAATGGATATTAGAGTTGTTTATGATGAGCCTACTGCTATATACTGTGATAATTAAGGTGCTATCAATATTTCTAAGAATATGATGTTGCATTCAAAGACTAAGCATATATTAATCAAGTTTTGTTTCTTGAGAGAGAAAGTAAATGAGAAGGAAGTCAGATTGGAGTATGTATCCAAAAAGGAAGAAATTGCAGATATCTTCATGAAGCCTTTGCCTAAGGATACTTTTGAGTATCTCAAAGAGAAGTTAGGGGTGATTGCCCCTCCGGATAAGAACTAAGATGCATGGATTTGCATTAGTCCGGTGGATTTTACAATCATATCTTGTGATTCAGATTGATGAGTGGTGGTTGCTACTCAGGGGGAGTAGTTAGTGTTGTGGTTCAGATGTTCAATAAGAGTTAGTTTTGTGAGTTATTTCAAGGGAGAGAATCATGATTGCAAATATGTGCCTTTATCATTAACGTCAAAGGAGGAGAGATTCATGTGAAAAACTATGTAATGATCTAAGGGGGAGAGAATATTTGTATTGTGGGAGAGATTGTTGAGAGTTGTCGATTTCTTTATCATTGATTGTTTTTCATGTCATATGTTGCCATTAGCGCTAAAGGGGGAGATTGTTGGAGATTGTTGGGATTGTTAGTCTCATCCGGTGCTGAGAGGGGAGGGGTGAATCAACACTTAATCAAATTTTCACAATTTAACTTTTATCATAAATCTGCATTCATCTAAAATCCAACAATATACTTAATCACTGAAGTAAAATATACAAGCATGAAAAGTTGTTAGTGACACCAAGGAGCTATCTCATGGAAACCCAAAAGGGATAAAACCACGGTGTGAGTAGGAACTCACAAAATTTTTACTCTTCTAAAGTACACCCTATGAGGATCCATCCCTATTAGGAGATTATAAAGACACTATTAGGTGCCACCCAGTTAAGGGATTTTGATCAAGGCCGATTAGTGCCTTTACCCTGTTAAAGGTAGCCTAGTTAGAGGACTTAGAACATCAGTTAAGATGTCGCCCGATTAAGGGATTTTACAATAGGGACCTATTAAAGTCCACCCAATTAAGGGATTTATGTTATAGTTGTTAGAAAGCAATAGATGGATGATATGCTGAATTAACTACTGATAGCTTGATCAGATCTCAATATGCATCACACTCAATACACATCAGTTGTGTCTTCTCTGCACAACACTAGTTTCCTTCTTACATCTTTGTCTCTTCACTCAGCCGGTCACCTATCCCTCAACACTGCACACTATCGATCCTCAGACCTTTGGCTCTACACTCTGTCGGTCCCCTGACCTTCGACTATGCACTCTGTCGGTCCTCTAATCTTCAATTCTGCACTCTGCCAGTTGACTATATCTTGACTCTACACTTATTCGATCTACTTCAAACACATTCTCTTGTGAGAACACCTCTTAGCACTTCCTTTCTCTCTGCTCTTTTCTTTGGATCGCCTTCAACAAGATCTCCTTGTTACAAATTTTACCATCAAAAAATTTCTGAATGAACTTCAAGAACACTTTATACATTTTCTATTGACACCTTCAAGAATTCCCTCAATCAAACCAATCATGCATTTTGAAAGATTTCAAATTCAAAATCTTCCACTCTTTCTTTGTGTACCTTACAACAATTTCACCAGGTGTTCAACCAATTCTACCACCGCATCTCCCAAAGATAGAAACTTCTAAGTCGTGTTCAACCAAATAAGTGTGAACCAAAAAATACGCATGTAATCATGCTTAACTGCATGATAACTGAAAGTTGACCTTACCAACATATGATTTGGCATAGACACAAGCTCACCAACTCATCCTTTTCCACCACAACTGAATAGCCAATCACCGCTCCGAGATTTATGGTGATTCACCTATCTTCCTTCTGTCATACTAGTGTATCGGTATGCCACTGCACTTCTATATTACCAGATTATCCTTTAATTGCCCGTTTGTTGTGCTAGCACCAAGTCTCTTCCCCTGTTTACCAATGAGTTACTGGTTTGTTTAAACAAACATTTTTTCTTGCCTGAGTCACCTTTTGTGACGTCACCATCATCAAAGTGACCGATCTTCCTGAATGATAGATCGGTTGGCTTAGTTTATCTTTCCTTGAGCTGATTGAACCTTTGATCATTAAATACCGATGTTCTTTCCATGTATTATAAGTCATCACTTTTGCTTAATGAAAATCAAAACCACTCTACCTATACCACTTCACTGGTAAGTGTTGGACATCAATGACAAACCTTAGCACATATACCGGTTCTCTAGATTAATCAGTATTGTCAATGCCAACAATCCAACAATCTCCCCCTTTGGCATTGATGACAAACACTTCAAACATGGCTAATTAGATGCATGTTTCTTCATCTCTGTACCAGTCCATTCATTCTGCCCTAAGTGATGAATATCTTCCCCCATCACTGGTCATACTCTGATACAACAACTTTAGCTCAATGACTCTAATCATTTCTCCCCCTTTGACAAAAATGCCAAAGAGTCCTTTCTAAACACTTACAAGACTGCTCCCCCTAACTGAAGTAGTCCACATTCATCAATCTAGTTGTTTTTAAAATTAAAAAAACTTGAAATCATACCAACTTGATGTAGAACCTTGTTTGCTTACTTTACTGAATGGAGGGGCATAACCCCCAACTTACCTCTGAGATAGTCAAAGGTGTCCTTCTATAGTGGCTTGGTGAAGTTATCAACCACCTCCTCTTTTGTTGGTATGTATTCCAACATCACTTCCTTTTCTTGAACTTGTTCTCTTAGTGATATTTGATGTCTATATGCTTCATTTTGGAGTGCATCACCGAGTTCTTGGATATGTTAATGGCATTGGTGTTGTCACAATGAATCACTACCAGTCCAACCACTTTTTCTTGTATTCCTTCCAGCAGTTGCTTGATCCAAACTATCTATGTGCAGTTGATTGCAGCAACTACATACTCAACCTCAACTATGGATTGAGATATGTAGTTTTGTTTCTTACTTGTCCAAGATACAATCATGTCTCCAAGAAAAAAATGCACCTCCACTAGTGCTCTTCCTATCATCAATGTTTCTAGCCTAATTTGAATCAGTGAAGACACTTAAACTAAAGTCTCCCTTGTGTGGATACGAGAGACCATACTCATCAGTCCCCTTTAGGTATCTGAATATTCTTTGGACTACCATCATGTGAGTCTCTTTCGAGTTTGCAGAAAATCTGGCAATGAAGCCAACAACTTGTTCTATGTCTGATCTACTACGTACTGCATACTATAACTTACCGATCATACACCACTAAAGTGTCTCATTTACTTCTTCAACCTCATCATGTTTAGATAGATTGCAACATGTAACCATTGGATTTCCTGTTGTCACTAAGGATTGCACCCGTAATGCTAAGTTCGAAAACAACCAATCCTATGAAATATGGAAACACCTTCAAGCATGTGGGTTGCTCAAAGTGAAGGTGAATCTTCGGAGATCAGGTTGTCTTCCTGTTTGGTGAATCTCTTGTAAATAATATTGATAAGAAAAGGGATAGAAAGGGATATAAATCTTTGCATGTAATGAAAATATATTCTAATGAAGGTGATGCACCAAATATCTTATCTAAGATCTGCAACCTGCCTAAATCACAAAACCCTTCAACAAATAACCTTGATTGCTTCACAACTCAACTGAACATGTAGGTGCATAAACATTTCCTAGAAAGGGATGGATTTAAGGCATGCATCAAGGAAAACAACAAGTTTTCATAGCTTCAAGCAATTAAAATCAATTAACACAAACTAGAACCTGCAACTAACACGTATCTCCTTGCACCACAAATTGACTGAATGAGATAAATTAGAGGATAAAAAATCATAGGAAATTATCAAAACATTCATTCACTAGATAATACAAGAAGTACCAAGAAGGAAATGTGTTGCTATATTATTGAAAAATAAAGGAGTGTTGTTGTTACAAAACTCAAATACTATTGAGCTGCAATGTTTTTTTGTTAAAATGTCTATGCAAAAAAGAAAGAACCAAAGGGGAAAAAGAAGGAGAGAAGGAATATATAGAAATCATGATGAATCCCCTTCAAAAACCTAAAAACACTGCATGAGAAAAGCCTTGGGTGAATCTACCCCAAAAATGGCATAAAAACTCATGCACAATACTGTAAAATAATAATCTTTACTGCTCAAGAGGACTTCCACTGATCCTTTTGTTTAAAAATCTACATATCTAAATGTGAAAAAATAGCTATCCCCATGTGAAAGTTGCATGATGAACTGAACTATGACTGTATTAAAAAGAAATCTCACTGAGAAAATCTTATGCATTCTCTGGAAACTATTCTCCATGTTGAAACTTCTGTTAAAAAAACATGATTGTGGAAATGATCTTCCTGTTTCACAAGCTTTCCAATGGTATGTAACACTTGCATGTTTAGATAATCAATAAGCATCTACATTAATCTTTCATGTAGAAATCATCTCCTTTCTTGGTGGACTTTTCACCATTCAAACAACCAGTTTTGAGTCCACTGTGTAATTTTTTTTATTATTGCCAGCCACTGGATCGCCTACATTGACCATGGTCGCTTGCATTTAAATTTTTTATTTACTTCCTAGCGGGCCCCACCATTTGCTTTTATCTCTTCTTGTTTGCTTTCTTCATCCTGGGCCCATGAGAACAGGCGATGATAATGAACTTTGAACCATTGAACCACTTTGAACTGGTTCAAAGTTCAAGTTCAAAGTTGATCTAAAAATATAGACATTCACTCATCTGTAGACTTTTTCCATGTGTCGGCCTTTGATTTGATTGAGGGTCCACTTTGTTTGCCATCTGGACTTGGACCCACCTTGTCACCAAGTTGCATCGATAATTGGGTGAGAAACTTTTCCTTGCGGCTTAGCGACCACCATCTAATCTTTTGCCTGACCATTGGATGTGATCAATCTGCTCGATCTTTAACTCTTGGTCTTCCTTGGTTCTTCATCTTCTCTTTACCACGTGGTGCATTCTCATTCGCTCTGAGCCCACCTGGACGACCACCTCAAACGCCACATCATTAGTCACCAAGTCGCATGAGATAACCAACAAGCATCTTTTCATTGCAGTATAGTGACGACCATTGATCTACCCTCAAACTGCTCGATCTTTAACCTCTTAGCCGCTCACCTCCCCTTTTCATTTTCCGCATGTTCTTTATCGCCAAGTCGCTATGATAATTGGCGAGCATCTTTTCATTGCGACATAGCGACCGCCATCAAAACTCTTGCATCACTATTGATCTTTCTTCAACTTGCTCGACCTTTAACCTCAGCTGATTTTCTCTCTTGTGCTGCGTGTCAACATGTGTCACCCTCTGATTGGCTCATGAGATCTGCCTAGCCATCACCTATCTGTCGGGCTTGCCATGCATCTTTCTTTGTCAGATATCCTTCTTTTGGCCAAACTACTTTCTCAGCGAGCAGTTTACTAGTCTCATCGAACCTACGGTTTTATCGATATTATTATGTCGATGAAACTGAGCCTTCAGTGAAACTTTCTCGGGACTCATTGTGGTGAAGGTATGCTCAATGTCGATGGAACTGAGCTTTTGATGAAACCCTTTTAGGACTCATCATGACCAAGATCTGCTCGATGTCGCCCATCCGTGCCATTTTACCAGCCACTGGACCACCACCTATCTGCCACATGTCCTTAGTCTTATATCTATGCCCCACCATGTCATCAATCACTAAGTCGTGGCGATAACCCAGTGTGCATCTTTCCATTGCACCTTAGTGACAACCATTGGATCACCCACATCACTGTTGATCTTTGTTCAACTTTCTCTCTCTTAAGTCTCCTCCTGCTAGCCAGTCACAAAATTAGGATGCCTTGAGATGTGCATGCATGGGGTCTACCATGCCATGAGCTGCCTCTTCTTGCCAAAAGCCTGTAAGCTTTGATACTATAGTTATATGTGACCTTATATTTAAATGTGATAAACTCTCTCTGCATGGCCAATGTGGGATAAAAGGTCTTCCTACCTGGCGACTGAAACCGCTTGGAAACTCTAAGGCCTTTTAAAACCTTCTTTGGCAACTAATTAAAAAAAAATTTACATAGGCCGATTGCATTTTTCTTTCAATTTCTTTTGTCCTTAAGGTTTTAATAGCCATGCCATTTCATCTGCAATGGACCATAGATGTCTCTATGATCTACAACATGCTCAGCTCAACCCTCGTGGGAGCCACATTTTAACCCACATGCTATCTTACTTTCCTGTATCTACACATGAAGCAACCAAGTTAGAAAAAACAATGTATTTCATCTTGGTTCATGATTTGATCTTTTCAGAATGAATGAATTCAAGGCTTCTTTAGGGCACCAAATTTGGTATGTGCAAAATTTTTGTAACAGTTCCAAAAGGTTTGCAATCTTCCATTCCAAAAGTTTTTAGAATTTCCCTTATGAACTTAGTCTGACTGATGAAGATGTCATTCTTTAATTGAGAGACTTGTAGGCCAATAAAGAACTTTATCTCTCCAATCATTGACATCTCAAATTTTTGTTGCATTTGTTCTATAAAGCTTCTGCTCATCTCATCATCTCCCCCAAAGATGATGTCATCTACAAAGATCTCAGCAATTAGGTGTTTTCCTTTAGCTCCATTCTTCAGATACAAGTTACTGTTATCACTGGTTCTTTTAAACTCTATGCTTAGTAGATATGAGTGTAACCTCTCACAACAAGATCTTGGTGCTTGTTTCAGCCCATACAAAGCCTTCTGCAACTTGCATACCTTATTCCTCCCATCTTCAAATGCAAACCCTTCTGGTTGTTCTATGTATACTTCTTCTTTTAACACCCCATTCAAGAATTCTGATTTGACATCCATTTGGTAAACTTTAAACTTTTTATAAGAAGCATAGGCCAGCAAAATTCTGACCCCTTCCAGCCTAGCTACCGGTGCGAAGGTTTCTCCATAGTCCAAACCTTCTTCTTGAGCACAGCCCTTACAAATCAATCTTACCTTGTTTCTTATCACCTTACTCGTTTCATCCATCTTATTTCTGAACACCCACTTGGTGCCTATTACTTTTTTATTTTCCGGTCTGGGCACTAGAGTCCATGTATCATTTTTCTCTATTTTCTCCAGTTCTTCTTCCATGGCTTTGACCCAATCATCATCTTTTAGAGCCTCCTTTGTTGTTTTGGGCTCAAAAATTGAGAGCATACATCAATTGTCTCTTGCTCTTCTTATGGTTAGAACTCCTGCATCCTTGCCACTGATGATATTTTCTATGAAGTGATTATTTCTGATATATTTAGCCAATACCGGTTCACTCCTCAAAGCTTCTTCTACCGGTTGTGCAGGTTCTACTTCATAGGATTCTTCATTAGCCACTTCAACAAGATATTCTTCAGTAGGTTCCACTGGTACATTGTACTCAAACCCTTTATAGTCCTCTGATTCACTCTTATTGTCCTATTCATTTTTCTCAGAGTACTCATCTACTCTAACATTTACACTTTCCACAATCTTACCAATCCTTTTGTTTAAACACCGGTATGCCTTTCTCTTTGTTGAGTAACCTAAGAAGGTTCCTTCATCACTCTTGGGATCAAATTTTCCAGTGTACTCATCCCTTTTTATATAGAACGTTCTTCCAAATACTTTGAAATAACAAACATTAGGTGAGTATCCACTCCATAATTTATAGGGAGTTTTTTTGTCCTCCTCTTTACCCACATCGGGTTCAAAGTGTATACAACAGTGCTTATTTATTCTCTCTAGAACATATGTGGGATGTCCTTTTTTATCATCAGAGTCCTTGGACAATCAATAAGAGTTTCGTTTCTTCTTTTAGCAACTCCATTTTGTTGAGGTGTTATGGGTGCAGACAATTATCTCATGATTCCCCATTCCTCAAAGTAGTTCATGAAATCTTGAGAGGTGACCTCTCCTCCTCTGTCTGATCTTAGGAACTTTAGATTCTTACTAGTTCCTCTTTCTACTTGATCCTTAAACACCTTAAACATGTGAAAGGCTTCAAATTTTTCCTTCAAGAATACAACCCACATCATTCTTGAGAAGTCATCCATAAATAATATAAAATACCGGTCTCCATAGAAACTATTGGTTCTCATGGGACCACACAAGTTTGTGTGAACTAAGTCCAACACATTTTCAGATGAGAAATTTTTACTGCTGAAACTGGACTCGGTCAACTTTCCTAGTTGACACTCTTTGCACATAGCATTTTCAGGTTTTACTATGTCAGGCATACCTCTGACAGATTTTTCCTTACTGACTTTAGTTATGCTATCAAAGTTAACATGACATAATATTTTGTGCCACAACCAGCTAGCTTCAATCTTAGCCACTAGAAAATTTCCTATGGTGCTGTCTAGATGAAACAAATTGGCTATTGTCTATTTACTGGTGACAATAGACTTCCAGATTTGTCATTTATTTTACATATCCCTTCATTGAACTCTAACTGGTAACCCTTATTGTTAAGTTGTGCAACACTTAACAAACTATATTTTAATCCTTCTACCCAATAGACATCATCACAATTTGTCTTATCATTCAAGGCTATAGACCCATTACCTTTTACTTTACATGGGGCATCATTTCCGAATCTCACCGTTCCTCCATTGCATTCCTCCATGTTGAGGAATTTGTTTATGTCACCAGTCATGTGATGAGTGCAGACACTATTGATCACCCATTCTCCACACTAGTCTGTGCTAGAAATCAATGCCATATCTCCTTCCTCTATGTTGTCCTCCTTTACTACCACAAATGCAATGCCATCTCCATCAGATCCCTCTGATTCTTCATCAGGGACTCCTTCTTCTGCAAGATAACATTCCTTCTTGCTCTTGTCCCTACAACTTCTAAAACTATCTTTCCTATCTCTATCATTATCAGGGCATCTTGAAGCAATATGACCTATCTTGTTATGGGAGAAGCACTTTAAGGGTAGTTTACCTTTGTAATTTCCTTTACCTCTTGGCAATCTTCTTCCTAATAGAGCTTCAATTTCATCTTGCTCCTGTTCATCAGAGAGATTGTCACTCTCATGGGAATGACCGGTTTTGGTAGTAGAACTACTACCAGTTTCTTTCCTTCTTCTTGTTGGTGCATGCATCAATATTTGGTACGATGTTGTCATAATTGCTTAACTCAAAAGCAGTCAACTTACCTATCAGCGAGTCAAGAGTTACATTGATTGTTCCCAAGGATCTGAGTTCCTGGATAGCAGAGACCCTTATGGCATATTATGGTAGTAGAGTTCTTAGAATTTTTCTAACCACATCATCCTCCTCGATCTTTCCTCCTACACTTTTAATGGAGTTTACTACATCCTTTATCCTCTTACTATACTGCTCTATGTTTGCACTTTCTTGCATTCTCATCTCATCATATTTTCCTCTTAGGATGTCTACTTTGGCCTTTTGAACATGGGGATCTCCCCATAGACTTTCTTCAACTTATTCCATATCTGAAAATCTGATTTCAAATCTTGTACCTCAAAAAATTCATTATCTGAAAGAGTGCTAACAATCAAATCCATAGAAGCAGTATCATCTTGCCTTTCCTTGATCTAGTCTGGAGTAAGAGTCCCTGAAGGTTCATTGTACTCGATGATCACATGATTCCAATGGTGTTCACCTAAGGATCTTAGATAGAGTTTCATTCTTCTACATCATAAGGTGTAATTCTCCTTGGAGAACTTAGGACCCTCCTTACGCATCATCTTGGATCTCTCCCTAAGCAGATTAAGCTTCTCTTGATTCTAGGGACCTGATGCTCTGATACCAATTATTAGTCCCAACCAGTGCTGAGAGGGGAGGGGTGAATCAACATTTAATCAAATTTTCACAATTTAACATTTATCATAAATTTGCATTCATCTAAAATCCAATAATATACTTAATCACTGAAGTAAAATATGCAACCATGAAAAGTTGACAGTGACACCAAGGAGTTATCTCATGGAAACCCAAAAGGGAGAAAACCACGGTGTGAGTAGGATCTCACAATATTTGTACTCTTCTGAAGTATGCCATGTGAGGAGCTATCCTTGTTAGGAGATTATAAAGATATTGTTAGGTGCCACCCAGTTAAGGGATTTTGATCAAGGCCGGTTAGTGCCTTTACCCTGTTAAAGGTAGCCTGATTAGAGGAATTAGAACATCAGTTAAAATGTCACCCGGTTAAGGGATTTTACAATAGGGATGTGTTAAAGTCCAACTAGTTAAGGGATTTATGTTGCAGTTGCTAGAAAGCAACGGATGGATGATCTACTAAATCAGCTACTGATAGCTTGATTAGATCTCAATATGCATCACACTCAATACACATCGGTTGTGTCTTCTCTACACAACACTGGTTTCCTTCTTACACTTCGGCTCTTCACTTAGTCGGCCACCTATCCCTCGACACTGCACTCTACCAATCCTCAGACCTTTGGATTTGCATTCTATTGGTCCCCTAACCTTTGGCTATGCACTCTGTTGGTCCTTTGATCTTTGACTCTACACTCTGTCGGTTCACTATATCTTGACTCTGCACTTAGTTGATCTACTTCAAACACACTCTCCTATGCTAACACCTCTTAGCACTTCCTTTCTTTCTACTCTTTTATTTGGATTGCCTCCAACAAGATCTCATTGTTACAAATTTTATGATAAAAAACTTTACGAATGAACTTCAAGAACACTTTATACATTTTCTACAGACACTTTATACATTTTTTGCGGACACCTTCAGGCATTCCCTCAATCAAACCAAAAATGGATTTCAGAAGATTTCAAATTCAAAATCTCCCACTCTTTCCATGCATGCCTTACAATAATTTTGCTAAGTGTTCAACCAATTCTATCACCGCAACTCCCAAAGATAGAAACTTTTGAGTCATGTTCAACCAAATAAGTGTGAACCAGAAAATCTGCATGTAATCATGCTTGACTAAATGATAACTGAAAGTTGACCTTACCAACATATGATTTGGTGTAGACAAAATCTCACCAACTCATCCTTTTCCACCCCAACTGAATAGTCGATCACTACTCTGAGATTTATGGTGATTCACCTGTCTTCCTTTTGTCATACAGGTGTACCAGTATGCCACTGCACTTCTATATTACCGGTTTATCCTTTGATTGTTGGTTTGTTGTGCTAGAACCAAGTCTCTTCCCCTAGTTACCAATGAGTTACTAATTTATTTAAACAAACAAGTTTTCTTGCCTGAGTCACCTTTTGTGACTTCACCATCATCAAAGTGACTGATCTTCCTGAATGATAGACCAGTTGGCTTAGTTTATCTTTCCTTGAGCTAATTGAACCTTTGATCATTCAATACCAACGTTGTTTCCATATATTGTAATTCATCACTTTTTCTTACTGAAAAAATACCAATTCACCGGTTAGTGTCTTCATTGGTAAGTGTTGGACATCAATGACAAACCTTAGCACATATACCGGTTCTCTAGATTGACCGATATTATCAATGCCAACAATCCAATAGGGATAATGTGTAAATATGTGTTTGAGTGATGTGTTATCATTGATGTCAACATATTCCTCTATGTTCTAGTGTTGCAGTCAGAGTAAGTAAGTTGGTTTGGCCAGTGTATTGCAGATGAGTTGTTGTGGATTAAATGGTTTTGTGATAAGTATCTATAGTTGATTCTGCTATAGTTTTAGTGGTTCACATGGTGATTTGATCAAGTTATGGGATTTGGTATTGTGATTGGTTTTTCAATTGTTCAATGTTGATCAGTGTTCTATATTTTGGTCCACATTGCAATTTCTTGGTTTGTGGATTTGGTAAAGTATTTGGGACATTTTCATGTGTCCTCAATTTAGATGGTGCATGATTTGAAGGTTTGTGGGTAAATCTTTCAGTTTGATAGCCAGTTCAATTAGTGTTCTTGAAGTTTGGTATAATGATGATGAAGATTCTAGAAAGTGGTATTGTTGTGGTTATTTCTATGGTAATTCATGATGCTTGTGTATGTTTATAGATTATTTCCTATCTGTGGTGGTGGTCTACATTGATAATTGTGTGCGTTGTTGATTTTTTTTCTTTAGTTTGGTGGTGTTTTTCATGTTATTGGTCGACATGATGATTGTAGCTTGTTGTAGATGTTTAAGGCATAATGCTTGGAGGTGTTTTATGTTCGAGGTGTTGATTTAGGTCTATACTATGTCACAGTTGACCTTGTTTTGGTCTGCATATAGTTTTGTAGCATGTATGGTTATATCCTTGTTATTTGTGATGTGTGTTGAGCCAACCTTGAAAGATAGGTTGAGGATATGTATATATATAAATGTAATATTCATGTGAGAGGAGTGTGTGTGAGTGCGAATAATGTTTTGATCTTTTTGAAGCAGTGAAGTAGTGCGAAGATGTGTGAAGAAGTGCGAAGGAGTAGTATATGTGCCTAACTGGAATTGTAACTAGGTATGAGGAGATGCTATTTTCTCAGTTTATAATCTTCCAGATATAATTTGAATGTTTTTTGTAAGACAGTGAGTCTTCCCTCAGTTATAGCCCTTTGTTGTATTTGATCACTGAGCTCTAGGTAGTGTTTCTGAATGCATGTGCATTCTCCATTGTAATATTTCATATACTTATAATAGGGTATTATCATATTGTGGGTAGGTCCCCATTATTTTTTAATTCCTTGACCAGGTTTTCCATGTAAAAAATCTTTATGTAATGTGTATTATTGATGTGGTGCTGATTTATGCTTTCATTGCTATTTATCAGAGCTGAAATTATGTTTGAGATAAGGAAAGATTTTGAGAAAACTGATTCACCCCCCCCCCCTCTCATTGTCCTGCCTTGTTGCCAACAAGACATATATTAGGAAAGAATGTTGGCATTTGCATGAAGATTACATTGATGAAATTCTATGTTATCATTGATATCAATTATAACTCGTAATGATGTTGTAATGATGTTGTTTTGTAACCACTAGGAAGAGCTAGTGAAGGGAATTATAATTGGTAAGTGAGCTTGTGAAGGAAACTGGTATTAATAGAAAAGAAGTAAGATCAACCAGTAAACCCTACATGTTGATATGATAAACCTTAACCTATGGAGTTTTGTGAATCAGTTGTATTGGTTTATGATCAAATGATGAGTGGTAATGATTATGCCACGTATGCATGTTGTATGAGATGAAGTTTCAAATGGCTTTTGGCACGTAGTGATAACGGTTTTTATCTTGGGAATGAGAAAGTTCATTGCATGTAATCAAAACTGTGTGATGAGTTACAATGTTTGATGAAGAGGTGATCAAGGAGTGATCGAGGTTGTCTTTAATGATGTGCAACGATTACTATGTAATCCAATGGTCATACTTGAACCAATTTGTTTGTAATCTCTATGAGATATTAGATTTTACCGACCTATTGTTTTGTTTACAAGGTCGATGAGTTGTTTGTTGCAGTGTTGGGAATTTTGGTTGAATGTAAGAGTGATTTGTTACCCGACTAGATGATGTATTTGCAATATGTGTAAAGGTTGATAGGAGCATGAAAAGGATCTGAACAAGCAAGTGTAGTGCTAAACAAACGGATCAACAAATCCCTGTTGCTATCTAACAATTACAACAATCAAATCCCCTAACCGGGTAAGCTCTAACAAGCTTACTGTTATCTAAATCCTCTAACCAGATGATCCATTATCTTGTATTTCAAATCCTCTACCAAGGTTACTCCTAACAGGGTATTCCTTCTAATAGGGCATTATAGTCAATCCCTTAATTGGGTGGTCCCTAATAGGATCTGTTCTTAATAGGACTTATTGTAAAGCTTTAATAGGCTTGGCCCCTAACAGGGTGAACTTTAGAAGAGTTCAGAATACTTGTGAGTATTCATCCCCACCGTGGTTTTTCCCATTTGGGTTTCCACGTTAAAATAATTGTGTCAAGTGGTGAATGTTTTTGTGGTTATGTTTGATATGGTTAATTTGCTTAATAGCTAAATCCACTTAGATGTTATATGATGACCAACAACAATCTGAAATTAGATTTTACTTTTGTTAGTAAATTATTTGGATCTTTTGGTTAAATGGTTTGTGAGTTTCAGAGTTGTTTTACTATTATTCTGTTATGATAGCCTGTTGGCATTACACACTCAGATGAGAATAGTTGATGTTGTCATTGATGGCAACCAACTAGAAACATGGTTCACAGGTTACATCGATAATAGATATCATCCACCAGCACCAGTAGGCACTACAAGATTATTCTCACCGGCACCCAGTCTACACTGACAGAAGATCTTACCGGCACTCCCAACCAACATGGAAATTATATTATTTTGTATTGTAATATTATTGTATAGCCGACATGATGTATTGTAAAGACTCATATATGTATGAGATCTTATATGTCATTTTGAAAGTGTAAAAAAGGTATGAATGGTATGTAAGCAAAGTAAAGATATGTAATTAGGTAATGAATATGAGAGAGAATATCTACATATGTATTTTGATGTAATAATTTTATGAGCGAATAAGAGCAGAGTAGAGAGAAGAAAAGTTTATGGTAGAGGTATTTGATAGAGCTTAAAATGGTACTGAATCTAGCATTGCAGATGCTATTTTGAGTAGTATATTGTCATTGGATTTAATCATCCAATTTTGTAGTCAATGTGACTCAATTTTAAGATTGAGCTATGAGCTCTAGGCTATTGGTCTTCTTGCATGTGCAGGCCCCTATTGTATAAGTAATATTTATTCATATTGGCTAGTGAGTAAATATTGTGGGTCACAAATCCCACCGAGGTTTCTCCCCTATCGGGTTTCCTTGCCAAAAATATTTGTGTTATGGTGTACATTAATGGTTATACTATTATTTCTCTTTATTTCTTTATTGCTTATTTACCTGTACATTAATTTGGGTTGTAAAGTTGCAAACAAGTTTAAATCTTTAGTATACCAGTTAGACACTGATTCACCCCCCTCTCAGTGTCTTTGGGACTGATCAAGTATCTAACAATTGGTATCATAGCCTAGTTCTCTATTTGCAAAAGCCTAACAGCTTGAGGAAGATTTTGAAACCAGTACCAATTGAAAGTTTGAGACAATAGTTGGAAGGAGCTCTTGAAAATTTTGATGCAAAAAAATTGAAGAATATAAAACTGGAAGATGAACTTAGAACTGCTCAGGAATTTATCAAAGCACTTCAAGATAACCTAGTTATAGCAAAGACTAAGAGAAAAGAATTACATGTGCAATTGCAAAATCAAGATGATGAAGAAAAAGAAACTCTTAGAGATATTGCAGACAAATTGAGACAAGAGAATAGTAACATGAAGAATGAGATGCAAGATTTAACCATGAGACTATGAAAGGATATTGAAGATAGAAAGAGGAATGAGGAAGATTTGGCTAGAAGACTAAATGAAAGATTAGATGAATCTCAAAGGCTTAGCTATGAAAATGATATGCTTAAAACTGATTTGATTCATATGCAACATGACAAAGAGGAACTTTTGAGACAAGTTAGTACTTTGGAAAATGAGTTGTTCACTGCAAATGAATACAAAGACAAATTCAAGAAGAGTTCAGATAATCTTGATGATATGCTGAAAAGTCAGAAACTTGATGGAGAAACAATTGAACTTGGATTTGAACATGGAGAAAGTTCTGGGATTGCAAACAATCATGATCATAGAAAACCAGTAAGGCAACCTAATGCTTATAAATTTAATGGAAAATGTTTTAATTGCAACAAATTTAGTCATAGAGAAAATTAGTGCAGATTTAGGAATAATCAGAATACAAACTTACCCATCAGTCAATGTTCCAAATACAATAAAAATGGTCATAACTCAGACAATTACAGAATGAATGTGAAATTCTATGTTTGTGGTAGATTTGGACATTTATCTAATCAATGCAGAACTCAAACCAGTCAAGGTTATGGAAAGGCTATTTAGAGAAACAATGTAGCTTGTTATGCATGTAACAAGATTGGGCATATTGCAAAATTTTGTAGAAGCAAGACTATACTGGCAAACAATAAAGGATCAAATAACAAAGGCAAAGAAAAGGTGACTGAAATCAAGCAAGAATTTTCAAAAAAAAAAGGGAGATCAGAGAAGTGATGAATCTGTCACTGCACCAGCAAAACAGGGTAATCCTGCATCGATAGGAGATTCTTCATCTAACTAAGGAATAATCCTTAGGGGTAAGGCAACAAATTGAAAATCATGCATTTACCCTTAGTTGATGGTAAGAAGTTATATTTCTTCTTTACCGACAGATGTGTGGAGTTTTTCACTTCACCGGCGAAGCATTTATTGCGGTTGTAAGTCAATTTTTGGTTATAAAGGCATTGTAACCTCTCATTTCAATTCACCAAGCATCCAAGCATTCAAAGAGAGAGAAATTGAGCAAAGGTATTCTAAAGGCGAAGCAACAAAAGTCTTTTTAGAGCATTCAAGGATTTCACAGTTAAAATGTATTTATCCTTCGCAGTGGCATCTTCATATTCTGTTCCTAAATTCGTAGCAAACCCTACCATTGTGGAAAAAATTAAAGGACCTAGACCCATTTTTAAGATCATTCCTAAGATAGAAAAATAGGATGATTCTATTGGTGCATTTTCTAAAATTTTGAAGGGAGACACATTTACTGAAGACCCTAGGGCATACATACATAGCAACATAGAAATTTTAGGATCTGAAGATTTGATGAACATGTACATGAATGTAATTACTGACAAGGATGGGATAATGAAACTAGAACATAAGGTAGTTGAGGATTTAGGTTTCATCGACATCCTCCATATGCCAGAATTCTTAGATGAAGTCGTCTGCTATGTCCTTAGCAGGGTTCACGGAGAATTTATGTGGTTGGACTAAGTATTCAAGATTACAAAGGAAGCTATTAAAGTTGTTACTAGTTTACCCTCCACCAGTTCTAGACTTGACAAGAAGAAGTAAATCCCTAATAAGGAAGTTATGAGCTTAACCAAAGCTACATATGACAACCGGTCACTTAGGGTCAATGACATAAAGGATAAAAATGTTAAATTTGCTAGCATGATAATTGGATATAAAGTTGGTCATACAAATAGGCTAAATTTTGTGTCAAGTTCACGCATTCATAGTGCACATGAGATGATTATAAACAATGCAAAGATTGACATCTGTGAATGGTTGAAGGATGAATTGATAGAAAATTTGGATAAGATAAAAGGTGATAAGAAAGGAACATTCAAATTTGGAAATCTATTAGTGTGTTTAATACTTTACTATTCAAAGGAGATCCCCGGTATGGGTCATAAGGATTTTGCCTATGATATTTATGTTAAAAAACAGATAAAGGAGGCAATTACTAGTATGGGAGCTAATAGTGAAGAGTTGGTTAAAGATTACTTAAAGAATTTTCAAACTAAAATGAAATAGAGAGAAAGGATAATTTCCCAAAGCATTGTAGATAAATATGATAAACAGATATGCTTTGTAGTAAAGAGAGATGAAATATGGATGGAAGTAGTTAAACCTAGAACTGTATGGATTACTGAAATGGGATATGAGGTGGACTCTCACATCTTGGACTCATATGCAAAAATACTCCTAGATGATCCACTGGAACCATCAGAGAAAATATTTGGTAATGCTGAAACAATTGAAAGTGATGTAGCCATGATGAAGCAGAGAAAGAAAAGAGATAAATCCATGAAAGATGCTTCTAAAATGGTAAAAGATGTTATAGAAGGATTGATGAGTCTTGGTGGTATTGTTGCTAGTATGAAAGAAAGTCAATCAGAGTAGATACTAGTAGCTCACATTTCCCTTGTGGCTACTTCTTCTGATTTTGATGATGACAGGGCAGTTGAATTTAAAATAGTTGAAAGAAAGAAAAGGAAACCTTCACCGACACCTTCTCCATCTCCCAAGAAGACAAGAACTCAAAGAAAGAAACAACTGTGTGTGTGAAAAGTGGACTTGTATCTGTATCTGGAATACACAACACTTCAATTAAGTCATTACATGCATGGTTAGATAGATATAAACATGAATAATAAAACCATAACAAATCAACCAATTGCCTTCTAAAAGATGCGAGTATAAGATTGCTCTCAGATTTGTATAAGCAATCCAATAAATAGACAACACCAAGATGAAGGATTTAATCTATATGAGCATGATATTAAGCTAGATGGATGCAAGATTAATCTAACAAGATTTAAGCAATAACTGAGATAAATGATCTAAATATGTATGCAATGAACCTAGAGCAAAAAAAGCATAATAACAATATATTCTCTAGGATTTTTTGAATGAGAAATGTAGGCCTGAATTTATAGAAAATTTAGAAAGAAACCAAAGGCTGAGATCAAATGATGATGAGCGGTCAAGATTTTCCAAGAGGAAGCACAATCCAGGTGAATTGTTATGATTGGATGTTTTTCTCAGTTTTAAAGGAAATTGAACTAAAATTAAGACAAAATCAGAAAAAAAAACTGATTTATTCTCTATTTCATTCAATTTTAATATTTAATTGTTCTAATTGCTTTCTTTGAGATTATTTATCAATTTTTAATTTGTTTTTCAAGATTATCTCCAATTGATTTCTTTTCTCAATTTTTAATTCTTTCTTGGTCAATTAATTTGTTTTTTGATTTATTTCCGTTTTTTGAAGATTTATGGCAAATTGATTTATTTAATTAAATATGCTAGGATATTTTATAAAATAAATAAGATAATTGTTTTAAATGATTTAATTGGAATGATCAATTAATTAAATAAATATTTAATTAATATTGAGTGATTAAATTGCCATGTGACATTTGATGATTAAAGAATTAATTATGTGCTCAAGATTTATTTAATTGCCTTTGGTTAGGAACTTGGTGACGTTGTCGAGATTAGGGGCCTATGGTTTAGATGACCATTTTTAGGGTATTACATTTGCCCCTCTTTGAATTAATGTGCAAGCAGCGCGTTGGTTCAAAGAAAATTTGATGTCTAGGAGATACCAGTTCTGAACTTGATTGATCATGGACTAGATGAAAAGCGAGGTGTTTAGCTTGTTTCAAAGCGACGAAGTTGAATGAAGTCTGATTAAAGTGATACTATTCTCGAACTTGATTTAACTTAGGAACAATAGAAAATAAAAGATACCGAACTTGAACTTGATTGATCAAGAAGTGGATCTTACTGATCTAGAACTTGATTGAACTTAGATATAGTGAGTGATGATAAAAATTAATCTTGAACTTGATTGATCAAGACACGATGAGCGAAGATAAACTATCCAGCTTGATCCAAAGCAACAAATACTGAACACCTACTTAGATTGAATGTGATCGAAGATACTCTTTAAACCCTTGATTGAGTTTATATGAATAATTAGCTTGATGAAAAGTGATGAAACTGATTAACGTTAAGAGATTGGTTCAGATGAAGACAAATATCAGCTTGATTTGAAGCGATGAAACTGATATGCCCCTAGCGATTGATTTGATTCAGATGATCAAGAAATCTCGACTTGATATAAAGCGATAAAGTTGAGATGCCCCTAGCGATGAGGTTTTATTTGATTTTCTTTAGTTGAAAAAGATGTTTTGCTCGACTTTCAATGAAGATTTGAAAATTTTATCGACATTTGAAGATGTGAGATCATAAGGTCACAAGTATGCTCCCTCGAGAGCGAAATCGAAAGATAGCGAGGGTACATGATGATAGGCAATTTTGAGCAATGATAAGTTGTTTTGAGCACAAATTGATTCAGAGGAATTTTTGAAAATTTTGTGTTGATTGATAAGAAATTGAGTACAAAGTTGATTTGTAGAAATTAAAATGAGATTCACCATTGAAATTGAGCACACATTGAAGAAGAGAATGAACTTTTGATGAAAAGCACTAAGTGGTCCATACTTTGTGAAATTGACTATCAAAATGATCTTGAATTTCAATTTCGATCCCGAAAATAGAATCAGGACAGTCAAATTAGCTAAGGGTACTATTTTCATGACCATTAGAGAAAGTTGAAAAATTAGGTTTTTGGCTATATATGGGACAAAAGTGTCATTTTCAAATCATTTTAACCTTCCAAAGTTTGAAAATTCGAAAAGCCTTTTGCGAAGAAAATGGTGGTCCCTACTCGTTAGCATCTATTTGAGTGCCAGAGACATCATAACTGGCCCTGAAACTACGAGCCAGCGGTAAGGGATCGATCTTAATCCTCTTTATGTTTTCAATTTTGAAGTTTTTTGTTCATTTTTCATTTTTTTCGCATGTTTGGGGTCGGGTCTTATGGTTTATCATGCGAGATAGGATCCTGTCTCGTACGAGCAACTGATAAATTTTCTTTTGTCATTTGGGGCCATTAGTTTTGTCATTCAGACCCTACCCATGTATCATACGACATGTCAGTAAAAAGACCATTTTGTCATGTGAAGTCTTATAATTTGTCGTTTGGGAATGTTTTATCATACGAAAGCCATTCCTAACTCATACGAAATGCTGCCCTTCTATGTTTTGTCATTTGGGAAACAGTGAGCATTTTTGAAGGTCTAAACTTGAAAATTTGATTTTGCACTTGACTTAGTTGGATTTGCGTGATGTTTTATTTCTCATCTTGGCTTATGTGGAATGTTTTCTGATGTTCATTGTTGGGTTTTTCTAGGTTCAATTACCTCCTGTGCTCTTCAGATGTGTATATCCTCTCATCATGGCATTAGTATGACATTTATTTGAGGTTGAGTAGGCTTAGGTTGATTTATGTGGTTTGACTCATCTTTTGAGATTACTTGATATCTGTGTTAATCACAGTATGCTCACAACATTGGTTGAGCGTTTTCACTCAGAGCATAACACGTTTCATTGTCCAGTGGGGGAGTTGACTATCACTCCTGAGGATGTGTATAGGATCCTTCGTATCCCTTTTTTTGGGGATAAGGTGGATTATGATACCGCACTATTACCTAGATTACAGGAGGGTAGGCATGTATTCAGGGATTTAGACTTTTTGACCCATTCCATTAGTTGGAACATATTGATGAGCAGATACAGTGAGGAGTTTCTATTGGCGTGTGTTCTAGCAGGTTTCATTGGTTATTTGTTGATGCCAGATAGAGAGCAGCAGGGTTTCCAATGTGGATGGGGTCAGATGCTAGAGAGATTGGTTGAGACCCCTCAGAGACTTGGTTGGGGTTCTTGTATACTGGCTCACATGTATCGAGAGATGCACAAGATTGTGTACAAATATGGTAGGAGCATGGTTGTGGGTGTATATATCCTACAGGTTTGGGCTTGGGAGCACCTTCCCATTTGTCAACTGGTGGTAGATGAAAGTAGAGAGCTTGGGCAGCCAATTGTATACAGGTATGTCGGTTATATTACACAGCCCCATCTAGGCCAGACAGATTTTTGGAGATAGTAGCTTGATGACCTAATAGCTATAGTATGGAGAACATACAGGGGCTTAGAGATGTGGGATGACTGGCAGTTGGTTTGTAAGGACCTTTTTGTTATGCACCCTCTCATCGAGAGATCATAGACCATTGTTGAGCAATTTGTCGTTTCACGGGTGATGAGGTAGTGTGGCCATCCTTAGGGGATATCCCAAGAGTATACATCTTATGCACATTATACAGATGAGGAGAGACAGGGATGGTCTCCACGGTTATCCTATGCCTTGGCTATGCAGGAGCTGACTGGTCTCCAGTGACTGAGATGGGACTATTTGAACGATGTGGTGGATGCAAGGGTATTGCCCCAGTTCAGGGATTGGTTTCAACAGCATCCATTCCCTCGATTCACAGATCCAGCAGAGTAGGCTCCTCATATTGAGGATGTTGAGGATGATGCCCCCACACTGGTGTAGGGATAGGGATAGAGCTAGAGGCAGTGACAGGGATAGAGAGCTGAGGATCTGAGGTGGATAGGTGGTGATCCTAGTGCTAGCAGCAGCAGGGTTCCAGCTGAGGGTGGATAGCAGAGGGGGGAGGGTGGATCTCAAGGGTGAGTAGGAGTGAGATTGGGCGAGACTGAGGAGGAGCAAGCAGCTCCAAGATAGGTTCAGCAGTGGAGGGATGAGTAGGGTGGTACTGGAGGTGGAGATGGGGGGGAGAGCCTGCTAGAGAGCAGGGGACTGATGCAGGGTGGTCGATGAGAGCACATCTTGCAGAGATGCAATTACAGTTGATAGTGGCTCAAACTCAGCTGGCAGAGTGAGACCAACAACTTGCTAAGGTGAGGGTCAAGCATGATCGCCAGATTGCAGCATTGAGAACAGAGATAGAGCCCTTGCGACAAGAGGTCCTTCACTAGACTAATAGGGCAGCCTACTATGTTGCAGCATATAGTGTTGCAGTTCCTATTGGGTAGCAAGTGATACCCTACTCATAGTATATGGCATGGTTAGAGGGAGCTTGGGCACCTCGATAGGATCCTAGTCATCAAGCTCCTCCTCCTCCACCTGGCGATGAGGGAGAGGGTACCAGCTAGATATTTCTTTTTGTAGCTGGGATATATTATTTATGTATACACACCCATTTTTTTGTAGCCTATATGATTCTTGCTTCAATGGGAGTTTGTACATATCATTGGACATCATTTTGTACTCTTAGACTTGATACAATATATATACGAGATATGATTTTACTTCATCGTACTTGTGTTGATTCAATTTTTGAGATGTTTTCTATATGCTTTATTCTACATGTATGCATTTCTGAGTTAGTATGAATGTATGTAATGCAGATGAAATATGGATTTTTATTTTTTCTTTCTTTTCATATGCAAATAAATGAATGTGAATGAGTAATGCAATTTTTTTTCATTTTTCTATGCAATAAGATGAATGCAAATGAATGTATGAGCCTATATGAGATGTTTATGTATGCAGCTAACATCTCAAAACACAAGTACTCGATCAGAGAAATGATGAAAAGAGACCACTTAGCTAAGAAATTATGATGCTTCCAGCTCTCATTCAGAAGATATAGAGATCATTGTTACCATACTGAAATCACTCTAAATTCACAAAATGCAGGATGAAATGCAAAATGATATGCAAAATGCAACTTAAACCTAGTCACTGGATTGTGAAAAGCTTAATTTTCATCATTGAGCGTTTTACAATTATAACAAGCAGATTAGAGTTCCTTGGTTTTCATGTGCAATATTAATTATCTTGTCCGTAATGACCCTTTTTTTGTTCATATCCTTGGATAGATTTCACAGGGACCTGAATTGCATCATAAAGAAATTCCCTCAAAATAGACAAAGAAATGATGTGGACCTCCCTATAGCATTTAAATAAGTGGAGTCGAGGTATGTGTGGTGATTTCACCTTAATGTGAAGGCTCTTATCATAGACACTCAGCTAATTTAGATGTTTCCAGATCATTGGGATCATTCCTATAAGTAGAAAACAAAGAAAATATTATGCCCCCAATCCTTGCTCCTCTTAGTCACAATAGACCTCCTCGAGTTACTCAGAGGGATAATAATCGAAAACCAATATAAAAGACAACACACAAAGAAAATTTCATGCATAGCTCAAATTGTTTAGTGATTGTTTTCTATTATGTTGTTTTGCTTGTTAACTCAGTGATAAAACTCTTCAGTAGTTAGGAGACAGGTAATTGACTCGGAGTGGACGACCAGGTTTCATTGATGTAAGGTTGACTTAGTTGATACTTCTTAGGACATGTAATGTGCTCTTGTCGATTACCTAAGACTAGGACATTGATCGGTTTCAAGCCATGAGGGTTCCAACAAACCAGGATGTCACAAAAGTGACTGAAATATGTACAAGTGAAAGAAAAGATGCATGAAAGCAGGAATGCCAACGTTGCGTTGATAGATGGAGTGCTTGAGTACAAGAGGCGCCTATTTGCTAGGTTTTCACCTGCTTGGCAGAGATTCATTTTTATTTTTTTTACCAAGGTGCCTATTTACCAAGTTTTCACCAAGGCATTTTCTCTTTCTTTCTTTCTTTCTTTCTTTCTTTTTTTTTTTTTTTGAATTTCTTCAGGACTTTTTCAGATTTTTAGGATTTTTTCCAGGACTTTTTCTGATTTTTAGGATTTCTTCAGGACTTTTTAGTTGTATAGGCTACTGGAGTAGAGAATATTTAAGTGAAGAATTTCTTCAGATGGATGGTGTTGATCGGTTCGCGGAGCTATTCTCCTTCCGATGTTGAGAGTTGATAGGCACCAGAGCCAAAAGTTGTAGTAATGATATAGGGACCCAGCCAGTTGGGTTCGAACTTCCCTTTGTTGTCTTGAAACTGTTGATTTTTAGGATTTTCTCTTAGGACTAGGTCACCAACCTAAAATTATCAGTGTCGAACTTTCTTGTTATATCCTCTACACATTCATTTTTGATACACTCTGAGATGATCAAATGCCACTTGCTGATGCTCATTCAACAATTCGAGCTCTTGCAATCTAGATACTCTATATTCTTCATCAGTAACAAGACCTTGCAAAGAAAATCTTAGAGATGGTATTTCCACCTCAATAGGTAATACTGCTTCAGACCCATACACTAGAGAAAAAGGTGTAGCCCCAGTAGGTGTTCTGATACTTGTTCTATAAGCCCACAATGCAGGATTGAGTTGCAAATGCCAATTCTTCCCGAATTTGTTCACTGTTCTGTGCAAGATAGTCAATAGGTTTTTGTTAGATGCCTTTGCTTGTCCATTACCTTGAGGGTAATATACTGATGACCAGTGTTGTTTTATTTTGAATTTCTCACATAGTTTGTCTAGATCTTTGTTCTTGAATTGTCCTCCATTGTCAGTTATAATGGCTAAAGGTATACCATACCTGCAGATGATATAATTAAGAATAAAGAGAGATACTTGTTTGCTAGTTACCTTGATGAGTGGAACCACTTCTACCCACTTAGTGAATTACTCAGTGGAAGTGATAATAAATTTGCGTTCATTAGATGATGCAAGATATATTTGGCCAATTAGATCAAACACCCACTGTTGGAAGGGCCAGTGTGTCACAAAGGGTATGAGATCCCTTGTTGGAGCATGGATAAGGTGCCCATGCAGTTGGCACTTTTCATAGGTTTTAGCAAATTTTATATCTTCTTTTTCCATGTCTAGCCAGTAGTAGCCAGCCCTTAGTAGTTTTTGTGCTAAATTTGGACCGTTTGAATGGGATCCACAAACACCTTCATGAACCTCAGATAATGTGCATTGGGACTCCTCAGTTTCTAGACATCTAAGAAAATTATTATCTAAACCTCGCTTGAATAGGTCATTAGCAATGATGACGTATTGTGACGTATTTCAGATTAGGTTCCTTTTTTCATTTTGGGAAAGATTAGTAGGGACAACTTGGTCATGCAAGTAAGAGTAAATGTGGCTATAATGAGATGAGTCATGTTCAATAATAGAACAAACCATCTAGGACTCAGGGGAATCATAGGTAAGGTAATGTAACTCTTCTACAAGAAATTCAAAGCAAAAATTAGACTCTTGTAGGTGTGGTATAGATGTCAAAGTTGCCATTGTATCCGCTGCTCTATTTGTTGTTCTGGGGATCTGCTGAAATGATACGAAGGTAAAGTATTTCTTGAGATCATCCACCATTCTTTTATAAGGTGTCAATTTCTCATCTCTTGTCTGATATAGATCATTGAGTTGGTTGATATTGAGTTGAGAATCTCCATATATGTGTAATTAAACTATCTTCCACTCGATGGCCATCTTGATCCCATTTACCAAAGATTCATATTCTATAATGTTGTTTGTGCAAGGGAAGAGAATCTTGTAAGCTTTTGGAATTGAATATTTTTGAGTAATAAAAAGTAGTCCGGTACTAGAACCATGTTGAGTGAAAGACCCATCAAAGAACATCTTCCATGATTGTTCAGTAAGGTGCATGATTGATTCATCTGGGAATTCTATATGCAGAGGTTGACTGTCTTCAAGTGGAGCATCAGCAAGTTGGTCTACAATAACCTATCCTTTGATGGCTTTATGTTCCACATATTCAATATCAAATTCTGTAAGAACCATGACCCATTTAGCCAGTCTTCCTGTAAGCGTTGCTTTACTGAAGATGTTTGAGTGGATTGATCTTAGCTACTAGCTTAATAGAGTGTGCCAACATATAGTGCCTTAATTTTTATGATGCAAAGACCAATGCCAAGAATGATTTCTCTATTATAGTGTAGTTCATTTCATATGACACCAATGTTATGCTAATGTAATAGATAGCTTGTTCCTTTTTATTGTCATCCTGTTGTGCCAGAAGTGCCCCCAGTGAAGTATCTGTAGCTAATATGTATAGGATCAGTGGCTTACCTTGAATCGGTGGAATTAATATGGGTGGATTAGAAAGATATTCTTTGATTTGTTGTAAATGTTGTTCACAATATTTATCCCAGTTGTATTGAACTCCTTTCCTTAATACCTTCGTGAAGGGTTGAGCTTTGTCTGCTAGCTGAGATATAAAATGACTTATTGATTGAAGATGACCCTGTAAACTTCTCATTTGATTGATATTCTTGGATGGAGGCATTTCCATTATAGCTTGGACCTTTTCCGGGTCAACCTCAATTCCTTTTTTTGAAATTATGTAACCAAGCAAATTTTCTGATGTTACCCCAAATGCACACATTTTAGGATTTAACCAGAGCTTGAATCTTTCCATTCTATCTAGTATGAGGCCTAGTTCTTGAATATGCATAGATCTCTTTATAGTCTTTACTAGGGTGTCATCAACATAATCTTCCATGTTTTTATGCATCATATCGTGGAAGATAGTGGCTACTGCTCTTTGGTAAGTAGTTCCTGCATTCTTAAGCCCAAACGGCATAACATTCCAACAGAAGGTTCCCCATGCACATGTAAAAGTTGTCTTTTCTTGATCTTTAGGTGCTATCTTGATCTGATTGTAACCAGAGAAACCATCCATTAATGAATACATCTCATATCCAATAGTAATGGAAAATCGTCTTTCGAAAATGCCTTATTGAGATCCCTAAAGTCTGTGCAAACTCTAATAGATTTGTCTACCTTTGATATAGGTACTATATTTGATATCCATTCTGTGTAGTCTATAGCTCTGATAAATCCAGCTTTCAACAATTTTTCTAGTTTATCTTTGACTAGCAATGCCACATGTGGATGTATCTTACGGATTTTTTGCTTGACTGGTTTAACTCTTGGTGTAATAGAGAGATGATGCATGATGAGATCGGGATCTAGTCCTAGCATATCTGAGTATGTCCATGCAAAGTTGATCTTCTTTTCTAAAAAAAGGTTGCTAGAATATTTTAGATCTTCTGCTTATAGTGATTGAGCTAAATGAATGATGTGTGGTGTCTCTTGACTCCCAATGTTCACTGACTGAGCTAGCTTGATCAATATGGAAGATCTCTCCTGGAAGTGACTTGGCAGTATATCAAGTATCTCACCTTCAGGTGCCTCAGAGAGGTTTTCACCTTTAGGTATTTCCTTTATTTTCTCTTTTTTAGATTCTGACACTGCCACAATGTGGTTTTTGCAATCAGATCTTTTATTTTTATTTTTCTTATTTTTGAGACTAAGATACTTGATATCTGTTTTAGTCCTATTTTCACTCTTTTCGCTGGTGGAAGAGTACATGGGTTCAACTGCATTGAGATAGTAGGCTAATGTATAGTCATTGGCAAAAGTAGGTACATTCAAGGGTTGGTTATAAAGAGTACAATCAATCAATTCCAGATGCATTAAGGATAAGGTTGGAACAGGCTCAAGGAAGTTCATAGTACTATCATCATGGCTTTGAAATGACCAATTGAGTTCCAAAAGACTACCTTGCATATGTCTCTCGAGACCAGGAAGAGTTACGACATGATTATCAAAATTCATGTTAGTATTTATTGGACCTAACCCAACCGATCTACTTCCAGCGTCGTCACCTACTTCAGACTGAACTACATACCGTGGTGTGATGGTAACAGGGTGAGTGGACAACATCTCAAAATTCATGACAAAGTAGTCATAATGTGTTGTTGAATAATCATTGTTATGAATAGAGCTCATGTCTGAGTTATCAGAGTCATAAGATGAAGTTTCTAACTCATCTTCAAGTGGCTTAGTAAAAGTATATATAGTATCAACACCCACATCTTTGATGCTGCAAGTTCCTCTATGATTTGGTTCATTGATTGCTTGTATTTGACACACTTGTGGACATAACCTTGATGGTTCTATTAATCCCTGTCACCTATTCCATTCATCTTCCTCTGGACTGATGAATAGTTCTATTTCTGTAGCTTCTAGTTCTTCTTTTGTATTTTTGTACCTGATTTGTGGGTGAAGACATTGCTTGTGTCCTTTCTTCCTCCATCTGTCATTCATAGTCTTCTTGTCTTTTTTAGTCTGATTTCTTCCATTTCCTTTTGAATTTTTAGGTGTATCAGCTCTTGTGTGTCATCTGTTATATCACTAGATTCTTCAGGGGTTTTTGTAGTAGATGTATTCGAGAGATGGTCAAGACCCCATTCATACTCGTTTGAATCAGTTTCTGAATCATCTACTTGTTGTTTGCTAGTATATGTGACTAGAATGTTCAACAGTGCAAACAATTCTCTGATTCTGTATACTTCACCTCTCATATCCTCTGGGACTTCTACTTCCTGTGGTATTATAGCTAATATAACTGGAACTTGATTACCATATGTTTCCTCTCTCTAGGTGGGCAATTCTTTTTGTTCACCATCACACTCTTCTTGAGTTTGTTGAGTATTAATTTCTTGTGTTATCAAAGGTAGTACCTTTTTCTTCCACTTACGTTGATGGTGGGGCATGTGCTTCTGATCTGATGACTTTCTTCGATCATATCCCAATCCAACTTTATTATTGGTAGACTTAGTTTGTAACTGAATAGGTTCCACAATACATTTTTGACATTTTCCTAGAGGACCAGTACCTAAATATCCCATGTGTTGATGCATCTTATAGCCTAGACCATATTGTGTCAGAGAAATCTCACAATGTCGTATTTCTTTGTTTGCACTATCTTCTTTGAAAAGTGACTTGAGAACATCATCTTCTTCTATTTTGCCTGCAAGAGAAGTAGAGGACTGCATAAAGAGACCATCATGCATGACTTTTGGAGTTGAAGTTTGTGGCTTCATAGCCTTTGATGGTTTTCCCGACTGTCTTGGTGATGGAGGAAGAGACATTAGTGAGAGTGTAGGCTCTATTTTGTATCCATCTATGCCAATGTTTGTGATTTTCAATTTCTTTTGTAAATCTTTCAGCAAAGATTCCAAAATTTCAGCTGTGGAGGCTACTCTATTATGAGGAACAAAAGCATCAACTCCATTATAAGGAAACTTCAGGCATTGATGGTACGTAGATGGTACTGCTTTCATTTCATGAATCCATGACCTACCTAGTAAGATGTTGTATGAAAGATGAAGATCCAAGACTTGAAAAATGACATTTCTTTCTACATGTCCTACCCTGATCGGTAATCGCACCAGACCCTTGGAGGTTCTTTCTTATTTTTCATAAGCCTTGATTGTTATTTTCTTTGTTGGATCAATAACATTTGTAGAAAATCCTAGTTGTGTCAGTAGATTGTATGTACAAATATTCAACCCAGTGCCTCCATCTATCAAAACACATTTAACTCGATGTTTATGGATCATGGATTCAATGTGTAATGGCTAGTTATGTGGGTGACTCAGTGAGTTATCATCTTCTTCAGAGAAAGTAAGGTAATAAGGTGAGGTTAGGTGACCCACCATAGATTGAAATTGATCTATGTCTAAATCTTTAGGGACACTGGTGGTAAGTAAAGCCTTGTCCAAGACCTCTCTATGAGCAGAGGAGATCTTAAGTAGTTCCAAAATGGAGATTTGAGCATTGGTTCTCTTTAATTGTTCAACAATAATGTAACCAAGAGAAGATGATGAAGCCAGTTGTTTTGATTTGGCCATGATTGTGTATGTTTGTCTATTTGGTAGATTTGATGTTGTTTGATCAAAAGTTGAGGAACTAGGTCCTGGGAAAGTAATCTTCCTTTGAGCGCAAGTCACAACATTAGCAACTAGTGCTTGACTTTGGTGATCTGGGACTATGATCACATTACAATATTCAGGTTGAGCATATTCAATCATGTTGATCACATTATCATTGTTATTGTAGGTATAATTGACTCTAGCTCCTCCCTTAGATTTTGAGGAATCTCCTAGTTCATAAGTCGGTAAGGGATCCTTAAAGGCCTTATGATCAGCATTAGTCATGTGATTTCCAACAAAGATCTTGCCCGCATCAATGAGATCCTGGATTTCATGTTGGAGTTACATGCAGTTGTTTATGTTATGTCCCTTGTTCCGATGATATTCATAATATTCATTTTTTCTCCACCATTTGTGTCTAATTTATGGGTCATATGGTCTAGCATTGTATGGCAAGGTTATCAGATTATTTTCCAATAAGGTTTTAAAAGTGGATTCATATGATTCATCTAGAGGAGTAAAATCATGCTTAGGTTTTGAGAGCCAAGGCTTTTCTTTAACCATTCTCTTATTTTCTTTGGAGGATTTTCTGCTGCAGTTTCAGCTGCCTTGAGTGCTTGCATGCCACTAGCCAAGTTAAATATTGTGGATTTTGTTTTTGCTTGGACAGTATCCACCACTCCATCACTAACAATGTTTCTATTGTTATATTTGTTGTATTTCTAGTAATTTCTCTTTTCTTTAGAGCTATAACTTTGTGATGTTTCTTTCCAAAGTGATATATCTCCCTTTTTTATAAGCATATCTTCCATTCTGAGGGCGTTATCCACCATTTTGTTTAATGAAGGGTGTACTTGCATCTGGACACTGTACTTTAATTTAGGTATTAGGTTGTTGACAAAGATATCCATTTTCTCAAGATTTGGGATAGTTCGTGAATATCTAGAGAACATCTTTCTCCATCGTTGGAGAAAAGTGAGAAAGTGTTCTCCTGTCTTTTGTCTGGTATTGCAAAGTTCTATCATGGTGACCAAGTGATGAATGTTGTATGAGTATTGTTGTAAAAATAGTTGGATTAGTTCTTCAAACATTTTTATTCCTTAGGGTAGACTTGAGAACCATTCCATTGCTTGACCCCCTAAACTCCTTGGGAAAAGGTGCATGAGGTACGTTTGATCGTGTATGAACTCCATACAAGCGGGACAAAAATCTCTAACATGATCTTGAGAATATGAGGTACCATCATATTTATCAAATTCTAGGATCTCAACTCGTGAAGGAAATGGAGACATGTAAAGGTTTTTTGTCAAATGGGAATGGGCATATTGTGTTCAAAGAATATTGTTTTGGCGTTTTATCTTTGTTTTATAGTTTTGTGACCGCAGTTTGTAATGTTTACATTTGTTTGTATTTGTTTGCTTATTTTTCCCCATGGTGTCTCTTCCTCTTTAGCGACGAGGGCCTCCACATTATAACCAATAGGGAGTTTGGCGCCTTTCTTTGCTAATTCTGAAAATAGTCTTCTTTTTCTCTAGCCGTGATGACCTTCATCATTTTTTAGAACTCTTTATCATTCTGACATCTATGTACTTCGGCTTCAGGAGGTTCAAGAAGCTCAAATTCAGTCGATGAGGAATCACTGTCAGTGGCATGATTGCTAAAGTCATCATGAGTGTCGTGTTTACTAGCTTCTCTTTCTTGTCTTTTCCCAGACATGGTGGGAGATAAGAGCTTACCAAAGATTGGTAGATTGTAAACTGGTATTTGTGACGAGGAAGGTTTATTGTAAAAAGGGTTTTCTACAAAGAATTGTTTGTCTTTTGACAAAAAGGGCATTTCTTTTTCTTTGTCTCTTTTGCTGCGAGAATTTCTGGTTTGAACATGCATTTTATAACCATCAGGTCCGAGAGCCAAATGTTTTGCAGAAGTCAAGATCAAATTGTAGCTAGTAGTTCGTTTAACGTATGATTGAGAGGGTAACTAAGATCTGGTCTAGTTTTAGGAATGATCTATCCTGTGTAAGACGTTATCTAAGTTGACTTAGGTTTGATAAGATATTTGTTTGAACTAGCTTAAAGATGATCGACAAAATCATGCAATGCAATGGCAAAGGTACACTATCAAGGTTGTTTATGCTCCAGAGGATGATAACCAATTTTAGGCTTGCTGAAAATTGTTTTAGACAGGTTTGACTGTTCAGGACTAGCAAAATCAGAGACCCATATGACAGAAGTTCTTAGATCATATGACAGTATAACAACTTAAGGATGACAATAGGTTTGCTTCATATGAGTTGTTGCCTAGTACCGTAGGACAAATGGGCATGTCCCGAATGACAAAAGATTCAATGCAGTTCTATTTCATATAACACAAGATTTAGCTTAAAATGACAGACTGTTGGGTCTCGCACGACAAAGGATTGACCTTCAGATGACAATTTAGAATACTCATATGACACAAGATATGGTGCAGGATGACAAATGATCAGGCTCGTATGACTGTTAACAGGATAGAGACAAGAATTCTGAGTTTTTCGATTGCTGATTATGACAACTGAGTATGACCAATTCTGAGGTGGACTATTTTTTACCAGGATAAACTAGCTTCGACATAGATAGAGTTTATCACTGAGTTGTTGATTTGTTTTCTCTAGTTTTAGTATTTCAGTTTTAGTTTCAGGGATGAAAACATAGGAAACAGGCAGTATGAATAGTAACTCCAATCACAACATGCAAACCCTATGGAAGTTGGCTTAGAGAAGAAAACCTTTGCTTGTTGACATAGGTACACACCTAATAGCTAATCAGAATATGGCCACTGAGTCTCAAGCAATAGATTCTCAATGTCGTATTAGCCGACTCCAAATGCTAATGGGGGAACAATATGGCAAGTGTCTTGGGAGAGCTACTATCTCTATTGCACAAAGATTATCAACCTTTCGAAGGTGAATCGGATAGCTTCTACTTTTAATTGGATCTAGTAATGGTTCCATTCGGCACATCGAGATATAAACTCAATTAAGAGGCCTCCCAGCCTTGAAAACCAAGGTTCAATATACTCGAAGGTACTAAGGAGAGTTATTCCCGAGCACTATCGTTGACTTGATTTTTATCAAATCAAGTTTATTTTATAGTGGGTTGGAATACTTGGCATTTAGCTGTTCCCACTTAGGTCATTCCCCTCACACAAACCATAACAACTTTAAGAGTTTTTCAACCCCTTGGGAGGGTAGGCTTGCTAAAGATGTACAATTCTCAAACAAAGAAAAAGCCTTAAGGGTCTATATTTTTTATTATCTTAAAAAGACACGAGCATACTCTCCTACCTCTCAGAATTTTCTAAAAAAAACACAAAAGACAGATTTGTTCATTAACCAGATAGCAAGTTAGGTGCCTAAAAAAATTTAAAGAATACACGATGTTTGATTGATTTCTCTTAAGGCAACCTGCAAAAACAATGTATCAATAGTCATGTTGTTTTTATTCTTTGACAAGTGTATGTTTGATTGATAAATTCTTTGACAAGCATCCTACAAGAAACTGGTTAGGTTGTGAAAATATCAGGCAAACAAAAGACAATTCAGGGTCAGCATTAGCGTAATCAAAATTTAATTCAAGAAAAACCCCGAAAAGTGAAACTTGCTTTTAATATAACAGAAGACAGAATCATACGACAATTCTCATAAAATGGAACGACAACAAACTTTTATCATACAAGTCAAAAATTAGCACAAGACAACAGAGGATAAAATCAAATAACTAGAAACAGTATGTTGTACGAGTCCATATTATGATTCGTATGACAAATTACAGGATATAATATTATGTCATACGATAAACTACAAGCTTCAATATAATGTCATATGATGCAGTGAAACTGCTCGTACGATATTTCATAGAGATTGTACGGACGAAACCTATAGGATAGAAAGAAGGATTTTGAGGGCAAAAAAGTAGTTTTCTGCCCCACGATGGGCGCCAAAAATGTGTATGTGAAAACTGGACCTGTATTTGTATCTAGAATACACAACACTTCAATTAAGTCATTACATGAATGGTTAGAGAGATATAAAAATGAATAATAAAACCATAACAAATCGACCAATTGCCTTCTAAAAGATGCGAGTATAAGATTGCTCTCATATTTGTATAAGCAATCCAGTGACTAGACAACACCAAGATGAAGGATTTAATCTATATGTGCATGTTATTAAGCTAGATGGATGCAAGACTAATCTAACAAGATTTAAGCAATAACTAAGATAAAAGATCTAAATATGTATGCAATGAACCTACAACAAAAACAACATAATAATAATATATTCTCCAGGATTTTTTGAATGAGAGATGAAGGCCTGAATTTATAAAAAAATTCAGAAAGAAACCAAAGGCTGAGATCAAACGATGATGAGTGGTCAAGATTTTCCAACAGGAAGCACAATCCAGGAGAATTGATGTGTTTGGATGCTTTTCTCAGTTTTAAAGGAAATAGAACTAAAATTAGGACAAAATCAGAAAAAAATTGATTTATTCTCTATTTCATTCAATTTTAATATTTAATTGTTTTAATTGCTTTCTTTGAGATTATTTATCAATTTTTAATTTTTTTTTCAAGATTATCTCCAATTGATTTCTTTTCTCAATTTTGAATTCTTTCTTGGTCAATTGATTCCTTTTTTGATTTATTTCCTTTTTTTGAAGATTTATGGAAAATTGATATATTTAATTAAATATGCTAGGATATTTAATAAAATAAATAAGATAATTGTTTAAAATGATTTACTTGGAATGATCAATTAATTAAATAAATATTTAATTAATATTGAGTGATTACTTTGCCATGTGACATTTGATGATTAAAGAATTAATTGTGTGCTCAAGATTTATTTAATTGCCTTTGGTTAGGACCTTGGTGACGTTGTCGAGATTAGGGGCCCATGGTTTAGATGACCATTTTTAGGGTATTACAACAACAGGCTGTAAGAGAGCCTAGTGGTTTGAAGAAGAAAATAACTCCAAAGAAGAAACAAGAACCTAAAGCACCAGATACTCTTACACCGAAAGAATTGATCAATGAAATTAAACAAGAAGATAACCTTAGAAATGTGAATAAACTTTATCATTCTTTCAAGGATTCAAATAAAGACACCATAGAGCAAAGCATTATTTTGCACCTTGATATCTACAAGAAAGTTCTTATTGAGGTTGTAGATGATTTGCCTAATGATTTGTACTTGAGGTTAGAGGCAAAAAGAATGTCAGTAATGGAATTAGACAAGAAATTGAAGTAGAGACTCTACTTGTTGTGCATCCTGTTAACTCCAAACAAGAAATTGATGACTTAATTTCAGAGGCAAATAGAATAGTTTTTGTGAGTGATCACCAGTAGGTTAACCTTATGGCAGGCCAAGTAAAGGAAAATGCAGATGAAACGATAGACAAATGGGATATATTTTTTGTGGAAAAAGAGAGAAGAAAGAAGAAAAGGATAGACATAAAATGGATGTCTTTTGCAAAGGTATATCAGGAGGATAAGGGTAAAGGTAAAATTGGTAGTGTACCTGATATAACGGTCAAGGATAACCTTCCTCCACTGGTATGGGACACCCCACCAATAACTACAAAGACACCGGTACAAACTGACAGTCAAACAGAAGAGAAGGCCAAAGAAATGACACAAGATGATACTAATCCAGATTCAAACATTCTTTTTACCATGAATATGGACACTCAAGACTTCAACATTATCATGGATAAGGAAACCACAGAGGTAAAGAGACTGAAGCCACAAATATTAAAATCTTTGAGTCACCGGTCAACACTATTGACTCTCAGAACATTGAGATACCAGTTGAAGTTAAGAAAATAGATACCATCCTAGATGCTACTCATCTTAACAATGAGAAACCAGTAGAAGCAGAAATAGAAGCACAAACTGAAACCGAAAAAGGACAAGAACAGAGTATAGCTGAACTGATAGTCAGCAAGGTAGAAAGTAAGGATGACAGTAAGGTTGAAAACAAAGTTGAAACACAAAGTGAGTAAAAGGAAGATACAGTGAATAAAGAAGAGGTAAATGATGGAAGCAAGTTAGCTAAAGTGGTTAATATGCGGACATCCAGAGATGAGAAGAAACCAACTGTAGAACCTCACACTCCACCTAACACTTCCACTATGGATTATAGGCCTACTAATGTGATTGATGTAATTTTGGATTCCATAAAGAGGATCACAAATTGCAATGCCTTATCATTTAAGGTCATAGATGATACATTACCTATTTTAAAAATGATTGCACTGACATGTAAGATAGATCATATTGATGGATCTTTAGGTAAATTGGACACATTGTCCAAATTTATTGCTTCAAATATTATAACTGTAGATAAAATAAATGAAGAGACTGTTAAAGAAAGAGTAAACAAGGATAAAAGTGAATTCTTTGATAAGACTATCAAGGACTTTACTGGGCACATTGATTCTTTATTACTGGTACTTAATTCCACTATTTTGGAATATAAAGAATTGTATAAGGAAGCATGCAAACCTCACAACCTGACATAAGACATTGAGGAAGAGATAAAGGAAAACACAAAAAGAGATTGATGATATAGCAGACAACATGATAGGTTCTTTAGAACTTACCTCAGTTTTTAATCAAGAAATGGTAGTTTTTGAGGAAAAGATTGAAAAACTAGAAAAATAAAAAGCAAAGATAATAATGAAGGCCCGAGAGCTAAAAAATAAACTTGGCCCTAGATTGGACAACCTTATAACATAGCGGATTGAGATGTCTAAAGAAACAATTCAAGGAGGAAGATCACCAGAGCAACATAGGCATTATCTGACCGATATGATCCAACAGACTGAAACCATTATTTTTGATAGCACTAAATTCATGCAGTCTTAATCTAATTTTGGCAGATATCTTTCAAATTGTACACAACCGGATACAGGATATGAGGTATAATTTTAAATTTTGTGACTTATTTTTGACATTATTTGTCATTGATTTCAAAGGGGGAGTAGTAGTGTGGAGAAAAATGTACAGAAGAGATTATTTTCTTAGGGGGAGCACTCCTATTTTTGGATCAGTTTTGGACTTCATTTTTGGATATTAGTTTTTGGATTTTTCTCATGAGTGTTTCCATCAATGCCAAAGGGGGAGATTGTTGGCATTACACACTTAGATGATAATAGTTGATGTTGTCATTGATGGCAACCAACTGCTAACATGGTTCACAGGTTACACCGGCAATAGATATCATCCACTGGCACCGATAGGCACTACAAGGTTATTCTCACCAACACCCAGCCTACACTGATAGAAGATCTTACCGGCACTCCCAGCCGACATGGAAATTATATTATTTTGTATTGTAATGTTATTGTATAGCCAACATGATGTATTGTAAAGACTCATATATGTATGACATCTTATAGGTCATTTTGAAAGTGTAAAAAAGGTTTGAATGGTATGTAAGCGAAGTAAGGATATGTAATTAGGTAATGAATATGAGAGTGAATATCTATATATGCATTTTAATGTAATAATTTTATGAGAGAATAAGAGTAGAGCAAAGTGAAGAAAGGTTTATGGAAGAGGTATTTGAAAGAACTTAAACCGATATTGAATCCAACATTGTAGATGCTATTTTGAGCAGTACATTATCATTGGATTTAATCATCGAATTTTGTAATCAGTGTGACTCCTTTTTGTGATTGAGAAGTGAGCTCTAGGCTGTTGGCCTTCCTACATGTGCAGGGCCCTATTATATAAGTAATATTTATTCATAATAGCCAGTGAGTAAATATTGTGGGTCACAAATCCCATCGAGGTTTTTCCCCTACCGGGTTTCCTCACCAAAAATATCTATGTTATGGTGTGCATTAATGGTTATATTGTTATTTCTCTTTATTTCTTTATTGCTTATTTACCGGTACATTAATTTGGGTTGTAAAGTTGCAAACAAGTTTAAATCTTTAGTATACCGATTAGACACTGATTCACCCCTCCCCCCTCTTAGTGTCTTTGGGACTAATCAAGTAGCTAACACAGCCAACTGATTTACTTGACAATGATATTGCAATTTGTCAGTTTTGAGTTTGACTTGAGAGGTTATTTTTGTTTGGTGAAAAGTTTATGTCAGTTTTCTATCTACTGATTCACCCCCCCCCTCCTATTAGTTACCTAGATCCTTATTGATTCATCATACCATCAATTGGTATCAGATCATTTTAGGTCCTCTAAGGTTTAAGCCTAACAGCTTGAGGTAAAGATCTTGAAGAACATGATGAAGAAAGAAGGTCCAAAGTTTAATAGAGAAAACTATAGAATATGGAGTGATAGAATGAAAATCTATATCAAGTCTAAGAAGTCAATACTGGGAACATGTCGCTACTCAATATGTTGCACCTAGTGGGACTATGACTGATGAACAGAAGAAGGAACAACAAGAAAAAAATCAAGCATTGGAGGCCATTATCAGTTATTTGTCTAATTTAGAGTATGTAGATGTCCATGGTCTAGAGACTGCTTATGAGGTGTGGAAGAAACTTGAAGAAATCTATAGCGGTGATGAGCATGTGAAGATTGCCAAAGAAGAGAGTCTAAGAGGAAAATTTGATGACATATGGATGGCTAAAGGTGAGAATATACAACAGTATGGTAAGAGGATCAAAGAGATAGTTGGTGAAATTAAGAGTGTTGGTGGTAAAGTGGAGGATGCCATAGTGGTTAGTAAGGTGTTGGGAACCCTTCTACCGGTTTACGATATCCGAGTTGTAGCCATTTAGGAGATAAAATATATTGACAAAACTAAGGTAACCCTTGACTCCATCATTGGTAAGCTTACTGCATTTGAATTAAATGGTTATGATGGTAGTGCTCAGAAATCTGAACCTCCATTCAGAGCTTCAGTTTCTAACCCTCCTATGAGGAAAAGTAGAGATGTTAGTCACATTTATGAATCTAGTTCCAACAGAGAAGTTGATGGTGAAGACAGTTTGATTGATCTTGAAGCATTGTTGGGAAAGTGGTTTCCCAGAGGTATCGGTAAGTATAGAGGTAAATTACCTTTGAAATGTTTTGCATGCAACAAGATTGGACACATTGCAGCTAATTGTCCTAATGGTGACAATGAGCATAAGCGTGAGAAGTGTAAGAAGTACAAAGGAAAAGGAAAAATAGATTGTCTCATTGCAGTTGATGGTGGTATCACTGATGATGAATCTGAGGGAGATGCTTATGAAGACATTGTATTTGTTGCCATTAAAGAGGAAACATGTGATCAGAAAGCATTAGTTTCTCACATTGATAGTTATAATGATTGGATCATTGATAGTGGTTGTTCACACCACATGATCGGTGACTAATTTCTTACTTTGAAGGAATTTGACGGAGGAGTTGTGAGATTTGGAAATGAATCACCTTGCATGGTAAAAGCAAGGGAACCATTTCTCTTAATGGAAAGAGCAATGCAGATGATATCTATTGGGTTGAAGGATTAAAGAACAATCTTTAAAGTGTAGCTCAACTTAATGGCAGAGGTTATCCATTGGAATTTAAATACGGAATGTGAAAAACCTATGGGAGAAAAGGTGAACTTATTACAACCGGAAAGAAGACAAAAGGTAACCTGTTTCACCTGAATCCTAAAGTCAACAACTATTTAATTCCTAAAGTAGATGAGAGTTGGATTTGGCATCGAAGATATTTTCATATAAATTTTGATAACATTGTTAAGGTCTATAAGTCCAAGTCAGTAAGAGGCTTGCCTCAGTTGGACAAACCAGTGAATGCTCTGTGTAAGGAATGTCAGTTGGGAAAGATGACATCCTCAACTTTTAAGAGAGAATCTTTTCAGTAGAACATCTATTAGATTTGGTTCATACAGATCTTTGTGGACCAATAAGGACTAAAAGTATTCAAGGTGACAAATATTTATGATCTTCATTGATGATTTCCCAAGAATGATGTGGGTCATATTCTTGAAGGACAAAACAAAATCATTTAGTAAGTTCAAGGAATTTGGGGCCTTAGCTGAAAAGGAAAGTGGTAAGAAGATAAAGTGTTTGAGGACTGATCAAGGTGGTGAATTTACTTCAGAGGAATTCACTAGATATTGTGAAGACCCTGGAATAAAGAGGCAACTTTCTGCACCAAGGACATGACAGCAAAATGGTATTGCAGAGAGAAACAACTGGTCAATTTTTGAAGCTGCTAAAATGATGCTTATACAAGGAGGAGTAGCAAAAACGTTATGGAGAGAAGTTGTCAGCACAACTATCTACACTATGAACTGGATATTGGTAAAAAGAGGTAAGGATAAAACTCCTTATGAATACTGGTATGGCAGATCACCTAATGGTAGTTATTTTAATATTTTTGGCAATAAATATTTTATCAAGAGAGGTGACTATGTTAGTAAGTTTGAGGCTAAAAGTGATGAAGGCAAATTTCTTGGTTACTCCACCAGGAGTAAGGCCTACAAATGTTACAACAATCAGACACAGAGAATCATTGAAAGTGTTGATGTTTGAGTGGATGAAACCAGTAAGGAGAAAAAGGATGAAGAACCTTACATTCTAATTTTGGAACTAGAACTGGTGAAGCCATAAGCTAGTAAAATGAATGTTATTATACTAGTTCAATCAAGACAAGTAGATTCAAAAGAAGATGATGATAATGAAGAAGAAGAACCTAAAGATAATGATCATGTCATTCCAAGGTATGTGAGACTCAATCATAATCCTGACCAAATTATTAGAGATAAAGATGTTGGAGTGCTGACCAGGAGAAGAATTAGAGATAATTCTTGCATGATCTCCACCATTGAGCCTAGAACTGCTAAGGAAGCATTTGGAGATGATCACTGGATTAAAGCTATGGAGGAGGAGCTTGACTAGATTGAGAAGAATAATACATGGACCCTAGTACCCAAACCGGTGAATAAAAATGTGATAGGTACTAAATGGGTATTCATGGACAAAATTAATGAAGATGGAGTAGTAGTCAGAAACAAAGCTAGACTAGTATGCAAAGGTTATGCATAGGAAGAAGGAGAAGAGTATGGTGAGACTTTTGCACCAGTTCCTAGACTAGAAGGTGTTAGGAATCTACTTGCATTTGCATCATATAAGGGATTCAAAGAATATCAAATGGACGTGAAGTCAACATTTCTAAATGGAATAATGGAAGAAGAAGTATACATTGATCAACCAGATGGTTATGCTTTGATTGATGCATAGGATATGGCATGTAAATTGCACAAAGCACTATATGGTTTAAAGAAAGCACTGAGAGAATGGTATGAAAGGTTACATTTACACCCGATTAAGATAGGTTTTCAGAGAATCAGTGAAGACAACAATATATATCTCAAATCTGAAGGAGATAAGATACTAGTTAGTGAAGTGTTTGTGGATGATATCATATTTGGAGGCAATGATGACATGAGTGATGACTTTGCTAATGAGATGAAAATTGAATTTGAAATGTCTCTAGTAGGAGAGATAAAACTCTTAATAGGTTTGCAAATACATCAGATGAAGAGTGGTATTTTCATCACACAATCTAAATATGTGAAAGAGGTATTAAAGAGATTTGGAATAAGTGATTGTAAACCATTTGGGACACCAATGGTTACAAGTTGTAAATTGTCTAAGGATGAAGCTACATCTATTGATGAAAAGGAGTATAGGTCAATGATAGGGAAATTGCATTATGTTGTTCACAGCAGACTAGATATTGCTCATGCAGTTGGTTTAGTTATCAAATTTCAAAAGAATCCTAGGGAGACACACTTGACATCAAGCAAGAGGATATTCGGATATTTGAAATGTTAGGTCCAACTAGGAAAGCTATAAGAGGGGAGGGGTGAATCAGTACTTCAAAACTTTTCTTCAAAAACAATCTTATTGATAAATATAAATTGTAAACTGCTGATCTCATAATATAAAACTAACAAATAATTATAGAAATAACATTCATACACATTTCACTCCATTACACAAATATTTTGGTTACGCAGAAACTCTTTGTTAGAGAGAAAAATTGTGGTGGGGATGGAACCCACAACTTCACTACTGCAATAATAAAGGTTGCTTGGTTAGAGCTACATGTTTAGCTATTTCTGATAGCTTACCCTGTTAGGAGTATCAAGATCTTTAGATCTACCTTGCTAAAGGATTTTACAACACTTATACAAAATGTTGCACCTAGTTAAAGGCTTTACAATTTATAGACTTTGTTATATTCTTTTACCCTGTTAAAGGTTTATATTGCAACTCAAATGATTCAATAAAATATTTACGAATATCTACAACTTTACATTTGAAATTCTACAATGGATTCTATGTGCTCAATATGAAATTACCTTGCTCATAGCATACCCCGGTAATTGATAAATCAACTTGGTAAACCCTTCTGTTTACTCTGTTCCTTAAACTATTCTCTGAAGACTTTCTCGGTGACCTCTGAATATCTCTGTCAGTCGTAACAATCACAGCTCAATGTGTCCTCTTATGATTTTACTTTTAACTTCTTTTATCAAACATGTCTCTCTCAATCTTTGTTTTTAATTCTCAAATCACTCTGTATAAATAGATCTCTGGGATGGTGATCTTGTTCATGCTTCAATCTTACATAAAAGTTTCATAGAATGAATAAACATAGAAATTATTCCATTGGATAAACTTCCTCAAAATCATACAAAATCTTGAAGTGTAATTTCCTATGTGATAATGGTTCCCTATTCCTTGATTCTTGTAACACGTTTCCACATATGTGTCTAGGTTCATTGAATCTGGTAACACATTTCTACTCGGTTCATATTACTTGGTATACCTTCTTTGCTGCTTGGTAGAAATAGAACATTACTCGGTAGAGAACTCAGTGTATACTTAACTCTGTGACTCCTTTCTTCTGTAACCGATTGCTTTAGTGCTTACCGACTGAATATTTCAATAGTATTAACCGACTAGAGTATATAGGATGACTTTGGACATAAAACTAATGACAACTTAGTAAATAATAACAATCTCCCCTTTTGACATTAGTTTGGTATGTTTGACAAAACTCCTTTCAAAGTCATAACTCAAAATCTATATACTTACAAAATTTGACTAAAATGACAGTATATACAATTGTCAATGAATAGTAACATACTCAAATATATAATCCCATTATCAATATACTGTACATAACTTAATTTGCATGCTCCTGTGATCAATGCTCGGTGTTCACTACTCTATGTTCTATGCTCCCCCTGTCAAATTCAACTATACATTCAGATACTTTGTTTTGCTCGGTACACTGCCTCTTATACTCGGTATACTCGGTATACTCCCCCTTTTTGACAAACATCAAAACTAGTTACCATTAGGTGGATGCAACTAGTCAAAAATAGATTTATACTTTGTACTGGCATCGGTGAGAGCAGTGGAGAGTGCATCCTTGACACTGTCCATTAGGGAATTCTAAGCTGTAATATCAGTTAACAGTGAAATCAAACCATCTAAAGTGCTTCCCTCTTGTTGAGTAGATAAGTGGGTAGCTCGGTTGATCTTCTCTTGGACTGATGATAAGTGGGGAATAAATAAGGTCTGAAGAGTCATGATATCCATCCTTATTTTGTGCTCTTCATTCTAAAGTTCTAACTGTTGAGCCATAAGAGTTTGCAGCTTGGTATAGAAATTCTGAACATAATTTGGCTCGGTGGTCAATTTATTGGAAAGATTGGTAATGTCTTGTTCAATAACTTTGGTCTTATGCTTGATATCCTTAGTAAATAATGAAAATGTATAGAGCTTCTGAAATAAATAAAGAATATGTTTGAGTTGAGGGGACAACTCAGCAATGAGTCTAACAAGCTTGACTTTACCTATGGCAATTGCTTTCTGCACTTCAATCATTTTAGCAGTCAGCTCTTTGTCCTTCAACTTGCTGAGGTATTCTAATGTGTCTACTCCTGATGCTTCTAATTTAGTGGGTAGTTCATCTAGTTGCATATGGATGGCAACATCTTTATTCATGGTAGCTTCAGGTAGCATGTTTGTTAATAATGCTTTAACCTTCTGAAATACTTGGTTCTTCTTCTGAATAGCCATTTGTCTTTCTTGTTCTACTTTGGCTTTACATAGTTCTCTGAATTCAATAAGTGCTTGCCCTTTTAGTTTTGAAATGTCAACATTTGGAAACACAATAGGCTTTGACAAATCTACCTTGAAACTATGCTTCTTCACTTTCTTTTCTTTGGATGATGAGGCTTTCATTGGCTGAATGAGTACAATGGCTTTGGAGGCTTGTTCATACTCAGTAGGTTTCTCGGTAGAGGCAACACTTTTGTTGGTTCCCTTAGCCTCTAATGTGTCCTTCAGTGATTCCTTGCTTGGGGTCTCAGTGGCAACAGTTTCAGTGCATGCAGGTGCTTGAGAAGTCTCTTCCATGGTGGCCTGAGAAGTAGATTCTCCTTTTGTAGACTATTGACCCTCTTTTCCTTGATCAGTGTCCTGAGGTTTTTTGGTTGAAACTTGCTGAGTTACTGGAGGATAGGACTTGACTTGTTCCAAAACTGATTCACTAGATACCAGTTTGGCATAGGCATTTCCTTCTATCATCTCTTGTTTTGGTGCCTTAGTGTCTATGATATCCTCATCTTGTTGAATAGTTGAAGCAGGATCTTGCTAGGTAATGTCAACTATTTCAACTTCACCTTGAGTTTCTTCAGTCTAAAATTCTAAAGATTTATTGCCATTTTTCTTTTGTTTCCTTTTCAACTTCAAGATAAAGTCCATTCATCATTTTCAAGGCTCTATGCTTGACTTGAAAGTTTGTCTAGTAGTTTTTCAAATGTTTTCTAATATCATCTACCAACATGTCTAGAAAGGGATGCACTAAAACTCTTTCTCTTATCTACTTCTCCAAGTTCATAGCATATTTTCATCTGTTGTCAATGTGAGAGTATAATGCATTTGGAAGAAAACTACTTACTTCCAATGAAACTACTCATAATTTAAGAAGTGTACATACAACCGACTCTTCTATTTGTCTCTTTTCTTCTTCTGTCCGGGAGTCATATTTTACATACCTAAATGACCCAAATCCTCCATATTGTTTCAATTTGGCACAAAAGTTGTCAACACTGTGTACATCTTCCTTTGTGCTTTAAACAATCTGAAATTTATTTTTGTCTTCAGATTCTGTGTCACTTGACTCCTTATTCAAAATGAGTCTCCTGGTCGACTTTCTATAAGTCTTTGTAACTTTAGACACTTCAACATTTTTCTGTCTCTTACCGGGTGACATTGCAGATGATCTAGTGTTAGGGTGCTTCACTGGTAGAGTTGGTGATACCTTAGGTGTATCATGTTTCTTCCTTTTCAATACTTTCCCTTTGGCAACTTGGTGCTCAAAGTGATTGCTTCTTCTTGAGCCTCAGATTCTTCCTCAATTGTAAGTTGATCACTCTTTATAGGAGTGGAGGTAGAACCTTCTCCAAATTTCTTAGTTAGCACTTTGATCATTTTTCATGGCTTTTCTTGTAGCCTTCGATATAGCTATGCTCATTTTTACCTTCTCTTTGACCTCTTCATAGGTACCATACCTGATCTCGGTAGCATGCCTTGGAAGTAATAGATTGACATCTATATGTTGTTGAGAAATATCAAGATCCATCTCATAACCCATGGATGGTAGAGATTGAGTTCTCAGATCTACTGCATTGACATAACAGTAGTCGATGTCCACTTCAAAACATATAGCATCCTTATATTTTCCACTAACTGAGGTGGGATTCTGTACTTGTTATGCATCTTTTCTTGAAATTTGCTGAAGTAATCATCCATTATCTCATTGAAATTATCACCTAACTAATTGATAAAGTCATTTATTTGATGGGTGATTGGTTGGTGTAACTCCCAAACTATGTTACCGACTGATGGGAAGAATTTCTGAAAATAGAAAAACATGCACACTAAGAGTGACCCAAACTATAGTGTGTTTGCCGTGTTATTCTTCTTAGGTTTCCTTATAGTGTTGAGATTTTCAAATAGGTTTTTCAACAACACTTCACATAGATCAATCTTCATACCCTTTTTCACAATCTTGTAGGCCAGATCTACAGCTGCACATGGTACACTATTTTCTCTTGCCGATTTAAAGAAACAATAACCGATGACTCTAATTGCAAACTTTAGCTCTGCATCTATAACATTATTCAATTCAAGACCTCTGCAATTAGACTCAACTCCAGTTAAAGTTATCAATTCCTTCTATGATATCATTTTCTAGCTCAGGCATGGTTGTATATAGGGTATCCGGTTATTATGTGAATGATCTCCTTGGTGATTTTGAACGGTTGCTCCTCTAACCACATAAAGTCATCATGAACTCTACTCAAAAAAAATTTAACCCATTGGGGTTTGAAAACTTGAGGGTAGGTTAGGGCTTCGGTCAATCCCTTGACTTTGATATGCTCATACTTTCTATCTAGGATTCCATTGGTGCATAACTCATCATACATGTCTTTGATCTCAGTATGACCTAGCTCTTCAACATGACACTTAGTGTAGAATCTGACATCTTCAACTAATAGAACCCTATCCGGAATAAGAGAAAATGCAATTTTCTCATCGTGTTCAGATGCAAATTTGGGAGGTAAGGAATACTTTAGTGAGGGCTTCTCAATATTCTCAACTACAATAGGTTTCTGCAACTTAGGAGTCATTTTAAACTTGGATTTCTGCTAATGAAAGAGCTTAGGGTTTTAACTAACTAGAAAACTCTTTTGACTTAGTAAATATAATGCAGATGTTCACAACTGATATTGAGTGGTTAACTGGCTTGAAAAGTGCGTTTGGGATTGCTGAATAAATACCTTGAAATTTGCTCGGGAGATGATTGATCGCCTTTGAATTACTCAGCTCTGCTCTTTTGATAACTGGTAAGTGTAAAATGACCTCGCGAAGAACTTTAAGTACACATTTTACCTTATCGGGCTTTGTGCAGCTAGGTAAGAAAACATTAAATGCACTCGGTTCCACTAAACTGATTAACTTCTTTTTACACTTTTATCGACTAGACAGGCTTCCTGCACTTACCAACTTCTCTGGTTCTCCAAAAGACTAGATAGAATTTCAAACCTGCTAATGCATCTTAGCTATGTAGATTTTGAAATTAAGTACATGATAAAATAGGAACTGTTAAGATCTAACCTTGAGAGAATGTAGTCCCTTAATACCTTTACTAATTAATTCAAAGTAGATGCACCTAACTCGGTAGGTAAGGTGCTTTCTTCATTTTTTGACTCAATTTCCTTCTTTTTCCAGATTTTTTGTAGTTTGATTTTTATCTCTTCAGTATCTCCTCTGGGTTGATCTCTGCAATCTTTAGCCAAGTGTCCAACTTTATGACAATGAAAGCATGCCATACCAGGATTTCTCCATGATCTTGAGTGGTTCATTCCAAACCTTATCATGCAATTGGCACTTATATGTCCATATCTTCCACAACATTCACACCATATTCTTGTATTGTAATCCCATGGTACTACAGTATACTATCAGTTAAGATCTGTGTGAGTTCGGTAGCTTCTAGTATTTGCTCGGTGTGAAGACCTCATATAGTATTTCTGCTTAAACCAACAATTCTTGGTACTGTGTCCATATCTATTGCAGTTTTTGCAAAACCCCTTGAATTTTGCCTTCTGAAAATTGCTAGCAGACTTTGTCCTACATTGTTTAGATGTGTGACCATACTTATTGCAATTGTAACAATAACCATCAGACCTAGTGACATTCGATTGCTTACCTTTTCTGATTTGGCACATGTTGGCAGTATGTCCTTGTTTTCCACAATAGTTGCAAATAGGCTTCTTTCCTTTGATGTTCTCCTTGTTTCCAGCTTGCTTTGATGATTCCCCTCTCTCGGTGGTGTTGATTCCTTTCTTGGTAGAGTTTTTTCTTTTGTAACTAAGTCCTGCATCTTTGTTGGGTCTTCTTATATTTAGTTGCTCATCTAACATCCTTGATGCTTCATAACTTTTCTTCAGTGTTTCTTTTGATTTATTCTCTGCTTCAAGTTCATTGGACAATCTTGATAATTCAAGTTTCAATGCTTGATTCTCTTTTTCTTTTAGATTTGCTTCATGATGTGCATAACCCAATTGATCAAAAAGATTATGTTGAATTCCAGTCATTCTTGTGATTTCATCATTCTTTTTAGACATCAATGCTTCTAGTTTTTGTTTTTCCCCTTCCATGTCTCTTATGTTATCCTTAGTTGTTCTTAATGCATCAAGATTTTCAATCATCTATGTGCTGAAATGTTCATGTTCTCTTTTCATTGCCTTCAGCTATTCACTTAGTGCTTTGTTCTTTTCTTTCAGTTCTCCAATCATTTCTTTAGTCTCTTTTGATATACTATTCTTAGATGATGTTTCAATTTGTTCTACCAACTCTTGTGAGTCCTGTAAATCATCAGACAACCTTCTTCTGACTTTCAGTGATCTTTACATTTGTCTCTGCATATCTGCAATCACTTGGTTAGCATGATCCAATTCTTCTTGAAGATTCACAATTCTCCGAGATTGTTTGTAGCCTTCCATTGATAGAATCTTTCTCTTTAGGCTATTAAACCCTTTTCCAAGATTGAAGCTCTAATACCAATTGTTAGGTCCAACTAGGAAAGCTAATGTACTGAGAGGGGAGGGGTGAATCAGTACTTCAAAACTTTTCTTCAAAAACAATCTTACTTATAAATATAAACTATAAACTACTGATCTCATAATATAAAACTAACACATAATTATAGAAATAACATTCATACACATTTCACTCCATAACACAAATATTTTGGTTACGCAGAAACTCTTTGTTAGAGAGAAAAACTACGGTGGGGATGGCACCCACAACTTCACTACTGTAATAGTAAAGGTTGCTCAGTTAGAGCTACATGTTTAGCTATTTCTAATAGCTTATCCTATTAGGAGTATCAAGATCTTTAGATCTACCTTGCTAAAGGATTTTACAGTACTTATACAAAATCTTGCACCTGGTTAAAGGCTTTACAATTTATAAACTTTGTTAGAGTCTTTTACCCTATTAAAGGTTTCTATTACAACTCAAATGATTCAATAAAATCTTTACAAATATCTGTAGCTTTACATCTGAAATGCTATAGCATATTCTATGTGCTCAATATGAAATTACCTTGCTCATAGCATACCTTAGTAATTGATAAATCAACTTGGTAAACCCTTCTATTTACTCTTTCCCTTAAACTGTTCTCTAAAGACTTTATCGCTGACCTCTGAATACCTCTATTAGTCATAACAGTCACAACTCAATGTGCCCTCTAATGATTTTCCTTTTAACTTCTTCTCTCTCTCTCTCTCTCTCTCTCTCTCTCTCTCTCTCTCTCTCTCTCTCTCTCTCTCTCTCTCTCTCTCTCTCTCTCTCTGTTTTTTATTCTAAAATCACTCTGTATAAATAGATCTCTGGGACAGTGATCTTGTTCATGCTTTGATCTTACAAACAAGTTTCATCGAATGAATAAACATAGAAATTATTCTATTGGATAAACTTCCTCAAAATCATACAAAATCTTGAAGTGCAATTTCCTATTTGATAACGGTTCCCTGTTCCTCAATTCTTGTAACATGTTTCCACATATGTGTCTAGGTTCATTGAATCTAGTAACATGTTTCTACTCAGTTCAGATTACTCTGTATACCTTCTTTGCTGCTCGGTAGACATAGAACATTACTTGGTAGACAGCTCAGTGTATACTTAACTCTATGACTCCTTTCTTCTGTAATCGACTACTTTAGTGCTTACCGACTGAATATTTCAGTAGTATTAACCGACTAGAGTATATAGGATGACTTTGGACATAAAACTAATGACAAGTTAGTGAATAATAACATGAAAGGTATTATTGACTATGGATTATGATTTCCATATGTAGGTAGCTTTTATTTGAAGGTTTATACAAATGCAAACTGGGCAAGTAATGTTGATGATAGGAAGAGCACAACCAGTGGTGCATTCTTTCTTGGAGGAAGACTTGTTTCATTGAGCAGCAAGAAGCAGAGTTGTATATCACAATCCACTACTGAAGCTGAGTATGTTGCAACGTATATGAGTTCTACCCAGGCAATCTAGATGAAACGTATTCTGGAAGGATTCAAGTTGAAGATTTCTGATCAGTAAAGATTTTATGTGACAACACCAGTGCAATAAATATTTCAAAGAACCCAATTTTTCATGCTAGAACCAAGCATATTGAGCTAAAATATCATTTCCTGAGAGAAAAAGTGTAGAGTAAAGATGTGTTATTGGAGCACGTATCTACCAAGGAGCAGCTAGCGGATATCTTTACTAAACCTCTTCCTAAGACTACTTTTGAGTATCTTAGAGGCCAGCTAGGGGTTGTGCCCCTATAGGAGGTCAATTGAGCATGATGTGGATTACATCAGTCTTGGAGCTAATTGGAGAATCTTGAAGCAGGATTGGTGTAGAGTGGAGTTATTCCATAGGGGGGCAGAACTAAGTTACAGATTGGTCATGCAGAATAGTGAAGTATGACATTGCATGTTTTACTTTCACTTTGGCATTGTTGTCAATGGGGGAGAAGAATGAGAGAAGATCTATAGTCAGTTACCAGTTGAAGACATGGAGACTCAGTTGAAGAAGAGTACATGGTAAAATATAAATCAAGATTCCTATTCACAATCATAGCAATCAAAGGTATTGATACTTGTATTTCCATCAATGCCAAAGGGTGAGATTGTTGGCATTTGCATGAAGATTGCATTGATGAACTTCTATGTTGTCATTGATATCAATTATAACCGGTAATGATGTTGCAATAATGTTGTTTTGTAACCAGTAGGAAGAGCTAGTGAAGGGAATTGTAACCGATAAATGAGCTTGTGAAGGAAACCGATATTACTAGAAAATAAGTGAGATCAATCGGTAAACCCTACCCATTGATATGCTAAACCCTAACCGATGGATTTTGGTGAATTAGTTATATTGGTTTATGATCAAATGATGAGTGGTAATGATTATGCCACGTATGCATGTTGTATGAGATGAAGTTTCAAATGGTTTTTGGCACATAGAGATAATGGTTTTTGTCTTGGGAATGAGTAAGTTCATTGCATGTAATGGAAACCATGTGATGAGTTACAATGTTCGATGAAGTAATGATCAAGGAGCGGTCGAGGTTGTCTTGAATGATGTGCAATGATTACTATGTAATCCAATTGTCATACTTGAATCGATTTGTCTGTAATCTCTATGAGATATTAGGTTTGTGATGTGTTACTGACCTATTGTTTTGTTTATAAGTTTGATGAGTTGTTTTGTTGTAGTATTGGCAATTTTGGTTGAATGTAAGAGTGATTGGTTTCTGAACCAGATGATGTATCTGCAATATGTGTAAATGAAGATAGGAGCATGAAAGGATCTGAACAAGCAAGTGTAGTACTATTCAAATAGATCAACAAATCCCTATTGTTCTCTAACAATTACAGTAGTCAAATCCCCTAACCGAGTAAGTTTATTTAATTCAACTCTATCATTAATGCGTCAATAATTAGAGTAGACTAATTATACCCCAAAAAGGGTCACCACAACTTAGTTAATTGATTTAGCTAAGTTAATTAACTTCTCCTAATTAAAATTGTCCAATAATAAATCCAGAGATATTAATTATCTCAAATAGTATTAATATACTCAAGGCTAAATAAAATAATGTTAACTCATATTAAAAATAATTAATTGAGTAAACGCGAAAATGCATTTAAATTAAACTAATAAAGTTAACCAAATCAAATAGAATATTAGACTAATAAATTCATTTTATATTAAGGTCAAATTTAATTCCCCTTAGATATTTAAATTTCAACTATTATATAATTGGGCAACAATGACCTCATAGGTGAAAAGTTTACATTAATACTTTTAATAAATTCCATTAATAAAAATTCCCAAGAGATTTTTATCCCAAATAAATAAATATATGAACTAGCATATATATATATATATATATATATATATATATATATATATATATATATATATATATATATATATATATATATATATATATATATATATGTATGTATGTATGTATGTATGTATGTATATAGATATTATATGAATATATATCTATATGTATATATATATATATATCTATATGTATATATATATATATATCTATATATATGTATATACATGTATGTATATGTATATATATAGGTGTATACTAACACACATTTCCCTACTAAAGTCTATATTAAGAACCAATTTTACCCTAGTCAATATTAGGGGTTAATTAATCCTACATATTGGCTATAAATAAATGGGGGGAAATTCTTTTTCAAATTTTAAAAAGAATTCCCCCTCATTTCATTTTAATTTTATTATTTTAATCCAAACCCTAACTAGGGTTGATTTATTCTTTTATACTAATCATTTCCTCTCTTTTTATCTTTTATTCTTATCAAGCTAACCCTAACCCGAAATTGGGTTAGGGTTGCTTGTTCTACATTCTTTTTTGGTGTGTGTGTTGAACACGATGATGGAATGGGCAAAGGAAGGCCGAAGGAGGTGGCCATGGCGGAGGACAAGAGGGGGAGTTGGAATGGCGTAGGGCAGAGGGGCACCCGGACACCACTGTGGATACCCACAGTGGCGGCCGTGGGCCGCTCATGTGGATACGCACAGTGGCGACCCCGTGCCGCCCATTGTGGTTACTCACAGTAGCAGCCCCGTGCTGCCCACTGTGGTTAACCACAGTAGTGGCAGCCGTCCACTGTGGTTAACCACAGTAGCGGTAGCCACCCACGGTGGCTAGCTAGGTTAATTTTTATTTTTTATTTTTATTTAATTTTTTATGTAAAACATTAATATATATATATATATATCCATGGGTTTTAACAACAAGCATTATATTCTATATTTTAGGGTACATATATATACATGAGTTTCTTCTCAAGATTTTAATATGGAAAAATTAGAATACTTAGAATAAATTAACATTTCCTCTATTTCTAGGTTTCTCATAGTTTATTAAATCTATATATTTCAACTTTGATGGAGAATATGTATTAACCATTTTATTTTGGAATAAATACAACAGTTAGATGTAGTTTTCTTTTAAAACATTAGGCATAAACTTTGCAATACACACACACACACACACATATATGATTAAATATGTTTCTTCCAAAACATTTTAACAAGGTATGTTAAATAAAAGAATAGAGTAAATTTTTATTTATTTTTCTTTATCAATAACATATAGTTAACATTTTGATTTAAATAACTCTATATCTAGATTTCTTTTCTTTTCACTAACATGCTTTTACAGAATGTAAAATATGATAGAATTTTATCCATTTACAGCTACAACTAACTTTTTCTAAAAATCATTTAATCCATAAACAACAAGACGTGCAATAATAATATACACTCTAAAATATCTATCTTCCTTTGAGTTTGAACTATAGATGTAAACAAATATTTCATTTTTGTTTAAAAATGACTTTTCTGTTGACATTTAACCTTTTACAATACTCCTTTTTCAATAACAATTAGAAATATAATATAATATATTTCTTAATCTTTTTCAAGCAACTATATCAATACATAAATAATCAACAAATGTATTCTTCTTTTTGCAAAAATATAAATACATCAAATTTAAAATATATCTTTAAAAAACTATTCCAATGGTTACATTTTCTTTTCTGCAACTAAATACAATAAGAAATTATTTTTCTTTTTTGCAACTAAAATACAATAAACAATAGGACCATTTCAGCTTCCCTTCCAATTTCTTCCCAAGCAAACCTGCAATTAAAAGTTGTAGGTTGTGACCATGGAGGCTCACCTCCCAACCTAGGAGCTAGGAGAACCAAGGCTAGATGAGATACACACATTCAAAACACATACAAGTAAGAAAAATCATAACAACATTAACACTCCCAACCCAAGGATAAACAATGTCACTTATGTGACTTTTCAAGTGGGGTGAAGGTGGACCATATACCTAGAGGAGAATTCTGTAAGTAGGAGAACATAATGCCATTGCAAGGCTACAAAATAAACATATCCACAAGTTCTAAACTTGTCCCAATAAATCCTTATGTCCCTCAAGGCATACAAGCCAACAAACTCCTCTTATGACCCCCATTGCATAAACTAAATACTATGCAGCAAGGGTGCCATAACCCCTTTGGCGTGCCCAAACTTTTGGGCAAAAAAAATAATGGAACAACAATTTTTTTTTTAATAACATAAACTCATAACATATCCTACATTAAAATAAATTCAATAGAGTTTTGTCTTAACTAGGATAAAAATAAAATTATTTTCTAAGGTTGGATTAATTAACCAACCCAAATGAGAAACTTTATTTAGTGGAGATTAAATAATGTCGCATTTTAGTTAGCTAGTTCAATTATCTTAATTAAGTTGTTGCTAATTAAAAATGAGGGATGATTAGTTATCTCAAATGCATTTAAATCATTCTCGACCAAATAATGATAATGCTATTTAAAAATTAATTAATTGAAACACACGCAAATTCGTTATTTAAATCTAACTGATAAGGGTTCGAAATTCTACATTGTCATTGGTCAACTAAATCCGATATAAGCTAAAGTCAATTTCAATTTTCCCTAAACCTTTAAATTTGACAATATAATTAATCTGGCCAACATTGGCCTCAAGGACTAAGTATTCATAAAAAAAACAATTAATAATATTCAATTATAAATTTTTACCCAATTTTAACCTTAATGTCTATATGATCGAGTATATTAAATAACTATATGATTTCCCTAGCTGAATAAATTTAAAATTTAATTCTTTTAATAAAAAGGACCAACTATGTCCATGAAATAATATAATTCAACTATTAATAACCCTAAATTTAAGTTATAATTTAAAAAGTTAATACAAATTCCCTCCCATTATCTATTGCATGCAAACCCTAACCCAAATATGGGCTAGGGTTGCATTTCTATTATTCTTCGTTATCCATATGCTAACCCTAACCCGAAAATGGGTTAGGGTTGCATTTTTTTTATATCAAATATACTCCTCTTTCTTTTCTTTATTCTTTTTTTTTTGCCCTAACCCGAAATGGGTTAGGGTTTATTATATCTTATTTTATTTGAGTTGTGAGAGTGTGTTTGTGTTTTGTGCAGGTTTAATGGCTAAGGGGCGATAGTCGGAATGGGCAAGCGGCGACCGAATTTGGGCATAGGTCGATGGAAGGTTTGAAAGCACAGCGCGGGCTCCCCCAGACGCCACTGTGCGTACACACAGTGGCAGGGACAACATCCACTGTGTGCACCCACAGTGGCAGCCGATGCCGCCCAGTGTGCATACACACAGTGATGGCTAAGTCATCCACTATGTCTACACATAGTGATGACACCTCCGCGTCGCCCACTGTGTGCAAAAATAGTGGCTCGGCTTGTGAGTTGTCCACTGTGTTTACACACAGTGGTTCGGCCCTGAGGTAAAGCTCCCCTTTTTTTATTATTATTATTATTATTTTTTATTACTTAATATATATATATATATATCCATATATATATGTATATATATAAAATCAGGCTTAAACATTAAACATATTCTAATGTTTTCATTTATGAGCATTTTTAAAAGTATGTGTGTATATATATATATATATAAAACTATAGAATATCAAATTTTTAGGGTTAAGAATTTCTATTTGTTTAAATAAATCTATACATTAGCATGCAGTTCTCTCTCTCTCTTTTTTTTTACAGCAATATATTCTTTTTAATAGTTATACTAACAACAATCTAAAGACAATATTTAATGTTTTATTTTTATTTCTTTTGCTTATAGATTAATATTATGCAATGAACAAACAGAAATAAAAATGACAAAAGTAAAATGACAGAAATAATTATGACTAAAATAACAACATTTAAATATTGCAGGTAGAAACTTAAAACACATTGCATTTCCTTTTCTTGTTAAAATGACAGTAACAACAACATTTGAATGTTGTAGGGAAATACTTAAAAAAAAAACACATTGCACCTCTTTTCTCCCCCCCTTTTTTCTTTTCTTTTATTTCTTTCCAAGAATTACAAGGATACAAAATAATAGATTTCATTATGAGACAGAATTAAATAAAATTAACAGCAGCCTTATAGATTACAGAACTTAAATAAAATGCAATTTTCTTATAATGGATAGGCTTCAGATAAAAGAAAACAAACATTATAACCTTTCATTCAAAAATACTTTTCTCATAGGATATTATTTTAATACAATAGTCAACTTTTGCAATGGGTGAATAATCGAACTGGTCTCTCATTCCTAATAATGAGGACTTAAATACAATAATACATTTCTTTATACAGAAATAAAAACAACATAAAGCTCCTTATTTACATTTCTGTAACAAAATATAATATTGCTTTTCCTAATTCTCTTTTTTTTTCTGCAACTAAACTAAAACCACCAACTCCTAGCCTTCCTTCCCAAGCAACCTGCATTTAAAAAATTTAGGGTTGTGACCATGGGGTGCTCACCTCCCAGCCTAGGCTTACTAGAAGCCACCCTCAAACTTGGAGAACCAAGTCCTAGACAGGTTACACTCAGACAAACACAAACAGACAAGGGAAAAAAAAAACACAACAAACACATTCCCTTCCCAAGTTGAAACTTCATCACATAATGTGATGTCTTACTAGGGTGGAAGTGGACCAAGTACCCTAGAGGATATTCTGCTAGATAGTAACTCACAGCCAACTCATGGCATCCATGAAAACACAACAAAGCTCATCTCAATCCCCATATCCTTATGACCCTCAAAAAGGCAAACATGCCATACTTGCTCCCCTTATGACCCTCGAATGCATAAACAAAACTATGCAGTAAGGGTCACATGGACAAACCCTTGAGATCACTCTCATGAAGAGAGCCTCTCACTCTAAGGCTGTCAAACTTCTTCCACCCTGAAGACCAATCTGCCCTCCCAAGGGAAAGATGGTCTTGGACACTCCCAAAACACAACAATGCATAAACAGAAAATAAGCAAGAAATCACATAAAGCTTTCACAAGTACAACACAAATAAAAATACAACATTTTCCATTCAAGCACTCTACAACAGATTCTTAAGTACACAAGAGAAAAAAACACCAACCTTGACTCTGCCAAGGGTATTCTAGGGGAAATCTTGATGAAGAGCAACCCAATCCACAATCTTTTCTACAACACTTAGCCAAATTTCCTATCCCAAACTGGTTTTCCTCCAAAAATTGTCCAAAATCTCCAAAGATGGAGAGTGGGTGATTAGCTCACTAAGCTTCAATTCCTAGCCTAAGAAGGCTTCTCTCACTCCTTCCAACCTCTTGGATAGAGTGAGGGACTCCTATTAGTAGGTCTTCCCTAGGTCTTACACACTCCCTAACCAAGGCACCTAGAGGAGGGGAATGAAATGGGGAAGAGGGATTACACCTATCAAGAAGGTTATCTTACCAAGGATGGCACTCCTATAGATGGAATTCGTCCATATTGGGAAAACCACTTTTTTGGGTGGTTAAACAAGCCCTAAGGGAAAGACACATGGCCAATTTTGGCCTTCACCCATAGGTACCCCATGAGGCCTAATAAAAATGCTCTAAAATTGACTCTAGGAGTTGATTTAACCCTTAGAAATTTAACCTATGGGTCAACTCTGATTTGACCCTCCTTGTGGCTCACTAACCTAGGTTTCTTGGTTCCTTCAAGGATAATTAGGAGATATAACAATTAACCAAAAATAAAACTCTCCAAAAAGGTGACATGACAAATTGCCAACACAACATACAACATAGGTGTCAAATGACACTACAAAATAATTCCACATCACAAATACACACATGGCAATTGTCCCTTGACTGATTTAAACAATTCAATAAATACAATTTACACTCATGCAACATTTTACATTTATGAATAAAATACAATACATACAAGGTATTGTCTCTCCAAATAGACAACCCCTGGTTTTACGAACGTACATAGGCCTAGGCTTGATTCTCCATAATATTTCCATGGTCACATGGATAATTTCATGCGCATCTCAATTTAAATATTAGTACTTTCCAATAGCCTCATATAATATAAAACACATAATTAAGAATACAATACAATCATTCTACATCGAATTGACATTATACAATACAATTGCCACATATCAAAGCAATTCACATAAGCAATCCATCATAATCCTCGTAATTTAATCCATTTAAAAGATATGCAAACATATTTCTAGCATCATAGTAAAGTCCTGCAAATTAGATAATGACATACATCATCACAATGTTACCCTATTCTAGGATCATATAAAATTCTATATCCACAAAGCATAGAAATGAAGCATCAATATATATCAATGTTACTAAATTTGTGGGACCATATAAAGTTCTATATCCATATTGCATCAAAATAAAGCATCCATAATAGTTCCAACATGAAAATAACTAAAAAGATAGGATGGGTTGGGGTAGGGCCTCACACCCTTGTAAATCGTTGTCTTCCAAAGAGAGCCTCTACACTCATAGGCTGTCAAATAACCCTTCACCCCAAAGCCACTCTACCCTCCCAAGGGTGAGTTTGGCCTTGAAAATTCCCAAAAACAAAACTCAAAAATCACAATAACAAAATAAAAGAACACATAGGGAAGAACTCAACATCTTCCTAACACACTATGCTATCAACAATGAAAATAAGTATAACAAGCAATCTTTTCAAATGTACAACAACATATAAGAGCTAGAAAAACAACCAACCTTAAATTTGCCAAAAGGATGATGAATCTTGTAGAAGAGCTTCCCAAATCCACTATCTTTTCCCTTCAAGACTTAGCCAAAAACCCTTCCAAAAACTTACTAAAAACTACTCAAGAATTTAAGTCTCCAAAATGGAGAGTGGGTGATCAAACTTCTCCCTCCCAAATTATTCCCTAAGAAGACACTCATTACTCTTTCCAACCCACTTGGGAAGGGTGAAGGATGTTCATTGGTTGGTCTTCCCAACACCTTACAAACTCTCTAGCCAAGGCACCTCAAAAAGGTAAAAGGAATGGGGAAGAGCAATGTCACTCATGAGGGGGGGGGATTGTCTAACCTAGGAAGGCTCCTCTAAAGTTGAAATTCGGCCAACTTGGGAAACTCAATTTTTAGGGTGACTAAACAGTCCTTAGGAAATGGACACATGGCTAAATTTGGCCTTCATCCATAGGTACATCATATAGCCCACTAAAAATGCCCCTAACTTGACCCTAGGAGTTAGTTTAACCCCCTAGAAACTCACCCAAAGTTTACCTATAGGTCAACCCTGAGTTGACCTTTCTAATGGCTCCCTATCCAAGACTTTCTTGGGACCATACTAGGATAATTGAAAAAAATGCATTGGTAAAACAAATTTCCTCCAAAGGGACATGTCATTGCCAACTCATCTTACAACACATGTGTCAAGTGACACCACAAAAATAATTACACATCACTAAAATACACATGGAAAATGTCCCTTTTTTGGAATTTATAAATTAAACAATTTCCAAATTAAACACACATCCAAGCATAACATTTACAAATTAAAACACATTTACAAATGTGGTGTTGTCTCTCCAAATAGACAACCCTTGGCTTCACAAACGTACATAGGTCTAGGCTTGATTCTCCGAATAGTTTCCATGGTCACATGGAATAATTTTCTTGCATATCTCACTTTGCACATTAGTAATTCCAAAAATCACATATAATATTATCATATGGAAAGAACATAATTCAGACATCGCATACAATTTCATTTATAATAATCAAGTTTTCAATTATCTAATAACATCCACATAAAATAATCTTCTAAACGACATCATCATAATCATCATGAAATTAAATCATATATAGAGCATGCATCCATAATTTTCTAGCATCAAAACATAGTACTGCAAATCAAAGTAATGACATAGTCATATCAATATTATCCAAACACTGGATCATGTAAAATCTATGTCCATAATGCATCAAAATGTAGTATCAATAGTAGGTCCAACATGAAAATAACTGAAATGCTATGACGGCTTGGGGTAGGGCCTCACATAGGCACACTTCCTAGAACTCACTGCTCAAAACAAAAAAGGTGTATTGTGGAGGGAAGGCTCATTGCCTATACAAACAATCTTGGATCTATTATTCCTTGCATATCTAGTCCCATCATTTTCATTTCATGAAAATATAGGTCCCCTCTTATTTTTTTTCTGTTAGTTCCCCCCCCTGACTTTTTGTTTTTGGCTTTTGTTTCAGTCACTTAGAAAATCCGGGTTCTCGAGTTTGTTTTTGGTTTTTTCTTGTTTGTTTGTTCTAGGTCGGAAACTCAGGTTCTCAAGCTCCCGAATTGGTTACTTGTTTTAGTTTTAGTTGCTTCGTAAGTTGGGTCTTCCAATTTGTGATGTTTTTGTTTTGTGTTTTTGAGTTCCACCTCGAAAACTTGGGTTCCCGAGCTTTTTGGGTTGCTCTTCCTTTTTGTTTTGTTCTATTATCTAGAAACTCGGGTTCCTAAGTTCCCGAGTTTTTTGGGTTGTTCTTCATTTTTGTTTTGTTCTATTGTCCAGAAACTCAGGTTCCCAAGTTCTTGGGTTGTGGATGGCTTGTCAATTTTTGAGAAAGTGTTTGACTTCGGGAACCCAAGTTCTTGAGTTCTCGAGGTTGCATTAATTGTAATTTTGGGGAGGTATATATAGTGGTCGGTGGCCCTTTTGGGGACATTTGTACACTCGCACGATAGGATTCTGAGCTTTGACCTCGTGATTTGGATTTCCCACACTTCCTACTTCCCAATTTCATGTGTTCATTCTGCTAGGTTGGTAGAATTTATCTTTCCTTGTCTTTTGATTTTAGTGTTTTAGTTTAGATTTTAGTTTTCTTGGCTTAGTTTTTCGTAGTTAAGGGTTTTTTTTGTTTGTTTCTTGTTTTGTGCCCTAATTCAGAAACTCAGGCTCTTGAATTTCCAAGTTAGATCCTTTCTTTGCTTGCCTCATTACTTTGGAAACTCGGTCTCTCGAGTTCCCGAAGTAATGTTCCTTTTTGTTTATTTTGGAGTTCTTTTGTTTTCCTTGTCTTTGTTGTTGTTTTTCCTTAAACTCAGAAATTCGGGTTCTTGAGTTGAGGGTTTCTCTTCAATATTTGGTCAATCTAGAAACTCGAGTTTCTGAGTTCCGGATTGCCTTTTTGGTTTTTTCTTGTTTCACCTTGTAAAATTGATATCTCGAGTTCCCAAAGTGGCATTTTATTTTGCTAGTTTTAATGTTCCTTTGTTTTTCACAGTCTTTCCTTCAATTTCGAAAGTCGGGCTCCCAAGTTCCCGAGTTGAAGGTTTCTTGTATGTTTGGTTCCAAGTTCCCGGATTTCCCTTTTGAGGTTTTTTTGTTTTACCTGAGAAAATAGAGTTCCGAGTTCCCAAGGCTCCCTTTTAATTTGTTTTTGAGTTTCTGTTTTCTTTTTGTCAAACCCAGGCACTCAGGTTCTCGAGTACCCGGGGTTGGTTATTTTCTGAGTGGTTCCTCATCCCAAAAACATAGTTTCCTGAGTTCCCGAGGTCTAGTGTTTTGTTTTTCTTTCCTTGTCGATTTTTGTTGGTTTTGTAGTTTTTTTTTAGTTTAGTTTTCAAGTTTGGTAACCTGGGTTCTTAGGTTTTCGAAGTTACTTTATGTATTTCCTTTGTCGAGCTCGGTAACTTGGTTTCCCAAGTTCCCAAACTCAACTGTCATAGCTTAGTGAGTTCTACCCTAAGACTTTGGGTTTCCGAGTTCCTGGGTTTTGTTTTGTTTATATTGATGTTTTGGCTACATTGAGACCCCGAGATCCCGGGTTCCCAAGGTGAGTTTTGCAGTGTTAAGTTTCTATGAAGTATGTGGTCTAATCCAACTTTTTTTCCTTGCAGGCTAATAGTATTCCATGGAATCTTCCCACAAAGAAAATTTTGAATAAGTATGAGTTTTGGATTTCATATGTTGTTGATTATCCTAAAGACACAATTTCATGTCTTATCAACAAATATAAGAGCTATAAAGGGAGTAGAGGATGAAAATATAGTTGTTGCACATGCAATTTTGACTGCTTTTTGAAGATATTTTTTATTACCACAAAATTTGAGAGTTCAACTACTGCACCACGCCTTCAATTTTTGGGCAAAATCCTGCATGGTTGTGATGGCCAATTTCGGGAATGCGTGTTTCATAGTAATAGTTAGTTGATAGTTTCATTGGACTTTAAGGCAGAAACTTGCATGTCAACTGCAGCTCCTTATTTTTGCAACATTTAGTTTGGATAGCTTTTGATTCCTAGAATGTAGGACTTGAAACTCTATAAATTAGAGATTTTGATTCATTGTAATGGTCTACGAAATGATGATTTGAGGTCCAATTTAGAGATTCTTATAGAGATTTTGATGCATATTTTTATGAGTTTAGAAGGTTTTGTGATACTCTTTGAAGTTTAATATAAAAAAAATCTTGCGGATTGCCTGATCTACTTATGTGTTCTATATGGCTATGTTCTTCATTATCTAGTAACTTTTATTAATTGAATCGACAACTAGTTCTTAGGGATACTCTATTATTTTATGAATCATATTGCGCATGTAAATGGTATATGAGGATTAAATTGATAGGGTGATTATTGGTTTGAAGATATTCATTTTTTCGTTGGTATGTGAAGTTGTCTGACTTTATATATTTTTTGGAGTTCATCATTTGAATGTTGATTTAGTAATATTGATAATACTGGGTTATGAAATTCTAACTGTGTGGATCATTCAGTTGTTATTGTATTGATTTCATTGTTATTTCCTTGTTCCCCTTATATATCTTTTGCTATTTATTGTTTAGAGAATCTAAATCAGAAAATACAAAAAAAAGGGTAATTAGAAATTGTTTCAACCAGTAGGCCCCTTGATAGGAACAATCACATCAACCATTGAGCTTCCCATCATCGTCGAGACCCGACTATAGAGACCTTGGAGTAGTTAGTTTCCCAAAACTTACTTCTTTTTAGGAGAGGTGGTGAGTGTTTACATAAAATACCTGACTGTTGGTGAGTGTGTCAAAATACCCATCAATAGAAATTAGCACTAGAAGGAGGGTGAGGAACAATTTCTCCTAACTTCCAATTGTACGGTCACATTATGACTTAACATGGTACTCCCAGGAAACAGGCTTTTACCATTCACACAACCCAGCCTCAACTACGAATAAGAGGAAATCATAGTGATTGGTTCCAAGCAGAATAAGTCCTTGACAACGAAAGGAAAAAAGGTATACACATAGAGGCAAAGGCACAAAGGCAACTCCTTGCACAAAGAAACCCTCAACCACCTCCTCTACAGCCAAGAAATATAGATATTAAGCTGGAGTGTATATCATATTTCTCTCTGGAGAGGTTTCATAAAGTTCTTATGAGTAACTCTTTGACTTAGTAGAGTGAGGACCTATAGCTAGGAAGAAGAGAAATAAAGCTAAAGGAAAACCTTCAAAAGACTCACCAGTACAATCATCCAAACACAACATAGAGGATTAGCTAATCCCTAGTCCTTAACCCGTCACTGCATCTTTCGTAACTCAATGTCCACCACACCACTTGCAATGGCCTACTTCAACCAAGATCATACACCAATGGGAAATATACCTGGAGGGACACACAACCTACCTAGGAATCTAGATAAATTCTATAGTAAGGTCTACTTTGGGGGACCTAGGACCACAAAGGAGCATATTGAAGCATTCAAGGATGCAATGGTTTGTAAAAACATTCAACATCAATACGTGGTATGTAGAATTTTCCTATATTTACTTGGGGAGAACGGGTATAATTGTTATCTAACTCTACCAGCAAATTCCATTAATGGTTGGGATGTTTTAGAGAAATATTTTATCAATTGATTTCGGGTGTACGTTGATCATGGAACATTGTATCATCAGTTTGCCTCCCTTAAGAAGTTACCCAAAAAACCTTTGACAAATTTCAATACCAACTACTAAAGGGCATACAAGAGGTTACAAGCTTCTTATCAAGTAGCACCGAATATAGAAATTGTTTCTTATTTGAGAGCCATTTACCCATGGAGTGTGATGTTTATCAAGAAGAGTGTGCCTGAATATCAAAGGGATACCTTGGCAAATTTTTATGCGTTGGTAATCAACATGAATCAATAACTGAATCATACACCTAGGGGGATTGGATACAACTTGCCCATAGGAGTTAACCAAGGAAACTACAACCAACTCCCTGGATTACTGTCACCGTCTCCAATAGGAGCTCCAACAATGAATACGGTACCACTTTATGCACCTCAACCTCAAGCTAGTCAACAATTTGCTACACAAAATTTACAATGGTGAAACAATGTCAATGTTAACCCTATCCAAATACAGTATGCTAATCAAATACATGGGACAAGGCAAAAATATTATAACTTACACATAGAAAAACAAGCCCCAACTTTGACGCCTGAGAGTCAAGGGTCACATATATCAGCTGAAGTAGAGGATTTGAAGAATATGATTTCCCTATTAGGAAACTTACAGATACTGAGAGGGGGGGTGAATCAATATCTAACTGGTAATTAGATTTCCTCAACTTAAAATATGCAAAACATATTGTAACAGTGTACCGATATGCAAGAAATAATGCAATAACCAGAAATGAAAGAAACCACATGAAAATCACACCATAACACAATGATTTAATGAGGAAACCCGGTGTGGGAAAAACCTCGGTGGGATTTGTGACCCACAATATTCACTTACTGGCTTTCTTACAAAATGTCTACAATGATCTCTTTTATATATAAGAGTCATTTTACAATGATATCAAGTCGGCTTACAAAGTTTTTCAAATAATAAACAAAACATAATATATCAAAAATCTTGTCGGCCTCTGTGCCGGTATGCTTCCTTTCTCTGTGCCGGTGCCGGTGTAGAGTGTGTTTTGCTAATGCCGATGTAATGCCTTGTCGGTGTAATTCCTTGCCAGTGCCATAGGATTGTAAGGTTGCCATCAATGACAAAACCTTCAATCACATACAATGTCTCATTGGAGTGTGCATATGCCAACAATCTCCCCCTTTGGCATTGATGGCAACACTCGTGAGAAATTTCAAAAGTGTATCCAAAAATGTGAAGTCCAAAAATGTTACCAAAAATGTGTGGTCCCCCTGAGCATATGATTCCTGTGATATTTGAATTTTCTCATACTACTACTCCCCCTTTGGCATCAATGACAAAGGTTGTCAAGATGTCAGTAGAGTTTGTAGTTCCAACCTTGTAACTGGGTAGTTACAATTTGAAATAGATCTGCCAAAATCAAGTTTATACTCTCCATAAACTTTTTACTATCTCTTATTGTTGTCTCTATCCTTTTACTGTACCGGTGAGATGCTGAAAATGCCAACATTCCCAAGTTACGTTAGATCTTAGTCAACTAAAGATGAATCCTCCAGAAGGGTACAATCAATCCCAATCATATAATAATCAGTGTGGTTATAACAATCAGAATCAAAACCAAAGATATAATTCCAAGCCATACAATAGACAATGGAACACAGGTCCAAACAATGGTGGGGTAAACCATGACCATCTTGACGCAAGAGATAACCATAACAACACCCAAAGTGTTAACCTAGCGGATATGAATTTGTTAATGAATTGGTGTAGGTTGCATGATATAGTGTCACATTCGGAAGTCAATTGCACCCAGTTCAAGAAAATGATTAGGTTTCCTCAAGCCGACTCCCAACCAAAAGGGTGCTCTAATGAGGAACTAGAAAAGGTTACTACAACAATGTTGGTTGAGACATTCCTCTACAAAGAATTTTAAGTAGAAGCTGAAGGTGAACAATGTGTTTATGATGCACAAGCCTTTCAAACTAGAAACAATTACAACCTTAGAAGTCAAGGGAAGGCACCATTGACAGAAACACCTCCCCCAAAAGGTGGATTTGTACCTCATGATGTAAATGTGAGCAACAATCCTCCCCCTCCTCAATATTTTCAAGGAACACCTCCTAGACAAGGACAAGGGCAAGCATATGTTGTAAAAGGGTCTTTTGATGTTACCAAGGAGATGGAGAGGACTGCAACAACTATGTCATTAATGGAAGTATTGAGATATTGTCCCAAACAAAAGAAGGCTCTTCTTAATAAATTGGAATAGTTGGAATCTCAGTGAAATGAGGTTAAAATGGCTGACTTGAAAGAGGTAAATGCAAATATCAATAATCATGCCATCGAAAACCCTCCATTTCTACTCAATCTAAAAATATGTGGAAATAATTTACATAACTATCTGGTAGATTTAGGCGCTTCTGGGAATTTAATGCTTTATTCCATATGTCAAAAGCTTGGTCTCAACCTGATGCGTGTGAATAGAAAGATGGTACAATTAGACAAGACCGAGGTTAATGTGATTGAGGAGTTGAAAGATGTGTATATTGAGTTGGGTGTTGATCCGCACATATCCTATTACATTGACATCCAAGTAGTTGACATTCCAGAAGTATATGGAATGCTTCTTAGTCGAGATTGGCCGAAGACTTTGGGAGGTTACTTTTAAAATTATTTTACATATTTATGGCTTCTGTGGAAGGGTGTAAGTAACCAGATATGGATTGACAATGAACCCAAGTTGAAGAAATTTACGGGTTATGGGGCTCCGAATGAGGTGGCCTATGCTGAATTAAGTCTAGGAGTTTATAGTGTGAATGAAATTTTTACCTTCTCTGCACCTACAATTCCTCAGTCTCATCAAGATGATGCGGTAGAGCATATAGGGAGGATTAAGGATTTCATCATAGGGATGAAATAAGGGATGTGCTTGTTAGGAGATGACATCAGAGTACAAGATTTATTCCTCCCACAATGGTGTAAGATACATCATCAGGAACACTTAAAGATATCATGTATCCCTTGTCAGAATGAAGTTACAAATTTGATGAGTCCAATCCCTTGTGAAGATACTGATTGTGATACCACAGTTGAAGGAATTGAAAAGCCAAATTATGAAAGTTATTCTCCAAAGGGATAAAATTACAATAGAAGCTTCCCATCCAAAGTAGTGCAAGAAGGAGGTCCTTCTAATTGAGATAGGCAAGCAGGATAATGAGGAGGCTCAATCTCCCTTGGAGCTTCAAGTAGAGAAATCTACTTCCATTATGGTTGAAGTACTCCCAGTGCATGTAAATAAACAACCTCAGATTCTAGAAGATATCAAGCATGGGGAGAAACAACCACTTTCAGAAAGCAATCTTCAGTCGTTGATTGCTGAACCCAAGCTGAAAAATATAAAGAAATTGAAGGATGAAATCTGGCTTCTAAAGTTTGATGGATATACATCCAAACAAGGTAGCGGGGCAGGAGTTGAATTAACCAGTCCCAAAGGGAAGACCTTTCTAGCCTCTTATCGACTCCAATTCCCTTGCACCAACAATATGATTGAATATGAAACCTTAGTTAGGGGACTCCTCTTTGCCCATAAAAAGGGAGCTGAATGCTTAAGAGTGCAAGGAGATTCTGAATTGGTGGTTAAGCAAATAAGAAGTCAGTATTCATGACATGAAAAAAGGCTAGTAGGATATCCGGGTATGGGGATTGATTGAAGACTTCGACGCTTTTGATATCCAATTAGTGCCTAGGAAAGTAAATGGAATATCAGATGCATTGCTATAGCAGCAAGTACCTTGGAACTAGTGAGTCAATCTCCTTTGAAAATATTTTCTGTAGAGCTATTCTCCACACCTATTGTGCCTGAAAACATCAAGCATTTCCAAGTTTTTGAAGCTGACAAACACATCCTAGATTTCCTTGCTAATTATGGTGCTTTCAAGGGCAGATTATTGATGAAGATGATAGATCAAACACCGTTGATGAAGATTGTGATGAAGAAATTGGCAGTCTACCTACAAATGTAATTCCTAAAGGAATGGTCACTTTAGAGTAGCTTTTTGACTTTGACCCTAGGGTAAAAGAAAGACTCACCACAGATTTAGATGCTAGAAAATATGAACCACACAATATTGGTCAAGAGGGTCAAGAGAAGATAGTTTATATTGGGAAGATTTGCACTCCCATTGAGAGGGAGAAAATTATACAAATATTAAAAGAATACATTGGTGTTATAGCATGGAGATATGGAGACCTAAAAACATTTGATACATCTATTATCACACATGTTATACCTTTGAAACCCAATATGAAGCCATTCAGGAAAAAGTAGTGACCAGTCAATTCATTGATAAAGCCCAATATTTTAAAAGAAGTTCAAAAGTTTCTTACCGCTAGGATTATTTTTCCCATATGCCACTCCACTTGGTTTTCTAACCTGGTGCCAGTAAGGAAAAAGAATGGAGAGATTAGATTTTGTGTTGATTTTAGTAACCTCAATAAAGCATCAGATAAATATAATTATCCGCTCCCTTCCCTAGATGAGGAATTACAAATTGTTAATGGTTCATAGATGATGTCATTCCTTGATGGTTATTCTCGATATAACCAAGTTTTGGTGAACCATGAAGACAACATGAAGACAATATTCACTACTAAGTGGAGGACTTGTGCATACTATAGGATGTAGTTTGTGTTGATTAATGTCAAGGCAAAATTTCAAAGATCGATGGATACAACCTTCAAATACTTGATTGGTAAATGTATTATTATATATATGGATGAGCTTACCATATTCTCCAAAGTCAAGGGAGATCATACAGATTACCTCTGAAAGTTTTTGAAAGATATTGAGAGTATGGGATCTCTTAATCCAAAAAAGTGTGTGTTTTGGAGTTACCGAAGGAAAGCTCCTTGGTCATGTAATCTCTGAAAGAGGAATATCCATCAACCCAGATTGAGTAGAATCATTACTGAAATTGTAGATGCCTGGGAGTAAAAAAGAAATGAGATCTTTCTTCGAGAAGATTAATTTTTGTGAGGAAATTCATCACTGGCTTTGTGTAGATAGTCAAGCCACTAAACAAAATAATGAAGAAAGATGCAAAGATTGAATGGAATGTTGAAGCAAGATAGGCATTTCTCATATCAAGAAGTCCATTGTTGAAGTTATTGTACTGACTAGTCCTGATTATACTCTCCCATTTTACATATACTCTTTTGCCTCATTGCATTCTGGTGCTTCCTTTTTGACGCAAAGGCAAGAAGGGGATGAAAAACCAATCCCATTCATAAGATCCCCTTTTAATAATGTTGAGGTACAGTATTCTTCTCTTGAGAAACAAGCTTTTGCTTTGGTAAGAGAAGTTAAGAAATTTATACATTATATCTCGAGGAACAAGATATACACGATTGTACCTGATCAAGCAGTTAAGTTGTTGCTCATGCAATCAGAGCTGGGGGAATGCCGAGGAAAATGGATGGCCATTCTACAAGAATTTGATGTAGAAATGTATCCAATGAGGTTAGTTAGAGGCCAGGGTTTGTCCCAAGCTATGGCAACTGATACCCCTCAAATCTAGTGTCAACAATATACATTACAGTCATTCACTCAAGACCCATGGTACATTGATTTGGTTTTCATCTTGCTGAATAACAAGTGTCCTGAGGGGTTGACTACAACACAAAGATGAGAGTTAAGGCTCAAAAGTGCTAATTACATTATCAAAGACTCTGTGCTATACAAAAAGAATTACGAAGGCATCTATCTTAGGTGCTTGATCATCAAGAAGCTCGTAAGATGATGGAGGAATTTCATGGGAAATATGGCACCAGCCATGGGTCGGCAGATGCTGCAGCACATTAGATATTGAAAGTAGGTTACTACTAGCCCAGAATTTTTAAAGATACCCATAAACATGTTAGACACTACCATACCTGTCAAATTGCAGCTTCCAGAGAAAGGAATCTCGCCATGCCTCTTCAACCAGTATTTGAGGTAAGACCATTTTCCTAATGGGCATTAGATTTTGTTAGTGTTATTAATCCTAACTCATTCACAGGATACAAGTTCATTCTCATTGCAACAGATTATTACACCCAATGGATGGAGGCCATAGAATGCAAGAATGCCACTACAAAAGTTCTCAAATTCATTGATGAGTATATTGTCACTAGGTTTGGTATGCCATTTTCTCTAGTATGTGACAACAACCTCGCTTTTACTTCAACACAATTAATGCAATGGTCATATGAGTATAAGGTAATTTTGAAGTTTTCATCTAACTATTATCCGTAAGGTAATGAAGTAGTTGAATCCACGAATAAGAATATTTTAGGTGTTATTAAGAAGCTCCTTGGAAAGCACCCTAGAGATTGGCACAATAAATTGAGGTATGTCGTATGGGCTAATCATACCAGAGTTGAAGTCCCCCTAGGGACTTCTCTATACTATCTTGTTTATGACCAAAACCCTATTTTCCCAGTTAATTTATAGATACCTATCATCCAACTAATGAAAGAACTTGAAATTCAGGACCAGGTAGAAGCTCGCCTCCTAAATTTATTGAAACTTGATGAGAAAAGGATAGATACCCTACAACACTTCACTAAGCATCAAGTAGCTGTAAAGCAATGGTTTGATAAAAGAGACAAGGTGAAATCCTTTTGGATTTTTGACTTAGTTATTTTATGGGACAAGGCCAAGGGAAGGAAGGGTGATTATCATAAGTTTGAGAGGTTATGGTTAGGTCCTTATTAGATTGTTGAAATCTTAGGAGAGAACACTTTTAGGTTGAGCTCCTTGACTAGAGAACTTGTACCATTTCTTGTCAATGGTTAGTTCCTCGAGCATTACTTCAATTAATCCTTAGTGGAGTTGGACCTTTTGTACTATAGTAGTTTACTCATTTTATTTTGGTTTGTTGTTTTCTTGGGTTTGCCCATTGTTTCTTTAGTTTTGTTTTGGCTGCTTGTTTGTTTTCCTTTTCATTTCTTTGGTTTGTTGTTTTGTTCTGTTCGTTTTGTTTTGTTGTGTTGGGGCGCATGTTTATTTTCAAGGTTTCTAAGGAAAGATGTTCTTTGCATAATAATTTGGGAAACTATTGAGTGACTTCAACTCTTTTCTCTTTACAACTTCATTATCATTTGGTTAATCTTGAAATCTTTGTCTACATTTGTCCAAAGTAATGTATAATGGTTTAATTATGATTTTACTTCTTGGCTCTCAATTAGAAAAAAGGATAACCTGATTACTCAGCACTGCCATCACACTAAGTCACATCAGAAAATTTTGTAAGATATCAAATGAACTTGTTTCCAAGTGAAAAATCAAAAGTCAAGATGTTTCACGTTGTCCACCGTGGCTCCCAACCCAGTAATCAGACTTCAATGTTTGAAAGTTGCTTCAAAGTTATGAAGAAATAATCATTCTATATTTTATGATGTGAAAAATGATCTAAAAAAAGAGAAAAAAAATAACTTATGTTAAAAGCTAGGGTTTCCGTTGTACCAAAAGATCAACCTATCAATGCTTGATACAACCACTAGACTTATAGAATCCACAGGAGGCTGTTAAATCATGTCATGAATCCCCACGATGGACATTAGCCCACTGCCAACAATCCCCCTCCCAGTGTCACTTGCCGCAGCCTACATGATTCGAACCTATGACCAAGCTCCGATACCACTTGTTACAAGCTAGGGTTTCTGTTGCACCAAAAGATCAACCTATCAATGCTCGATACAACCAATATAGAATCCACAAAAGGCTATTAAACGATATTGCAAATCCCCACGAGGGATGCTGGCTCACTGCCAACAACTTACTTGCAGCAACTAAATTTAGTTGTTTCAAGTAATCTCCACCAAGGCTATGGATGCCTTGCTGGCAGTGGAGCGTTGCTTGACGGGAGCTAGAGGTATCTTTTTCGGGGCTATGAATGCCTTGTTGGCAGCAGAGCTATGCCCAGGATGACCTTGCATGAAACACATTGATTGACTTCACCTATGCAACTTGGGCCCAATTTCCTTTGTTTATCGTCATTGTTGAACAAGATGGAGTAATGAATCACACGCACACACTTAAGAGTTGATCTTGTTCGGTTCTAGATTTGGTTGCTTTTTCATTAGTTCACTCATCTTTTCACTCTTATACATTGTTTTGAATGATAGTATCCTTAGGCATTGGATAAACTAGAGATTTTGAAGTTCTAAAATGTCTAGAGTCATTTTTCCCAGATAGTCGCCATTTGTTATGCCCTGCATTGTTGGCAATTTGGAGGGATTGATTATGTGTTGCATCGATATTTCTCATTGATGGAAACACTAGAAACACTGGAAACATTGGCTACACTAGCTACTTTGACATTTTATTAGTATCTGGTTGGTCCTGGTAGGTTATTTGGTTTCTAGTTGGATTAGATCATGATGATCTGGTATGCTCCAGTATGTTTGGGTTATGGAATTGGCTTATTCATGCTACTCAAATTCATGTTCATTCAGTTGGTTTTGATTTGGTGATCAGATGCTATCCTGTATGCTGGTAAGCTTGGTTCATTGTTCCGGTGAGGGTTTCACTGATAGAGCTTTGTTGAAGATCTTTGATGTTATGCATAAGTGGTGTTGGTTTAGCTTCTAGTAGAAATGTAGGATGTTGACTGTGGTCATGTTTGAGACTTGGTTGATTGGGATCATTGCTTTAGCTTGCGTGGACCTAAATTGGGTCTTGATTTATCTAGGTTATGGATCGGCTTAATGTAATGTGTTGATTGGACTTCTCGATGTGTTTCTAGGATGTCTTATGGGTTGGATATTATTTGTTTGGTCTTAGGCCGACATGTTTTGTAATTATGAAATTGTTTTATTGTCTAGTGGTCGACCGTATTGTTTGTGGTTGAGGGTTTGTATATATATGATGTAAGATCTCATTATAGATCATATATGAGGATGATATAGATATATATGAGCGAATAATGTAATAATCATTCATGCAAAAGATTTGGTCAATCATAGGTGATCGAATTGGGATTATGGAAGAGGTTTTAGGCCTCCTGTATTGAGCTTAACTAGAACTATACTCAGGCATGGGAGATTATATTCTTGTAGTTCAATATTCATTCTGAATTGTTGTCCGATGTTTTATGTAGTCAGTGAAACTCCTTTTGTGATGAGCAGTGTGCTCTAGGCTATTGGCCTTCCTGCATGTGTAGGCCCCTTATTGTAATATTTATTCATCTGATTAGTGGATAGATATTGTGGGTCTCCAATCCCAACGTGGTTTTTCCTCTTTGAGGTTTTCCATGTATAAATCTATGGTGTTATGGTGTTTATCTTTGTGAACACATTGTTGCTTATTGTTATATGCTTTTATGTTTACTGGTTGATAATTTTTTATACTAATAAGATTATATTTATCCATTCCTATAGAACATTGATTCACCCCCCCTCCCTCTCAGTGTTCTTGGTTTCCAACAATTGGTATCAGAGCCTGGTGCCTTGGAGGAAGTTTAATAGCTTGAGGAAGATCTTGTTTCTGGAATCTATGGAGATCAGTTTAAGGAAGGAACTTCAAGTAGCTCTTGAAGACTATGATACTGAAAGATTGAGGAACATGAAGATGTAAGATGAGTTGAGATCTACAAAGGAATTCATTTTTACCCCGTAGAAGAGGTTGTCAATTGCATAAGCTAAAAAGAAGGAACTTTTACAAAATCAGGATGATGAAGAGAAGGATGCCTTAAGGAACATTGTCAGAAGTTGAGTCAGGAGAATATGGTTATGAAGATTGAAATGCAAGCCCTAGGTATGAGGATGTTAAAGGAGATTGAAGAGCAGAAGAAGAAAGAAGAAAATCTTTCTATATCTCTGAAAGATAGATCTGAGGAATGTATTAGGTTGGTTCATGAGAATGATATGTTGAGAACTAAATTGATGTAGTCACATAATAATGAGCAGGAATTAGAAAGAATGGCAACAATATTAAGAGATGATATGGCTATTGTAAATGAGTACAAAGACAAGTTCAAGGTTAGTTTTGCTAAGATTGATGAATTATTGAAGGATCAGAGGGACACTGGAGACCCTAGAGGTCTTGGATTTGAGCATGGAGAGAGCTCTGGTACTGGACATGAGGATCAGAAGGTCAACTAGAATCAAAGGTCATTAGTAAGGCATTCCAATGCAAATAAATTTAATGGTAGATGCTTTGTTTGGAATATATTCGGTCATATGGCTAGGCATTGTAGAAATAGAGCAAATCGGAATAATAATGCAGTTCCCGGTGAGTGTTCAAATTGTAAGAAGTATGGTCATAGGACAAAAGATTGTAGAATGAATTTAAAATGTCATGAATGTGGAAAGTTTGGACATATGTCTAATAAATGCAGGTTAAGGAATGGTGAAGGTTATAGTAAGGCAATTTAGAAGAACAATGTCACATGATATGCATGCAACAAAGTGGGACATATTGCTAAATTTTGTAGAAGCAAGGATCCATCGGTAGAAGTGATAAATCTAATGAGAAGGGAAAGCAAAATGTTGATGACACTTAGAAGGAGAATGAGAAGAAGTGGGTTATGAAGTCTGAGGCTCAACCAAAAGAATCAATTGCCCCAAATGTTCATTTCGCTGAAGGATATAACCCAGTTACTCAACCGATAGAGAAGATTATTCCTGCACCGGCAGGAAACTCATCCGGTAACTAAGGAATTCGCCTTAGAGGGAGGCAAATTGATGACAGATCTTGCATTGGTCCTAATAGTGGTCTGAAAGCCTGTTTAAGATCTTTGGAAGTTATTGTGGAGGTTAACCGACAAAAACTTGTTGGATCTTGGATCTAGTTTGGTTTACCGGTAAGTCACTTTATGAGTTATGGTTTGGTCATACATCTACAATTAAGTATTTTAGAATCTTTGGTAGTAAATGTTATATCAATAGAGATGATTTCATTGGCAAGTTTGATCCTATATGTGATGGAGGAGTATTTATTGGTTACTCTAATGAAAGAAAAGCATATAGATGTTATAACAAAAGATTGCAGAGAATTGTGGAGAATGCTAATGTCAAGGTAGATGAGTGGGATAGAAGTCTTATTAGAATTTATGAGCAAGAACCGACAGTAGAAATGGTCTTAACTAAATCGGTAACACCTTTACTAGAACAAAATGTTGAACTAGTTACTCTAGCAGTATCAGAAAATTCAACAGTAACTGAAGAACCAGGAAGAGGAACAGAGAATCAGAAGACTCCTAGGTATGAAAGGATAAATCATTCAGAAGATCAGATATTTGGACAAGAAGGTTGGCAACTGATGAGGTATGCTTAATTTGTTTAATTATACCAACATCAGTTATTGAAGCTTGTAAGGATGAATGTTGGATGAAATCTATGGAGGAGGAATTGGATCAGTTAGATAAGGACAACACATGGTTTTGAATGTTATTGGAACTTGGCTTGATTGGTTTGCAATGGATATTTTCAGAAGGAAGGAATTGATTATGTTGAATCCTTGCTCTGATAGCCAGGATTTTCAGATACTTTCAAGGATTATTTGTTATGGTTTTTTTTTTATAATGACTTTACACTTTGAGCATGTTTAGATGTGGATTGGGTTAGAGATACAAGTAACGGGATAGGCTCATCCGGTGAAGCTTTCTTTTTTGGAAAGAAACTTGTTTCATGGATCAACAAGGAGCAATCATGTACTTCTTTATCTACTATTGAAGCTGAGTATATTGCTGCTGCTACTAACTATACACAGGTTCTATGGTTGAGGCATATGTTGAGGGATTTAAGGTTGGATTGTAATGTACTGATAGTTATTCACTATAATAACTCTGTTTCTATAGACATATCAAAAAATCCATTATAACTATCAAGTATAATTTTTTTGAAGGAGTAAGGTGGAAGCAAATGAAGTCGGATTGGTTTGAGGAATCATTTGACCATTTGAGAGACAGGTTGAGGTTTTCTACCCCTCTGATATAGAACTAATTGATGCTATTTGGCACTAGTCCAATATGCATTATCAGATATATTATTCAGTCTTGATTCATGTGGTGATGCTACTACTCTAGGGGAGTAGTCATTTTTGTAATTAATTGGTTTTTGCTTTGATATTTATGTCAAATTTATGGCATTGATGTCAAAGGGGGAGGGATATTCATGTGAAAAACATAAGGATTTATATACATTAAGGGGAGATATACTTATGTGTAGAATAGAGCTTAACATAGATATCAGTCTAAGGGGGAGATTATTGGAGGAACAAAATTTCAGATTGGTTGTATCACATTGGGGGAGTTCGGTTTAGGTCTATGGATGGTTAATTGGTACAAAGATATTTTGTTCAGAACTTCATTGTCATATCAATTTGTGGGAGATGTTTCATATTTCTTGGCACTTAGATGTTTTTCACATCTAATGTTGCCATCAATTCCAAAGGGGGAGATTGTTGGCAATTTGGAAGAATTGATTATGTGTTGCATTGATGTTTTTCATTGATGGAAACACTGGCAACACTAGCAACACCGACTACACTAGTTGCTTTGGCAGTTTACTGGTATTTGGTTGGTCTCGGTAAGTTGTTTGGTTTTTGGTTGGATTAGATCATGATGATCTGGTATGGTCTGGTATGTTTGGGTTATGGAATTGGCTTATTCATGCTACTCAAATTCATGTTCAGTTAGTTGGTTTTGATTTGGTGATCGGATGCTATCCTGTATGCTGGTAAGCTGGCTTTTTGTTCCGGTGAGGGTTTCACGGATAAAGATTTGTTGAAGATCTTTGATGTTATGCATAAGTGGTGTTGGTGCAACTTCTAGTAGATATTCAGGATGCTAATTGTGATCATGTTTGATACTTGGTTGATTGGGATCATTGCTTTAGCATGTATGGACCTAAATTGGGTCCCGGTTTATCTAGGTTATGGACCATCTTAATGTAATGTGTTGATTGGAATTCTCAATGTGTTTTCAGGATGTCTTATGGGTTGGATATTATTTATTTGGTCTTAGGACAACATGTTTTGTAATTATGTAATTTTTTTATTGCCTATGGCCGACCTTATTGTTTGTGGTCAAGGGTTTATATATATGTGATGTAAGATCTCATTGTAGATCATATGTGAGGATGATATGGATATATAAGAGTGAATAATATAATAATCATTCATGCAAAAGATTTGGTCAATCATAGGTGATCGAATTGGGATTGTGGAAGAGGTTTTAGGCCTCCGGTATTGAGCTTAACTAGAACTATACTCAGGCATGGGAGATGCTATTCTTGTAGTTCAATATTCATTCTGGATCATTGTCTGATGTTTTATGTAGTCAATGAGACTCCTTTTGTGATGAGCAGTGTGCTCTAGGTTGTTGGCCTTCCTGCATGTGCAGGCCCCTTATTGTAATATTTATTCATCTGATCAGTGGATAGATATTGTGGGTCTCCAATCCCATGATAGTTTTTCCTCTTTGAGATTTTCCACATATAAATCTATGGTGTTATGGTGTTAATCTTTGTGATCACATTGTTGCTTATTGTTATATGTTTTTATGTTTATCAGTTGATAAGTTGTTATATTAATAAGATTAAATTTCTCGATTCTGGTAGAACATTGATTCACCCCCCTCTCAGTATTCTTGGTTTCCAACATGCATATGTAGTCCCATCATTTTCATTTCATGAAAATATGGGTCCCCTCTTTTATTTGTTTTTCTATTAGTTTTCCCCGTTTTTTGTTTTTTTGCTTTTGTTTTAGTCACTTTGGAAACCTGGGTTCCTAAGTTCCTAAGGTGGGTATTTTCTTGTTTCATTTCTTTCTTTAGAAACCTGGGTCTTCGAGTTCCCAAGTTTGTTTTTGTTTTATTCTTGTTTGTCTATTCCAGGTCGAAAACTCAAGTTCCCGAATTGGTTGCTTGTTTTAGTTTTAGTTGCTTCATAAGTTGGTTTTTCCAATTTGTGATGCTTTTGTTTTGTGTTTTCAAGTTCCACCTCGAAAACTCTGTTCCAGGTTGTTCTTCATTTTTGTTTTGTTTTGTTTTGTTGTCCGAAAAATTGGGTTCTCGAGTTCCCAGGTTATGGATGGCCTGTCAAGTTTGAGGAAGTGTTTGACTTCGAGAACTCGGGTTCTTGAGTTCTCAAGGTCACATTAATTACAATTTAGGGGGGTATATATAGTGTTCGGTGGCCATTTTGGGGTCATTTGTACACCCAGATGATAGGATTCTGATCTTCGGCCTCATGATTTCACTTTCCCGTGCTTTTGAATTCCCAATTTCAAGTGTTCATTCTACCAAGTTGGTAGAATTTCTCTTTCCTCATCTTTTGATTTTAGTGTTTTAGTTTTAGTGGCTTAGTTTTTCATAGATTGGGGGTTTTTTGTTTGTTTCTTGTCTTGTGCCCTAATTTAGAAACTCAGGTTCCTATTTTTTTGAGTTAGAGCCTTTCTTTGCTTGCCTTATTACTTCGGGAACTCGGTAACGTTCCTTTTTGTTTATTTTGGAGTTTTTTTTGTTTTCCTTGTCTTTGTTGTTGTTTTTCCTTCAATTTGGAAACTTGGGTTCTTGGGTTCCCGAGTTGAGGGTTTCTCTTCATTGTTTGGTCAATCTGAAAAACTTGGGTTTCCAAGTTCCCGGATTGCCTTTTTGGTTTTTGCTTGTTTCACCTTGAAAACTTGGTATCCCGAGTTCCCGAAGTGGCATTTTCTTTTGCTTGTTTTAATGTTCCTTTTTTTTTCGGAGTCTTTCCTTCAATTCAGAAACTTAGGTTCCCGAGTTCTTGAGTCGAAGGTTTCCCGTGTGTTTGGCCAATCCAGAAACTTCTGATTTTCCGGATTAACCTTTTGAGGTTTGTTTGTTTCACCTTGAAAACTCAGGTTCCCGAGTTTCTTGAGGCTCCCTTTTTCTTTTTTTTTGAGTTTTGATATTCCTTTTGTCAAACTCGGGCACTCGGGTTCCTGAGTACCTGGGGTTGGTTGTTTTCTGAGTCCTGAGTTCCTGGGATTTAGCATTTTGTTTTTCCTCCCTTGTCGGTTTTTGTTGGTTTTGTAGTTTTGTTTTTAGTTTAGTTTTCAAGTTTAGTAACCAGGGTTCTCAAGTTTCTGAAGTTTCTTTCTGTCTTTCCTTTTGTCGGGCTCGATAACTTGGTTTCCCAAGTTACCAAACTTGACTGTTGTATCTTAGTGAGTTCTACCCTAGGACTTTCGATTTCTGAGTTCTTGGGTTTGTTTTGTTTATTTTGGTGTTTTGGCTACATCATGACCTTGGGATCCCAAGTTCTCGAGGTAAGTTTTGGAGTGTTAGGTTTCTATGAAGTATGTGGTCTAATCCAACTTGTTTTTCCTTGCAGGTTAATAGTGTTTCATGGAATCTTCCCGCAAATCAAATTTTGAAGAAGTTTGAGTTCCGAATTTTGTATGTTGTTGATCCTCCTAAAGACATAGTTTCATGTTTTATCATCAACTATAAGAGCTATAAAAGGAGTAGATGATGAACATATAGTTATTGCACATGAAATTTTGACTTCTTTTTGAAGATATTTTTTATTACCACAAAAGCTAAGAGTTCAACTACTGCACCATGCCGACTTCAGTTTTTGGGCAAAATTTGGCACGACTATGATGGCCAATTTTGGGAATGCATGTTTCATAGTAATAGTTAGTTGATAGTTTCATTGGAGTTTAAGGCAACGACTTTCATGTCAAATGCATCTCCTTATTTTTGTAACATTTAGTTTGGATAGCTTCTGATTCCTAGAATGTGGGACTTGAAACTCTATAAATTAGAGATTTTGATTCATTGTAATGGTCCGCGAATTGATGATTTTAGGTCCAATTTAGAGATTCTTTTAGAGATTTTGATGCAGATTTTTATGGGTTTAGAAGATTTTGTGATGCTCTTTGAAGTTTAATATAAAAAGTAGCTTGTGGATTGCATGATCTACTTGTGTGTTCTATATGGCTATGTTCTTCATTATTTGGTAACTTCTATTATTTGAATCAAAAACTAGTTCTTGGGGATACTTTGTTATTTTATGAATCATATTGCGCATGTAAATGGTATATGGGGATTAAATTGATAGAATGATTATTGGTTTGATGATATTCATTTCCGTTGGTATGTGAACTTGTTTGACTTTATATATTTTATGGAGTTCATCATTTGAATGTTGATTTAGTAATATTGATAATACTGGGTTATGAAATTATAACCGTGTGGATCATTCAGTTGTTATTGTATTGATTTCATTGTTATTTACATGTTCCCTTGATCTATATTTTGTTATTTATTTTTGAGAGATTCTAAATCAAAAAATACAATGAAAAAAAAGGTAATTAGAAATTGTTTCAACCAGTAGGCCCCTTGACAGGTACAATCACATCAACCATTGAGTTTCCCATCACCGTCGAGACCCGACTATAGAAACCTTGGAGTAGTTAGTTTCCCAAAACTTATTGCTTTTCAGGAGAGGTGGTCAGTATTCACATAAACTACCTGACTATTGGTGAGTGTGTCAAAACACCCATCAATCAGATCACATTTGGAAATCATGAACTGAGAAATAACATCTCCTTAATGCTTGGTTTAGTACCATTGAAGCACAAAATAACTTTCTTCTTTACAATTGTTCTCTACCTCCAAAATATGTATACATTCAGCACACATACATACTCATGCACTCACTCACACACATGCTCAAATATAAATTTATTACTATTATTAGTGATTGACATCAACCTTGGAGAAATCAATAAGGTCGGCTCAAGACTCATCACCTAAATACAAAAGTATAATCATACTCAATACAATACAATATGTGAACTAAGCAATGTTAGTCAAGACATAGCAAAGACTCAAATCTTTTGCCTCAAACACATTACAACTCCAAAGATTATGCCTCGATCATTTGCAACACACTACAAGAATTTGATAGACCAAGAACATGAAGATCACCAACACACTAGAGAAAAACATCAATTACGAGCTCAATGATTAATGTGGACCATCAACACAAAAGGCACACAATCCAGAAACATCCACAAGCATAATGAATTACCATAGCCACATCCGCACCAACTCAAAATACTAGAATCACCAGCATCTTCATACCAAACCTCAAGAACACTAACTGCAATGACTATCAACCTTGAAAAATAACTTGAGGAGCTCCAAAACATGAACCACTTGAATTGAAGATACACACCAACATCCCAAACATATCCCCAAATCCGCATATCAAGATATTACAATGTAGATCAATGCAGATCAAATTTTGATACTCTATCACCTTTGAACAACTAAAAAACCAACCACAATACAGATACCCATAACTCACTCAAATGTTCATGCGGACCTCTGAAAATTGCACTAAATCAACTAAAGACAACTCTTTACAAACCCTTTAATTCACAAAATCTAATTTTCATCATGCTAAACAAACTAACTTACTGAACTTCACTGCATCACTATCACAAGAAGGGAAATATGTTGACACCAATGATAACACATCTCTCAAATATCTCTCAAGCACATATTTGTAGCATACATCCAACAATCCCCCTCTGGCATTCATGGAAACATATGATGTGAAAAAGAATCAATGAAAAAGATGTCAACAACTCCCCCTTAGACCTTACACACTACTCTTCATCCCTTTTCATCTCATCACATTTTTTTCAAATGACTCTCTCCCCCTTTGAAATAAATGACACAGGAACATATTTGCAATCAAACCACAAAACTGACTTACTGACTACTCCCCTTGAGTAGCAACCACCAACCATCAATCCAAATCATAAGATATGATTGTGAAATGCACTATACTAATGCATACCAATGCATCTTGGTTCTGATAAGGAGTGGAAATCACCCCTAACTTCCCTCTGAGATACTCAGAAGTATCCTCAGGAAAAGGCTTCATGAAAATGTTTGCAACCTTTTCCTTAGTAGGCACGTACTCCAATATGACTTCCTTCTCATTTATCTTATCTCTCAAAAAGTGAAACTTGATTGATAAATGTGTTACCAAATTTTCCTACAACTAAATTTGGTGGCCTATTATAGGCCTTACACCTTGCATTTTGAAGAAAGGTACACAATTTTTTTTTTAAAGTTTCTTCATTGTGCACATCATGTTTTAAAAGTTAAAGTTCATTTCACATATGCAAGTATTTCAAGCAAATGATACTAAAATATTGCATAGAAATAACTTTTATATCACAAGAAATGTGTAACATGTCCCACACAAGTCATGGCAATAGTTGAAACTGAAACTATAAATAGATATTTTCATACCATTATGAAAATAAACTATACAATAGAAGAAGAAAAGAGTATGAGAATAGGGTAACCCATCAGTTCCTAGAATGATGAGTCTAAACTTGAGAGAGTTGTCGAGCCACAACTGCTCATCTACTCCAGCTTCTTCTGCTTACATTCCAAGAGTACTTGCAAGAGAGATGATATTTATGTTAGAGAAATTAGTATTATCATACTTTCACACCCAAACTCAATGGAAATATAGTTCATTTACATAAGGATATCAAAACATATGCCTACAACTATCAGTTGGTCAGAATCAGAAGTAAGGAATCAACACAGAGAGGTGCCATGAGATAACAACAAGTATTATTTGTTATCTAACTTGTTTATCTCATGTGCAGATACAGGTTTCATTATTCAAGTATGTGGGAAAAAATGGGCTCCCACAAGGGTAGAGCTCAGCATACTAAGTAGTGGTGCTAGAACAGTCAGATATAGGATATCAATCATTATATGGGTCATCAAAGAACAAGTACCTACATCCATTAATACACACACTGATACATGATGGGATCAAATCATCAGATGACAATGGGTGTACTAGTAGGTGCAAATACAACTCCAGAATCAAAGACAATCAAATGTTTAATAAACTTTCTACAATAATGATATGAACATTTCCAAGGAGATAAGAAACCATAACAACAAAGGAATAAGATGTAACAGTCACTATAAATAACAGGCTTAGAGTCACAAAAGCATAATGGCTAATACAATACACATTTTCAAAAGGACATTCTTTGGTGATAATATTCAATGCAATGACAATAAAGACAGTTGCAATCTTCAAGCATCATTGACAAGATGAGTTCATGGAACCAACAATGAGCAGCTACAAAAATCAGAGAAACGCATAGGTCTTTAAGAAGTACTATGAAAAGTTCTAAGTATAGTATCAACAAAATAAGATAGTCTAGTAGTCATAGATCAATAAATAGAGGTCTCTGAGTAATGATTGGTCATAGGGCAATTTCATAAGAAGATGTAATATTTTATTCATCTTAACAGTAAAAATTAGCAGTATACTAGAGACCTTAATGTTGATCATGAACAAGTTTTCATAGTCATGCACACAAAGATTAAGGTAAAAAAGAATCAAAACCAAGAGCGAGTTGCATGCGCAGTGATCTTGTAGTCACTTAGGTGCTAAATGATAGCAATTCTGAGCCAAAGAACATAAATATACAAACATAACAACAAATGAGTAGATACAACAGTCACTATCAATAATAGTGAATTTAAAGATTGTTCTTGTTCTTGTCTTAAATAATAGTGAACCACTAAGATATTATCATGCACAAAGAATAATAGTCATAGAAAGGACAATGATTTCACTAAAGAACATTGAAAGTATCTTCCTTTTCATGATCATACACAACATTGGCAGTCAGCATGTTTACAAACAAAAGTATTATAAAAATTAAATGAAGACAAAAGATGACAGTCTCTACAATTGGCTCTGATAGTCATATACATAATGAAGGTCATAGCTAAAATCAAGCATAGCAGTCAACACAGTGGGGATCTATAAGTACAAAGGAATCCACAATGATAAAGAGCACCTAGAAGCTTCATCCTTGAGCAATGATGTGAACAAAGTAGTCCTTTATAACAATAAAAAGAGGAGAGCCATCCCAAGGTACAAGGACAAGTGTTAAATGTGTAGATTGTATAATGGCCTTCTCAAATGATTCTAAGGTTACTTTCAGAGAACATTGCTAGAATAATCTATGGGTACATATGGCAGTTATAATCAGTCAAAGATTTAGAGAATAGTCAAGACACTGGAACTTTAATAAGCATAATGTATCTATATGATATAGTAATTTGAAGAATAAAGTCATACATGTTTCAAGGACTCTCTAAATCAACATAGTCAAAGAATAAGGACAGTATCTTAACAAATCTACAAAGTCAGAAAGGATATTATTCACAAGTCTTGAGACTATTAAGAAATAAACACACAGCGACAAGATTTAATGTCACTGATCAAATAAGAAGCCCAAGAAAGATGCAAACCAAAGTGGAGATAAGCTCTCATTCATAGTAACTTGAATTCATGGACAAATATGAGACTAAAAGTATTGAATGATTAAGGGGTATCAATGAAGGACAGAGGCATAGGACTGATAAAGCTCCATACATATTCTATCGGTATTGAACCAAGAGTAGTCATCAACCATAAAGGCATAATAGCAGCATATTATGAATCAAATAATACATGAGTATCCAAGGTTATTAAATATCATTGATAAATCAATTAGATCCTAGTCATAGATATATAAGGACATTGTGAAAATATGTAACAGTGAATTCATAGTGTATCAAGGAGCAGTATCTAGGGTTCATAAGGCAAGGAGTAAAAATATATAGATTTAATTCACTATCAATAGACATTTTATGACAATAATATTTCCCATAGCAATAAGAATGCAAGCGACAAAAAGGGTTGGACATATAACAGTATCCTCCATTACTCATCACAATCAAGACATAAGGTATCAATGGGTAATATTTATAATGCTACTAAAAAGGAACAGTGTTAGATGATTTACTCTTTGTCTTTTAAACACATCACAATGGTATCATAAAGAAAGTACAATCCAAAGCATAAGGACTGATTAAACTAATGAAGACAATATGTTGTTGAAGGAAAGCTTATTGACATAGTAGCAAAGTAGTGATCTATGGATTCATGAAGAGATGGATACAGGAAGACTATTTTTAGTTTAAAGATAGTAAATAAAAAGCATTGAAGAGCTTATATTTGATTAGGAATGTCAAAATATTGATCACCATAGCAACAGTGAGCAACTTCTGAATGAATTAAATTTTTTATGTTATAAGCATATTAATAGTCTTATGATTGTTTAAATTATTTAACAAGAGTTCAATACCATGGGAGTATACAAAGAGCATTCACTTTAACAGTGTAGGAGTGACCCAAAGAAATTACCAAAGAATGATGATAGAGCAGTCTCTTGGCATTAATAATCTACAAAAGTGCAATCATAGATGAGGAAAAACTATTACAGATCCATGTTAATGTAGACCAACTTCAGTACAAGAAAGATAGAGTATCAGTTCTTCAAGTTTCTCAAAGCACAATTACAAAATAACTAAGGAGTAATGATTCTATTCTACAAAATGGAGCATGGTCTCAGTCCTTTGGCATGAAAAGGGTTTCAATCATCACAAAGATCATAGTAATACATATCAAAGAAGTACCTTTGATATCATGATCACATGATCATTATTCTTTAAAATAAAGCATAGAGCAGTGATAGGTGATATCATCATGCACATAACCCTCACAACCATGATAAGGATTCACAAATATTATCTATATATTCTGAATGTAGGGTTATTACTATTCATAAAAGACAAAAAATTGTAATGCCCATATCTTTTTTGCAAAAGGACCACAAAGATTCGAGTCAAGACCAAGAGATTTGAGCAATTGAAAATATATTCATTGAGCTGAGAAAATATTAAGATAAAAGTGAAAATACATAAAGAATAAATGTAGCTGCAGTCTAAATCCCTAAAGATAATGTATGCATTAGGATTTAAGGGTTTTTTCATAAAAACCCTAAAACCCTACTACATGCATATGTAAAGAAGAAAAACTTTTACATTTTCATAGAAAGAAATAGCAACAAAGATATCATCGTAGACATAGTAGAAAATCTACATTCATGGATAGAGATCATTTTTGAGTGCCAAAGATAAATCAAACATAGTGATGTAGCCCATGTAATGAGAAAGCATGCATGAAGAGGTTTTTTAATTCAGAACCCTAAATATACGCATCCTTCAAAAGAAGTTCTTGATTTTTCCCTAAAGCATAAATGATGTAAAATAGAATGAGAGTTGAAACATACCATGCAAAGAAGACCCAATATAAGCTATGCAAGACACTACTTCCAGTTCAACAACAGATACAACCAAAATCATGAATGTAGCCGCTACAGAAGAGTTTTCTTTGAGAAGACTTAGAGATTGATAACTGAAGATGATTAATGCATCTCTTAGGGTTTGAGGAGTTTTGGGTTTTGCATGCCCTTAATTTTAAGGGTTTCTTCTTTTATTTGTTTTAAAGAAACAATACAATATATGTACAAATATATCCTGTGGTCAAGGAAGGGATAAAACTTTTCAAAGCTTTCTTTTATTTTTCTTTTATAATCCACTGCATATAATTTAATTCGATTTTATTAAAGTTTTTTTTTATTTGAAAACCTTAATAAAGTTGGATTAAATTATAATATGAAGATAACTAAAAAGTGAATTAAATAATATTATCTTTAACATTTTTTAAATAAGTGTTAGAATAATATTATTAAAATGAAATTATATTAAGTCATAAAGTAAAAGAAGTATAGACCACCATGCAGAAGTCAGAGAGGGAGATTTTTTTTTCAGCTTGAGGCTATTTTTAGTAGCTCTAGTGCTTCATGCAGCTTTTACACAGAGAGAGGTGTTTTCTTTTTTAGGGACTATATTTGGTAGACTTTAGCAATCAGAGTATCAGTTGCATGTCTTGCAAGGTGGGGGCCTATTTTTATCATAAGACTGTGATTTTAATGGATTTTGGCATGTGCTTTGCATTCTTTTTAAGGCAAATTCACCTAGGGTTTCAGGATGCAGTTTCTTAGATTATCTTCTATATATTCTCCTCTTTTCTTCATTATTGGGGGTTCTTTTTCTTTCCTCAGCATGATTGTGGACTATTTTCAGACCCTTTTATGCTCAAGGAGGATTTTAGCTCATTTTTATGAGGTTGTAACAACAAGAAGTTCCTATATATTCAATAAAATAGAAGTGTTTTCCTTCTCAATACTTCTTGTGTTGTGTTATGAATGAGTGATTTGATGATTTATAGTGATTTATCTTCTACTAATTTAATTTGTCTCATTCAATCATAATTTAATGTGAGTAGTTGCATGATAGGTGCAGGTTGTAGATTGTGCAAGCTGATTTTTAGTGATTTATAGTTGTGAGAACAATTTGTTCTCCTTCAACCAAATTTTGAATTCAATCCTTTCTTTGAAATATTGATGCATTTCATGTTTAGTTGAGTTGTGAGTAATTGAAGTTATTTGTTGAAGGTATTTGTGAGTTAAGCAGTTGCAAAGTCTCAGAAGAAATATTTGTTGCATCACCTTGTAGGATAGGTTTAACTTTAGCATTCCTTCTATCCCTTTTTCTCAGAAGAAGTTAATTGTAGGAGATTCATCAAACAAGAAGTCAATCTGATCTCCAAAGGTCTACTTTCACAATAGGCATACCCATGGGCCTGAAAATATTCTCATGTATCACAAGATTGTTGGGTTTTATACTTAGCATTCAAAAGTAATCCTTCATGACAACAGTTTTTGGCACACCTAGTGGGACACTTTGGATTGTTTCAATCCAAACCTTTTCCACACAACTCTAATTTTAGGTGTGAAAATCAGAAATTCCAGCCTTTGGAGGCAAAGATCTACCTACACCTAGCGACTCTAAGTTAGGTTTTTGCAAACAAAATGTTGGTATGTTTCAAAAAAAAGTCCATTAATTTTGAATTCTTGGCTCTTTAAATGAGTGAATACGTCTACTTTTTAGGGATAGTATCAATACTCACCACCTTATTATGAAAATACTATTCCTATGCCTTCTTATCAACTGTGCCCAAGTAGCCATAATGTTGGTTTTAACCCAAATAACCATAATACAACCAATAACTAGAAATTTTATCCTATTTACCAACCACCCAACCCTACTCAACCTTCTTGGTAGCCTAACTAATCCTATAATCAGCACCAAGAGGTCCCTTTTCTTTGAAATCAGAAGGATCATACCTCAAACCATCTCCAAAATGAAAATTTTGGGGTTAATGAAATCCTAAAAAGGTTACAAGGCTTCACAAAGTAGATGGAGGAGATCAAGAGCTAGCATGAACAAAAGGAAGAAGGTTTACAAGCTTATCTAAATGAACAATAGGATGAATGGGCTTATCAAACCTATCTACATGATCAAGAAGAGTTGAATCAACAAGACCAATTATATAAGCAGTATCTGGTATCACAATGTAGGTGGCATGAAGAAAATATTGCAAAAGAATTGGCTACACAATAGAAGCAACATGAGGAAAATATTGTAGATGAATTAACTACACAAAAAGAAGAAAATGAGGATAAGCTAACAACTACAAAATAAGAGGTGGTGAAGTCTTTATGGGATATATTACAAAAGGTACCTACACAACTAACTCTTTATCTTTCATTACATGGTTTTGTGCTTAAACAAGAGGATAATCTAGCCTGTACTTTTTCAAATCCATCTTTTGGTATGGAGTTTAACACCATGTGTTTTATGTAAACTAAGCCCATAAATGAGCATATTCAGCCTACAATTTCCCAAGAGCCTGTTGTTGAGAAAATTCATCCTATAGATGAAAATCCTATAATGTTTCCATTCCCAAGTTTTAGAACCCCTGTTCTAGTCCATCAACCCGTTCTTGAGAAAATACATCCTTATGAAGATCCCATTCAAGAAAATCAACCATCTCCTTATGTTCAAGATCAACCAATAAAAGAAAATGTTCAGGAATATGCTTTTCCAAGCTTTCAATTTTTTCTCCCTATACAAGAGCAAGACATAGAGTCAATCCTTCCAGCATTTACCACCCAAAGCCAACCTATTAAAGAAGAACCTTTCATGTTTGCATTCTTAATTTTTAGACAACCTCCTTCAGTTAAAAAACCTCAATAGTTCTTTCCAAAGGAACCCATTGATGTCTTGATTCCTCAATATATTCAGGTTAAGGATCAAGAAAATGAGGTGTTTAGTGAAGAATGAGACATTATACCTATTGATATGCATGCATATGATATTCAAGATGATATATTAGATTTTTTACAAGAAAAGGAAGAGGTTACAAATGAAGAATTGCATGTTCTAGATCTTAAAAAGGCCATCAACTATCTACTTCTACCTATTTTAACCACCCAAGAAAGTTGCAAAAAGGTACAAAATAATCCTCTTTTTGAGCAAATTGAAAATGTTGATGAAGAGGACTCATTTTGGGATGATATGGAAATATTTGATTCAGATTTAGACATTAAACAACCATTTTTTGAAGGCATTCAAAAAGAACAATAGGTTCTAGAGATAGAAAAGGGTATTGAAGTTCTGATTTCAAGTGATTTATTTGAAGAAATTCCTTTATTTGTTAATGATGAGATTGAATGCATGACTGTACCAACACCATTATCTAGTTATGAGCAACAGATACATGATAATTATTAGGATAAAGTGTAGAACTATGAGAAAACAAATGAAGACAACAAAGTTATGAAAGAGGCACAGGTTGGTATAGATACAGTTTTGTTTCAAATAGAGAAAAACAATTAGCAAAGCTTAGATTTCCAAGGTATAAATGTTGAAGGTAATCAAGAAAGTGTATCGAAAAACACTTTGCATGATGAAATTGATCATGATATAACTATATTCAAAGAATTATTGAATATTTTTTCTCTAACCTTGATAATGAATTGACACTAATGGAAAGAAAAGATTTTGAGTAGCATACTCAGGTGGAAGAAGCAGATATTATGGTTGAGGAGACAATTGACAGATAGAAAACCAGCAATCAAACTTCAAATTTTAGCATATCAAGAGGCTATCCAATCAGGCATCTAGCCAGAATAGAAGCCAATCATGAAGAATCTATTCAAGAGGAGCCAGTTTCAAATGAAGCAAAACAAACTCCACTCACCTACCTATTCCCAAAAAATTGTATGCACAATCAGTTCAATTAGGTAGGAGGTTTTGTTTTCATTTTTGAAGATATATTGCAACAACTGGCAAAGTATATCTTCATACTTCATTTCCTCTCAGTTGTTCATAAGCTTTTGAAACATCCTAAGCTAGGAAGAAAAGGATGTTACTTCTCAAAACCAATTAATGGCTTTATCTGACCAAGGTTCACTCTTGGTTAGGGTAGGGTATAATAGCTTCAATTTTAGTTCAGTTGTAGTTTTCAATAAGTGCTCCAGGCACATTTCATTTTTCAGATTTTAGTTTAGTTTTTCTCTTTTCAAGAAGTGTTGATGCACAGTTTTCAGTCCCTGCTATAGGCAGAGCCATAGTAGTTTGCTTTCAATTTTATTTTGTTGTTGTTTTTATTGTGAAAAGATGAGCTACAGGAGAGGTTACGTAGATTCAAGAGGTTTTTTTAGTACTGAAGAAGCTAGATTTGACTCCATGCCATATTTGTTTAGCAAGCAAACACCCCTGAGAGGTTACTAAAAATGTTACCAAATTTTTCTATAGCTAAATTTGGTGGCCTATTACAGGCCTTAAACATTGCATTTTCAAGAAAGGTACACAATTTTTTTAAAAAAAATTTCTTCATTATGCACATCATGTTTTAAAAGTTCAAGTTCAAGTTCATTTCACATATGCAAGTATTTCAAGCAAATAACACCAAAAGATTGCATAGAAATAGCTTTTGTATTATAAGAAATGTGTAAGGTGTCCCACACAAGTCATGGGAATAGCTTAAACTGAAACTATAAATAAATATTTTCATACCATTATGAAAATAAACTATACAACAGAAGAAGAAAAGAGTATGAGAATAGGGTAACCCGTCATTGCTTGGAATGACAAGTCTAAACTTGAGAGAGTTGTCGATCCCCAGCTACTCATCCACTCCATCTTCTTCCACTTACATTCCAAGAGTACCTGCAAGAGAGTTGATATTTATGGTAGAGTAATGAGGATTATCATACTTTCATACCCAAACTCAATGGAAATATAGTTCATCTACATAAAGATATCACAACATATGCCTACAACTATCAGTATGTCAGAATCATAAGAAAGGAATAAATGCAAAGAGGTTCCATGAGATAAAAACAAGTATCATGCTTTATCTAACTTCTTTGTTTCATGTGCAAATACAGGTTTCATTATTCAAGTATATGAGGAAAAATGAGCTCCCACAGGGGTAAAGCTCAACATACTAAGTAGTGGTGCTAGAATAGTTAGATAGAGGATACCAATCATTATATGGGCCATCAAAGAGAAAGTACCTACATCCATTAGCGCACACACTAACACATGATGCGATCAAATAATCAGATGATAGTGGGTGTACTAGTAGGTGAAAATACAACTCTTGAACCGAACACAATCAAATGTTTAACAAATAGTGCCAAGGAGATAAGCAACCATAATAGAAAAGGAATAAGATACAACAATCACTGTAAATGACAAAGTCCTAGAGTCACAAAATAATAATGGCTAATACAATGCACATTTTCAAAAGAACAGTCTTTGGTGATAATATACAATGCAATGACAATAAAGATAGTTGTAATCTTCAAGCATCATTGACAAGATGAGGTCAATAGAACCAATAATGACCAGCTATAGAAATTAGAGAAACACGTAGGTCTTTAAGAAGTACTATTACAAGTCCTAAGTACAGTAGCAATAGCATAAGACACTCCAATAGTCACAGATTAGTAAACAAAGGTCTCTGAGTAATGATTGGTCATAGGGCAGTTTCATGAAAATATATAATATTTTATTGATCTTAACAATGAAAATTAGCAGTATATTAGAGAAATTAATGTTGATCATGAACAATTTTTCATAGTCATGCACACAAAGATCAAGGTAAAAAAGAATCAAAACCAAGAGCCAGTTGCATGCATAGTGATCCTATAGTCACTCAGACATTAAATGATAGCAATTCTGAGCCAAAGAACAAAAATATGCAAACATAACAACAAATGAGTAGATACAACAGTCACTATCAATAATAGTGAATTTAAAGAATTTTATTGTCTTAAATAATAGTGAGCCATTAATATATTATCATGCACAAAGAATAATATGTTGGAATCCAAGAACACTGAGAGGGGGGTTGAATCAGTGTTTTGCCAGTATAATCAATTTTGACCTTATTAACAATGCAATTAAGTAACTAGTAACCATAAGAGAATAAAACATCAAATAGAAATGAAGCAACCACAAGAACATACACCATAACATAGAGATTTATACGTAGAAAACCTCATAGAGGAAAAACCACAGTGGGATTGGTGACCCACAATATCTATCCAATGGCCAAATGAGTAAATATTACAATAGGGGCATGCACATGCAAGAAGTCCAACAACCTAAAGCACACCACTCATCATAAAAGGAGCCTCACTGACTACAAACACCAAATATGGAGTTACAAACAAAATTCTAAACTCTGAGAGTGCATTTGCTATGCTGGATGAGTTTTGGTTAAAGCATAATCTGTACCGGTTTACATTGTGTCCTTCCTTACTAGTCTTGCTTTGCTTCCCAAACCTCTAAACCAAAATTGAAGACCGACTACAAAATATTACATTCGTATTCTGTCGATCAAGATTTCTTGCAAAATTTCACATCACCATATTCCATTACCTTCTATTCCATTGTCAAAATAACCTAACCAGACTAACTTTAATACCCTTCCCAAACACAAACATAAATTCCTTATGTTGGCTTACAATGATATTACAATTTATTTACATGTCGGCCTAAGCAAAAATAAATTCATTAAACTTCAAGATGAATGCCTTTGATCGTTTCTATGTAGACCTGTCGGATCAATCTCCCATGTTGGCCTCATATACCAGTTCCTAGTTTGTCGGTTTCCCTAGTCTGTCCATGTCGGTTTCTTGTGTGTCGGATGACTTGAATGTCGATTGCTAAACAATGTATACCGGTGAGTATCGGTTAAGTGACCAACCCAAAATGGTGTGTGTTTCCATCAATGACAACACAACTAAGCCAGATGAGTGTCAATTGCCAACAATCTCCCCCTTTGGCATTGATGGCAACACTCATGTGAAAAATGCATTACATAAGTGTTGTTTTGGTTCCCTATGAAGAACTCCAAAACTAATCTAAAAAACTGTTGGAAGACTGCTCCCCCTAAGCTATACATTACTTCTTATGTCCCAATCATTTTTCACATCAACCTCTCCCCTTTTGACATCAATGACAAAGTCGAGGTGAATGAATGAAAGAATGAGAGAAAAATTATGATTACCAGACCTAGATCAACTTGAAAATATCCGGGTAAGCATTCTTCAAAAATCCTAAGTATGCATCCCAACCTGTCTTCAATATGCTCAAAATGGATACAAAACCATTAAGAATATTTGCATGAAGCACTTCTTCTGATAGGTCTGTTGGAGTAGGTTTATTCATTAACTCTATGCTTTCCCTCTTGTGAAGTAATAGTGTTCAACCAGAGACTCACCAAACCTCTTAATTCCCTTGTACGTCAGATTAGCCTATCCATGTCCTTCTCTAATCCAAAAATCTCAAACGTTGTTATCAAAATATGACCATCAATGGTACTAGTCAATGTCTGAGTACCATAAAAAATTTAGCCAAATATTCTAACCAGGCCTTTGCCGCCTTCAATTTCACCTCAAGGTCTGTTGTTAGTTTGTTGGTGTTAGTACAAGACCTATAAATAATGCTAAACTCATTTAGATCCTCATCAATCTTTGTTATCTCATCTATCAGCTTATCCTTGTTAGATGAAATCATGTTGTCACAAGTGACCTTCCGAGTTACATTATACTACTCAATCAACTGCCAATTTGATACATGTTGAAGAGTTTTGAACTCTTTCGAAATATGCTCTATCAAACCTTTCAATTTGCCAAATGGGCTTCCAATATGATCTACCTTATATTCTGGTGCAAGCAGTTGCAAAACTAGAATGGCCTACTCAATAACCTTCTTATCTTCAATCCCTTCCTTAATTTCTGAGCTATTGATAGTTCTGATACTTAATGTAAGTATAGATCCAATAGCCAACAAGATGAGAGGGGGGGGGGAAATCATACAAACTTAATCATCCATAAAAACATCAGATTCAACCTCAGTAACATATACTTCAGTAATAAAACCAAAACTGTTAAACATTCAAACTCAAAAGAATATAAACATCATAAACCTCATAACACCAGATTTAACGTGGAAACCCAAATAGGGAAAAACCACTATGGGATTTTGGACCCACTAACAAATATACTCTTCTAGAGTATGCCCGGTTAAAATAAAATCCTATTAAAGATTACAAACACATTGCTAGATGTGACCCAGTTAAGGGATTTCCCTCAGATCTGTTAGGATCTTCACCTTGTTAGAAGTGACCTTGTTAAAGGATTTCAAACACTCAATCAGAATGTCACCTTGCTAGAGGGTTTTACAAATAAGACTGTTAAGTCCACTCGGTTAAGAGATTTTCTGTCACTTTCACAAAACAATAGTAATTAAATCTATCTGCAACTTCACATCTAAAATTCTAAAGCAGATTCCTATTTGTTTAATACAATCTAGACATAGAACTAATCTTGTCTATCTGTTGGGCTTCTATACTCTATTATTCAAATAGGTCTTCAAGCTTTTGTGCTTGGTAATCACTATGTAGCATCCATGTGCATACACTTGCCTGCATACATTGTTTATCAACAGTTTCCTATTTATAAACAATTAGGTAACTACTTAATCTCCTTGATCACATTTCCCATGATCAATCATAGCCATCAGATCTTCGATCTTGTCCACGTTCAATGCATCTTTCGATCTGAAAATGTTTTACCCCACCTTGGAACTTGCATATATTTCTTGGAACTTGTGCCGAGGTATTGTGATTCAATCTGTGCTATAGATCTTCATGCTGACTTTCCATTGCCTTAGATTCGTTAATAAACTTCATCCACGACTCACCAATCATTTAATCAGTTCCAGCTCATCAGCTTCCTTCATTAAATAACGCATGCAAACATTTAATGCATTCTTTTATAGCTCGGTTACAACTCGGTAACAACTCGGTAAATACTAAACTTCACTTGGTAGACATTCTGCCTTCATTAACCGATAGCAATAACCTTAGGGTTTATCGACTAGGTTCCTTAGGCTTTACCGACTAGGTTCTTTGCTTGATAACATAGTATAGTATTGACCTTTACAATTTACAACATATGTATGATGTTAAGACAATCTAAAACATCATGATCTCATCATTGTCTGACTCGATAATAGTTGCCCATTGAATACCTTATCCATCCCCTTATTCATCATATTCTTTCCTGTGTCTTTTACCGACATTGTTATAATCTTCAAATCATACTTCTCAAGATACGGCAACATCATACTGAATTAGAAAATCAATTTCTTGACATCAATGACAAAATAATAATATCAAGACAGTAAACATATTTAATTAGTTATATCCATAATCATCAACAACCTTCTCAATAGCCTTATGAAATGCCAACAATCTTTCATTGTTTGTTATAATGCTATATTGCCAACAATCTCCCCCTTTGGCATTGATGGCAAAACTAATTTATTTGACCTTAAAAGATTCAGATTGCTATGATTCTGAAATGCTGAAATGCTCTCCCCCATACATTAGACTTCTCCTGTTTTCTTCAGTCTTCTTTCCAATCTTCAGTCTGCTTAGTTTTCTTTTAGCCTTCTCCCCTGATATTAGTCTTCTCCCCCTTTGACAACAATGCCAAAAAGTAAAGAACTAAAACATAATTTGTTTCTGTATGAATTGATTTCCTGTTGTTGTGTATCAATTCAGTCTCGGTCAGAGCATTTTGTCTTTAATTCTTGTTCCCTGTAATATGTCTTGTAATATTTCCTGTACACCTTTAGAAAGCATCCTAAAGTGTGTAATGCAACATCAATTCCTAAAAGATATTCGATAGAGTCATCGAATTGATGCTTTCACCGAACTCGGTCAGTGAGTAGAAGATAGGGGTAGGACCCCTAACTTACTTCTGAGATATTCAAAAGTGTCCCTTGGTAGTGGCTTGGTGAAGATATCTGCTATTTGTTCCTTTGTGCTAACATACTCCAACACCACTTTCTTCTCTTGAGCTTCTTCTCTAAGATAATGATATTTGATAGAGATGTGCTTTGTCTTAGAGTGCATAATAGAATTCTTTGAAATATTAATGGCACTAGTATTGTCACATAATATAGTTACTAGCTCGGTAACTTTCTCATTTATACCTTCTAACAGTTGTTTGATCCATGCAATGTTGGTGCAATTCAATGTTGCAGCTACGTATTCAGCTTCTGCTGTTGACTGTGAAACACATCCTTGTTTCTTGCTAAGCCAACTCACTAGTCTTTCTCCTAAAAAGAAAGCTCCTCCACTTGTGCTTTTTCTGTCATCAATGTTGCCTGCCCAATCAGCATCAGTATAAACTTTTAAATCAAAATCATTTCCTTTCTGATATACTAAGCCATAATCCTCTGTCCCTTTCAAGTATCAAAAAATTCTTTTGATTGTTGTCATGTGTGTTTCCTTAGGATCTGCAGAGAATCTTGCAACTATACCTACTGCATGTGCTATGTCTGGTCTACTGTGAACAACATATTGTAGTTTTCCAATCGTGGATCGGTAAAGTGTCTCATCAACAGATGCAGATTCATCATTCTTTGATAATTTACAGTTGGTAGTCATAGGAGTACTTACTGGTTTTGAATCCTCCATTCCAAATTTCTTCAAGATTTCCTTTATGTACTTGGATTGAGTAATGAAAATCTCATTTTTCATTTTCAGTATCTGTAAACCTATAAAATACTTTATCTCACCGATTAATGACATCTCAAATTCTTTTCTCATTTCATTTCCAAAGTTCTTGCATAAAGAGTCATTTCCACAAAATATAATATCATCAACAAATATGGCTGAGATCAGTATAACATTTTCATCATTCTTCATGTACATGTTGTTGTTCTCACTTGTCCTTATAAAACCAATCTTAATCAAATAAGAGTGCAATCTTTCATACCATGCTCTAGGTTCTTGTTTCAAACCATATAAAGCTTTTTTCAATTTACATACCTGATCTTTATTATTGTCTTCAACAAATCCTTCAGGTTGTTCAATAAAAACTTCTTCTTCTAATATTCCATTCAGAAATGCAGATTTGACATCCATTTGATATACCTTGAAGTTCTTGAAAGCAGCATAGGCCAACAATGTTCTTACTCCTTCAAGTCTAGAAACAAGTGCAAAAGTTTCACCATAATCAATTCCTTCTTCTTGAGCATAACCTTTGCAAACTAGTCTTGCTTTGTTTTGAATGACCTCTCCTTTTTCATTTAGCTTGTTTCTGAAAATCCACTTTGTACCGATTACATTTTTGTCCTTCAGTCTTGGGATTAGAGTCCATGTGTCATTCTTCTTGATTTGATCAATCTCTTTTGTCGTAGCATTTATCCAATCTTCACTGTTAAATCCCTCTTTTACTACTCTCGGTTCAAATTCAGATATCAAACATGTGTTCTATCTCAGTTTGTTCCTTGTTATCACTAGATCATCCTTATCTCCTATAATCTGACTTGGTGCATGATGTCTTCTGACATACTTGGCTAATACAAGCTTGGTAGGCTCTGTATGATCTTCTTCATCACTTGGTAACTGGATATTCTCTTCATTTTCTTCAACAGTCTTCTTGGTAAGACTTCTCAGTTGAACATAGACAAATTCATCATAGTCTTCTGGTTCCTTGGAATTTCCTTCATCATTTGTTTCTGCAAATTCATCAATTTTCACATTTGCACTTTCTACTATTTTGTTAGATGATTTGATTAGACATTTAATTGCTTTGCTTCTAGAAGAATAACCTAGAAATGTTCCTTCTTCACTTTTTTGATCAAACTTGCCATTTCTATCATCTTTATGAACATAGCATCTACTTCCAAAGATTTTAAAATAACTAACATTAGGTTTCTTATTATACCAGATTTCATATGGTGTCTTCAAAGTACCTTTCTTCAATTGTACTCGGTTCAAAGTGTAAACTGTTGTGCTAATTGCTTCTCTCCAAAATGTTTGTGGCACCTTCTTTTCAATCATCAGTGTTCTAGCACAATTCACAATAGATCTATTTCTTCTCTCAGCTATTCCATTCTGCTGTGGAGTTATCAGTGTAGAGACTTGTCTTTTAATACCATGATCATTTCAAAATAAGTTGAACTCATCAGATGTGAATTCTCCTCCTCTATCTGATCTAAGACATTTCAGTTGTCTTCCTGTTTCATTTTCATCTCTTGCCTTGTACCATTTAAACATTTGAAAAGCTTCTAATTTTTCTTTTAAAAACATTACTGACATCATCCTTGAATAGTCATCCACAAATAATATGAAATATTTATCACCATAATAACTTTGAACTTTCATAGGACCACAAAGATCAGTGTGCACTAGATCTAAAATTCCCTTAGAAGTGTAAGACTTACTTGTAAAGCTTGATCTTCTCATCTTACCCATCTGGCATCCTCGGCACATAGCATTCTTAGGTTTTTCAAGACTCGATAGACCTCTTACTCGGTGCTTCTTGCTTATTTTGATCAGATTATCAAAATTTACATGACAAAACCCTTTATGCCATAACCAGGTATCATCTATCTTTGCATGCAAACACTTATTCCGAGTTGAGTCAAGGTGAAATGTGTTACCTTTTGTTTGTGTCCCGGTGGCAACTAACTTTCAATTCTTGTCATGAACTTTGATAATTCCTTTCTGAAATTCTATTCGGTAACCTATGTTCTTTAGCTATGCTACACAACAAATTGTATTTCAAACCTTCAACCCAATAAACATCATTGCATCTTGCATTATCAAGAAGTGTTATAGATCCTTTACCTTTCACCGGACATGGTGCATCATTACCAAATCTAACATAGCCTCCATCATAATCTTCTAATATAACAAACTTGTGTTTATCTCCTATCATATGATGTGAGCATCCACTATCTATAATCCAAGAATCATTAGTGTTTATGTGAGATATTAGGGTTTTTTCTTCATACCTTTCTTCATCTGATCCATCTTTGATAGCCACATAAACTACTTCCTTTGTATCAGTCTCATCTGATTTATCATCGTTAGATTCCTCATCAGCTATTAGGCATGTCTTTCTATCTCTTATTTTGAAGTCTCGGTGTCCTCTGTAATGATTGTCTTTCTGTCTGTCATCTTGGTAATCTCTCTTTTCAGTAAAATCTTTGTCAAGACAGTTAGAAGCCATATGTCCTATCTTATCCCAATTGAAACATTTCAAAGGTAGCTTTCCTTTATACTTACCTTTGCCTCTCGATAACCTTTTGGCTAATAGTGCTTCAAACTCTTCTTGCTTTCTGATTTCCTCATACAGTTTGTGTACTGCCTCCATGTTCTTACGAAATCTTTCACATGCTCCATTGTGATCTCCTTCAGAGTACTTATACTTTCTTTCATTGTAATCATTAGATTCATCAAGATGAAAAGAACTAAATGTAGATTCAACTTTATTTACTGAAGATCCATTGTTATCAAAGTTACTCAATTCAAATGCATGTAGCTTACCAATAGTAGCATCTAAAGAAGCTGGCATATTAGGTATAGACCTCAATTCATTGATTGCAGAGACTCAGATTGCATAAGCCAGTAGAAGGGTTCTCAACAACTTACTTGTTATATCCTTTTCTTCAATAGTTCCACCTGCTCCTTTGATTTGATTGACAATCTCCTTTAGTCTTGTATTGTACTGAGTTATGTTCTCACCTTCATTCATCCTCATAGATTCAAGTTGTCCTCTTAGACTATCTACTTTTTCTCTTTGAACATGTTCATCTCCTCCATATACTGATATGAGCTTATCCCACATTGCCTTTGCATCATTGCAGCCTTCTAGATCATTAAACTCTGAATCGGTCAATGCAGATATTATTTCAATCATTGCTTGAATATGTTCCTGCTTTGCCTTTATCTCTTCCATAGTTAATGGATAGGTGCTCGGTGTAACAAAATCATTCTCCAGATAGTATACATCATATTCTCCAACTTTTGATAGATGTAGCTTCATCATTTTCTGCCATGTAGAGAAACTTGACTTGTTCAGCTTCAATGCATCCCTCTTATACATCTTTGGATCTTTAACTCAAGTGCTTTTAAACTTTTCTTCCAAAGTCCAAATCTCTGATACCAATTGATAGTTCTGATACTTAATGTGAGTATAGATCCAATAGCCAACAAGATGAGAGGGGGGGGGGTGAATCATACAAACTTAATCATTCATAAGAAACATCAGATTCAACCTCGATAACATATACTTCAGTAATAAAACCAAAACTATTAAACATGCAAACTCAAAAGCATATAAACATCATAAACCTCATAACACTAGATTTAACGTGGAAACCCAAATAGGGAAAAACCACTATGGGATTTTGGACCCACTAAGAAATATACTCTTCTAGAGTATGCTCAATTAAAAGCAAATCTTATTAAAGATTACAAACACATTGCTAGATGTGACCCGGTTAAGGGATTTCCCTCAAATCTGTTAGGATCTTCCCCTTGTTAGAAGTGACCTTGTTAAAGGATTTCAAACACTCAATCAGAATGTCACCTTGCTAGAGGGTTTTACAAATAAGACTGTTAAGTCCACTCGGTTAAGAGATTTTCTGTCACTTTCACAAAATAACAGTAATTAAATCTATCTGCAACTTCACATCTAAAATGCTAAAGTAGATTCCTATTTTTTCAATACAATCTAGACATAGAACTAATCTTGTCTATCTATTGGGCTTCTATACTCTGTTATTCAAACAAGTCTTCAAGCTTCTGTGCTTGGTAATCACTATGTAGCATCCCTATGCATACACTTGCCCGCATACATTGTTTATCAATAGTTTCCTATTTATAAACAATTAGGTAACCGCTTAATCTCCTTGATCACATTTCCCATGATCAATCATAGCCATCAAATCTTTGATCTTGTCTAGGTTCAATGCATCTTTCGATCTGAAAACATTTTACCCCACCTTGGAACTTGCATATATTTCTTGGAACTTGTGCCAGGGTATTGTGGTTCAATCTGAGCTGTAGATCTTCAAGTCAACTTTCCATTGCCTTAGATTCATTAGCAAACTTCATCCACAGCTCACCAATCATTTAATCAGCTCTAGCTCATCAGCTTCCTTCAATAAATAACGAATGCAAACATTTAATGCATTCTGTTATAGCTCGGTTACAACTTGGTAACAACTCGGTAAATACTAAACTTCACTTGGTAGACATTCTGCCTTCATTAACTGATAGCGATAACCTTAGGGTCTACCGACTAGGTTCCTTAGGGTTTACTGACTAGGTTCTTTGCTTGATAAAATAGTATAGTATTAACCTTTACAATTTACAACATATGTATGATGTTAAAACAATCTAAAACATCATGATCTCATCATTGTCTGACTCGGTAATAGTTGCCCATTGAATACCTTATCCATCCCCTTATTCATCATATTCTTTCTTGTGTCTTTTACTGACATCGTTATAATCTTCAAATCATACTTCTCAAGATATGGCAACATCATACTGAATTAGAAAATTAATTTCTTGACATCAATGACAAAATAATAATATCAAGATAGTAAACATATTTAATCAGTTATATGCATAATCATCAACAACCTTCTCAATATCCTTATGAAATGCCAACAATCTTTCATTGTCTGTTATAATGCTATTTGTCAACAGCTACAACATACATAAATTCAAAAATGCTCAGCTTCTCAATATTCTTCTGTGCAAAATCAACTTGACCGGATGAGTTAAGTGACTTTTCCACTTGGTGCAGTAACCTTTTAAACCTTAACCTCTTTAGTATCTACATTTTGTGTCGGAGGTTCAATATCCTCAACCTGCTTATTTTATGTATCCACATCAATAAACTCTATATCTGGAATGATCTATTCTGATGTATCCTGCTTATCCTATATAGTTTCAATGTTATCTATTGGTGTCTCTACATTACGTACAAGTGGTTCTACCGAAGGAATATCCTCTGATATTTTCTGACCCAAAATTGGTGTATCCATTCCCAATATACCTTTCCCCTTATCATCTACTAGGATGTCAGGAGTGTTAGACTTTTAAGGGACTTTTGGTGATGTAAAGAATCCAAGTTTATCTACAAATAATTTTACCCAAGCCTCATGAGTCTCCTTAACTTTCTCATTTACTCTACCTACCATGGGACTCACATGTTAGTGTTTGCTTTGAAAAATTAATTTATTTGCAAACTCTAAACATTGTTGCATCTCTTCATCAATTATAGCACCACAAATAGTTAACAATTCATGTACCTTTATGTGTCTATCCTCTTCAACCATAGGTAACCTTCTAGCATCTAGTTTACTATACAAATCTATCGGTATCTATTTTTCAATCTCTAAAAGTGCTTTCTTATATATGTCTAAGTACAACAAAACTGATTCCTCTATTTCCATTTGCTCCTTATCATCCATATGTACATAGTAATGTTGTATATTACTCAAAATTCCATCTTTAATTATTTGATCAATCAACTCAACAACTAAGAGAGGAGGAATGACTTCAATACCCTTGCCGGATTTGAGAGCTATATCTACATTTGATTTATTCTTCTTGTCGGGAGTAGAAGTAGACTCCTTAACTAGTTTCCTCTTCTCTATGGGCTTCCTCTCCTTCAAAATTTTCTTAGGTGTTGTTGGAGGGGTAACCTTAACTTTCTTCTTCTTTACTTCCTCAACCTTCTTCCTTGGTATCTAATGAAAGTTTTGGGAATCTATGAGGGCACAACACTAGTATCTGATTTCTTCCTCTTTACTACACCCTTGTCAGTTGCTATTGTTGGTGGAGCCTATATTGCTGTTAGAGATGACCCTTCAGTTAGTCCAATAATATGCTTTATCTCAGAGGACATTTTTTGTATAGGTTCCCCAACCTTCTTGATCTTTCCTTCCCTTTTCTTTTTACTGAATCCAATTTAAAATTCAGTTTCTTTTTTCTTTGCAATCCCAAAGGCTTTCTCTGCTTCATCAATCAGGGCATTAATATGAGTCTTGGTATACACATCCAAGATCTCAACATCTACCTCATAGCCCATCTCTATTATCCAGATCTTTTGTGGTTGCACTACCTCCATTTGTGTTTCATCCTTCTTCACCATAAAACAGATTTCAGTTGAACATTTTTCTACAATATGCTTTGGAACTCTTTCTCTCTTCTTCATTTATTTCTAGAATGATTTGAAAGAACCCCAAAGAATGGAGTCCCTATCCTGTCCCATATTCCCTATAGCATCTTTGATTTATTTTTCTACTGGTATATCAAATGCCCATTGGGTCTTATCTGTTCTGAGTAACTCATTCAGAAAGAAAAGCATTAAACAAACAACAAGGTTGCCATACCAAAAAATACCCTTTTTCTCACCCATAATCTTCCCTAGGTTTATTATCAATTCATCACACATCCATTGAAATAGATCTAGCTTTTCATTCTCCTTAATCATTTTGTCAGCATAGTAAATGCATGAAATGGAAACAAAGTTCAACTGGTTTGATTGGGTTACCTTGTAACCGATGATCATGATTGCAAATTGAACTACTTTGTCTCTGATCGTGTTGATCCTCATTGACCGGTTGTCAGAGGTTGCACCAGTTAACTTCTTCACCTCATTTTTAAATATCTTCTTCTATCTAGGGGTTGGACCAGTATGGGGTAAACCAGTAATCACATGAATAACCTCCTTGGTGATCTTGTGGGGCCATTCTAGCCATATGAATTCTCCATGGACTCGATTGAGTGCATACCAGATCAACTCATCTTCAAATTATGGCATTGCCAAAATGTCAATAAAACCCTGATCCTTCAAAATTTGAAATTTTGGTTACATTGACCCATCCTGGTTCAAAAAAGTGCCAATATACATGTTCTTGATCTCAACCCCAAATCCTCCAAAGTGCAGTAAATATATGCACAAACATCTTTGACATACAAAATTCCTTCAGGAACCCTAGAAAATGTGCCAACTGAATCATTGACCTTCGCAATTTGAGGGAATTTCTTGAAAATAGGGCATGGACAGTCCTTGATGATGACAACAATAGGGTAGCCACACCTGTTGGAATGGAAGATGATCCAGAAGCCATTGAAAATAAAAGATAGCTCGAAAAACTAATAAAATACCTCACAACCTTCGCCAATGAAATCTCTTGAAAATCTTCTTGTGAATGTATTGGAATTCGCTTGAAATTCTTTTGATCGCCTTTAACTTGCTCTATTTTTCTCTGAATGCTGTGTGATAAAAAAAGAACCAACATTTCCCTTTTATTCTGTGAAAACCCTAATTTCTCAGTGTCATTAATGCATGTCAACATATGATATCGGATACAAAATTCATTATCTCAGCATCAGTGAATCTCCAGAATGACTTCTCCAAGATCTGAAACAAGATTTCAAACCTCTACCAGGGGTAATGCAAGATTCATCATTAATTTTCCTCCCCCTAAGGCTAATGCCTTAGTTATCAGATAAGTTTCTTGTCGGTAGAGGAACATTCTACTCTGTCGGTTGAGTAACTAGATTGATTGTCTCTGTCGGTTGATCTTCAGATTTCCCAACCCATTTATTCTCACACTCCTTCCGGATATCTTCAACCTTTTGTTTTCCTTTCTCATAATTTCCTACAGGATTGTTCTTGCTTCTACAATATTTGGCAATATGTCTTATTTTGTTGCATGCATAGAAAGTAACATTATTTTTCTGAATTGCCTTGTTGAGTCCTTGACCATTCTTTGACCTACATTGATAGCCATATGTGCAAACTTTCCACATGCATGACATCTCACATTCATTATACAATCTTTTGTCCTATTACCATACTTATTACATTTTGAACACTGACCAACAACAACATTATTATACTAATTTGCTCTATTTCTGCATTGACTTTCTCTATCACCAAACTTATTACAAACAAATCATATACCATTAAATTTATGTGCATTGGGTTGCCTTACTGGTAATTTCTAATTCTGGTTGTCAGGTGGATTCTCCTAATTTGCAGTACCGGAGCTTTCTCCATGCTCAAATCTGAGACCTCTAGTGTCTCCAGTGTCTCTTTGATCCTTCAATAATTCGTCAAGCCTTGCAGAACTGACCCTGAAATTTTCTTTGTATTCATTTGCAAAATCCAGATCACTTCTCAGGATTGACATTATTCTTTCCAACTCTTTCTCATTGTTTTATAATTGCACCAACTCAATTCTCAACACATCATTCTCATGTGCCAACCTAATGCATTCCTCAGATCTATCTTTCAGAGATCTGCCAAGAATTTCTTCATTCTTCTTCTGGTATTCAATCTCCTTGGACATCCTCATAGTCATGGCTTGCATTTCATTCTTCATGACACCATTCTCTTGACTCAGCTTCTGACATTGTTCCTTAAGGGCATCCTTCTCTTCATCATCTGGATTTTGTAAAAGTTCCTTCCTTTTAGCTTGAACATATAACAGTGTCTCCTGTAGGGTAAGAATGAATTCCTTTGTAGAGTTCAATTCATCTTGCAGCTTCAAGGTATTCATCCTTTCAGCATTGTAGTCCTCAAGTGCTACTTCAAGTTCCTTCTGTAGACTCATCTCCATGGATTCCGGATTTAGGATCTTCCTTAAGTTGTTAGGATTACTCCAAAGCACCAAGATCTGATACCAATTGTTGGAATCCAAGAACACTGAGAGGGGGGGGGGGGGTGAATCAGTGTTCTACTGATATAATCAATTTTAACCTTATAAAAAAAGCAATTCAATAACCGTTAACCATAAAAGAATACAACAACAAATAGAAATGAAGCAACCACAAGAGCATATGCCATAACACAAAGATTTATACATGTCAAACCTCAAAGAGGAAAAAACATGGAGGGATTGGTGACCCACAAAATCTCACTAGCCAAATGAATAAATATTACAATAGGGGCCTACACATGTAGGAAGGCCAATAACCTAGAGCAAACTGCTCAAGACAAAAGGAGCCTCACTAACTACAAACACCAAATATAGAGCTACAAACAAAATTTTGAACTCTGAGAGTGCATTTGTTATGCTGGATAAGTTTCGGTTAAAGCACAGTTTGTACCAGTTTACACTGTGTCCTTCCTTACTGGTATCTTGATTCGCTTCCCAAACCTCTAAACCAATATCCAAGATCGACTATAGAATTTTACATTCACATTTTGTCAATCAAGATTGCTTGTACACTATCGCATCACCATATTCCATTACCTTCTACTCCATTCTCAAACTGACCTAACTGGACTAACTTAAATACCCTTCCAAAACACAAACATAAATGCCTTATATCGGCTTACAATGATATTATAATTTATTTACATGTCAGCCAGGGAAAAATAAATTCATTAAACTTCAAGACTGATGCCTTTGATCATTGCCATCTAGACCTGTCGGATCAATCTCCCATGTAGGCCTCATATATCGGTTCCTAGTTTGTTGGTTTCCCTTGTCTATCGATGTTAGTTCCTTGTGTGTTAGATGAATTGAATATTGGTTGCCAAACAATGTATACCGATGAGTACTGGTTAAGTGACCAACCCAAAATGGTGTGTGTTTCCATCAATGACAACACAACTAAGCTGAATGAGTGTTAATTACCAACATAACAGTCATAGCAATGGAAATGATTTCACTAAAGAACATTGAAAGCATATTCATTTTTTATGGTCAAACACAACATTGGAAGCTGACAACATGTTTACACACAAAAGAATTATAACATTCAAATGAAGACAAAATATGATAGTCTATCCAATTGGCTATCACAGTCATATACACAATCAACATCATAGCTAAAATCAAACACAATAGTCAAGGAAATGGCCATCTATAAGTACAAAGGAATCCACAATGATAAATAACACCTAGAAGCTTCATCCTTGAGCAGTGAGGTGAACAAAGTAGTCCTTTATAACAATGAAAAGAGGAAAATCATCCCAAGGTACAAGGACAAGTGTTAAATGTGTAGATTGTTTAATGGCCTTATCAAATGATGCCAAGGTTACTTTCAAATAACATTGAAAGAATAATATTTGGGTACATATGCCAGTTATAATCAGTCAAAGATTCATTTAAGAGTCAGGACACTAGAACTTTAATAAGCATAATGTATCCATATGATATATTACTTTGAAGAACACAATCATACATGTTTCAAGGACTCTCTAAATCAACATATTCAAAGAATAAGGACAATATCTTAAGGGCTCTACAAAGTCAAAAAGGACAGCCTTCACAAGTCTTGAGACTATTAAGCAATAAACACACATAGTAACAAAAGTCAATGTCAATGATCAAATAAGTAGCCCAAGAAAGATGCAAATCAAATTGGAGATAAGCTCTCATTCACAGTAACTTGACTTCATGGACAAATCTCAGACTAAAAGTACTAAATAATTAAGGGGTATCAATGAAGGACAAAGGAATAGGACTAATAAAGCTCCATACATAGTCTATCAGTATTGAACCAAGAGAAGCCATGAACCATAAAGACATAATAGAAGCATATTATGAATCAAATAATCCATGAGTATCCAAGGTTATTAAAGATATTGATATATCAATCAGATCCAAGTCATAGAAATATAAGGACATTGTGAAAACATGTAACAATGAATTCATAGAGTATCAAGGAGCATTATCTGGTGTTCATAAGGTAAGGAGCAACAATACATAAATTTAATTCATTGTCAATAGAAATTTTATGATAGTGATATCTCCCAAAGCAATCATAATACAAGTGATAAAAGGGTTGGACATATAATAGCATCCTTCATTTCTCATCACAATCAAGACATAAGGTATCAATGGGTAGTGTTTATGATGCTGCTAAAAAGGTACAATGCTAGATGATTTATTCTTTATCTTTTAAACATATCACAATGTTATCATAAAAAAAGTACAGTCCAAAGCATAAGGAAGGATTAAGCTGACGAAGACAATGTGTTGTTGAAGGAAATCTTATTGACATAGTAGAAAAGCAACAATCTATGGATTCATGAAGAGATAGATCAATGAAGAATATTTTTCAGTTCAAATATATTAAACAAAAAGCACTGGAGAGATTATATTTGATTAGGAATGTCAAAATATTGATCACCATAGCAACAATGAGCAACTTCAGAATGAATTAAAGTTTTCATGTTATAAGCATATTAACAGTCTTATGATTATTTAAATTCTTTAACAAGAGTTCAATACCATGGGAGTATACAAAGAGAATCTACTTTAAAATTCAAGCAGTGACCCAAAGAAACTACCAAAGAATGATGATAGCATAGTCTCTTGGCATTAATGATCTACAAAAGTACAATCATAGATGAGGAAAAACTGTTACAGGTCCATGTCAAAGTAGACCATCTTTAGTACAGGAAAGACAAAGTATCAATTCTTGGAGTTTCTCAAAGAAAAATTACAAACAACTAAGGGGTCATGGTTCTATTCCCCAAAATGGAGCATGGTCTCAGTTCTCTAGAATCAAAAGGGTTTCAATCATCAAAAAGGTCACAGTAATACATATCAAAGAAGTACCTTTGACATCATGTTCAAAAGAGCATTATTCTCATAAATAAAGCACAGAGTAGTGACATGTGATATCATCATGCACATAACCCTCACAGCCTCCATAAGGATTCACAAATACAGTCTATATATTCTGATTGTAGGGCTATTACTATTCGAAAAAGACAAAAAATCATAATGGTCATATCTTTTTTGCAAAAGGATGACAAATATTCGAGGCAAGACCAAGAGATTTGAGCAGCCGAAAATATATTCATTGACCTAAGAAAATATTAAGATAAAAGTGCAAATACATAAACAATAAAGGTAGTTGCAGTTTGAATCCCTGTAGATAATGCATGCATTAGGGTTTAAGGATTTTTTCATAAAAACCCTAAAACCCTAATACATGCATATGTAAAGAAGAAAAACTTCTGCATTTTCCCATAAAGCAATAGCAACAAAGATATTGTTTTCATTTGATTGAAGATTGCATTGATGTACTATTGTGTTGTCATTGATGTCAATTGTAATCGGTAATGGAGTTGTTATGCAACTGGTAGTTGAGTGAGTGAAAGAAACTGATATTACTCTAGAAGCAATGAGATCAAACAATAACCCTACCCGTTGATATCCCAACCCCTAACCGATGGAGCTTGGTGAATCGGTTGTGTTGATTTATGATCAAATGGTGATCAGTGATGATTATGCCATGTATGCATATTGTATGTGATAAGTTTCAAGTGGTTTTTTGGCATGTAGAGATAATGGATTTATCTTGGGAATGAGCAAGTACATTATGTTAGGCCCAATATGGAAAGCCAATGTACTGAGAGGGGAGGGGTGAATTAGTACTTCAAATCCTTTTCTTAACAATATCTTTACTATTATGCATAAACTAAATAGTGCAGTAACATAATATAATGCTAAAACAAATAAATAACAATCATAAATGATTCACTCCATAACACATATATTTTGGTTACGCAGAAACTCTTAGTTAGAGAGAAAAATTGTGGTGGGGATGGCACCCACAAATTCACTACTGCAATAATAAAGGTTGCTCGGTTAGAGCTACATGTTTAGCTATTTTTGATAGCTTACCCTGTTAGGAGTATCAAGATCTGTTAGATCTACCTTGCTAAAGGATTTTACAACACTTAATTTTAAATGTTGCACTTGGTTAGAGGCTTTACAATTTATAGACTTTATTAGAGTCTTTTACCCCGTTAAAGGTTTCTCTTACAACTTCAAAATATTATAATAAAATCATTACAAATATTTGCAACTTTACATCTAGAATGTTATAGCAGATTCTATGTGCTCAGAATAAGATTACCTTGCTTATAGCAAACCTTGGTAACCCATATAGTAACTCGGTAGACCCTTCTGTTTACTCTGTTCTTTGACTATTCTCTGAAATCCTTCTCAGTGACCTTTGTGTCTCTGTAACAGTCATAATACTTAGTGCTTTCACATGTCTTGCTTCATATATTTCTATATCTTCCTTTTTGTCATGCTACATGTATATTTCTGATCTTAATCCATGTTCTATAATTAGACCTCTTATGTTGGTGATCCATTCATTGCTTCAATCTTACAAACATGTTTTATCGAATGAATAACCATGCAAAATATTTCATTGGTTAGATGACCTCAACATCATACACAACCTTTAAGTGCAATTTCCAATGTGATAATGGTTCTATGCTCCTTGATCTTGTAACACGTTTTCATATGTATGTCTAGGTTCAATGAATCTGGTAACACGTTTCACTCGGTGTATATCAACTCGGTGTGTCATCTTTGTTGCTCGATAGACATGGAATGATACTCGGTAGACAACTCGGTGCATACTGGGCTCTTGTGAATACTTTCTTCTATAACCAACTGGACTGTGCATACTGACTGAATATTTCGGTAGAGATAACTGACTAGAGTATATAGAATAATTTTGAACATAAAACTAATGGCAACTTGATAAGTAGTAACACATTTCATGAAGAGGAAACTGTGTGATGAGTTACAAGAATCAGTGAGTGGTGATCAAGGAGTGATCGAGGTTGTCTTGTATAATATGCAATGATTTCTATGTAATCTAATGGACATACTTGAACCAATTTATTTGTAATATCTATGAGATCTTAGGTTTTTGATGTGTTACTGACCTATTGTTTTTCTCATAAGGTCGATGAGTTGTTTTGTTGTAGTGTTGGAAATTTTGGTTAAGTATCAGTGTGATTGATTATCAAACCAGAAGGAGTATCTGCATTATGTGTGAAGGTAGATAGGAGCATGAAAAGGATCTAATCAAGTAGAGTAGTGCTATTTACTAGATCAACAAAACCCTATTGTTCTAAAAATTACAATAGTTAAATCCCTTAATCGGGTAAGATTTAATAGGCTTAGTGCTATCTAAATCCTCTAACCAGGTGATCCATTAGATTGGATTTTAAATCCTCTATCAAGGTTACTCCTAACATGGTATTGCTTCTAATAGGGCATTATAGTCAATCACTTAACCAGGTGGTCCCTAACCGGATCTGTTCCTAATAGGACATTTTGTAAAGCTTTAGTAGGCTTGGCTGCTAACACAACGAACTTCAAAAGAGTTTAGAATACTTGTGGGTATTTATCCCCACCGTGGTTTTTCCCATTTGGGTTTCGACATCAAAAATCATGTGTCAAGTGGTGAATGGTTTTTGTGGTTATGTTTTGATATGGTTAATTTATTTAACTGGTGCATCCACTTAGATGTTTTAAGATGACCGACAGTAATATGAAATGTGCTTTTACCAATATTAGTGAAGATGCTTGATGTATTGGTTAAATGGATTGAGAGTTTTAGATCTGTTATACTGTTATTTTGTTATGCCAGTCAACTGGTATACTTGACAGTGTAGTTGCAGTTTGTAGTTCAGTGTTTGAACCAGTTAGTTTAGAGATTGATTTATAAGTTGGGTTTTGAGTTTGGTGAAAGTTTACTTGGTTATTCTATCTAATAATTCACCCCCCCCCTCTCAGTAGCTGTTTGGATCCTTATTTATTCATCATATCATCAATTAGTATCAAAGCATTTCAGGTCCTCTAGTGTCTAAGCCTAACAACTTGAGGTAATGGTCTAGAAGAACATGATGAAGAAAGAAAGTCTGAAGTTTAATTGGTAAAACTACAGAATATGGAGTGATAGGATGAAGATCTATATCAAGAGTCTAGGAAGTCAATACTGGGAACATGTTACCAAATATAGCTTGCCTAGTGGGATTTTGTTTGATGATCAAAAGAAAGAGCAACAAGAGAATATTCAAGAATTGGAGACCATTATCAGTTGTTTGTCTGATTCAAAGTATGTTGATGTCCATGGTCTAGAGACTTCTTATGATGTGTGAAAGAAACTTGAGGATATCTATAGCGATGATGAGAATGTGAAGATTGCCAAAGAAGAGAGTCTAAGAGGTAAATTTGATGACATGCGAATGGCTAGAGGTGAGAATATTCAATAGTATGGTCAGAGGATCAAGGAGATAGTCGGTGAGATCAAGAGGGCTAGTGGTAAAGTGGAGGATGTCATAGTGGTTAGTAAGGTGTTAAGAACCCTTCTACCGGTCTATGCTATTCGAGTTGCAGCCATTCAAGAGCTAAAGTCTATTGATAAAACAAAGGTAACTCTTGACTCTATCATTGGTAAACATACTACATTTGAATTAAATAGTTATGATGGTAGTGCTCAAAAATCTAAATCTACATTTAGAGATTCAGTTTCTAACCCACCTATGAGGAAAATCAAAGAAGCTAGTCACAGATATGAGTCTAGATCCAGTAGAGAAGTTGATGATGAAGACAGTTTGATTGAGCTTGAAGCATTGTTGGCCAAGTGGTTACCTAGAGGTACTGGTAAGTACAAAGGTAAATTACCTTTGAAGTGTTTTGCATGTAAACGGTGTTGACGACTATTTTTGAAACACCCGCCAACAGTCAGATAGCCAATGTGAACACTCACCACCTCTCCTAAAAAGCAATGAATTTGGGAAAACTCACTACCCCAAGGTCTCTATAGTTAGGTCACAACAGCGATGAGCAGTCCAATGGTTGATGTCATTGTACCTATTAAGGGGCCTCCTGGTTGAAACTATATCTCGTTGGTTGTGAATGGTTGAATTTCCTTTTTTTTTTGTATTTTATGATTTAGGATTCTCTGAAAAATAAACTGCAAAAGATAGGTCAAGGAAATGAGAAAATAACAATGAAACCAATACAATAACAACTTAATGAAATACATAGTTAGTTCCCTACAATCCAAGAAATTATCAAATATCATCCAAGTTAGCATTCAACAACCGACCTCTAGTAAACCTGCAATATCATTAATTTCATAGACTTATGGAAATAAAATCATCAACAATATGACCTATCACAATAATTCTCATACACCACTGACATGCACAATATGATTCATAAAGTAATAAACCAAAAAAAAGATCAAACCATGTTTCTAACTCCAAATAATAGACATTACCAGATTACACAAAATAATTTCGTAGAATATAGAAGTAGATCAGGCAATCTACAAGCTGCTTCTTGTATTAATCTCAATGAATGTATAACAAAAATAACTAAACTTCTTAACAATCTACAAAATAGTCTAAAAATATCTAAGTGGGCCACAAATCAACAATTTGGGGACCCTTACAAATGAATCCAACTTATCAATTTATAGAAGTTCTCTGCCCTATTATCTAGGAAATAAACCTAACCTAAACTAAGAACTGAAACTAGGAGTCGCAGTTAACTTGCAGCTTTCTGCCTTGATACTCCACTTAGCAACTATGAAATGGGGACTGCATGAGCACTACGAAGACCATGCTGGGTGAGCCACATTTTCATAGTCATGCAGGATTTCTCTCAAAATTGGAACTTGAGTAGGAGCTGCAGCTAAAAATTGAAAATTAAGGATTTATGAAAAAGCTTTGCTATCTTTAACAACTATGCATTTATTCCTTATTTCTTGGCAAAATCTCTATAATTATCAATTATACATGCAACTCCTTGAACAAGAGGATCAGCTACGTGCTTAACTCTAAATTTATATTTCTTCAACACTTCATCTGCATGCTTCTTTCCTTTCTCTAGTTCCCCTATTGTCTCTTCCACCTCTTGACACTGAGTGATCAAGTATGTGTACCTATCCATGAGGGCGACATCAAACTGGGTCAAAGGTCCTAAGTGTTGAGCCTCGTATGCATCCCATTGATTTAAAACTTGTTGTTGCTCCATTATCCCAGTACTAGTCAGTCTTAATCCAAAGGCTCCAAGCATACTCTTTACAAAATTCTCATATGACAAAATTTCCCTGAGAAGGGGGACTCGAATCTTTGCCATATCCTTCATGTACTGCTGAAGCATTTCAATCTTCAACTCCAAAATTTATACATAGGACTGTAAGTTTTCATAACTATCACCTCCTAAGAGGTCCTCCTCCATTACTATCTCCACTGTTAACCGTAATACTTTATTCAAAATTTGGAACTGCTTATTGAAAATACTTAGCTTCCAATCCCATTACGTAGCACAAGAAGCTAATGATTGACCTTCTTGTACTGCCCTCTGGTATATCTTCATTGTATCCTATAGAAATAGTCTAATCTTAGCTTCATTTATTTGGGTCTATGACCTGGTTGGAGTAGCCACTCGTCTCACCTCCACTAGTGCCTTCACTTCTCCCTCTGGCAGTGATGAGGTTGAAGGTAGGTCATCAGCTCTACAAGAGTCTAGAGGTTTACTCATTTCAACAAATACCTCCTTGGATTGTCCCACTTGTGCTTTGAGATCTAGATTCGAAGTATGCTCCATCTCTACATGCCCTCTAACGATACTCATGGCTAGCTCCAAAGTATCTAGCTCTCCCTACTTGGTTTATTTACCCAAATTTATCTAGGATATTCGATACTTGGGAGAAGTTTTTCCCTCATCTTGGAATGGAACTTCCACATGTGCAATCACTTCACCAGAACCAGTTTTTGATAAATGATGAACGATTTTTAGCTTCTTAGCCTTTGGTGGCTCCTCGGTGATTACTTGTTGTAAAGTAACCTTGGGAAGCTCCACTTTTCTCTTTTACCTCTCAAAGGTAAACTCAAGCCATTGTGGTATATCTTCATCCTTGTCACCTTGATGTGACACTATATTTATAGTTACAATGTGGAAGTCTGCCTCGTCCTCTACTTCATCTCTTTCCTTTGCCTCTTTTTGCTCGAGATCTTGAGGTGAGGTAACTTGGCAGGCTAGATTGGTTTGGAGAGCCTATTTCTTATGTAACTCTCCTAGTTTTCCACTGACATCTTCATTAAATTCCATCTCTTCCTCACCTACATCTGTTTCACCTTGCCCGACCGCTATATCCTTGAGGAGGTCCTCTTGATCTTAAGGGGTTAGAACTAGTCTTTCATTCAATAGGTCTTATGCATCATCCCCTTGTTTCTCGCCTTCTAGGGTCTGATGTTGCTCAAGATCCTCTTCTGCCTTATTTGAATCAGACTCGATGTTACTAATTTTTACTTCTTTAGTGTAGACCTGAAGCCTTGCACTCCAGGCTGCCCTACGAGTATATCAACTGGTGGTGGTACAGGGGCGTTGGTGTCTGGGTCTTGTGTGGCAACTACTGAGGCAGGTATATCTTCTATAATCTCTATTTCTTCTTCCTACTCTTGGCAAGTGGTACCGCTCCCAATCCATCAGTCACTCCTAGGTCCACTACCTTCTTTAACAATTCAAACTCCCTTATCTTTTCTTGGAGTTTATTCATTAAGTCCTCAGTACTTCCTTGAGGTTTATCCCCCTCATCCGGATCTATGGACGTATTTTTACTTGAGGCTTAACCTTGTCTTCCAAGCATACTCCTTATGGCCCCTTAATTGAGGTGCCCTTGAAGTGGACTCCTTCTATTTCATCTTTGACGCACTGGGCGTTACCCTCTTGCTTAACCATTTATTGATCCTATTGATGACCACTTGAGAAATTTTTTCAATATTTAGGTCTTCATTCACCGACCACTTCATTGGAGAGAGAGGTTTCTTATCAATTTATAGCCCTTTGTATGCAACATTGAGTAAGTCTCCATCATCTCTGAGTTCTTTGGGGGGATTGGTTTCATTTCCAAAATCTCTGATCTGTGGCACGGACAACCGACTATAACTCTTTTCTCTAACTTCAAAACTATCTTGAAGGTTAGCCCAAAAATCCTCCAGTCTTGGCTTGTGTCCCTCATATGCTTTAGGCATAGCTTGTTTGAGTTTCTCATAGGGGTCATAGAAGTCCCTAGCATAATCATATTCCTTCAGGTTCAAATCCTAAAGCTCTAGCTCTGCTAATTTTGCAACCTATATTTTTTAGCATGAAAAATATTGAATTGATAATGAGAAATCAATACATGTTTTGTGTTTTGAAGACAAAAGAGACTGGAGGCCCAAAAGTTGCCTTACATACTCTAGCAAAATTACTCTATCATTGTAGTATCGGGGCAGCAGTATTGGGTTCCCTGTGAATCAGCTAACCCTGATGTATGTTGAGCGTGGGTTTTGGATGAACCAACATGCCCACTCTCGGATAATAGCCATGGCCTTTGAGCTAATCTGGTATCCTACATCCCCTATTAATTTGATTATTACTGGGAAAATGAAGGCATCATTAATTCTCTTGAAATGAGCCTTTGCATTGGCTAGAGTGAGTTGGGAATAATATGCCCATACCTTCTTCTATCCTTCCTCCTCTCCCAATTGACCTTCTACCTATAGCCCTGGGAACTTTCTAGTTCTAGCAGCTACCCAGATGACATAAGATGTGAAAAAGAACTTTTGGGTCTGGTGAACTTCTTTCATTTGTTTGCAAATATTGTCAGAGAGGATCTGCGGACAATCAAAATATTATTTCCCTATTAAGATAGTGGTCATAAACTAGAACATCCATGGATGGAAATGTTTACAATCTGGCTTGCTAGAGGCCCTGTTGAGCATAATGATTAAATCTCTCTAGGGCTCTTTAAAATCTACCCTCAAGATCTTTGTTTCCTTGAGACGTATTTTTCTTTCTTCTTCCAACCAAATTTTATTCATGTGGCTTTTATTTGATGCAACTTTGTCACTCCATGCCTTTAAGGCCTCTTATTTGGTTAAAAGGAATATCTCTTCTCTATTTGGGATGTCGAAAACAAACCCCAACATATTAGGAGACAAGTCTATAACCATTTTCCCTTGTGCATCTGTGCACTTTCTAGTATCTAGGTTATAAATAGGGCAATTGTCATTATAAACTCAGGTGCTTGTACTGATTGCAGACAGGTAGTTGCTCCCACTAGGCCTGATATTTTGATTCTCTAGTGGAGGGCCTCTAAACTAGGTTTGTCTAACTGAGTCCTGATATCCTCAATTTCTATATGGCCAATTTTTGTATCTATGACCCACCTGATTTGATCATCCAGCTTCGAAGTGTAGACCTATCCCCGATAATGATACTTCATGGTGGCTACAGTCTATCAATTTCTTTGCCTCTTTTGCTAGAGGATGAGTCCATCTAACCACTCAAATATGCTAGAAGAAAACAAATTTTCAGTCCTTGATTATAATCATTAAAGATTATTTGCTTCGGGACTTCGGGGTTCCAGGTTAGGTATGCATAAGGTACTCTGGAACTCTAGGGTTTCGGGTTGGGTAAACTAAGCTCATCTCAGGATCCCGAGGTCTTGAGCCAAACAAGATTTAGTGAAAGATCAGCCTCGAAACTCTGGGATTCTGGGCTAGGTGAAGCCTACTACCTGGAACTCTGAGGGTCCGGGGCTCCAAGCTTGGTGAAGCCAACTACCCGGAACTCTGGGGTTCTGGGATAGGGATAACTAGGGCACACAGTCAAAAAAAGAGGACAAAAGAAATAAAAAACAAACAAACTCAACAAAAAAACAACGATGAAAGAAGATCTAATGTACAAACCACCAAAATGGGCAAAAAATCACCAACTCGGTGAATCAAAATGCCTGAAAAATGCCAAGGAAATCTTGAAATTCTAGAGGTTTGCGGCTTGGAAGCAAAGGAGAAGGAGATTTGAATGCACAAATGAATTTTAAAAGTTCATCATTCCTATTTATACGCCTTCCCAATCCTGTCCGTACAAAGGCTTTAAACACAACCTCGGGACTCTAGGGTCCCAAGGTTCCGAGCTTGACACAAGAAAGGAAACACCCTACCTTGAAACTCTGAGAGTCCGGGGTTCCGAAGAAAATAAAAAAAGGTTCCACCTTAGGAATCCGGGACTCCAGAGTTCTGAGGTAGAAGACACAGAACCTCGGGACTCCAGGACTCTACAGTTCCAAGGCAAAAGACACAAAACCAAAGAAACCAAGGGAACAACCTCGGGACTCTGAGGATCTGGTGTTCCAGGGCTGGTAAAAAGAAAAGAACAAAGAAAAGGGACCTCGGGACTTCAGGGTTCTGGGGAAGACGCCAACCTCAAGACTCTGGGACTTTGGAGTTTCAAGGCAAAAGAACAAAAATGGACTTCTGGACTCTGGAGTTTCGAGGTGAAAGAATAGAAACAATGAAGGAAGACGCCAACCTCGGGACTCCAGGACTCCGGAGTTCCGAGGAAAAAGAATAAAAATGGACTTTGGGACTCCAGGGTTCTGAGGTCCAAAACAAAAAAGAAAAGACAAGACAAAAAAATAGGGGACCCAATTTTTCACGCAAGGAGACTAATGGGGGAATAGATATGCAAAGCATAACAAATGGCGACTATCTGGGAAAAATGACTATAGGCAATTTAGAACTTCATAATCTCTAATTAATCTGACGCCTAAGGCTATTATCATTCAAAAGGATATATAAGAGAAAAAGATGAGTGAACCAATGAACAAACAACCAAGTTGAGAACTGGACATGATTAACTCTTAAGTGTGTGCACATGATTTATTACTCCATCATTTCAATAATGCAGATAATCAGAGGAATCTGGGCACAAGCTACATAGATGAAGTCATCAATTGTGTTTCATGCAAGGTCATCTTGGGCATATCTCTGCTCCCAGTCAGGCATCTATAGCCCCGACAAGGATACCTCTGATTCCCGTCAAACAGTGCTCCACTACCAGTCAGGCGTCCATAGCCCCGATGGAGGTTACTTGAAACACCCATTTTAGTTTCTTAAGAGGATCATTTATTTTCTCTCTCTCTTTTTTTTTTGAAAACATTATAGAATATAGAATGAATTATTTCTTCAATAACCTTTTAAGAAAATTTTGAACATTGAAGTTCGATTACTAGGTTGGGATCCACAGTGGATAACGTGAAACGTCCTGACCTCGGACTTTTCACTTGAAAACTAGTTTATTTGATATCTTACAAAACTTTCTGATGTATCTTAATATGACGTTAGTGCTGAGTTTATCAAGCTATTCTTTTCTATTTGAAAGTCAAAAACTCAAATCATATTTAAACGATTATATACCACTTTGAACGAGTATAGGCAAAAGTTTTAAAATTAACCAAATGACAATGTAGTCATAAATAGCAGAGAGTCGAAGTCTCTTAGAATTTGGAAACATGTTATGCAAAGGATACCTTCCATTTAGAATCTTTGAGAACAAAATATGTATATCCTGACCCAACAAACAAATAAAACAATCAAACAAAAAAACAAGTGAAACAAATAAAACAAAAGGGAAACAAATATGCAGCAAAATGAAAACACAACAAACAAACAAAAACCCAAAGAAACAACGAAGCAAAATGAAAGAAAAAACTAATCTACTATATATAGCAGGTCAAGCTCCACTAAGGATTAATTGAAGTAATGTTTGAGGAACTGACCATTGATGGGCAATGGTACAAGTTCTCCAGTCAAAGAGCTTAACCTAAAGGTGTTTTCGCCTAAAATTTTGGCTATTTGGTAAGGACCTAACCACAACCTTTCAAACTTGTGGTGATCACCTTTCTTCTCCTTGGCCTTCTCCCATAATAGGACTAGGTCAGAGATCTAAAAATCTTTCACCTTACCCCTTTTATCAAACCATCACTTAACAATGGTCTAGTGCTTGGCAAAGTGTTGTAGAGTATTAATCCTTTTTTCATCGTCTTAATAAATTTAAGAGGCAAACCTCTACCTGATCCTCAATGTCAAGTTATTTCATTAATTGGAGGACCGGTATTTGTAAGTTGATTGGCAAGACAGGGGTCTGACCATAGACAAGGTAATATGGAGAAGTTCCCAAGGCGGCTTTTACTGTGGTTTGATAATCCCATAAGGCGTATCTCAATTGATTATGCCAATCCCTGGGGTTTCTCTCAAGTAGCTTCTTAATGACATCTAGGATGTTCTTGTTCATAGATTTAGCTACTCCATTACCTTGTGGGTAGTAGTTGGATGAAAATTTCAATATCACTTTATATTCATATGACCATTGCATCAACTGTGTAGAAGTAAGAGAAGGGCCATTGTCACATACCAGAGCGAACGGAATACCAAAGCTGGTGACGATGTGCTCTTCAATAAATTTCAAGACTACCTCAATAGTAGCACATGCAATGGCTTCTGTCCACTGGGTGCAAAAACCTGTCGTAGTAAGAATAAACTTATGTCCTACAGATGAGTTAAGATTATTAACACCTATGAAATCCAGTGCCCATTGGGTGAAAGGTCTTACCTCAAACACTGGTTGGAGAGGCATGGGGAGATTTCTTTCTTCTGGAGGCTGCAGTTTGGCATGTATGATAGTGATGAACATGCTCATGATTATCCTTAAATATTCTAGGCCAGTAATATCTAGCCTTCAAGATTTGATGTGCAGTGGCATCCACTGACCCATGACTTGTACCATATTTCCTATGAAATTCCTCAATCATATTACGAGCTTCTTGATGATCAAGACACCAAAGGTAAATACCTTCATAATTCTTTCTTTAAAGTGTCAAATCCTTGATCATATAATTGGTACTTTTGAGCCTTAATGCTCATCTTTGCATGGTTGTCAACCCCTCAGGACACCTATTATTCAGCAATATAAATACCAAATCCATGTACTAGGGGTCCTGAGTGAATGACTCCAACGTATACTATTGGCACTGGATTTGAGGGATGTCAGTCGCCATGGCCTGAGACAATCCTTGGCCTTGGACCAACTTCATTGGATGCATCTCTAGATCAAATTTTTGCAATATTCCTATCCATTTCCCTCAACGTTCTCCCAGCTCAAACTACATGAGTAGTGACTTTACCGCTTGATCAAGGACCATCGCATAAATTTTACTCCTCAGGATATAATGCCTGAATTTATTGACTGCTCTCACCAACACAAAAGATTGTTTTTCAAGGGAAAAATATCTAACCTCAACACTTTTGAAAGGAAAGCTCATAAATGCAATGGGTTTCTCATTCCCTACTTGCATCTGCATCAAAATAGCTACTCCTGAGTGTAGTGAAGCAAAAGAATATATATAAAATGACAGACTATAGTCAGGGCTAGTTAACACAAGAGCTTTGGTGATGGATTTCTTGATTTGGGCGAAAGCCTCTTTTGCTTTAGTTGTCCATTCGACCTTAGCATCCTTTTTCATCATTTCATTCAATGGATTGACTATCTTTGCAAACCCAATAATAAACTTTCTGAAAAAATTGATCTTCCCAAAGAAAGATCTCATCTCCTTTTTACTGCCGAGCATTTTTAACTTCAATAACGCTTCTACCCAATCTGGGTCTATAGATATCCCCCTCTCAGAGATTATGTGACCAAGTAGCTTTCCTTCAGCCACTCCAAATACACATTTCTTGGGGTTAAGGGAAATCCCATATCTCCGACATCTTTCCAATACCTTTTGGAGGTGGTTTGGGTGGTCTTCTCTGACCTTGGAAAACATCGTCAAGTCATCCATATAGATAATAATGCATTTTCCAATCAATTTCTTATAAGTTGTATCCATCACTCGTTGGAAGGTCACCCCAGCATTAATCAACCCAAATGGCATTCTTTTGTATGCATACATTCCCCACTTTGTCGTAAATGTTGTCTTCATACGATCCTCATAGTTTACTAATACTTGGTTATATCCAGAATGACCATCTAGGAACGACATCATTTACGAACCATTTACTATTTGTAGTACTTATCCAAATAAGGAAGCAGGTAGTTATCTTTTGCGGAGGCTTTGTTGAGATTGTGAAAGTCCACACAAAGTCATATTTATCCATTCTTTTTTTGTACTGGTACTAAATTAGCAACCCAAGTAGAATGTCGTATTGGAAAAATAATCTTGGCAGAGAGCAACTTTTGTACTTCCTTGAAAATCAAGGGTTCTATTAGTGAATTAACCAACAGTTGCTTTTGCCGAAATGACTTTATGTTAGGTTTTAGGGGGATCACATGGGTGATGATCATTGTATTGAATGTCTTTAAATATTTATACCCCCATGCTATTACATCAATGAACTCTTTCAAGATTTGTATAAGTTTTTCTCTTTCATTTTGAGTGCAAATCTTCCCACTATAGACAATCCTCTCTTGTCCTCCTGGACCAATATTATGGGGCTCATACTTTATAGCATCTGAATCCATTGTTAATCTCTCCTTTACTCTAGGGTTAGAATAAAAAAGTCTCTCTAAGGTGACCATCCCTTTAGGAATAATGTTAGTTGGTAAATCCAAAATATCAGCATTACTTTCGATGCTAAGATCATCCGATTTATCTTCCTCATCAATAATTTGCTCTTCAAAAGCCCCTGAATTGGCAAGAAAGGCTAGAATGTGGGCATCATCCTGGAAAACTTGAAAGTGTTTGATATTATTAGGTACAATAGGTATGGAGATTAATTCTATGGAAAACTTCTTCAAAGGGGATTGGCTTACTGGTTCTAATGTACTGGCAGCTACGACCAATGTATCAAGTATTCATTTTACTTTCCTGGGTATCAACTGAATGTTGAAAGCATCAAAATCCTCAATTAAATCCCACACTCTATTCCTATACGCTACTAACCTTTTATCATGGCACGCATATTGTCTTCGCACTTATTTAACCACCAGCTCAGAATCTCCTTGCACCTTCAAACACTTTTCCCCCTTCTTATGAGAAAAAGGTAATCCTCTAACTAAGGCCTCATACTTTGTCATGTTATTAATACAAGGGAATTGGAGTCAGTAAGAAGCTAAAAGGGTTTTCCCTTTTGGGTTCGTTAACTCTACGCTTGCTCCACTGCCTTGCTTAGATCTTGACCCATCAAACTTTAAAAACCATATTTCATCTTTTGGTCTCTTTACATTTTTCACCTTAGGGTTAGTGATTAGATTAGCTTCCGGAGATGATGAGGTCTTGTAAAAATTGAGATTGTTCAATTTTGGGTTGCATGAACACTTCAGTAGTATTAAGAACAATCTATTCTGATTGAGGTTGAAGTTGAGGTTGTGTTTCTTCTTTCTCTTGCTCAAGAGGAATATCTTCCTTCTCATTTTTGATAATCTCAACTACAAGAATCTCTTGGTTGTATTCTTTAGGTTGGGTAGTCTTAATTATAGAATCTATTGTTTGGGGCTCTGATCCTTCACAACTTAGACTTTGAACTTCTTCCATATTGATGGTATGATCATCTTCTTCATATGGAACTGGACTCATCAATTTTGTAATCTCATTCTGACATGGGATACATGACATCTCTTAGTGCTCCTCATGATGTATCTGACACCATTTTGGAAGCAACAAATCTTGTATCTTCATAGTGTCCCCCAACCAACACATTCCTTATTGTACTTCTGTAGCGAAACCTTTGACTCGCCTTCTATATGTGGTCATATCTGCTTGAAATAACTAGAGAGGAGCCGGTGTGAAGAAAGTGAGAATCTCATTGACCCTGTAAACTCCTGGACTCACTTCAGAAAATGCCACCTCATTGGGAGCACAATAATCCATTACCAACTTCTTCAACTTAGGTTCACTATCGATTTGAATCTGGTTGCTTACCCCCTTCCATGGAAGCCACAGGTATGTAAAACAAGTCGAGAAATATCCTCCCAAAGTCTTTGACCAATCCCTACTAAGGAGAATCCCATTTACTTCCAGAATATCCACTACTTGAATGTCAATAGAATGAGATATTCGGGGATCAACACCTAATTGGATGTATACATCTTTCAATTATCCGATTACGTTAACCTCAATTTTGTCTAGTTTTACCACCTTACTATTTTCACGTACTAGTTTAAGTCCGAGCTTCTGACATATAGAGTAGGGCGTTACATTTCTTGAAGCCCCTCAATCTACCAAATAGTTGTGTAAATTATTTCCACATACCCTCAAACTCAATAAAAATGGTGGATTTTCTATTGCATCATGGTTGACGTTAGTGTTGACATCATTAAGGTCTTCCATCTTAACCTCATTGCTTTGTGACTCTAAAAATTCCAACTTTCTAAGGAGAGCCCTCTTCTGTTTAGGGCAATATCTTAGTACTTCTATCAGGGACATAGTGGTGGTAGTCCTCTCCATCTCCTTAGTAATGTCAAATGATCCTTTTAGAACATAATCTTGCCCTTGAGCTTGTCTAGGACGTGCTCCTTGAAAAGCATGAGGAGGGTGAGGATTGTTGCTTGCATTCACATTAGGAGGTAAAAAGCCACCCGTCAGGGGAGGTGGCTCCATTAATGGAGCTTTGCCTTGACTCCTAAGATTGTAGTTGTTTCTGGTCTAAAAGGCCTGAGCATTGTAGACACATGGTTCACCTTCAACTTCAGCCTGAAATTCTTTGCACAAGAAGGTATCGACTAGCATGGCAGTATTAACCTTATCGGGTTCATCATTGGAACAATCTTTTGGCTGAGAGTCTGCTTGAGCAATTCTTATGATCTTCTCAAGCTGAGCACAATTAACCTCAGAATGTGCAGCTATTTCATGCAACCTGCACCAATTTGTTAAAAAATTCATATCTGCAAGGTTAACACTTTGTGTGTGGTTTGGGTTATCTCGTGCGTCAGGGTGATCATGGTTCACCCCTCCATTATTCGGACCTGTATTCCACTATCTATTATAAGGTTTTTTGTTATACCTTTGATTTGGGTTCTAGTTATTGTAGTTCTGTTGATTATTATATGGTTGGGATTGATTATACCCTCTTGGAGGATTCACTTTTAGCTGGATCAAGTCTAAAGTAACCCATGAGATCATTTTCTTTAAGGCTTCTACTTCAGCAGATATATGAGATCATTGATTCTCAAGCACCATTGTTGGAGGTTGGTTTTCTAAGTTAGTACTACCAAATTGTTGACTTCCCCCTTGTGCTTGATGAGCATATTGCATTTAAGTGGGGGTGGTATTGGTATTATTTTTCCAAGTCAAAGCTTGGGCAGCAAACTGTTGATTCGCCTGAGGTTGGGGTGCATAAATTGGCACAAGGTTCATTGTTGGGGAATCTACAGGTAGAGGAGAGGGTACGCCTAGAATTTGATTGTATTTTCCTTGATTCACCCCTATATCTAGATTATATTTGATCCCTCCTGGGGTTTGATTCAACTCATGGTTCATACTAGTTGCTAGTGTGAAGACTTTTGCCAAGGTGTCCCTTTGATCTTAAGGAACACTCTTCTTAATAAACATAGCAGTCCAAGGGTCGATAGCTCTTAGATATGAGTCAATGGCTACATTAGGCACTACCTAGTAAGGAGCTTGTAGCCTCTTTAATGCCCTTTGGAAGCTAGTATTAAAAGTTGTTAATGGCTCATTTGGTGATTTCTCAAGAGAAGCGAACTAGTGGTATAGTGTTCCAAGGTCTACGTACACTCGGAAGTGATCAATGAAAGCCTTCTCCAAGATGTCCCAACCTATGATAGAGTTTTCAAGTAAGGTTAGGTACCAATTGTATTCATTCTCCCCAAGTGAATATGGGAAAAGTATACATACTGCATCTTGGTGTTCAATATGATTATGAACGACCACATCTTTGAATGCTTCAATATGTTCATCAGCCGTTCGTCCCCCTAAATAGTAAAATTTGCTGCAAAATTTATCTGGGTTTCTAGGTAGGTCATGTATACTGCCTAGTATGGTTCCTAGTGGTGTGGTGTCTTGGTTAAAGTAGGAAATTGAAGGTGTTAATGGTGGATGTTGAGTCACAAAAGGTGCAGCGATAGGCTGAGGACTAGGAATTAGTTGATCTTCTACATTGAGTATGGATGACTGTACTGGTGAGGCTATTGAGGGTTGTTTCTTAGCTTTGTTCCTCTTTCTCCTAGTGGAAGCTCCTAACTCTACTAAGTCGGATGGTGAAGAACCACTCCTAAGGACTCGGTGGAATCTCTCGGGAGAGAAAGATGATATACAATCTACCTTAGTACCTCAATTCTCTAGTTGAGGAGGTGGTTGTGGATTTTCTTGTAGGTTCACCTGAGGATTAATTTGTCTTTGTGCCTCTACTTCTATACGTATAGACTTTTGTCTCTCATTGTCCAAGACTTGTCATGCTCATAACCAATTCTTATAATCTCTTGTACTGTCCCAAGAAAAGTTGTATAGTTGGGTAAGAATGTCATCTTGCTCATTGTTGAGGTTAGGTTGGGTAAAGGGCATCAATCTGTCTCTTGGAAGTACCATATGTGGTTAAAAAATGAGGGGACTAGTTAAGGCCCTCCTTCTAGCGCCAGTTTTGGTTGATGACTATTTTTGACACACTCGCCTGTTGGATATCCTTGGCATATGGTGAACCGGTATGTTAATATGATGATAATATATGTTGTCATTGATATCAATAAGTGTAAGTGAACCAGTATGCAGATTGAAGAAGTTGGTGAACTGGTATGAAGAGGCATGAGGACTTTTAGTGAACCAGTGTCGGGGTTTCACTAAGTGTGATTACCAGTTGGTAGTCTCAGCTCTATGGTTATCGGTTTGGTGATCTAGCTTGTGCGATGAACCGATGATACTCTATGATGAGTTAGCTAAAAGATGTGAATGAAATCAAGGTGCCACATCATCTTTGTGCACGTGAAGGATTGAGGCATAAGAAGATCGACCGCGTTTGAAGTCTACCTCGAGAATGATCATTCTTCTTAGTGGCATAAGAAGAAAGCATGATGGGTTACTAATTCCCATGAGTGGTGATGAATGAATTATGCATATTGTCTTGTGATCTGTTTGAAATTGTAATTCTCTATGCAATATGTTTGGACGGTCAGGATTGGACCCCCTGTATTGTAAACCTAAGATGTTTAGGGTTTAGGGTTTATGTTACTGACCTATCTGTTACCTATAAGGTTGATGATGTTTGTATTGAAAAGTTGTTGGCAAATATTGTGTGTGTGTATCTGAGTGAAGAGATACTTGATACTTGCTAGACCAGTAAGAGGGAAACTACAAAGTATGATTGCAGAATAGAGGATATGAAAAGGATCTAACTTTGCATGTAGTGCTATTAACAGATCAAAATTTTTTACCTGTTGTCTTCTAATCATTTCAACAGTTTGAAAATCCCTTTATCAGGTAGCTTTAACAAGCTTATTGTAAAACATGTAACTAGGTGACTCTAGATCATTAAGTTCTTTAAATCCTCTAGCAAGGTAACCTTTAACAGGGTATATAGCCATCCCTTAACCAGGTGATCTCTAACAGGATTGGTTCCTAACAAAACCTTATTGTAAAGTCTTTAACCAGACTAGGCTCCTAACAAGGTGAGCTTCAAAAGAGTTCAAAACAAGCTTGTGGGTATTCATCCCCACCATGGTTTTTCCCATTTGGGTTTCCACGTGAAAAAATTGTGTGTTATTTGTTATGCATTTTCATGTGATGCTTGTGAATTATTTGATTGAAAGATTATGCATGTAGAGTCAATATGTTATGGTACTACTAGCATATCACATATATATGTTTATGGGTGAAGTTGATATTGTCTAATGATAGTATTTGAATTATTCAGTCTTATCAGATTATGGTGTCCGGTGTCTTACTAAATTTGACTAGTATTGTCATGGTTAAGTTCAGTAATGGTGATAAACAATTGGTTTTGCTTTAGCTAGATAAGCTGTTAAGTGAGTTTTTATCTAACTAATTCACCCCCCCCCCCCTCTCAGTACCAGTTGGGGTATCTGTTGTTCATCATTATTCATCAATTGGTATCAGAGCAACTCTAGGTCCTCAGTGATATAAGCTTAACCACTTGAGGTAAAAGATCATATTGTAATGATGAAGAGGGAAGGTCCTAAGTTCAATAGAGATAACTTTAAGATATGGAAGGACACAATGAAGATTTACATCAAGAGTATGGGTGCTCAACACTGGAGCTATGTTGAGAATGTCTTTGTAACTCCCACTGGTACTCTGACTAATGATCAAAAGAGAGAAATCTAGGAAAATGGGCAAGTCATGGAAGCCCTTATCAGCAGCCTATCAGATATTGAATTTATTGATGTTCAAGACAAGGACACACCTAAGGAAGTATGGGATGCACTAGAAAACATCTATGGTGGTGATGAGCATGTAAAGCAAGCTAAGGAAGAAAGCATTAGAGGTAAATTTGAGGATATGAGGATGGTTAAAGGTGAAACCATTCAGTAGTATGGCATTAGGATTAAAACTATGGTTGGAGATATCAAAAGCATCAATGGAACTATTGATGATACCAGTATTGTTAGTAAAGTCCTTAGATCATTATTACCAATCTATGCAATCAGAGTTGCTGCTATCTAGGAGCTAAGGTCAATTGATAAGACAAAGGTATCCCTAGATTCTATTATTGTAAAATTAACTGCATATGAGTTGAATAGCTATGATGGTAGTGTTCAGAAGACTAAGTCGGCCTTTAAAGCATCTACTGTACCATCTAGAAAAGGAAAAGAAACTAGTACTAGTTATGATTCCAGAAAATGCAAAGATATGGATGATGAAGAGATTCTGATGGAGTTTGAAGCTCTTCTTGCTAAAAGACTTCCGAAGGGAACTAGGAAGTATAGAGGTAAACTCCCTTTGAAATTCTTTTCCTGCAACAAGATAGGACATATAGCTATTAATTGCCCTAACAATGACAATAAGGATAAACCAGAGAGGTTCAAAAAATATAAAGGAGGAAATAAAAGAAATTGTCTAGTTGTTGTGGATGAAGGTGTCACTGATGAAGAATCAGAGGATGAAGAAAATGAAGACATAGTGTTTGTAGTAGTAAAGGAAGAAGTATCCAACAAGAAATCTCTTGTCTCTCACATTGACAACTCCAATGAGTGGATAATTGGTAGTGGTTGTTCTCACCATATGACTAGCGATTGGAGAAAGTTTATCTCTTTGGAGGAATATGATGGAGGTATTGTCAGATTTGGCAATGATACACCTTTCTTGGTAAAAGGTAAAGGATCCATCTCACTAAATGGAAAGAGAAGTGCAGATGATGTCTACTAGGTAGAAGGCCTTAAGCACAACCTTTTGAATGTTGCTCAGTTGAATGACAAAGGACTAGTTCTAGAATTCAAAGGTAGAGTCTATAGTATAATTGGGAAGAGTGGTGAACTTATTGCCACCAGTAAGCAGACTAGAGGTAACCTATTTTAGTTGAATTCCAAGATAAGTCGATGTCTAATGGCTAAATTTGATGACAGTTGGATATGGCACAGGAGATGTTGTCATATGAACTTTGATAATACTGTTAAAGCTAGTAAGATCAAGGTGGTAAGAGGATTACCATTGTTGGACAAACCTAAGAATTCTTTGTGCAGAGAATATCAACTGGGGAAGATGTCTTCCTCAACTTTTAAAGGTAAGTCTTTCTCAGTAGAACATTTACTTGACCTTGTGCACACTGATTTATGTGGTCCTATGAAAACTACAAGTATTCAGGGAGATAGGTATTTTATGATTCTTACTGATGACTACTCAAGAATGATGTAGGTCACATTCTTGAAAGATAAATCTGAAGCATTTGGAAAGCTCAAAGCTTTCAGAGCATTAGTAGAGAAAGAAAGTGGCAAAAGGATAAAGTGCTCAAGAAATAATCAAGGTGGAGAATTCACTTCTGATGAATTCAATAAGTACTATGAAGATAATGGTATTAAGAGACAGCTATCTACCCCAAGGACACCACAATAGAATGGCATCGCAGAAACAAATAACAGGACTGTAGTTGAAGTGTCTAGAACAATGCTAATCCAAGGGAAGGTTGCTCACACTTTTTGGAGAGAAGCAGTGACCACTGTAGTCTACACTATGAACCAGGTACTCATCAAGAAAGAAAAAAATAAAACTCTTTATGAGTATTGGATAGGGAAAACTCCCACTGTAAGTTATTTTAAAGTGTTTGGTAGTAAGTGTTATATCAAGAGAGGTGATAATTTGAGCAAATTTGATGCAAAATGTGATGAAGGAATATTTTTGGGATATTCCACTAAGAGAAAATCTCTCAAGTGCTACAACAAAAGAACACAAAAGATTGTCAAAAGTATCAATGTTAGGGTTGATGAACCCCCTAAGGAGCCTGAGGTAACATGCAGTGAAGAAGTAGAAGATGAACTGGGTATAGCTTTCTGGGAACCAGTTAAGAAAGAAACTTGTAAAGATCTTAGTGTTCCTACAGAAGATGTAGTAAGAGAAGAAGAAGAGGTTAGTGAAGAAAAAGAAGAAAAGCTAGCAGATCAGGCTAGAGTCATTCCCAAGTATGTGAAGTTGCATCATGATCCAAAGAAAATCATAGGAGATAAAGATGCAGGTATACTCACTAGAAGAAGAATGAAGGAAAACTCTTGCATGATTTTTGAATTTGAACCCAAGACTTCTTAAGAAGCTCTTACAAATGAAGACTAGATTAAAGCAATGAAAGAGGAGCTAGATCAGATAAAAAAGAATGCAACATGGTCTTTTGAACATAAAAATGTCATAGGTACCAAATGGGTGTTCAATAATAAGTTGAATGAAGAAGGCACAGTTGTCAAAAATAAGGCCAAGCTTGTATGCAAGGGATATGCTTAGGAGGAGAGAGAAGACTATGCAGAAACCTTTGCTCTTGTGGCTAGGCTAGAAGGTGTTTGAATTCTACTTGCATTTGCAGCATTTAAGGGATTTAAGGTTTATCAAATGGATGTGAAGTCTTCTTTTCTGAATGGAATCCTAGAAGAGGAAGTGTATATAGAGCAACCAGAAGGGTTTGCCTTATCAGAAGATAGTGACATGGTGTGTAGATTACACAAAGCCCTATATGGACTGAAACAAGCACCTAGGGCATGGTATGAAAGACTGCACTCTCATCTTGTGAAGATTAGATTTCAAAGAACAAGCAAAAATAGCAACATCTACTTGAAATCAGAAGGTGATCAGATTCTGATTTGTGAAGTGTTTGTGGATGATATAATCTTTGGAGGAGATGATAAAATGAGTCATGTGTTTGCGGATGAAATGAAGAAAGCATTTGAGATGTCTTTAAGAGGAGAGATAAAATTCTTCATTGGTTTATAGATTCAACAAATGAAAGAGGGTATCTTTATTACCTATTCCAAGTATGTCAAAGAGGTATTGAAGACTTTTGGCATGAAGGAAAGCAAACCGATTAGTACACCGATGGTAACTAGTTGTAAACTGACTAAAGAAGATGATTCAACACTAGTGAATGAAAAGGAGTATCAGCCAATGATTGATACACTGCACTATGTGGTGCACAATAGACCATATATTGCTCATGCAGTAGGCATAGTAGCTCTTTTTCAGAAATGTCCAAGAGAATCCCATATGGTAGCTGTGAAAAGGATTCTTAGATATCTGAAAGGAACAGTTGATTATGGATTATGGTATCCATATAATGGTGACTATAATCTCAAGGTATATACCGATGTCGATTGGGCAGGTAATGTGGATGATCGAAAGAGCACAACTGGTGGAGCGTTCTTTCTTAGTGGAAGATTAGTATCATGGACAAGTAAGAAGAAGAGTTGTATTTCTCAATCTACAGTTGAAGCATAATATGTGGCAGCATTTATGAACTGCACTCAAGCAATTTGGATGAAGCATGTATTGGAAGGTTTCAAAGTACCTGTATCTGAATCGGTGAACATATTTTGTGATAACACAAGTGCAATAAACATTTCCAAGAATTCGGTATTGCATGCTAGAACTAAGCACATTGAGCTTAAATACCATTTCTTGAGAGAGAAAGTGTAGAACAAGGAGGTTGCACTGCAACATGTTTCTAGTAACGAGCAGCTAGCAAATATATTCACTAAGCCCTTACCAAAGACTACATTTACCTATTTGAGAGGTGAATTAGGGGTTCTTCCCCTTCATGAAGTCAACTAAGGTTGTGTGCTCCGCATCAGCCAAGTACTACAAATGAAAAATCCTTTAGGATTGATGTGTTGAAGTATGCTACTCCTTAGGGGGAGGAGCATAGTAGATTTTGGAAGCTTATGCCTCCACTTTGGCATTGTTGTCAAAGGGGGAGAAGATATGATAGATGTATGGGAGAAGATATCTGATAATGCAGATACACTAGTCTGTGAGGTTTTCAGTTGCAATTCTACACTGAGTATTTCCATCAATGCCAAAGGGGGAGATTGTTGGATATCCTTAGCATATGGTGAACTGATGTGTTGATGTGATGAAAATATATGTTATCATTGATGTCAATAAGTGTAAGTGAATCGGTATGCAGATTGAAGAAGTTGGTGAACTAGTATGAAGAGGCATGGGAAGATTCAGTGAGCCGGTGTCGGGGTTTCACTAAGTGTGATTACCGATTGGTAGTCTCAACTCTATGGTTATTGATTTGGTGATCTAGCTTGTGCGATGAACCGATGATACCTTGTGATGAGTTAGCTAAAAGATTTGAATGAAATCGAGGTGCCAACAACTTTGTGCGCGTGAAGGATTGAGGCATAAGAAGATCGACCGTGTTTGAAGTCTACCTCAGGAATGATCATTCTTCTTAGCGGCATAAGAAGAAATCATGATGGGTTACTAATTCCCATGAGTGGTGATGAATGAATGATGCAGATTGTCTTGTGATCTATTTGAAATTGCAATGCTCTATGCAATATGTCTGGATGGTTAGGATTGGACCTCCTATGTTGTAAACCTAAGTTGTTTAGGGTTTAGGGTTTATGTTACCGACCTATCTGTTACCTATAAGGTCGATGATGTTTGTATTAAAAATTTGTTGGCTAATGTTGTGTGTGTGTATCTGAGTGGAGAGATACTTGATACTTGCCAGACCAGTAAGAGGGAAACTGCAAAGTGTGATTACAGAATAGAGGATATGAAAAGGATCTGACTTTGCATGTAGTGCTATTAATAGATTAGAAGTTTTTACTTGTTGTCTTCTAATCATTTCAACAGTTGGAAAATCCCTTTACCAGGTAGCTTTAATAGGCTTATTGTAAAACCTGTAACCAGGTGACTCTAGATCATTGAGTTCTTTAAATCCTCTAGCAAGGTAGCCTTTAATAGGGTATATAGCCATCCCTTAACCGGGTGATCTCTAACAGGATCGGTTCAGAACAGAACCTTATTATAAAGTCTTTAACCGGACTAGGCTCCTAACAAGGCAAGCTTCAAAAGAGTTCAAAACAAGCTTGTGGATATTCATCCCCACCGTGGTTTTTCCCATTTGGGTTTCCATGTGAAAAATATGTGTGTTATGTGTTATGCATTTTTCATATGATGCTTGTGAATCATTTGGTTGAAAGATTATGCGTGTAGAGTCAATATGTTATGGTACTACCAACATATCACATGTATATGTTTATGGGTGAAGTTGATATTGTCTAATGATAGTATTTGAAGTATTCAGCCTTATCAGATTATGGTGTCTGGTGTCTTACTAAATTTGACTAGTATTGTCATGGTTAAGTTTAGTAATGGTGATAACCAGTTGGTTTTGCCTTAGCTAGATAAGTTGTTAAGTGAGTTTTTATCTGTACTAATTCACCCCCCCCCCTCTCAGTACCAGTTGGGGTATCTATTGTTCATCATTATTCATCACCGCCAATAATCAGGTAGCCAATGTGAACACTCACCACCTCTCCTGAAAAGCAATGAATTTGGGAAAACTCACTACCCCAAGGTCTCTATAGTCGGGTAACGATAGTGATGGCCAACCCAATGGTTGATGTGGATGTACCTATTAAGCGGCCTACTGGTTGAAACTAAATCTCTTTGGTTGTGAATGGTTGAATTTCCTTTTTTTTGTATTTTATTATTTAGGATTCTCTAGAAAATAAACTACAAAAGATAGGTCAAGGAAACGAGAAAATAACAATGAAACCTATACAATAACATCCTTCAAGAAATAAATCCACAACCTTATTATGGAAAATTGCTTTACCTCACATGTGTTGGGGCATATGGAAAGAGAGAAATGATAGAGTTTTCAGAGAAAAGACTACTAAGGCTAAAATTGTGTTTGAAACAATAAGAAGAAGTATAGTGGAGAATATGAATATAATAGGTTCTATTGATAAGCCTCAAGATAAGGATGATCAATTTATCTACAAAAAGTGGAGATTAAAGGGTCAAGAGAACTTTCAGATCAACCCTAGAGAGGGTGTGACATGGATCAATCTGCCCAAGGGATGGATGAAAATCAATTTTGATGGGGCCTCAAAGGGTAACCCGGGTGTCGCAGCATGTAGAGTGATCCTAAGGGATGAATGGGGAATATGCAAAATAATTTAAAGCATTCCCATAGGAAATTAGACTAATCATGTTGCCGAAGCCATGGCAGCTTACCATGGGATGATCCTTGCCAAGGAAGCTAAATGCACTAAAGTGTGGTGTCAAGGAGACTCTTTAAACATAATCAATTGTTTAAACATGAAATTCCTACCTTCTTGGTCTATTAGTAATGTTGGCATTATAGCAGACAATAAGAGATTGTTGGCATTTCAATTAGGATATTGAGAAGGTTGTTGATAATTATGGATATAATTGATTAAGGATGTTTACTGTCTTCACAATATTATTTTGTCATTGATGTCAAGAAATTGATTTTCTGATTTAGTATGATGTTGCCATATCTTAAGAAGTATGTTTTGAAGAGAATTAAGATGTCGATAAAAGACACAAAAAGAATATGATGAATAAGGGGAGGAATAAGTTATTCAATGGGCAACTATTACCGAGTTAGACAATGATGAGATCATGTTGTTTAGATTATTTTGATATCCTACATATTCTATTGTTTGTAAGGTTAATACTATACTATTTTACTGAGCAAGGAACCTAGTCGGTAAACCCTAAGGTTATCGCTATCGGTTAATGAAGGCGGAATGTCTACCGAGTGAAGTTTAGTATTTACCGAGTTGCAACCGAGTAATAACAGAATGCATTGGATGTATACATGCATTATTTAATGATGGAAGCTGATGAGTTGGTTATGATTAAATGATTGATACAACATGTATGAAGTTTGTTAAGGATCTATGGCAATGGAAGATCGACAGGAAGATCTACAGCTCAGATTGAACCGCAATACCCTAGCACAAGTTCCCAAAGAAGTATGCAAGTTCAAAGGCAAGGTAAAATGTTTTCCAATCAAAGGACACATTGAACCTAGTCAAGATTGAAGATTTGATGGCTATGATTGATCATGGGAAATGTGATCAAAGAGATTAAGCGGTTAGCAAATTGTTTATAAATAAAGAATTGTTGATAAATAATGTATGCGGGAAAGTGTAAGCACAGGGATGCTACATAGTGATTACTGAGGATAGAAGCTTGAAGACCTGTTTGAATAACAGAGTAAGGAGCCCATCAGAGGGACAAGATAAGTCCTATGACTAGATTGTATTGAGCAAATAAGAATCTGCTTTAGCATTTTAGATGCAAAGTTGCAGACATATTCATTACTATTATTTATTTGTAAGTGACAGAAAATCTCTTAACCAAGTGGACTTAACAGTCTTATTTGTAAATCCTCTAGCAAGGTGACATTCTGATTCAGTGTTTGAAAACCTTTAACAAGGTCACCTCTAACAAGGTGAAGATCCTAACAGATCTGAGGGAAATCCCTTAACCGGGTCACATCTAGCAATATGTTTGTAATCTTTAACAGGATTTGCTTTTAACCAAGCATACTTTAGAAGAGTATATTTCTTAGTGGGTCCAAAATCCCACAGTGGTTTTTCCCTATTTGGGTTTCCATGTTAAATCTGGTGTTATGAGTGTTGTTATGATTATGTGTTCTTAAGTTTACATGTTTTACAGTGTTGGTCACATATATCTGTTAAAGCTACCGAGGTTGAATTTGTTGAATATATTGAAGATTAAGTTTGTATGATTCACCCCCCCTCTCATCTTATTAACAATTAGCATTAGAGTTATCAATTGGTATTAGAGCTTTGGACTTTGGAAGAAAAGTTTAAAGGTACTTGAGGAAAAGATCCAAAGATGTATAAAAGGGATGCACCGAAGCTGAATAAGTCAAGTTTCTCTACATGGCAGAAAAGGATGAAGCTGCACCTATCAAGAATTGGAGAATATGTTGTATATTATCTGGAGAATGATTTCATTACACCTATCACATATCCATTGACGATGGAAGAGATAAAGGCAAAGCAAGAACATATTCAAGCAATGATTGAAATAACATCTACATTGATCGACTCAAAGTTTAGTGATCTACAAGGCTACAATGATGCCAAGGCAATGTGGGACAAGCTCATATCTATGTATGGTGGTGATGAACATGTTCAAAGAGCAAAAGTGGATAGTCTAAGATGACAACTTGAATCTATGAGAATGAATGAAGGTGAGAACATAACCCAGTATAGTACAAGGTTAAAGGAGATTGTCAATCAAATCAAAGGAGCGGGAGGAACCATGGAAGAGAAGGATGTCACAAGTAAGCTATTAAGAACCCTTCTAACTACTTATGCAATCCGAGTCTCTACAATCAATGAATTGAGGTTTGTACCCAATATGCCAATTTCTTTGGATGCTACTATTGGTAATCTACATGCATTTGAGTTAAGTAACTTTGATAACAATGGGTCTTCAGTAAATAAAATCGAGTCTGCATTTAGTTCTTTTTATCTTGATGAATCTGATGATTACAATGATAGAAAGTATAAGTAATCTGAAGGGAATCCTAGTGGAGCAAGTGAAAGATTTTGCAAAAACATGGAGGAGGTACACAAACTTTATGAAGGAATCAAAAAGCAAGAAGAGTTTGAAGAACTATTAGTCAGAAGGCTACCAAGAGGAAAAGGTAAGTACAAAGGAAAGTTGCCTTTGAAATGTTTTAACTGTGATAGAATAGGACATATGGCTTCTAATTGTCCTGACAAAGAATCTAGTGAAAAGAGAGATTACCGAGATGATAGACAGAAAGATAATCATTACAGAGGACACCGAGACTTTAGAAGAAGAGATAAAAGACATGTTTAATAGCTGATGAGGAATCTAATGATTATAAATCAGATGAAACTGATACAGAGGGAGTTTTTTATGTGGCTATCAAAGATGGATCAGATGAAGAAAGATACAAAGAAAAAGCTTTAATATCTCACATAAATACTAATGATTCTTGGATCATAGATAGTGGATGCTCACATCACATGACAGGGGATAAACACAAGTTTGTTATGTTAGAAGATTATGATGGAGGTTATGTAAGATTTGGTAATGATGCACCATGTCCAGTGAGAGGTAAAGGATCTATAACACTTCTTGACAATGCTAAATGTAATGATGTTTATTGGGTTGAAGGTTTGAAATACAATTTGTTGAGTGTAGCACAGCTAAACAATACAGGATACCGAATAGAGTTTCAAAAAGGAATTGTCAAAGTTCATGACAAGCATGGAAAGTTAGCATGGACACAAACAAAAGCTAACACATTTCACCTTGACTCAACTTAGAATAAGTGTCTATATGCAAAAATAGATGATACCTGGTTATGGCATAAAAGGTTTTGTCATGTAAATTTTGATAATCTGATCAAAATAAGCAAGAAGCACCAAGTAAGAGGTCTACTAAGTCTTGAGAAACCTGAGAATGCTATATGCCGAGGATGCCAGATGGGTAAGATGACAAGATCAAGCTTTACAAGTAAGTCCTACACTTCTAAGGGAATTTTAGATCTTGTGCATACTGATCTTTGTGGTCCTATGAAAGTTCAGAGTTATTATGGTGATAAGTATTTCATATTATTTGTGGATGATTACTCAAGAATGATGTCAGTAATGTTTTTAAAAGAAAAATCAGAAGCTTTTCAAATGTTTAAATGGTACAAGGCAAGAGTTGAAAATGAAACAGGAAGACAACTAAAATGTCTTAGATTTGATAGAGGAGGTGAGTTCACTTCTGATGAATTTAACTTATACTACAATGATCATGGTATAAAGAGGCAAGTATCTGCACCAAGAACACCCCAAAAAAATGGGATAGCCAAGAGTAGAAACAGATCAATTGTGGATTGTGCAAGAACCTTGATGATAGAAAAGAAGGTACCTCAAACATTTTGGAGAGAAGCAATCAACACTGCAGTTTACACCCTGAACTGAGTATAACTAAAGAAAGGATCCTTGAAGACACCATATGAAATATAGTATGACAAGAAACCTAATGTAAGTTATTTTAAAATCTTTGGAAGTAGATGCTATGTTCACAAAGATGACAGAAATGGTAAGTTTGATCAGAAAAGTGAAGAAGGAACATTTCTTGGTTATTCTTCTAGAAGCAAAGCATTTAAATGTTTGATCAAATCATCTAACAAAATAGTAGAAAGTGCAAATGTGAAAATTGATGAATTTGTGGAAAGAAATGATGAAGGAAACTCCAAAGAATCAGAAGATTATGAAGGATTTGTATATGTTCAAACGAGAAGTCCTACCGAAAAAACTACTAAAGGAAATGAAGAGAATATCCAATTACTGAGTGATGAAGAAGATCATACAGAATCTACCAAGCCTATATTAGCCAAGTATGTCAGAAGAAATCATGCATCAAGTCAGATTATAGGAGATACGAATGATCCAGTGATGACAAGGAACAAATTGAGACAGAACACATGTCTGATATCTAAATTTGAACCAAGGATAGTGAAAGAGGTATTTAATAGTGAAGATTGGATAAATGCTATGACAGAAGAGATTGATCAAGTCAAGAAGAATGACACATGGATACTGGTCCCAAGACCGAAGGACAAAAATGTAATCGGTACAAAGTGGATTTTCATAAACAAGCTGAATGAAAAAGGTGAGGTCATTCAAAATAAAGCAAGACTAGTTTGCAAAGGTTATGCTCAAGAAGAGGGAATTGATTATGGTGAGACTTTTGCACCTGTGGCAAGACTTGAAGGAGTAAGAACATTATTGGCATACACTACTTACAAGAATTTCAAAGTATATCAAATGGATGTCAAATCTGCATTTCTGAATGGTATATTAGAAGAAGAAGTTTTTATTGAACAACTTGAAGGATTTGTTGAAGGAGAGAATAAAGATCAGGTATGTAAACTGAACAAAGCTTTAAATGGTCTGAAACAAGCACCTAGAGCATGGTATGAAAGATTGCACTCTTATTTAATCAAGATTGGTTTATAAGGACAAGTGAAAACAACAATATGTACATGAAGAATGATGAAAATGGAATACTGATCTCAACCATATTTGTTGATGATATTATCTTTTGTGGAAATGACTCTTTATGCAAGAACTTTGGAAATGAAATGATCAAATAATTTGAGATGTCATTAATCAGTGAGATAAAGTATTTTATAGGTCTACAGATACTGCAAATGAAAGATGAGATTTTCATTACTCAATCCAAGTACATAAAGGAAATCTTGAAGAAATTTGGAATGGAGGATTCAAAACCAGTAAGTACTCCTATGACTACCAACTATAAACTATCAGAGAATGATGAATCTGCATCTGTTGATGAGACATTTTACCGATCTATGATTGGAAAGTTGCAATATGTTGTTCACAGTAGGCCAAATATAACACATGCAGTAGGTATAGTTGCAAGATTTTATGCAGATCCCAAGGAAACACACATGACAACAATCAAGAGAATTTTCAGATACTTGAAAGGCACTGAGGATTATGGCTTTGTATGTCAGAAAGGAAATGACTTTGATTTAAAATTTTATACTAATGCTGATTGGGCAGGCAACATAGATGATAGGAAAAGCACAAGTGGTGAACCTTTCTTTTTAGGAGAAAGACTAGTGAGTTGGCTTAGCAAGAAACAAGAATGTATTTCACAGTCAACAGTAGAAGCTGAATATGTTGCTACAGCATTGAATTGTACCAATATAGCATGGATCAAACAACTATTGGAAGGCATAAATGAGAAATTTACCAAGCCAATAACTATATTATGTGATCTAATACTAGTGCCATTAACATTTCAAATAATCCTATTATGCACTCTAAGACAAAGCACATCTCTATCAAATATCATTATCTTAGAGAAGAAGTTCAAGAGAAGACATTGGTGTTGGAGTATGTTAGTTCAAAGGAACAAATAGTAGATATTTTCACCAAGCCACTGCCAAGGGACACTTTTGAGTATCTCATAAGTAAGTTAGGGGTCCTACCCCTATCTTCTACTCACTGATCAAGTTCGGTGAATGCATCAATTCGATGACTCTAAAGAATACCTTTTAGGAGTTGATGCTGATTTACACACTTTAGGATGTTTTCTAAAGGTGTGCAGGAAACAAAAATAGGGAATAGGAATTGAAGATAAGATGCTCTAACCGGGACTGAGTTGATACCGAACAGCAAAGGAATTACTTCACACATGAAGAAATTATGTATTAGTTTTCTTTTGGCATTGTTGTCAAAGGGAGAGAAGACTAATGTATGGGGGAGAAGACTAATGACAGGGGGAGAGAATTTTAGCAAGCAATCACAATCACAATCACAATAATATGAATTCAAATCTTTTAGGTCAAATCAATTGATTTTGCCATCAATGCCAAAGGGCGAGATTGTTGGCATTATAACAAACAATAAGAGATTGTTGGCATTTCAATTAGGATATTGAGAAGGTTGTTGATAATTATGGATATAACTGATTAAGGATGTTTACTGTCTTCACAATATTATTTTGTCATTGATGTCAAGAAATTGATTTTCTGATTTAGTATGATGTTGCCATATCTTAAGAAGTATGTTTTGAAGATAATTAAGATGTCGGTAAAAGACACAGAAAGTATATGATGAGTAAGGGGAGGAATAAGTTATTCAATGGGCAACTATTACCAAGTTAGACAATGATGAGATCATGTTGTTTATATTATTTTTATAGCCTACATATGCTATTTTTTGTAAGGTTAATACTAAACTATGTTACCGAGCAAGGAACCTAGTCAGTAAACCCTAAGGTTATCGCTATCGATTAACGAAGGCGAAATGTCTACCAAGTGAAGTTTAGTATTTACCGAGTTGCAACCGAGTAATAACATAATGCATTGGATGTATACATGCATTATCTAATGATGGAAACTGATGAGCTGGTTATGATTAAATGATTGATACAACATGTATGAAGTTTGTTAAGGATCTATGGCAATGGAAGATTGGCAGGAAGATCTATAGCTTAAATTGAACCGCAATACCCTAGCACAAGTTCCAAGGTGAGGTAAAACATTTTCTGATCAAAGGATACATTGAACCTGGTCAAGATTGAAGATCTGATGGCTATGATTGATCATGGGAAATGTGATCAAAGAGATTAAGCAGTTAGCAAATTGTTTATAAATAAGGAACTGTTGATAAACAATGTATGCGGGCAAGTGTAAGCACAAGGATGCTACATAGTGATTACCGAGCACAGAAGCTTGAAGACCTGTTTGAATAATAGAGTAAGGAGCCCAGCAGAGGGACATGATAAGTCCTATGACTATATTGTATTGAGAAAATAAGAATCTACTTTAGCATTTTAGATGCAAAGTTGCAGACATATTCATTACTATTATTTATTTGTGAGTGACAGAAAATCTCTTAACCGAGTGGACTTAACAGTCTTATTTGTAAATCCTCTAGCAAGGTGACATTCTGATTGAGTGTTTGAAACCCTTTAACAAGGTCACCTCTAACAAGGTGAAGATCCTAACAGATCTAAGGGAAATCCCTTAACCGTGTCACATCTAACAATGTGTTTGTAATCTTTAACAGGATTTGCTTTTAATTGAGCATACTCTAGAAGAGTATATTTCTTAGTGGGTCCAAAATCCCACAGTGGTTTTTCCCTATTTGGGTTTCCACGTTAAATCTGGTATTATGAGTGTTGTTATGATTATGTGTTCTTAAGTTTGCATGTTTTACAGTTTTGGTTTCATATATCTGTTAAAGCTACCGAGGTTGAATTTGTTGAATATATTGAAGATTAAGTTTGTATGATTCACCCCTGCCCCTCTCATCTTATTAACAATTAGCATCAGAGTTATCAAGTAATGCTATTAAAGCTACTTGGAAAATCAGCGATGAATTTGATATTTGTTTTTTTACACATGTATAGGGAAGCCAACTCCTGTGCTAACTGGGCAACCAACCTGGCTTGCCAATCGGGAGACATCATTACTAATTATGGTGAAATGAAGATTGCAAGTGAAATGAAATCTCTACTTAATCAGGATCGGAGCTAGATAAGGAAAGGTGGTACTTTTAATTATTATTTCTAATGCTTCTTCCGCCTTTTTTGATGTAGTGTTTTATCGAAGTTAGTGAGCATTTATATAGGTGCCTTATCATTATCATCTGGCATGGATTCTAGGTGTTCTTACAAAGTACCCACAGAAACCAGAGGAGAGGTTATCAAATTGAGAGAAGGAATTGCAAGGAAGGTGCTGGAAATATGGGAGGTAACAAGAAAAGATTCGAACCCACTTCCTGCTCTGACTAGAAAAATAATATAGAAGTCTAGGATATCCTTCAACAGGGGGGGCTGAATGTTTTCATGGAGCAGTTCAGTGGGAAAGACCCCACAATCACTAGTTATTTTATCAAGAACTGGAAAAATGGTAAAATCCTTATCGGTTCCCAGATGATGAATGTTGATGAAGAGGTCATTGCCGAAGCTACTGGGATGACTACTGAGGGAATGAAATTTTATAGGGACCATAGCATTTTAGATAAAGCAGCAAATAAGTTTCCTGTTACAGATGAAGAGAGGAGAAAGATGATCAAAATTGACAACTCCTATCATGCCCCAAAGAGAATTGGTAGGCCATGGAGGTTTGTTTTATTTGCCTCTATGGCCTACATTACCTTAGACAATAGGTTTACCAGAACCTACAGGCATCACTTTGTTCTTCTCAACCATTTCCGTCATGGGGAAAAGGTGAGCCTACCTTATTACCTAGCATGCTCAATGGATCATACTATAAAGGAGGTTCAGAAGGACCCCAAAGGCAACCATGCCCTCCACCAGGGGCTTATGGTCCTGGTTTATAAAATGCTTAAGGGGAAGTGTATTGAAAATCCTATTAAGGGCAAAAAAGCAAGAGATGAGTCAACAGAGAGTGAAGCTAGTGGATTTAACTTTGAATCAGAGATTGAGGGAGAATCAGAAGATACTAGCAAAAAAGGGAGTAATAGGGCCAAGAAGAGAAGGATTATTGTGGATTTAGAAATGTCGAAATCTGAAACTGAATCTTTTGAGAAAAAAATTGTTAAAAAATAGAAAGGGAAAGCTATTGGAAAGTAGATTCAGAAGAAGATCACTAAAAAGGGTAACAAACTAGATATCAACCACATTCTAGTTGACTCTGAGGAGGCTGAGGAAAACAAGAAGGTTGAGGGTAACCCGATGATGGGCAATATCAAGGTTGTGAATACCACAGGTCTGCAAAAGGAGGATAAAGGGGATAAAAGTGGCAAAGATGACAATGATACTGTTAAAGCCTTCTATGAGAGCATTTCTACCATGGTGAAGGATATCAATAGTTTGAAAACTGATATGTAGGCTATTGCAAGAGTTACAGTTGGTGACAAGCCCCTGGCTAAACATGTTAAAGAATTGGTTGTCATTCTACATAATGCGGAAGCTATTGAATGTATGGTTGGAAAAATCATAGCAACAGAAAAAAAAAAAAGGTCAATGAGATGGGAGATAGAAAGGAAATGGAAAATAAAATGAATGACTTTGGCAGCAGAATTGACAGGTTGGAACTCAATGTTAAGAAGATCGTAGACCAAAATTTCCAAATCCTCAAATCATCTGTGGACAACATGAACATCCTCATAAACAGGTTTGAAAACAATGCTAAGAAGGATGGTGATAAAGAGAAATCGGACAAGAAGGGTCATGAAAGGAGGACCAAAGCTAACACAAAGATCAAGGGCGACATCAAAGGTCATGAGCTAGAGGAACTGAAGACTTCAGCAAGCAACATGAAACAAATGGTTGTTCATGCTGAAGAAATTATGAATAGTATTTAGGTCTCTATTGGTGTCCTAGGTTCTGCCTTTTTGTTGTCTCTGTGCTTTCCTTTTGCTGTCTACTTTGGGTTTTTAGGTTATATTATGTTAGTTGATTCCTATCGGTAGGATCATCTTGTCTTTTTGAAGTGGTCAGGCACTTTATCTAGCAGTTTTGTTCTTCTGGCTTTTACAAGGTTCGAGTACCTTTCAAATACCTGCTTTTACTTAATCAAAACAACTCAATGAACTACTTAGTTAGTTCCCTGCAATCCAATAAATTATCAAATATCATCCAAGTTAGCATTCAACAACAAACCTCCAGTAACCCTGCAAAATCATCAATTTCACAGACATGGAAATAAAATCATCAAGAATATGACCTATCACAATAATTCTCATACACCACTGATGTGTGCAATATGATTCATATAGTAATAAACAAAAAACAAGATCAAACCAAGTTGCTAACTCCAAATAATAGACATTACCAGATTACACAGAACAATTTCGTAGTATAGAAGTAGATCAGGCAATCTACAAGATGCTTCTTGTGTTAATCTCAATGAATGTATAATAAAAATAACTGAACTTCTTAAAAATCTGCAAAATACTCTAAAAATCTCTAAGTGGGCCACAAATAATAAATTTGGGGACCCCTACAAATGAATCCAACTTCTCAGTTTATAGAAGTTATCTGCCCTACTATCTAGGAAATAAACCTAACCTAAATTAAGAACTGAAACTAGGAGTCACAATTAACTTGCAACTTTCTGCCTTGATACTCCACTTAGCAACTACGAAATGGGGACTGCATGAGCACTATGAATACCATGCTGGGTGAGCCACATTTTCATAGTCATGCAGGATTTCTCTCAAAATTGGAACTTGAGTAGGAGCTGCAGCTAAAAATACAAAATTAAGGATTTATGAAAAAGCTTTGCTATCTTTGGCAACTATGTGTTTATTCCTTATTTCTTGGCAAAATCTCTATAATTATCAATTATACATGCTACTGCTTGAACAAGAGGATCAACTATGTGCTTAACTCCAAATTTGTATTTCTTCAACACTTCATTTGCATGCTTCTTTCCTTTCTCTATTTCCCCTATTGTCTCTCCCACCTCTTGATATAGAGTGATCAAGCATGTGTACCTGTCCATGAGGGCGACATCAAATTGGGCCGAAGGTCCTAAGTGTTGATCCTTGTATGCATCCCATTGATTTAAAACTTTTTGTTGCTCCATTATCCTAGTATTAGTTAGTCCTAATATGAAGGCTCCAAGCATACTCTTTACAAAATTATCATATGACAAAATTTCCCTAAGAAGGGGGACTCGAATCTTTGCCATATCCTTCATGTACTGCTAAAGCAATTCAATCTTCAAATCCAAAATGTATACATAGGACTATAAGTTTTCATAACTATCACCTCCTAAGAGGTCCTCCTCCATTACTGTCTCCACCCCTACCGCAATACTTTATTCAAAATATGGAACTCCTTATTGAAAATACTTAGCTTTCACTCCCATTGTGTAGCACAAGAAGCTAAGGCTCTTCCTTCCTGTATTTCCCTCCAGTATATCTTCATTGTATCCTGTAGAAATAGTCTAATCTTAGCTACATTTATTTGGGTCCATGACTTGGTTGCAATAGCCACTCGTCTCACCTCCACTAGTGCCTTCACTTATCCCTCTGGCAATGATGAGGTTGAAGGTAGGTCATCAACTCTACAGGAGTCCAGGGTTTTCTCATTTAAACTAAGAGCTTCTTGTATTGTGCCACTTGTTCTTTGAGCTCTATATTCAAAGTATTCTCCTTCTCTACATGCCCTCTAATGACACTCATGGCTAGCTTGAAAGTATCTATCTCTCCCCACTTGGTTTGTTTACCCAAATTTATCTGGGATATTTGATACTTGGGAGAAGCTTGTCCCTTAGTGTAGTGTCCACCCTTTACTTGACTTGTTTTGATTAGAGTTGACCTTTATTCCATGTGTGATAGACTTATCTCTACTATATATGATGATTATTCATGTGATTTGATGGATACTATATGCTTACTATGTGATAGATTATCAAAAGATTATATTGATCATGGATTTGATGTTGATTATGATTATACTAACCCTATTTCATGATTATATTTGATGAGATGCTTATGACATGTGTTTGACTATTGTTTGACTCTTCATGGAGAATCAATGTCACATCACTCATTGCGAGCGGGATGTGCCATTGCATAATTCTACCACTTGTCTGTTATATATATATATATACATGTATCATTATTGGTGGTTGCAGGACTTGCAAGTACTGGACATTTATTCCTCTTGGAATTCCCAGGTGCGAGCTCCCTTGGCTTCACAAGTGCGAGCATGTCCTTATTCCAATGGTAATATGTGGTTTCAGAGTTGATATGGGCTCCCTTCACATACTCTAGGTTTAAGTTGTCACTAGGCACAATTGGTCATGTCAGTTTTCATCTTGGCTCTTTCAGTTTTTGGAGTATGTTAGTATTGATTGACTCTTTTGGTATGAGGATTATTTATGTTGTAGTTGATTTTATTGTCACATGGTTATTTATGTGGCGTTGGATTATTTATCTTTTTGTTGAGAGATTTGATAGTTAGTATTATTTATTTTTAATTATTTGATTTAAGCTATTTGAGCTTTTAATTATTTGATTTATGATTTTAAGAATTATAGTATTTATTTAATAAATAATTTCGTAAAGATTATTTAATTAATTATTGATTATTTCTTATAGTCTAAATATTAATTAATATTTAATATTGGAAGTAATAAATTATTTAATGGTTAATTTATTTAATCATGTTTTCTATTGGTGAAGTATTTAATTAAAAATAACTATAGTTCATAATGTATTGAATAGTAATTCCTATAAGGCTATAGTTTAAATACTAATATTTATTTGGTGGCATGGTAATTATACCTTGGGATATTAAAATATATTTATCCCACCTACTTATAATATATGATAGTATTTCCTACCTACCCTATTCTACTATTGGAGGATTTTATTTTGGGGAAACCATAGGATATGAGAAAAATATTCCAAAGTGGAATTTACCCTATTGGTTGGTTTTATAGGGTTTCTTGTTTATTGTTTCTTTTTAATGGATTCCATGGGACGGTTACAAGGGTTTTCCATTCTTTGGCTTTGGATTCCCGGTGGATTTCCTGGACTGGGTTTTGGGAAGAGATTTAGGTTTGGATTTGGATTGCAAAAACTTGTGGGCTCTCGTTCAGTGACCTACCATCACACGGGTTGCAGGTTGGAGTCCATACCCTTGTTGTTTATCTTTGTTTTCAATGTCTGCAAGTGTTTACTCCGTGAATGTTTTGTGTGGGGAATAAAGAAATAGTTCATGTCATTCTCTCTATTCTTAATGGAAATGATTGGGAATTCCATTGGTTATGAGATCTTTATTTGGATGAAAGTCTGGAAGTTATCTTTTCTGTGGTTGTCGCGAATGTGTGACATGGGATTTATATGTATTGAGATTTCTTCCATTTATGATTTGATTATATTTGATTACTGTTGTTTTTGAGATTTATTTCATGTTGTTTTAAATTTAACAAAGTTTGTGGAGTTGAGAGGAGAGAGCCTTGTGAGCTTCTAGTCTAGCCTTGTCATAAGGAAGACTCACAGGACTCATCTCCTTCTGAGACATTTTTTATTTCCCTTGTTTTAATGTGTTTTATGTTTGGAATATGTTTATTGTTTTTATTTATATGTCCGTTGAGTCTATTTCATGATTTGGATTCAAGATTTTATGTTTGAAGGTTTTCTGGACTTACTAGAGATGTTTTTCCCTCCTGAAGTCTGTATTATGTTTTCAATTGTAGTTCCTTGGGTGAATTTTATTATTTTATTTTGTTTACATATTCTTGTAGTTCATTTCATGCCAATTCCAACGAGTATAAATACATCATATTTGGCTGATTATATTTTGAGCGGTTTTGATCCCGCACTTAAGCAGTTTAACGCCAAAATGTACACTTTTTTCTATGCGCTAAGGTAATCACCCTATGGGCTAAGAGATCACCCAGATGCGCTAAGGAATCAGTCGTATGCACCATTATGTATATTTTTAGGGTTTTGTTGAGTTTGATGTTTGTTTGATGTCAATTGGATCTAGGGTCGTACCAGAGGCTTTTTAAGGGCATTTATGATGTTGTCTAATGTTTGTTTATGATTGGTGATGTCTTCATATGATTTATTTTTGAGTTTTGCATGCATTTTACTCCATTTGAGTTGTTTTTTCTTCCTCTCTTGTTGATGCGCCAAGAGAGAGATTGAGATTCTTGTGATTATGCGCCAACAAGTGGATAGGCCTTGCTGAGATTATTTGATGATTCATTTTAGATTTGATGGCATTTCTTATGGCCTTGATATGTTTATTTGGCCAAGAGGCTCATTGATTTTTGGTTCTCATGATGTTAATTTTCACATGCTTCATGATTATGAGATGAGATTGTTGTTTGCATATGGATTATTTGTGATTTCAGATTTATGCATGTTCTCATATCTAATTATGATTCTAGAGCCTCTTGTGTTGTCAAGTTTGAGACCATGTTAGGGGGGAGTGGGATTCCTTGTGATGACCGGGGTCATGAGAGATAGGCTTGCATGAGGTTCCTTGTAAGGATGCATGAAGTTTAGACCACCAGGGCACATTGGAGTTTTCCATGATGTATAAATAAGTGATAACCTAATAATTGATGGGCTGGGTAGTTAGATTAATTAATAAGATGATAAATTGATTTGTGCCTCATGACTTATTCATAGGGAGGATGTTTTAGGATAAGCATGAGAAGGCCATGAAGATGATAAACCAAACTCCCTTGATCTCTCATAGGTTAAGTTGGTACCGCATGTGTGTCACTTACCAAGAGGTTCCTTGAAAGGATGCTTGTGGGTTTATACATAATAAGAGTTTCCTTGTATGGATGCTTGTAACATGTAATGACACTCCACTCCTACATGTGTTCCCTTTGATGATCTTATGACTATGCCTTGTTGATTGATAAGCCTCTAAGAGTTTCTTATTATGGTTGTTTGTGTTGGTTGTATTTGCTCCATGCTTGAGAGAGTTGTTGTAATCTTGTCTTTTGGTATTAAGTTTCAACCTAGATGTAGAGTGTGTGTTGGGACCCTGTGTCATCTCCTAGCACGAGAGGTGGTTCCTTTGGTTCCACATGGTCAGGTGGTTGGTGCTTTTTACCACTGGGTTTTGCCCCTTGTTGGTGTTCTCCATGCATGGATATGGACTCTCCTTCTTGATGGATTATGGATGTACCTTGTAGAAAATTTATGTAATGAATATGATGGAATACATGTATGTAGTATCTTGTATGTGGTAGATGGAATCATGTAAAAGGAAGAGCTATACTCATGATGCATTGTTATGTAAATGTATTTGTAAGTAGTTCATAATTGGTAGTTAGGGTATGTCTTGATTTGTAAATGTGGCAATGAGATGTATGTATATGTTCTTGTTAAATGAAGGGATTGATTACATGTACCCAAATTTGGTAATGGAGTTGCAATTGAAATAGATGTGATTTATAATATGATCTGCTTATATTGGTTAGAAAGGAATTCTATGGTTATTTCTTTAGATTGTGATTTAATATGTGAAAGAACCTTGTGAAATGGAATAATATTAAATATCAATATTGAGGATGTTAGATAATATGGATAAGGTTTAGATAATTATGTCTCTATGTGTACGCTTGGAAGATATTAAGATTCTTGTGTTAGGCATTGGGGTTATTGTCAAATTGGGAAAGTGGTTGCATGTGTAGTTGGATTAGGAAAGGAAACTATTGCTATTGGATACGTGGATATGCTTTTGGTGCTATGTGAAAACTATGATGCTATGAAGGAAAGTAATATGCTAGTAGAATGGTATAATGGTATGCATTTCATAATGGATAGATAAGCTAGTGGGTTGCATATCTCATGATTAGGAAATTAAATATGATGCATTAATTCAAGATAGAATATGTTTATCATGTGAGTAGGCTGTCATTATGGAAGTTAAATGAGTAATGACATTGAAGTACCATAGGGAAAGGTTAATGATGTTATGTTATTTCCGCTTGCGTAAATTAGTGAAATGTGAGATGATGTATGTTCATAATGTTTAAATGGTTAATGAATGTATTTATATGGAGATGTTATGTATTACATTAGTTGTTATTAGAAGTTAATTAAAAAAAATAATCTCAATTAGTATGATAGATGATTAGTTTTCTCTAGGTTATTTTGGCGGGCATTGCACTTAGCTTGGAATGGAACTGCCACATCTACAATCACTTCACCGGAACCAGTTTTTGATAAATGATGAACAGTTTTTAGCTTCTTAGCCTTTGGTGGCTTCTCGGTGATTACTTGTTGTGAAGTGACCTTGGGAAGCTCCTCTTTTCTCTTTTTCTTCTCAAAGATAAACTCAAGACATTATGGTATATCTTCATCCTTGTCACCTTGATGTGACACTATATCTGTAGCTACAACATGGACGTCCGCCTACTCCTCTGCTTCATCTCTTTCCTCTGCCTCTGTTTGCCCAGGATCTTTAGGTGAGGTAACTTGGTGGGATAGAATGGTTTGGAGATCTTGTTGCTTATTTAACTCTCCCAATTTTCCACTGACCTCTTCATTAAATGTCATCTCTTCCTCACCTGCCTCTGTTTCACCTTTCCTGACTGCTATATCCTTGAGGAGGTCCTCTTGATCTTGAGGGGTTAGAACTAGTATTTCATTCAATAGGTCTTTTGTCGCATCCCCTTCTTTCTCCCCTTTTAGGGGCCAATGTTGCTCAAGATTCTCTTCCTCTTGATCTATCTCAGACTCGATGTTCCTATTTTTTACTTCTTCAGTGGTAGACCTAAAGCCTTGCACTCCAGGCTGACCTACGCGTATATCGACTAGTAGTGGTAGAGGGGCGTTGGTACCTGGGTCTTGTGTGGCAGCTGCTAAGGTGGGTATATCTTCTGTAATCTCCATTTCTTCTTCCTACTCTTGGGTACCCTCTCCTGTATTCTTCCCTATAGCCATCCTTGGTGGGAGAACTTTGGCAAGTGGTATCGCTCCTAATCCATTGGTCACTCCAAGGTCCACTGCCTTCTTTAACAATTCAGACTCCCTCATCTTTTCTTGAAGTTTCTTCATTAAGTCCTCAGTACTTTCTTGAGGTTTGTCCCCCCCATCCAAATCGGTGGATGTATTTTGCCTCGAGGCTGAACTTGTCTTCCAAGCATACTCCGTATGGCCCCTTAATTGAGATACCTTTGAAGTGGACTCCTTCTATTTCACCTTTGAGGCACTGGGCCTTACCCTCTAGCTTAACCATTGCTTGGTCCTATTGATGACCACTTGAGAAACTTTTTCAATATTTAGGTCTTCATTCACCAACCACTTCATTGGGGAGAGAGGTTTCTTATAAATTTCTATCCCTTTATATGTTGCATCGAGCAATTCTCCATCATCTCTGAGGTCTTTAGGGAGATTGGTTTCAATTTTAAAATCTCTGATCTATGGCATAGACAACCGACTATAACTATCCTGAAGGTTAGCCCAAAAATCCTCCAGTCTTGGCTTGTGTCCCTGATATGCTTTAGGCATAGCTTGTTTAAGTTTCCCGTAGGGTCATAGAACTCCCTAGCATAATCATATTCCTTTAAGTTCAAATCCTAAAGCTCTAGCTTTGCTAATTTTGCATTCTATAATTTTGAGCATTCAAAATATCCAATTGATACCGAGAAATCAATACCTATTTTATGTTTTGAAGACAAAAGAGACTGGAGGCCCAAAAATTGCCTTACATACTCTAGCAATATTACTCTATCATTGAAGTATCAGGGCAAAAACATTGGGTTCCCTATGAATCCCCTAACCCTAATGTAGGTTGAGCATGGGTTTTGGATGAACCAACATGCCCACTCTCGGATAATATCCATGGCCTTAGGGCTAATCTGATATCCTGTGTCCCCTATTAATTTGATTATTACTGGGAAAACGAAGGCATCATTAATTCTCTTGAAATGAGCATTTGCATTGGCTAGAGTGAGTTGGGAATAATACTCCCATACCTTCTTTTGACTTTCCTCCTCTCCCAATTTACCTTCTACTTGTAGCCTTGGGAACTTTCCAGCTCTAGTAGCTACCCAGATGACATAAGATGTGAAAAAGAACTTTTGGGTCTGGTGAACTTCTTTCATTTGTTTGCAGATATTGTCAGAGAGGATGTGCGGCCAATCAAAATACTATTTCCCTATTGAGATAGTGGTCATAAATTGGAACATCCATGGATGGAAATGTTTACAATCCGGCTTGCCAAAGGCCTTTTTGAGGATAATTAAGTCTCTCTCGGGCTCTTTGAAATCTACCTTCAAGATCTTAGTTGCCTTGAGACCTATTTTTCTTTCTTCTTCCAACCATTTTTTATTCATGTTCCTTTTATTTGATGCAACTTTGTCATTCCATGCCTTTAAGGCCTCTTCTTTGGTTAAAAGGAATATCTCTTCTCTAGTTGGGATGCCCCAACATATAAAGAGACAAGTCTATAACCATTTTCCCTTGTGTAGTTGTGCACTTTATAGTAGTTGGGTTATAAAATGGGGCAATTATCATTATGAACTCAAGTGCTTGTACTGATTGCAGAAAGGTAGTGGCTTCCACTAGGCCCGATCTTTTGATACTCTGGTGGAGGGCCTCCAAACTAGGTTTGTCTAACTGAGTCCTGATATCCTCAATTTCTATATGGCCAATTTTTGTATCTGTGACCCACCTAATTTGATTATCCAACTTCAAAGTGTAGACCTGTCCCTGATAATGATACTTCATGGTGGTTGGGAATCTATCAATTTCTTTGCCTCTTTTGTTGGAGGATGAGTCCATCTAACCACTTGAATCTGCCAGAAGAAAAAAAAATTCCAGTCCTTGATTATAATCATAAAAGTTCATTTGCTTTGGGGCTTCGGGGTCCCAGGGTTCCGAGTTATGTATGCATAAGGCAGTTTGGAACTTTGAGGTTTCGGGTTGGGTAAACTAAGCTCATCTTGGTATCCTAAGGTCCCAAGCCAAACAAGATTTAGTAAAAGATCAGCCTCAGAACTTCGGGGTTTTGGGTTGGATGAAGCCAACTACCCAGAACTCTGAGGGTCCGGGCGCGTGAAATGGCAACTACTTGAAACTCTGGGGGTCCAGGGTTCTAGGCTGGGTGAAGCCAACTACCTAGAAATTAGGGGGTACGGGGTTCCGGGCTAGGGATAACTAGGGTACGGGGTCAAAAAAGAAGGACGAAAGAAACAAAAAACAAACAAAAATCACAAAAAAATGATGAGGAAAGAAGATCTAATCTACAAACCACCAAAATGGGCAAAAAATCACCAGCCTGGTGAATTGAAATGTCCAAAAAAGCCAAGGAAAGCTCGAAAGTCCAGAGATTCGTGACTTGGAAGCAAAGGAGAAGGAGGTCTAAATGCACAAATGAATTTTAAAAGTTCATCATTCCTATTTATACCCCTTCCCAAGCTCATCTGTATGAAGGCTTTAAACATGACCTCGGGACTCCAAGGTCTCGAGGTTCCAAGCTTGACACAAGAAAGGAAACACCCTACCATGAAACACTGGGGTCCGGGGTTCCAAAGCAAATGAAAAAAGGTTGCACCTCAGGACTCCGAGACTCCAGAGTTTCAAGGCAGAAGACACAAAACCTCGAGACTCCAGGACTCTGGAGTTCCGAGGCAAAAGACACAAAACCAAAGAAACCAAGGGACCAACCTCGGGACTTCGAGGATCCCGGGTTTTGGGGTTGGTAAAAAGAAAAGAACAAAGAAAAGGGACCTCGGGACTTCGGGACTTTGGAGTTCCGAGGTGAAAGAAAAAAAACAATGAAGGAAGATGCCAACCTCGGGACTCCGAAGTTCTGAGGCAAAAGAAAAAAAATGGACTCCAGGACTCTGGGGTTTAGAGGTCCGAAACCAAAAAGAACAAAACAAAAGAAAAGACAAGACAAAAAAAATAGGGGACCCCAATTTTGATGCAAGGCATAATAACTAGATTGGACATATTGTTGCTAACTATCCTAATGGTGACAATGAGCATAAGAGGAGAATTATAAGAAGTACAAAGGAAAAGGCAAACGAAATTGCCTCATTGTAGTTGATGGTGGAATCACTGATGAGGAATCTAAGGGAGATGCTAATGAATACATTGTCTTTGTTGTCATGAAAGAGGAGACATCTGATCAGAAGGCATTAGTTTCTTGTATGGATAGTTCTGATGATTGGATCATTGATAGTTGTTGTTCACACCACATGACCAGTGACCGGAGTAAATTTCTTACTTTGAAGGAATTTGATGGAGTTATGAGATTTGGAAATGACTCACCCTCCATGGTAAAAGGAAAAGGAACTATTTCTCTTAATGGAAAGAGCAATGCAAATGATGTCTATTGGGTTGAAGGATTAAAGAACAATTTGTTGAGTGTAGCTCAACTCAATGAAAAAGGTTATCCATTGGAATTCAAGAATGGAATGTGCAAAATCTATAGGAGAAAAGGTGAATTTATTGCAACCAGCAACCAAACAAAAGGTAACCTGTTTCACCTGAATCCTAAAGTCAACAACTGTTTAATTGCTAAAGTAGATGATAGTTGGCTTTGGCATCAGATATTTTGTCATATAAATTTTGATAACATTATAAAAGTCAATAAGTCCAAGTCAATAAGAGATTTGTCTCAGTTGGACAAACTGGTGAATGCTCTATGTAAGGAATTTCAGTTAGGGAAGATGACATCCTCAAATTTTAAGAGCAAATATTTCTCAGTAGAACATTTGCTAGATTTGGTTCATACAGACCTCTATGGACCAATAAGGACTAAAAGTATTCAAGGTGATAGATATTTTATGATCTTCACTGATGATTTCTCAAGAATGATGTGGGTCACATTCTTGAAGGACAAAACAAAAACCTTTAGTAATTTTAAGGCATTCAGGGCCTTAGCTAAAAAGGAAAGTGGTAAGAAGATAAAGTGTCTAAGAACTGATCAAGGTGGTGAATTTACTTCAGAGGAATTCACTAGATATTGTGAAGACAATGGAATTAAGAGGTAGCTTTCTGCACCTAGGACACCACAGTAGAATGGTATTGCAGAGAGGAACAATCGGTGAGTTGTTGAAGCTGCTAGAACTATGCTAATACAAGGAGGTGTAGAAAAAATTTTATAGAGAGAATCTATTAGCACAACTGTATACTCTATGAACCAGATATTGGTGAAGAGAGGTAAGGATAAAATTCCTTATGAATACTAGTATGGTAGATCACTTAATGTCAGTTATTTTAAGGTTTTTGGCAGTAAATGTTTTATCAAGAGAGGTGACTATGTTAGTAAGTTTGATGCTAAGAGTGATGAAGGCATATTTCTTGGTTACTCCACCAAGAGTAAAGCCTACAAATGTTACAACAAGTGGACAAAGAGAATCATTGAAAGTGTTGATGTCCGAGTGGATGAGTGTCTCGAATTTCAACAGAAACCAGTGAGGAGAAGAAGGAAGATGAACCTTACATTCTAATTTTGGAACCAAAACCGGTGAAGCCAGAAGTTGGTGAAGTGAATGCTACAGTACCAGTTTAACTAGAATAGGTAGAATCTATAGAGGATGAAGATGATAGTTTTGATACTTAATATAAGTACAGATCCAATAGCCAACAAGATGAGAGGGGGGGGGTGAATCATACAAACTTAATCTTCCATAAAAACATCAGATTCAACCTCGATAACATATACTTTAGTAATATAACCCAAAACTGTTAAACATGCAAACTCAAAAGCATATAAACATCATAAACCTCATAACACTAGATTTAACGTGGAAACCCAAATAGGGAAAAACAACTATGGGATTTTGGACCCACTAAGAAATATACTCTTCTAGAGTATGCTCGGTTAAAAGCAAATCTTGTTAAAGATTACAAACACATTGCTAGATGTGACTTGGTTAAGGGATTTCCCTCAGATCTGTTAGGATCTTCACCTTGTTAGAAGTGACCTAGTTAAAGGATTTCAAACACTCAATCAAAATGTCACCTTGCTAGAGGGTTTTACAAATAAGACTATTAAGTCCACTTGGTTAAGAGATTTTCTGTCACTTTCACAAAATAACAGTAATAAAAATCTATCTGCAACTTCACATCTAAAATGCTAAAGCAAATTCTTATTTGTTCAATACAATCTAGACATAGAACTCATCGTATCCATCTGCTGGGCTTCTATACTCTGTTATTCAAACAGGTCTTCAAGCTTCTATGCTCGATAATCACTATGTAGCATCCCTTTGCATACACTTGCCCGCATATATTGTTTATCAACAGTTTCCTATTTATAAACAATTAGCTAACCACTTAATCTCCTTGATCACATTTCCCATGATCAATCATAGCCATCAGATCTTCAATCTTGTCCAGGTTCAATGCATCTTTTGATCTGAAAATGTTTTACCCCACCTTGGAACTTGCATATATTTCTTGGAACTTGTGCCAAGGTATTGTAGTTCAATCTGCACCATAGATCTTCATGTCGACTTTCCTTTGCCATAGATTCATTAATAGACTATATTTATGACATACCAATCATTTAATCAGTTCCAGCTCATCAGCTTCCTTCATTAAATAATGCATGTAACCATTTAATGCATTCTATTATAGCTCAGTTACAACTCGGTAAATACTAAACTTTACTTGGTAGACATTCCACCTTCATTAACCGATAGCGATAACCTTAGGGTTTACCGACTAGGTTCCTTGGGGTTTACCAACTAGGTTCTTTGCTTGGTAACATAGTAAAGTATTAACCTTACAATTTACAACATATGTATGATGTTAAAACAATCTAAACATCATGATCTAATCATTGTCCGACTTGGTAATAGTTGCCCATTGAATACCTTATTCATCCCCTTATTCATCATAATCTTTCCTATGTCTTTTACCGACATCTTTATATTCTTCAAATCATACTTCTCAAGAAATGGCAACATCATACTGAATTAGAAAATCAATTTCTTGACATCAATGACAAAATAATAATATCAAGACAGTAAACATCCTTAATCAGGTATATCCATAATCAGGTATATCCATAATCATCAACAACCTTCTCAATATCCTTATTGAAATGTCAACAATCTCCCATTGTTTGTTATAATGCTATATTACCAATAGAAGATAGTGAGGAAGAAGAACCCAAAGATAATGATCATTTTATTCCAAGGTATGTAAGACTCAATCATAATCCTGATCAAATTATTAGAGATAAAGATGGTGTGTTAACCAGAAGAATAATTAGAGAAAATTCGTGTATGATCTCCACTATTGAGCCTAGAACTAATAAGGAAGCCTTTGGAGATGATCACTTGATCAAGGTTATGGAAGAGGAGCTTGACCAGATTGAGAAGAAAAATACATGGACCCTAGTACCCAAACATGTGAACAAAAATGTAATTGGTACCAAATGGGTATTCAAGAATAAATTGAATGAAGATGGAGTAGTATTCAGAAACAAAGCTAGATTGGTATGCAAAGGTTATGCTTAGGAATAAGGAGAAGACTACGGTGAGACATTTGCACTAGTTGATAGATTGGAAGGTGTTAGGACTCTACTTGCATTTGCAACATATAGGGGGTTCAAAGTATATTAGATGGATGTAAAGTCATCATTTCTAAATGCAATACTGGAAGAGGAAGTATACATTGAACAACTAGATGGTTATATATGCTTTGATTGATGCAAAGGATATGGTGTGTAAACTACACAAGAGACTATATAGTTTTAAGAAAGCACCAAGAGCATGGTATGAAAGACTACATTCACACCTGATGAAGATAGGTTTTCAGAGAACTAGTGAAGACACCAATATATATCTCAAGATCGAAGGAGATAAGATACTGGTTAGTGAAGTATTTGTGGATGATATTATTTTTGGAGGCAATGGTGACATGAGTGATGACTTTGCAAATGAGATGAAAAGTGAATTTGAAATGTCTTTGGTAGGAGAGATAAAATTCTTCATAGGTTTGCAAATTCAACAGATGAAGAGTGGTATTTTTATCACACAATCCAAATATGTGAAAGAGGTATTGAAGGCATTTGGAATGGGAGACTGTAAACCCATTGGGACACCAATAGTTACAAGTTGTAAACTATCTAAGGAGGATGATGTTGCATTCGTTGATGAAAAGGAGTACAGGTCAAAGATAGGGAAACTACATTATGTTGTTCACAACAGACATGATATTTCTCATACTGCTAGATTAGTTGCTAGATTTCAGAAGAACCCTAAGGAGACACACATGATTGCAACTAAAAGGATATTTGGATATTTGAAAGGTACTATTGATTATGGATTATGGTATCCATATGCACATAACTTTGATTTGAAGGTTTATACAAATGCAAATTGGGCAGGAAATGTTGATGACAAGAGGAGCACAACTAGTGGTGCATTCTTTCTTGGAGGAGGGCTTGTATCTTGAAGCAACAAGAAGAAAAGTTGTATATCACAGTCTACTACTAAAGCTGAATATGTTGCAGTGTATATGAATTGTACCCAGGCAATCTGGATGAAACACATTTTGGAAGGATTCAACTTCAAGATCATAGAACCGATAAAGATTCTATGTGATAACACTAGTGCAATAAATATTTCAAAGAACCCGGTGTTGCATGCTAGAACCAATAATATTGAGCTGAAATATCATTTCTTGAGGGAGAAAGTGTAGAGTAAAGATGTGTTATTGGAGCATGTATCCAATAAGGAGCAGCTAGCAGATATCTTTACTAAACCTCCGCCTAAGACTAATTTTGAGTATCTTATAGGTCAGCTAGGGGTTGTGCCTCTACATGAGGTCAATTGAGCAGATGTGGAAGACATCAATCTCAAAGCTAATTGAAGATCTTGAAGCAGGATTGGTGTAAAGTGGAGCTACTCCACAGAGGGAGAAACAAGTTGTAGATCATTGTTGCATAACAGTGAAGTATGACACTACATGTTTTACTTTCAAATTTGAATTGTTGTCAAAGGGGGAGAAGAACTATATGATTATGGGGGAGAAGGACTCTATGATTGATAGGGAGAAGGACTATAGCTAGTTACCAGCTGAATACTTGGAGACTCAATTGAAGGAGAGTACATGAAAAAATGTAAACCGGGATTCCTATACCTGTGTATGTGCATTACTCTCAATCATCACAATCAAATGGTATTGATATTTGTATTGCCATCAATGTTAAAGGGGGATATTATTTGCATTTGATTGAAGATTGCATTGATGTACTATTGTGATGTCATTGATGTTAATTGTAATTGGTAATGGAGTTTTTATGCAACTGGTAGTTGAGTAAGTGAAGGAAACCAATATTACTCTAGAAGTAGTGAGATCAACTGGTAACCCTACCTGTTGGTATGCCAACCCCTAACCGATGGAGCTTGGTGAATCGGTTATGTTGATTTATGATCAAATGGTGATCGGTGATGATTATGCCATGTATGCATGTTGTATGTGATAAGTTTCAAGTGGTTTTTGATGAATAATTGATGCAGAGCCTACAACACTACTTCACTTAGGGGTCTATTTATCCCTTAGACACCCCAACCTATCTCATTAGGTTATACTCTCCCAAATCAGCCTTGTCTAAACAAAAATCCCTTATCAGTTTGGGATCTTCAAAGCATGAATGGAGATAGTCACTAGGGACCTTAAACACCAAGGTTCCACCCCTAATTAGATTCCACAACACCTACAAGATGGATATCCTTGTTTAGACCAATCATGCTACTAGTCCTCACTCACTGGTTTTTGAGCCTTCCTCACAAAATCTTGAAAAACCTAGTGAATACCCTGCATTGATGGATATCCTATTTCAATTCCAACAAGATCCTAAAAGGACTTGGGCTGGTCCTAATTCTGCACCCCACAATACCCACTGTGTTCACAGGCCTAGTTGGCCAGACTAGGCATGGATAACAAAGGAATTTAGGTAGGATGGGTTCTTAGAAACATTCCAAGGTATAGGACTCTTCTCCTATCCAAAATGACTTTGTATTAGCCTACCACTAGTTTAGAATCATCAACTTTCTTGGCTATCTCCACCTTCTCTGTCTTCTTGGCTAAACACATAGAGATGTTTAGCTTAGAATCGGCTTGGTATGATTAAAAAATCAACTCCCCTCACTCTGATCTCCTGAGATCTCTTAGAATACTCCCCTAACTTGCATTCCCCAAAGGGCCATGTGGATCCCATGCCTGGGGTGCAAGTTAGAGATCCATCTCTTAGAACCCTCAAATTCAGGGTCTATCAGACCAATCATCAACAAAATTAAAGAACTCTTGCCTATGTTCACCAAATGACTTCAAACCAGAAGCATTCAATAGGAGATAAGGTACACTATCTCACACATACAAAATTGGGTCATGCCCAATCCGTACCAGTCCGTTCAATGCCAAAAACTAGTCAATTTCTCAGAAAATCAAGGTTTGTTCATTAATTTCTCCTTCTGTCTGTACAATCTGACATCCTTCATCCTTCCTCAACCTCCTTCCCTCTAATTGACCTCATCCCAATGGCCATAACCAACTTTCAATTGGTTAACAACCGATTTGCCATTTTGTGCAACTTTTGAAAAAGTTGTCAAGCAACTTTTCAAAGTTGCATGACAACTTTTTACATGTTTTGACAGGTTTGTACAATACTACCCCAATACACCTATTTGACCAAACCAAAGACAAAAATGGATCAAATGGTCCATGTTAAGACCTAAAACACCTAAATCCCTCATAATTCCCTTATTCTACCTATTTAGGACCTTTGGTTCAAGTTGGTATCTAGGCTTATAAGAACACCTTAGACCCAATTGACCTTACAAATGGTTTCATTATTACATTCCTTGATACTAACCTATGTGTCCCTTTCTTAGGAACATGACAATGAGTTAGGTGCCCTGCACCATACTCCTTAGGCCGACAAAACTCAAGTCTCTTGAGTTGGCAAATCTGGTACCTTGTAACCCAACTTTGCAATTGCTATCTCTGTCAGCCAAGTAGCATCTTCTATTGGTTTCATCCTCCATTTGATGAGGTATTCAGGATAGGTCTGTCTCCTAGTCTTTTTACCCTCTCTTTGATCAAGAATACATTCAATCTATAGTGGTTGGTCTTTAGGAAGGGTCTTAATGGTGTCATCCTAGGGAAGTGCCTCTCCATTTGTGTCCATCATCTCCGGGCTTTTATAGGCGTATAGATCTAAGACATTGAAGGTATTGGATAATCCAATGTCTGATGACAAGTCTACCTTGTATGCATTTGTACCACACTTTTGCAAAATCTTAAATGGGCCTATCTTCTTCATCATAAGTTTACTGTGTTTCCCTTTGGGAAATCTCTCTTTTTTGAGATGAATCATCACCATATCTCCTATGGAGAATTGAACATCTCTTCTTTTACTATCTGCAACAGTCTTATATTTCTCTGTGGTTCTCTCCAATCTGCTCTGCACTTCTTTGTGGATGTCTCTCATGACTTTTGCAAAGTCACTAGCTTGAGCATTGTTCCTCTCCAAGGATCTAATCTCTCTCAACTCTATCACACCCCTAGGGTGTGTGCCATAAACTATCTAGAAAGGACTCTGCCCTGTACTTCTATTTATTGAATCATTATAGGCAAACTCTGTTTGGGAAATCACTGAATCCCATGTAGTACCATACTCTTTTGTTAGACACCTTAATAGGTTCCCAAGGGACCTATTAACAACTTCAGTTTGACCATTAGATTGAGGATGGTAGGCAGATGAATAGGATAATTCAGTTCCCAGCTTCTTCCAAAGGGTCCTCCAAAAGTGACCAAGGAATTTAGAATCTCTGTCCGATACTATGGATAAAGGTAATCCATGTAGTCTTATGATATCCTTGAAAAATATCCCTGCTACATGTGAGGCTTCATGAGTTGTCTTGCAGGTTGGAAAATGGGCCATCTTGGAGAACCTATCCACTACCACACATATGTTGTCATACCCTTGCTTGGTCCTAGGAAGGCCAAGCACAAAATCCATGCTCACTGAATCCCAACGTCTATTTGGAATGGGTAGAGGAGTGTAAAGGCTTGCATTAGAAATTCTTCCCTTGGCCCTTTGACACACCATGCAACTCTCCACAAACTTTCTAACATCAGTTGGCATTTTTGGCCAATAGTAGAATCTCCTCACCAATTCTAGTGTCTTGTCAAGCCCAAAATGGCTTGCCAAGCCTCCACAATGTTTCTCTTTCACAATATTGTCTCTAACTGACCCCTTAGGAATACATAGTTGACTTCCTTTAAAAAGTAATCCTTCCTGCAACACATATTCTGCAAACTCATTGTGATATCTGCTAGTCATCTCCTTGCATACTTGATAGGCTGTCTTGAAATCTTCATCCTCTTCATACTTGTCCTTTATAGAATGGATTCCGACACTTTCCAACTTCATCTCCTGAATGGTCAAGTTCCTTCTACTAAGGGCATCTACAACCTTGTTTGTTATACCCTTCTTATGTTTTATGGTGAAGGTGTAGGCTTGAAGGAATTCCGCCCATTTCATATGCCTATGGCTTAGCTTCTCCTACCTATTCAAGAAACTGAAGGCATGGTTGTTGGTATAGACAACAAACTCTTTTGGTAATAAGTAGTGCCTCCACTTCCTTAAGGACTGAACCATTGCATAGATTTCTAGATCATAGGTTGAATATCTTTGTTTTGCTTCATTAAGCGTTTCACTAAAGAAAGTCACTGGTTTTCCTTCTTGACTTAAGACCCCACCTATTTCCCTATTACTGGCATCACACTCAATGTTAAACACTTTATTGAAATTTGGTAGGATCAATATAGGTTGCTCTGCAACCTTTTTCTTCAAAAACTCAAATGACCTATCAGCTTCTTGGGTCCAAGCAAATTGACATTTTCTACCTCCCTGGATTGTGTCTATCATAGGAGCACACACATGGCTAAAACCCTTAATGAATTTCCTATAGAAACTTGACAAACCATGGAAGCTATTTACCTCACTTGCATTCCTTGGGGTTGGCCAATTCAATATTGCCTCCACTTTGGATGGGTCCATTCTTAGATTCCCTTTTGAGATCACAAATCCTAGGAACACCAATTCCTCCTACAAGAAAACACATTTCTTCAAGTTGATCCTTAGCTTCTCCTCTTGTAGCCTTTTCAAGACCTACTCAACATGT